>NC_142403.1:14164598-15364598 GCF_059441095.1 Idiotropiscis lumnitzeri
GAGAGAAGAGAGAGAGAGAGAGAGAGAGAGAGAGAGAGAGAGAGAGAGAGAGAGAGAGAGAGAGAGATATTCTGTTTTTGCCTTTTGCTGAATCTTTGGTTGCAATCAGCAGTCGTCCTGCCTTCACCTGACCCCGATGACGTGGGCGCTGAGTAATTTGCACCCCCAGCCGTGCTCTGATGCCAATGTCACGGCAGCGAATGGGAGAAATTCCCCCATACAGATGACGTGTCCATATCAGATGCCGCAACAATGCCGCTTTCTGTGCTCAGGGAAATTTTATTAAAAAAAAAGAAATGTGTATAATAAATCAAGTTATCTTAGGACCTTTAAGGTCAAAATTGCGTAATCATCTAATCTTTTCTCATTTTACGAAATTCATAAACAGTCCATGACTGCAATTTTAGGACTTCATCCTCGTCAAAGTCTGAATAATTATTCTTGTTATTTTTTTTTTTAAAACCGCAGTGACTATTTTGTAGGTCAGCTTGTTCTCATCTAACCATACAACTTCACTGGTGTTGAATTTGGATTTTTCTTGTAATATTTATTCTTGTGAAATTAAAATTTTTTTTATATCGCGAGACTTTATTCTTATAAAGTTTTGAGCCTATTCTATTCGGAAGTGTATTCCATTCCACTTGAAGAAAAAAAGTCCAGTTTTTCTGAGTATTTTTCTGAGGGTTTTTTTTTTTAAGTTCTTTTTCTTTTTCTTTTTTTTGCTATTTTTTTCTGATTTTCTGAATAATTTTATTTCTTATTTTTTTTTTTAAATGTTTCTGTTTAATATTTTTTTCCTGTTTTTCAGAATAATTTTGGTTGCAGAATAATTAGTTTTTTGTGAAACAAATGTACAATATTTTTTCAGTTTTTTTGAATATTTATTTTTCAGTTTTTCTGGATATTTTCTTTCTGTTTTTATGAATATTTTTTTGTTTTCATTAATATTTTCTTCCAAAATAAATGACAAAATAAAAGCAATGTAACAGCTGGTAGAGTAACTGTTTGTAATTAAAGTACTCTCATTCCTGTATCTGCCGCATCACTTTTAACAGAGCCGTTCCAGACATTCAGTTCGTCGACTTAACTGTTTTTCTCAATTTTGCGGATGTTGTCATTGTTTTGTTCCGCTTCGATTAGTTACATCGCCAAATTGGATTAGAGTTAATTTGCTTACACGCAATAATGTAATGCGCACCACTTCGGCTCCGCTAAAATGAACCGTGAACGAGTGACAGATGTGGGGAAGCTTTTGCAAAACGACGAGCAAATGCTGAACGCGGCTGGCGGGCGCGTCGCATGCCATGTGTTAGCAATCTGCTGGCAAAAAGGTAAAGCAAAAAAAAAACAGAAAAAAATAAATACTTGACGACTGGTAGAAGTAGGTATTCAACATGAACTTAAATACTAAAGTAAAAATAAATTCTAAACTAAAAGAAAAAGACCTTTTCAGAATAACAACTTTATTTGACTTTTATTTTGGTAATTTTGGTTTCCTCGTAATAGTAAGATTTATTCTTTATTCTATTTTTTTATTTGAGCAATGCCACAACTTTATTCTTGTAAAATAAAAAAAATAAATAATTTTTTGTCTTATTTTCTTATTTTGACAATTCTTTAAAAATGTGATTTTGTTCTTGTAATTCCACCAGTTTAACATCTAGAAATATTGTAACTTTTTCTTTTCATTGTAACTACAGTATTCTTGAATATCTGATTTTGTTTTTGTATATTTATTACTTGTAGTAAAATCCAGACTTTTTTTTATTTTAAAATGACCTTTTAAAAAAAAGAATTAATAAAAAAAACCTTTAAAATCAAGATATTTTCTTGTAAAATTTCTTTATTTTTGTAAGATTTTAGTTTTTATTGTAAAATTCTGACCATTTACTTGTAATTGTTTGACCTAATTCTAGTTAAAAAAAAAACGCTCATAAATTCTTTTTTTTTTCGCCCACATCATTTCATGACTTCATTCTCGTAAATCATCAATTAATTTCAAACTTAATATTGATTTTTTTTTTTTTTTTTTTTGGGGGGGGGATTTCAAGTTTATTTTTTCCAAACTTTTCTTAAATTTGATTTTGTTCTGGACTTTTACGAAATGTCTGCCCTTTTTTGTTAAGATCACTTTCAGAAATGGGATGACTGGATTAGTCCCAATTTCTTCTCATCAATAAATTCACACAAAATACAGATATCTGAACCTTCATTCCAAGAAAGTTGAGTATTTGTTGTTTGCCATTTCCCGCTGCTGGTGTTTACTTTTGCTTTAAGTCATCCTGCGAACAATTTGCGGCCGTGACGACTGGTATTTTTCTTTCTTTATTTTACGCATAAATGCGTTTCTCCAGACGTCAGTTTTGTAATCGCTGCGTGGCGGTCGAGGCGAGCGCCATTGTTTTGAGTCAGCGGGTCGCGTTGAAAGCCTCTTTGACGTGCTGACTCACCCCAACGCTCATTGGAACAAGATGTTGGCTTGGATTGTTTTTTTGTTTTTTGTTTTTTGTGGGCAAATGATGTTTGTGAAATTCCCAGAGAGGTGCTATTAGCATAACGTGCAAACATGGACTACGAGGAAAGTGATGATTACAAATGAGGCAATAACACACTCCGGATTCCAGCGCTTTGCACGCAGCGGCCGGTCGTAAAGCCTTTTTGGAGGTTTGCGGCTTGAGTAATAAACATTCCGTTGATGCGGATCTTGCCGTCTGACGTGGGGGTGGAATGAAATTTATGGTGACTGAGGTAAACGTTATGGCTTGCTTGTATTCAACTCTTCCACATCCTGTACAATATCCTGTGGCGTAATATGTCTTACGGCACAGGTGTCAAACTCAAGGCCCGGGGGCCAGATCTGGCCCACAACCTCATTTTATGTGGCCCGCAAAGGGCAAATCATCTGCATCAACTTCCCGTTTCTAGCATATTTTCTTCACTTTTAACAACACTGAGATATGAGATATTGCCATTTATTTGTTACCAATCCTCCCCTTTTAAAATAAATGGAAAAATTGTTGAACAATTACTTACTGGCTTCTGATTTCAAAACTGGCTTTCCAATTAATTTATATGGGTTCACAGTCATACCGGCCCTCTGAGGGAAACCACAACTACCATGTGGCCCGTCCGCAAAAATGAGTTTGACACCAATGTCTTACGGGGTTCCCTCACTTGATCGCGGTTCCTTGCTCGGAGCTTTAAGCAAAAAAAAAATAAAATTATTGGCTTTTGCAGCATACAGCAAGATAAAAAGTCAAAGCAAATCGCCATCTAGAAGCGAACGTCAACGTTGCCGTGTTATAATCCTTCAGGTGGCGGATATTTGAACACAAATGTTGCAGCAACACATGTAGACAGACAATATGGCAATACTCACAGGAATATATTCTTTATCCTCTGCCAAAAAATGACGATGATGTCACTCTCTGATTGTTTTTCTTATTAAAAACATATTGCAAAAATTTTGTTGGTGGGCTCGGAACGACATCAATACAAACTTGGCTTCAAACCGTCATCGCCTTGCCCATGAAGATGACGTTTGACTGAAATATGTCGTATTTGACAAAATCCTCCATCTTGATTGAGTTCATGTTTGTGTGTTTGCTCTTCACATTCCTCCGCTTCATTTGGCAAACGCTCACTCCCTCTCTCTCTCTCTCTATTATTTCTCTTTTGTGCACAGGCTCCGCGATTCTGTTGCCATGGCGACAGCGGCCCCTCCCTCTCTCTTCCTGCTCTGCTGGCTGCTTCGAACAGCTTGCTCCGCGTTCCCCGAGGAACCCGGCCCTTTAAACTTCATCCCCACCGAAGGTATGGACGATCTCTCACTATCTCACCCGCCAGCGCTGGCAAAAGTTACACTCTATAACTAAATCCAAGTACAAAAAAAAAAGAAAAAAAAGAGGAGTAAAAGTAAAGGTACTGATTTAATTCATTTACTTGAATACAAGTAAAAAATAATTTGTTGACGTCCATACGACGGAGGCGGCACCTTGGAAGACTGGTTAGCATGATGGCCTCGCAATGCAGAGGTTGTGGGTTCGATTCCGGCTCCGGCCTTCCTGTGTGGAGTTTGCTTGTTCTCCTCGTGCCCGCGTGGCTTTCCTGCGGGTACTCCAGTTTCCTCCCACATTCCTAAAAACATACATGGTAGGTTGATTGGACTCTCTAAATTGTCCCTTGGTCTGATAGTAGTAGAAAATAGTTGATTATGATTAACCAAATGCTAATCAGGAGGTGTCATCATTTGTCATATTTCAATCTGCGATGGGCAACCTAAAAGCTGGAGGATGCCAGAATTTCTTTTATCAGTGCCATTTGGAGAGGGGAGCAAAACAAAAATATTTTTTTCAATCTGGGCGTGCATACGTGCAAAATATGTGCTCTTAATTTATTTCATCCATTTTTTTTGTCACGTATGTATAGAAAATAAGATCCTCTACACTAACCCAACAACAAAGCGTTTGAAGCAAACTTCGAAATAACCACATATTGTAAAATACATATGAATGAATTTGGGGGGGGGGTAGGGGGGCGACCAAAACCTCCCAAGTTGGGCCTTTGCTAAATTGAGGTACCATTGCCTTTGTACTTTGTGACTTCCCACCACTGTTCCCTTCCCTTGTCAAGATGTGCGAGTTGCCGGGGTCGCAGCCGCGTGCGGTAGACGTTGAAGGGGGGGCAAGGGTTTGGGGGAGGGGGGTCACAATGTGTGGGCTGTGGAGGCCAAACGTGTTCGCACAGGACGGGGGTCACGAATGTGGAAAGCTGGCCGCTCGCATTTGTGACTTTGCCGCACACGTTTTGCCGTTTCTCTGGAGTCGCAAGCCCCTTCCGCTCTCAGACTCGGAGCCTCCGTGTCAGCTCAGTCGTCCACGGCGGGCACCACGCCACAATCGATTACCGATATTATTGTAACAATAGAATAACACACATAGAATCATATTTCTTCCTTTCTTTTACACATTTCTTTTAGTTAGTACTTCAAGTTGAAACATTTTAACAAGTAATTGAACCACACTTTTTCAGATCATTTTTTAAAATTTGTTTGCACGTTTAAAATCTTCGCTTTACTTCATAATTATCGGGTGTCGATGCTAACTTTTGTTTGCCCTTTTACGGTAATAGCATTAAGCTAGCTGATTTAAAAAAAAAAAGCTGTGTGGTTTATTTCCTCATAAGAATTTGCTTCCTTCAGAGTGAAATATGCATACTGTATAAAAAGCAATTTAAAAAAAAAAAAAGCCTTTTAGAAAGCAAAATATTATGTAGATTCATGCAAACATCATCAAAAAAACATGAGAATGAAGACACACCACTCCATAGAATTGCGGTTTCCCAAAATAGCCGACTCAGAGCAGTAACGGGAAATTGCCGTTGCTTTTTACGCGGAACCCTGCGAAGGAGTGGGAATAATTATCTGATATTAATTAGATGATATCAGCGCCAACGCCTGCGTTAAAACACGTGGCCGACGGCGACAATTGCTTTCATCACAACAGGGCACGAGAAGGCGTGAGTGGTGATGTTCGGTCTTAAACGTCAGCGTTTGCCTCCTTTTCTAAGTTAAGTATGACTGGCACCGGATGATCTGATGGATTCGTGTGAATAAAAATAATTAGGATGGCAGATGAGCACGAACGACTAAATATAGACCTGAAGAGGAAATGTGATGAAAGTAGCAGTAATGGCGCGGAAGGAGAGCGATGGCGGGAGGAGATTGGACAATAACACACTCATCCGAAAGAGTTGAGGTCAGCTATGGTCGTACGTCTCGGGGTAGGTACGTTCACGCAACCGTCATCAAGTACGAAACAGGACAACAGTGTAAGTCAAACTTTGCCGACTTACACAATCGAAATTCGAACATTTGTTCCAGGAAATTGCTTTTTCCCGACACTTTGTAGCACTTCTCTTGGCTACGCTGCTTCTTCCATCACGAGTATGCGGATATTTGAAATTTTTTTTTTTTGTCAACTACATTAGCAATACCACATTTAAAATTTGTTAGCATTTATTTTGTCCTCTGATTGGTAGGATTGAAATTTGACAGGCAACAGTATAATATAATATAGCCACTATTAAGGCTGCTCGATTATGGAAAAAAATATTAATCACGATTATTTTTGTAATAATTGAAATCACCATTATTCGAACGATTTTTTTTTTTGGTACAAAAAAAATAAATGTAAACAATATTAAGACAAATTCAAATCTTTGAAACACGATAATAATGAAAGTTTCTTTTGGACCAAACATTTATAAAACTAGTTATTTTAAAATGTTCAAATGTATAAAATGGTTTCCTTGTATAAAGAAAGTGCTTTGGCGCTCACTTGCTATATAAATTGCCGTGGGACTGCTTTAACATTTTTATTATCAATTTCATGAGATTGATTAAATTATAAATTTAAGTATGCTCACTATAGTATTAGATGTAAAATGAGCAAAATTTTTACAATGTGATATATATAATAATTTATATTGTATATAATAATCGTTTTTTACGATTATGCCAATTTGTTATGAGTGTAAGAATCGTAATGGCATTTTTATTTGCCTAGCACGAGCCTCTAAAATTGCGACGTAATAATGTTAGCATTAAGTCGGATAAGTCCCCTCTGAAAGCCGATACGCTGCGGCCCACCATTGTTGTTTTTTTTTTTCGTTTTTTTTTTTATCGTTGGGATATAATTGCACACGCCTAGAGCGATCCCTGAATGTGGAATTGGTGGGGAAAAGATCAACTAATTAGACCCCATTTGACCTCATTCATTTCCGTATGATTCATTTATTTATTTATTTAACTATTTTTTTTTTTCCCCCCGGACATTTTTTTGATTTTTTTTTTTATCTTTAAATGATACATTTTCTGCGAAACTTAATTAATCAGGCGGATGCAATTTGCGCGTTTGATGCTGATGAGTCTCTACACCGATTTACAGTTTGGTGGCGATCGAAATTAGGGATTGATGGCTCCGGGGAAGATTCTGTCTTGGAGTGAGCGCCATCCAATCTGCTGGATCGCATTACAAATCACTCCTGTGTGTCGAAATCGGATGTGGCTCAACATAAATTTTCCAAGAATGAATGCCAGATTGGGATCTTTAATTATGTGTGTGCGTCTTCCTCCTCGTAATAGTGTCACAACGCTATCCGGTGTTTCTGGGCCGACCGCACCACACGTGGCAGAGACAAGAGCCGCTACATATCCAGAGGGTCATCCAAGTCAACCGAACACTCTACATCGGAGCCAGGTACGCTACTTTGCTTTTTTTTTTTTCCTTCCTGTCTAAGCCAGTTGAAATATGCCATTGCATCAGTTCTTGATGGATTATTTATAGCTGTTGTGTTGATTTCTAATATTTGAACACACACGCAAGTGAAAGCTTAACATATCTATCGATTAGAAAATACTGACTGTGACTTTAAGGGGCGGGGCCTATTGAGGTGGCATTGTTTTGAGCTCTTGAATAAAGCCAAGTCCAATTTATTTGAAGAGCCCTTAATCACAAAAGTTCTCAATTCCCCGACCCTGGTCGTAATTTGTTTACTCGTAGTGACATTGGAGCTATTGCCGTTCAGAAGTGAAAATGGTCGATACAAGATCGCTAATTAAAAATCCGATATTGTAGTAAAAGACGCAAAAGGAAGTGATGACAATTTATGATGGAGCATAAAATGCCGACTTGACATGACCGTCATTTTAAATAGTTTTCCTGCGAAGTCATCCCAACTAATAATGTCAAATGTCTGTTCGAAGATAACTCTCAATTCCGTGAATAACGCCAAACGGTCTCGTTTTGTCCGTCACTCTGATGAATTTGCTCAACCCGGACAGACTGAAAACGGCCCACTCGGCTGCATTAGGTTTCGAGCGTTCATCCGCTTTTGTCGCTCCCTGGAGGCTTCCAGCAGCCGACCTCGAACCCCCGAGATTTACCGCACATGTTTTCCAAATTCTCATTTAGCTCGAAACGTGCTAAAAATCCGTCAACGGCCATCCGCGCATGTGGTGCTGGTTATTATCTGTCGTCGCAGTTTCCAATAAGGGGAACCGCGACTGGCCAGGAAATGACCCAATCGCTGGCCCCCAGCTGCTCCGACCTCACTACTGAAAAGCAAAGTAGTAAATATATCAAACTTTGTAAGCTGGTTCCAGCCATTCTGTCTGCGCCGAGAGGCTGCCTGATCGCACGCGTGCACATCGCCTGATAATAAAAAAAAAGTATGGCTCCTGTGGTCGACGGGTCATCGTTAAAAAAAATAAAATAAAATACAGCCGACTCGAGAAACCTGAACCGTTTGAAAGTTGGAATTTGAGCTAAATTGTTGCAGAAAATATGTCCTGAATCGTCAAAACAGTAGCCGGAAGCCCAACCGACGAAGCAGGCCCTCGTCCTTCAGGTTCCATGTTTTCTTTTTTTGATGCATCTCTGGTAGGCCGTAACAAATCCTCGGCGGTCAGAGACAATTGCAGACACAAGAATGATGTGATGCGTTTAAATGAATTATTTTTTTTTGTCCTCTGCGATATTGTAATGCCACAATGTCGCAAAATGGGCATGTGGATAAACCCCATCTTCAAAGGCAAAAGGCCCCCCCCCCTTTTTTTAACAAGGGCATCATTTACAAGACGTAGAGGAAGCGAATATGTGCTTAAAGCCAAAAGGTCCAGTTTTGCGGCACATTATTTTTGTCTTTTGGAAATTCTATGATTCACAGTAGTTGTAAAACCTCTTTATATACTCACATGACAGTTAACAATGCGAAAATTTAAGGGTAAGTGACTCGAAGTCCGGGGAACGAGATACCCATGGAATGTAAGAAACATCACAAATTACAAAACCTACTCTGAAGAAGCAAAGGCATTAAAAAATGCGGCACGCACATGCAAACAATCAAAATGGCGAAAAAAATGAACAGTCAGTAGGGAGGAAATATTGGAACGTATAAGTAGCATTTCAACTAATGCTACGTTTGCTAACTGCTAAGCCGGTTGCTGATTAGCAAACCATCTGTCTTGCATCATGTCTTGCTAACGGCTAACTCCGCGACTAACTCTAGAGTTTGCTGTTTTTTTATATCAGCAAATCAGAATAACTGTTCAAACAACCAAACACATCATAATTTGTCATCATTTATTATCGCTAACTAGCTACTAGCGCTTTTAAAATTGTTAGCATGGTTTGAGATTGTACGGCCTCGTGTTTACCAACAAATACCGCCAGCGATAATATACGGTAAGCAATCACTCCCTCTGGTGTCATGTTGCTTAAACGAACCGCAATACGCTGGAGGTTCAATGTACAGAAATGTTTTTGAAATTGGAGAGGTTATCCGATATGTTAGCCAAGCGGATGCTCGTAAAATAGCTAACCACCAGAATGTTATGCGAGCGCGAGAGAACAAGAAACTCATGCCACGGAAAGGAACCCTATATAAGTGTAATGAGGCTAGCCGTGTTTGCGGCGACCTGACAGGCGGCGATACGTTTGCAAAGAAACCGATCGGCGTGTAAATACGCAAGTCGCTCTCGCAGTGGGTGACAGAGTTTTAAAATAACTAGCTTGCGCGACGGCAGCTACGACCGCAGCCGAGTGCACGCCTCGATAAGGCGCCGGTAAATCCTGTCACCATTAGCATAGCTGCTTCTCCGAGTGCAAACGGCCGTAAATCCTTGCCCCCGAGCACCTGCTGAGTGCACGCACCTCTCCTGAGACGCATCGTGTCTTCTCCAAATCAAAGTATTAAAGCAGGTTGGAGTCAGCAGCACCTCGCTGGGTTAAGCCCCACGTCACTGCTGCCGAGTCACTTTTCAGCCTTTGCTTAGTAGATCCAGAGGGCTCAGCCACTGCCATTTTTTTTTTGGGGGGGGGGGCGGTTATTTCCGTCCATCCAGCCAACATGGATTAAAAAAAATAAATAAAACGGACGAAATGAGTTCTTCGGTACATACATTTATAAAAACAGTATATTTAAATTTTCTTTTGTCATGCTTTTACTACTGTTATGACAATTATATTATATTATATTATATTATATTATATTATTAATATATTAATACTGTTATTTTTCTCCCTTAAAAATCCTAAATAACACATTTATAAAATATCATTTGGGTGGCCAGAATGGATTAGTGGCATTTCAGTAATTTTCATTGTGGAAATTTGATTTGATGTATGAGCTCCAAAGTTTATCATGCAAGAAATAAAACAGTCGGAGCCTTTCCCACAAATAACAAGTGACTTTTTATCAAGTAATGTGAGTAAAGGAGCCGACTTGCTGCCTTCATCAGCCCACACACACTGGAGGTCTCCGCTAGCTGTGGGCGGGTCGAATGCCTCTCGGCAGACAGACGGGCAAGCGCACAGTTCATCTCAGTTGTGCTCTTTGTGCTTTGCCGGAAAGTTGGACACAGGTGGACTTCACTCTTAAGCAATTTTAGATACACAGAGTATATCTATACAGGAAGTATTCCCACCTACGGACCCCTGTCAAACGGAAAATCCCTCACCCGGAAAAAAACGAATGCATTAAATTTTCTACTACTATATTATAGGAACGATCGATTCCTCACAACGGAAATTCCGATATCCGGAACCCGGAAGCCACAGCGAAGCCTGCAGTAGCCCCCTTATAAATTCCTACTCCACCATCCACTTGACGTTCTGTATAACTGTCAACGATTTTACGATTGTCATCAGGAGGTGTCTCTTTATCAGTTTAAGTGTGACAGCAGCTGCCATAGTTCGTCAGTGGTCCTTATCCCGCAAGCGCTTTTCTAATTTACCAGTAAGAAAAAAACAACCCCCCCCCCAAAAAAAAAACCAAAAGAAAATTCTTGATTTCTCTCTTTATTACTGTACTACGGTGGCCGAGAAAGGTCACAATTGCAAACTCCGCAACACAACAACGTTGAACTACAGTCAGATTGCAAAATCCACAACGGATTTGTCGGCTTTAACGGCAGTACTTTACTTTTACCACAGCAAATTCCAAATGTTAAAACCTCACGGGTGTTCAAATGCACTCAGTGAACAGTGATTGGTAACTCTGCTGGTTAACTTTCCAAAAGGTTCCTTCAATATATATTCGTGCAACATGATGCCAGTTTGGCTCGGAGAGACGTTCCAGATCGCGATACCGGCCGAGCGATAAGAAGAAGAAGAAGAAGAAGAGTAGCTAACTGTGTTGGCTCAAGAGCTCTTGACCCCGAGCCGGTGGTATTTGGAAAAGCCAGAAGGTGAAAGTTCACCAGCTGGTAACGGATGAAAATGGATGTCTCTCTTGGGTAAAAGAGATGCTGGCGTATTCGTGAAATAATCGCTTAGGCGCGTGCAAATCCGACTCCCCGCATCCAAATGTATGCACAAGACCAAAGGCGGCAAAACATGAGTTGATTTGTAGGTTTTCCGAACCAGCGCTGTTGAGGTTGAGGCGCCTATGTGCAGAGTTATGAGCCGTTCAAGGCGATGCGCACCTCCTGAAACATAAATAGCAATAAAATTTCGACACATTTCACACATCCTCAATCTTAACCTTGTACCACATACGGGGCCGCACAGTCTTTGTATCATTGGAACAGGCTGGCGTCGTCTTTTGACGACGCCAGCTGCAGTCGCATTAATCATTGAGTCTTTTCTCCGAACGCTCTGAAATTTGTTTCAACACTTCTCATTGCCAGACACTTTGGCTGCGAGCTTCTGTTGCTAGGTACTATTTTATTACTAAGAAACGATACAAAGAGTTGAGCAGTGCTGACAACATAGTTATGCGGAGCGGCAAGAGGCAAAGATGTGCTCCTGTGTTTCTTTTCAAGGTGAGTCCTGCTAAGAAAGCGAGGCCAACTGTTGAAATTCATTTTCAAGGAAGTCTTTAAAAGAAAAATATATGTAGAAATTATGTGGATACGTCGGACAAATCATAGGACCTTGTTTCAACTCCGTAAAGGATTCCTTCACCGGTTCTGCAGTGGCAAGAATGATGTGCGCTAGCTAGCTAGCTAGTTATGGCCATACCAACACTGCTAGCTAAACAGGACGCCGTTTATCTGTGAATAATCATCTCTGGTCGGTATTATGTCTTTAATTTAATGTTTTCAGGCATGGGAAATAATGATCCTGAACTGTTATACCGGAGTGAAGAGATTAGGAGTCGAATGTTGTAATGGAATATAAAGAGCTGTACTGTTTTGGTTAACAGACACTGTGGCTACTGGTTTCCCAGAGTTCGTCGCCACTAGCATTTTGACAAACCACAATTTTTGATTATGTTAGTTTTTCTCTTGCAAAAGACATTTGTGAACGAGGGGGGATACTGAGTGATCGTTCTCCTGATCCAATTAGTCATTTGTCAGCAGGGCGGTGGTGGCAAAGGAAATATCACATACTTATACGTGACCCGAATTACAAGTCGTTTTAGTTAGGATTTTCTCTGTACTCTGTGCCAGGCAACAAGACCCCCGCCCCACACACACACACACACACCAGGAATAGCCGGAACAGATTAATGGCTTCCCCATTCGTTTCAATGGGGAATGAAGATTTGGGTGTTTCAACTGTGGTCGTGGAACTAATTTTACTTACTGTATTTCCAAAAATCCCAATTTTAAATTACCATGGTAACTTTCTAGAAATGTGTCAATTTCCTCCCCTTTGAAACGCTACTCGTAGACCACTTGGGTTTTCTTGGCCCGCCCTGGACGAGAATGCTCACTTTGATGTTCTGAGCTTGCATGATGCAAAATGCAAAGCAAGCCCGCCCTCTGTCAAGTGAGACCATTCGGCGCAGATGGAAAGCAAAGACGGATCAAAGATGGGATCAATCGCGCTCCAATAACATGCTGATTTACAGATAAGCCAATGCGGAGCTCGAGACGGAGCCGCGGTCCGTCAGATGCGACCCAGAAGCTGTGCGTTCCTTGGGCAGCATTTTCACGGGAAAAGCCAACGTTACTGAAAATTATGCAATTATTAGCATTAGCGGCTGGCGGTGTGGGGGCTTGGTGAGGGGGGGGGGGGCGCCATAACAATGATCGCATGTGCCGTGTGCAGGCGGCGTGTGGGCGTGTGTGCAATTATCGGCGTAACAACTTGATTTAAGCAGCATTAATTAAATTTCTTTTTTTATTTTTTTTCTACGTTTCAATAAAACTCACTTGCCTAATATGGGAGGAAATTTTGAAGAACATGGCTGAATTTTAATGAGTGGAGAGGAAAGCCATCGCTGCTCCATGTAAAATCTGGACCTAAAGCATAGGTGCTGATACTACTCTGTACTTACTACATATATTTGTATAAAAGTGCTGCAAATGTAAAAAGTTAAGTAGGCTAACTCCATAATTTGTTACCTGCACACCCCAAAAATCCTCTTTTCTTCGGATATTTTCCTGGCATGGCCGCTTTAGAGAGCCTCATCGTCCACCATGAGTGCACACACATCACTGAGACAATGTGGAAATGCAATGTAACATTTTTTAAAAGCTCAGACATGACAGTCAGCCTGTGACCAGCTTCACGCTGGCTTTAGAACGCCTCGTTGTTCCAGTTTGGATGTATTCCAGCCACAGTGGGGATTTTTCCTAAATTCGATGCTTGTTTTTGTCACGATCCGTGCCTCGTCGTTGCAGCAGAGTGGGCGGGGTCGAGGGCGCGTTGCCCGGAGACGCGGCCACGAGCGGGGCGAGCTCACGAGACGCTCAGCTGTAACTCATCACGCCAGTGATTACTGACTATATAAGCCTCCGACACGCACCTCCGCGTGTCGGATTATTGCTGACCAACTTGCTCTCGCCTTGTGCCTTTGCTATAGTCTTTGCCAACCTTTGCTCCGTGTCTTGATCGTGCTTATTGTTACCTTGTTTATGTCTTCAGCTACGTTTCGGCTCGCTTTGTGTTTTTCGATGATTGGATTTAACCTTACCCTTTGGAGGAAGGACATTCTTGTTTTCGGTTTTCTTGCGTTGCAAGCTCCTTTTGTTAATCGTTTTTCTTTTCCTGGGGGAAGGTTGTTCCCCCAGTGTTTTTCGTTCACGTCGCCCGGCGTCTGTAAGTATAGCTCCACTATTGTCTCTGATAGCAACTCCCCTTGCCTATCGACTGTAAATTGTTTTTTGCCGGCCACAATAAATATTGTTCCTACCATATTTTCCCTTGTCTGCGCCTTAAGAATCCACCCACACCGCTTCCCAGCCCCGGCTGGGGAGCGATCCTCACAGAATAATCCGACCATGGATTCTGCAGACAAGGAGAAAATTTTTCATGCCTTGACCAGCCAAGGACGCTTAGTGGGCCAACAGGCGACCGAGCTCGCGACCCTGCGCGTCGCGGTCGGCCAACTGGTCCAGCAACTCATGAGCCTAGGGGTCCGACTGAGTACCCCAGTTCACCCTGCCTCGCCGGTTCCCAACCCGGTCGATCCCCCTTCCGGGGTTCCGCCCCCAGGTTACCCGGTTAAGGAGCCTAACCTGGCTCATCCCGACCGCTACGGCGGAGAGCCTGGCCTTTGCGGCCCATTTATTCATCATTGTATGCTGATTTTTGACCAGCAGCCCCTAACCTATGCGCTAGACAGCTCAAAAGTAGCTTTTATGATGAGCCTCCTGACTGGTCAAGCGAGTGCATGGGCCATGGCCGTGAGCAACGCGCACCCAGCAATCCGCTCCTCATTTCCTAACTTCCTCGCCGAGTTTCAAAGGGTGTTCCACCACCCGGTCCGCGGGAAGGAGGCCGGAGCCGAACTGTTGGACTGTATCCAGGGCTCACGATCTGTTGCGGATTATTCGATCACCTTCCGCATCCGAGCAGCCGAGAGTGGGTTCGACGACTGCGCCCTGAGGTCCGTGTTCCGGAGAGGCCTGAACTCGGCTCTAAAAGATGAGCTGGCAGCCCGTGACAACGCCGAGACGCTGGAGGAGCTGATCACCCTGGCGATTCGGCTGGACAACCGCCTGCGAGAGCGTCGCCGAGAGCGAGGGGTGGAGCAGCGCCGCGCCGAGCTACCGCTTTTCCGGGTACCAGAGCCTGCACCAGCTGACGAGCCCATGCAGATAGGGGCAACCCGCCAGGCGCCCCGGGAGCAGCTTCGAGAGCGGGAGTGGGAGCAGCGCCGTCCCGAACGTCCACGCATCCGGGATTCCGAGTGGTCAACCTCCGACGAGTCCAGGCAGCCGGGTCCGGGCCGCCCGGATCTTCGTGAGAGGGAGCGTCGGCGCAGCACGGGGGCGTGCTTCTACTGTGGCCTGCCAGGACACCGAGTAGCAGGGTGCCCGGAGAAGGCCGCTCGCCAGGGATCGTCTCCTCGCCCCCCAACTAACTGTGAGTCCGCGGACCGCTCCTCCGCGGCCAAAGAACCCCGACAAGAGCCGGCTGCCAGCGTGGCAGGGGATCCGGACAGTCCCGGTACCCCCTTGAGACTGGAGATGGCCGGGGAGATCATGGGACTCGGTGGTAGCATCAAGATTCGCGCACTCATTGACTCTGGCGCTGACGAATGCTTTATTGATGCGGGCTTAGTGTCCCGACTCGGCTGCGTGGTCACCGAGCTCGATAGATCCAAAAAAATCTATGACCTCGACGGGCGCGAGCTGGCCGATGTCCGGCGCTTAACCGAGCCTCTTACCTTAAAGTTGTCGGGTAACCATATCGAGAAGCGCTCCTTCTTCGTCATGCCGGCCAGGTCAGCCCCCGTCGTGCTAGGAATTCCGTGGCTAACCTCACACAACCCAGTCATCGACTGGGGGCGCCTTTCAATCCAAAATTGGAGCCCGTTTTGCTACGCGCATTGCCTACGGTCCGCCGAGGAGGGCGTGCAGGTTAGGGATCAGGTTCCCCGTCTCGGCTGCGCCCGGTCCACCTGCTGCGCCCGGCCCGCCGCAGCCTCTCCGTCAGCGGCACAGACCATGCCGCCCCTTCGCCAGCTGCGGCAGACCACGCCGCCTCCTCGCCAGCTGCTGAGCCCCGTTCCGGGCCCCCCGCCAGCTGCTGAGCCCCGTCCCGGCTCCCCGCCAGCTGCTGAGCCCCGTCCCGGCTCCCCGCCAGCTGCTGAGCCCCGCCCCGGCTCCCCGCCAGCTGCTGAGCCCCGTCCCGGCTCCCCGCCAGCTGCTGAGTCCCGTTCCGGCTCCTCGCCAACTGCTGAGCCCCGTTCTGGCGCTTCAAGTTCCTGTTCCGGCGGTGCACGTCCTGCGTTCGTCCCAAGTTCACGTTCCGGCGGAGCACGTCGTGCGTTCGTCCCAAGTTCTCGTTCAGGCGGAGCACGCCCGGCGTCCGTCTCAAGGTCAAGTCCACGTTCAAGCGGAGCACTCCCTGCGTCCGTCCCAAGTTCACGTCTCGGCGGAGCACATCGTGCGTCCGCCTCAAGTCCACGTTCCCGTCTCGACGGGGTTCGACGATCAGCCGCCGCTCCACGTTCCAGTCCCGGCGGGGCTCGACGACCAGCCGCCGCTCCACGTTCCAGTCCCGGCGGGGCTCGACGACCAGCCGCCGCTCCACGTTCCAGTCCCGGCGGGGCTCGACGACCAGCCACCGTTCCACGTTCCTGTCCCTGGTCTGGCCTCCCGGACATCCGCCAGACCGGTCTCGAACTCGGGTGGTGGGCGATCCTCACAGTTTTTATATACAAAAAAAAAAAAATGAATAAATTCAATTATTTTCAGCATTAACAACTTTTTGGCATGGTGTATCAAATTTAGGGGACATATTTTCACTTTTTGGGGACTTTAAATATGCATGATGTTTAGCCTGTGTTGTGATGGAGAGTCTTTAGGGTGCATCTTTTTTCTTCCGAAATTTAATATGTGAGGGACGTGTGACTGGTTTTGGGGCCGTAGTACTACTTTTTATTATTTATTTATTTATTTATTTATTTATTTTTAATTTAATTTTTATTTTATTTTTTTTATTATTTTTTTATTTCACATGTGGGCTTCAACCCTATCCCCTTACAATGGTGGGGGGAATTCGGCCGAATGTAAAAGCTGTTTCCAATCACTGTGTGCAAATGTTTCTGATGTGCATGTGTGCATGACATTGCCCCCAGGTTGAAATTTATGTTGGAGTCCAAGCACACATAAATTAAATTAAATTTATTCTGTAAACGTTGACAGGAATAAGCTGCTTGGATGTGATCCAAAGAAAAAGAAAAGTTTAATAAAAAAAAAAAAAAAGTATTTAGCGGGCCTACGCGGTCCCGAGCCAGCAATAAAACGCGAGTTGTACTCTGCTCATCGCTGCCTTATCTTTGACTTTGTTGTTGGCTGACTGCCACGCCGCTTCTCCGCAGGGATGACCTTTTCCGCGTGGAGCTGGACATCGCCGCCGCAGATGAGATGTTCTACAGCAAGGTGAGCGCCTCCCGGGCCTGGCCGCACCGCGCCGCACCGCGCCTCCCAGGATTTTTTAATGACCTCACCATGTTGTGGACACGCGGAAACATTTGACCTTTTTGTGCGTATAGAAAAGAACATGGGAGTCCAACAAGAACGACATCAGGATCTGCAGGATGAAGGGCAAACATGAGGTGAGACATTTTCTGCTTCTCAGATGAGGGGAATAATTGTGGTGAGGACTTTATAAAAGCCCATCGGGCATGTTTTTTTTTTTTTTGTTTTTTTTAGATGATTTATTAGAGTTAGTTTTCCTGGGTGGATATATGTGTGCAAAAAAGTGCTTTTTATTTTCAGTGACTCATTTTAAAAGTTCTCTCCATATCTAGACTGCATAAAAAATTGCATTAACTGCATTAAAAATTCTATATCTGTATTCAGATTTTTTTCTTTTGGGCAACCTCTTGAGGAAATCAAATTGAATAAATTCAACACCATTTTTTTCAGTGTGTGGTGTAATAGGCGAAAATGAACCTGCATGCAATTTCCCATCATGGCTGACCGCGTCATTCTGCACCAAAGTGTTGTTCAAATGTTCTGTATCTTACCTACGGTAACTACCTCCACTTGTTGTTTTCTTCAAATAAAAATAAAGAAATAAACAAGCGAAGTTAGCAGCGTGCAGTCTGAGACTGACCCGAAAAACACTTTCAATTGAAGGACGTATTGATTTGAAAGTTTTGTTTGCTCCATCTTTCTGTTCCACTTTTGGCACCCTCCTAACAATGGCAAAAAAAAAAAAAAAGTTGACACATGTTGGGGAGACGGAGCAGTTCATTAATTAGATTCTCAGCTCTTGATGAAAGATAGCGTGTTAGGAAAATATGTCGTATTGTGAGCACTTGCACTTCCTCTCCTGATGGTGCAAGCTGCCAAAACACACACACACTAAATTGCGTTCATTTATTCCCAACGGTCTATTCCTTTTCTATGGTCTGCACTCTTTCCATCACATCATTTTTTTTTCCATGTCAGTCTAATTATATCCAAGGCTTTTAGAATCAGTACGAAGTCTTGTGCCACTTCAACTATAAATAGCAACAGGTCTGCTTGTTTAACAGTCATCCGATGTCCAATTTGTCAATATTTTTCCATCCTCTGACTGGTTGGTTTAAACCAACTTGGTCTTTGTTTCCTTCAGACAAAAAAAAAAAAAAGATTTAATTCAACACATTCAAGCAACACTGGGGTGCACCAAAGAAATATGGAGTGAAAAGGATGACGTTCGTCGACCTTTATTGATGCGCGTCTGTTCATCATCACATAAATTCAGAAAATACACATTTTTTGAGGAAAATGACTGTCATTGGGTTTTTATCCATCCCTTCCATTTTGTCGCTTTCGAGCCTTATTGGCCTGACGAAATGGCATCACCTAATCTAATTGCTCTCAAGGGCCCCCTAGTGGTCACCCTAAGCAGGTGCTTCGTCCGCGTTTGCCTTGGGCTGACCCGATTGAGGCGGACGTGCTAACCGCTCGTACGCCACCGTGCTGCCCTGCTCACTTTTTTCTTGTCTCAGAATCGTATGAGAGGTTTTTCAATTGAAAGGAGTAGAGAGGAGAGTGACATTTCACTTTTATCGTGTGTTACTACGCGAGTGTGTGTGTGCGCGTGTGTCTATCTATGAGTGTGCGTGTGTTTGCTATCCCCGAACGGCTGACTCAGTAATGAAAGGTCTGCTGGCATCTTAATGACAAGGCCAGTGGCCGTTAATGCCGCGAGTCACGCAGCGATGGGAGGACAGATAAGAACCTCGCCACTTCCCCTCCGTCCACTCATGAATTAAGCAGTGAGCTGGCATGGCGGGAATCTCCTGGTAACATTTCACCCGAGATGTGCTAATCAATACAGTACCAAAGCAAAAAAATAAATAAATAAATAAAAATGAATAAAAAACGCATCAATTGAGCGTTGAGTAAATGTTAAGGTTAAAAAAAATGGATCCTTCGTAAAGGGATTGAAGAAAAAATACATTTTGTATCGGATTTGGACTTGGGCCTGACCGATTAGAATTTTTTTTTTTTTTAAGGTCAGTACTGATGATCGGCAGAATAAAACTCCGCTAACGGAGGTTGATTTTTAATTTTTCTCTCTTTTTTTTTTTATTTTATTTTTTTTATTATTTTTTTGGGGGGAGTTGTGGGACTAATAAAGGGCATCTTTAACTTTATGTTTTGTATTGTATTTTTTTTCTTGAGTTTTAATGCGTAAAAAAAAAAAACAATTCAAAGGATTTTGGCCGTTTTTTAAAATCTGCTTGCCAGTTAATCGGTCATGCCCTAATTTGTATATAAAAAAAAAGGCTTTTTCTTTTTAAATACCTGTCGGCTTTGCTTGTAAGCATTGCTGCTCTGTTTATGTTAAAGTGGTTGTGAAGGTTTATAATTATCGCAACCTTGATGCTAATTTTCGTTAGCCTTTCTATAGCATTAAGCTAATGGACTTTATATGCTGTGTTGAACATTTTTGTTTCAATCTATCATTTTTAATGCTTTTGTTTTATGTGTCCGTTTTAGCAAAAACGCAGATGTCTCCAACCACACAAATAGCATCATATCAATACTTTTATTTCCCTTTTTTTTAGGCCATGGTTTTCTCATATATGAGAATGTCAAGAAGGAAATCCAAAGTGCATTTGCCGATCCACGCGCTCTTCTCTCGCTGACGTCCCGCCGGCCTCGACTTTACGTTGTCTTTTTGAGTCGTGTTGTGATGCTCGAATGGCTCCAAGCGGCACTTCCCTCTCTTTAATATTCATTCATTCTTTGGCCCCCCCTGACACTTTTAATATTGTGATAGGAGGGTGGTGATCTTGTAAAAATGCTAATTTGCATCTAAAGTGAGAGCGAGATAAGACAGATTTGCAAAAAAATAAAAAGAAGTAGTTACAATTGAAGAGGAAACATAATGCATTTCCATAGCTCACTTTTAATTAGATTAATCTCGCACGAGATTGGGTTTGTTAGATCACAATCAAGTGTTTTTTTTTTGACTGACTACACACACGTGGTCTAAAGTGTAGGTGGGATCAACAAGTTTTGCATATAAGCCGTCATACATATTCATGACGCTTGACTGTTTTTCTTTTTTTTTTTTTTTCTTTTACCTGTCGTCTCTTTGTTTGGCACCCACACATACATTAACGAGGCGCGCAATTAAGCGGAAAATCTCAAGCGCCTTCCACAACAACACTGATGCATCTCCGCCACTTCACCTCGTGAAAATGTTCCCTGCTGCTTGGATGTGCGCGAGTGTCAGATGTGATACATTCACCACCTTATAATTGGTTTTGTAATTAAATGTTTCCGGCTGGCTGATCACAAAGGACACAGAATTCTCCCTAATTAGGCTGAAAATTTAATGTCCTGATTCTTGCCGCGTTTTACCTTTCCCGCCTTCGTGTTGTCCGGACGTTGGTTGACGACGTTTCATTTGCATATTCCTGCCATGGTTGCCTTTGTCCTTTCTTGTCACCATCTCTCGCTTGCGCTCTTCTTTTTTTTTTTTTTTTTTTGCGTGTGTTGTTCTGCCACTCATTCCACTCCTCTTTACCTCCTCATTTTGTGAACGATGGAGGAGGCGCAGGAGGAAGGAAGGTGGCATTATGCCAGTCTGTCCTCACAAGTCACATGATCAGGCCATTTCATGTATATATATATATATATATATATATATATATATATATATATATATATATATATTCACATGCAGGCTAAAATGGCCAATCTGACTCCAGTTCAATATATAGGCCACGCCCCTTAAAGGCAGACATCCGACACTGCATTTAGCGGTTACACTTATAAATATGCTTTATTTCTGTTCTGTTTTAATATGTTATGCTGGACAAGAGTCCTCACCCCCCCCTAAAAAAAGTATTAAAAAAGGATTTTTTTTTTGGTTAAATTGTTGACATTGATTGACATCACGAAATGAAAATTATTGGCATATAAATGGCGACTTTGTGGCCCAAGTGGAGACAGGAAGCGGCTTTTCAAGGATTTACTTTTTAACAGAGATTATGTCGTCTGTTTTGAACACATGGCTTATCATTTGTGAGTAATTGATAAATCATTTTGAACACTTACCCAATAATTTAACATTTCAAACTCAATAAAGACGCTATTATCGTGCTGAACGTCACTTTGCCGTGAATCCAGACAATAGATGCCGATCTCTTTCACTTGTTTGGCTTACGACTGCTTGAAAAAACACTTGCGTTGCGATGCAGCAGCACCCCCATATGAAATGATTTTAAAATTCCAGCGAATCGTGGCTGCCCAAATCGTGAACACGATTTAAAGGTGATTAATTGAGCCCTGAGTAATTGTTGAAAATGCAGACTGATCCTTTTGTGGCGTTTTCATGTTCTCCCTACGCTTTGCGTGTTTTTTCCCCAACTTCCTGCTACATTCCAATAACGTCTAAAACACGGCATGGCATTGGTTCAGTCAACCGGTTTGCCGCTTTAGGTCGCCGACTGTATTCTTTTTTTTTTTTCCGCAGTTCAAAAGCTCAATGGGGACTCTAAATTGCCCACAGGTGTGAATGTTAGTGGCAGCCTATTCATTTGCCGTCTTTATGGAAGCTCGGGTGCGCTTTGTGGCTGCCATTTAAACTCCCAACTCTCGTCCAGTTGGAGAGTCGCCTCAGAATTGTGCGACATGAAGACGTCGGCGAGTTCCCCCTGAGCCTGCAAACTTAGTCCAGATGGTGACTGAACGCTCGGCATGTGTGTGGCCTTCTGTTCTTCACGCGAGGTTAGCGAAAGCAAATTTCGGCGCTGCGAGTCATTTGTGTTTTCGTGATGTCAATTTGCCACCTCGTTCTCGGCAAGCTGTCAAAAGGGTGACGCGGGTCAAGTGTGTCTGCAGTTTGTCTGCAGGTTTTTCCACCTGGGAGCTTCGCAAGCTGAGCGGTGTGCTATTTTTCGGACAAGCCGCCTCCTTCTGGTGTGTGATGTTTGTTTGTGGCCTGTGGTGTGTTCAGTCCCAATTACCATCAAGCGGAGATGAAGGCTCACGAGCCGGAGGGATGCGGATTAGTTTTAACGGTGGAGGGTTCGGGTGTGGGAGGGGTAAAAAAAAGCGCGACACTCGGAGCACTGCGCGCTGCGGCGCTGCTAATTTGGTGCTGCCGTTAATTAATCCCCCGCCCACATGCGCACTAACATGCACACCCTTTCATCCCGTCACGGCGCATCACTCGCTCCAAATGGTGCGCCAGGGACTCTTTTTCTGGGAAAGCGACACAGCGGCTTTTGTTAAACGAGTTGAGGAGTAGGCTCGGCAAACCTTGGAGATCTCAACATGTAGGCTGAGGTGTACTTGAGAACAAGTCTTCATGCTTGGAGAATAAAAAAAGACTGGTGAAAAGAAAAATGAATCCATTACATTCAGCGCTGTTTTAATAAAGAGAAATTGCACAGTTGTGCCTTAAAAGTGGGCGTGGCCTAGTGAGCGACGTCTTGGTGAACGAGTGTAAGTCTTCTTTATTTTTCACATTCGACTCAATCTGAAGCACGTTCAATAATAATTTTTCTGCTCGCAACAAAAAAAAACCCAAAAACACTTTAAACGCTGAAAATCAGTTAATGGACCTCTGCTCTTCCATAGCTACAAAAGCAAAAAAAAAAAAAAAAAAAAAGGGATATTTACACCATTCACGTGACCTTTATTTTTTATTCATATTTTAATTAATTAATTTATTTATTTATTTTAAACAAAGCGTGACTTTGAGTGTAAAACAGTGACATCCAGGTCAATTCCTTGTTTATAAAAATTCCGATGTGCTTAGTTTTCAATGAGCGGTCCATAGAATGACCAATAAATGTCATCATATACGGTACATTGAACTCGTTCACTGCCATTCACGGGTATAGAAGCCAAAAAGTCATTTTTCCTGGAATGTCAGTGAATGAGTTAAGGATATTGGATGGCTTTTTTGGGGGTAACAAATCATGAAACCACTTTACAGCAGCTGTAAATGTTTAGAGTACATAAAAGTAAAAACATCGGCCATTTGGAAGTTTATTTATGGCCGTTGTTTGAAGCGCCGGTCGCTCAGTCTTAGCCAATCACTTACAATTAATAACTTGGTAAAACATAAAAAAAACTTCTCTTCACGTATAAAAGTTGACTCTTTTTAAAAATAATTTTTATTTAGAACGTGTCACACTCGGTTAAGAGCTAGCTAGCTAGCTTTGTCTCGACTCTATGCTATCAAAACATGTTCCTATCGCTTTGCTAACAACTTAAAATGCTAATTTAGCTAGCTAATGATAGCAACCAAGAAATGCACCTTGTTGTGTGTTTTTTTTTTAGGTTTGACTGTTTTTTTTTTCAATGCAAGAACAAGGTACAGATATGTTTAAAAATATAAGGAGTAAACCTAAAAAGTTGTCAGCAAAATAAATTCTACAGTTAGCTGCTTTAAGTTTTGTAGCAATTTCCGTATCCGTACTTTGTCACTTCCCAGCACTGCGTGTTGGTGTGCGCATGAATCAATGGCCACTCTTGAACACGCTCTTCTCCCCAGTCGCTAACAACAGGGAGGCATCCAGCCATGTAATGGAAACTTTGGAGATTTAGAGGAGCCACTACGCTAAAAAGACGAGACCCCCGATGAGCCGCTCGTTGCCTATTGCGCCCACGTTAACGTAACAGGTCGTGGCGGGCTCTAACTCATATTTTATGAGCCTATGAATCAGGCCAACGCTGGGGAAATACTTTACGGCGGTGGCGCTGTGTTTTGTTTTGCGATCCTGATGAGGAATGTTGATTGTGGCCCCGAGGTAAAACATTTCGATTGGCATGATGTCAAACGAAAAGTTTGTTTATTGTTTTAGGTCGGAAGAAAAGATGGAGAACAGATGCAAAAGGTTGGCGTTTCCTCGTTTGGTGACGAGTGGTGGGAAGTAACTAAGTACAATTTTTTCCGATATTTGTACTTTGCTGTGTAATTTTTTTTCTCTTACATTTGATATGGATTTGTATGTTTGCCTTTTGTTTTGATACTCAAGTAACTGTAATTGTACTTTTGCCTCTCTCGTTTGTGACTGATGCGGAGCTTGTATAACAAGATTTCATAGCAAAAGTAATGCTCTGTGATTAGCATAATTTCGATTTTATCTTCTTAATTGCGATTAATTAATTACAGGGGAGGAAAAAAAAATATCAGCGTGAAATAACACACAAAGTCACTTTTTTGTGTTTATGCACTCGGGGCGACTCAGAATCTTTCTCTCTCGAAAGTGACTTAATGGAAGCGTGGAGAAGAGCACATTTGGGAGGAAATTTTGCAACAGATCAACAGATGACGATAAGACAATTATTAATAATTAAAAAATAATAATAATTAATTATTAATATTTTATTGGCATAACCTTACTTGCATTAACTGCATCATTGAATTCACCAGACTGTTGAGTTACTAATTTGAAATTGCTTTTCCAGGCCTTTACTGCAGCCTCTTTCAGTTCTTTTTTTGTTCTGGGCAGTAGGAAAAAAAAAATGCATGCTCTATTGGGTTAAGGTCTGATTATTGTCTTGGCCATTTGAAGATCTTCCATGTTTTCGCTCATCTCTCGCTCTTTGTCAAATTAATATTTTGATATGAAATCCAAATGTTTTCTGTATACAAAAAAAAACACAGCAAAGAAATTGACCTTGCCGTTTGAATACTTTTGCAGGGCACTGTAAGCTTGTCAATACTGTGACGAAAATTACCAGGACGACCTGTGTTAAATCCATTCCACGCATCAATTGGAAAAACAAAACGACAACGGAAAACAATGGGGAAAAAAAACTGAAAAAAGAATACTTGAATAAGTCAGGACGATACTGTGCCTCCAAAAAGTCCAAGAAAAAAAGTTTGTGTTCCTTACAGCGATATGTTATTTTGTTTGTCGGCGAATACGACTGCGTTGCAATTTAGTCAGCATCATCAACATAGCTTGTTCATAGGTGGTAAATAAAAAGCCGGGCATATTCATCCGCGGCCATATTTTTTGCTGGCCTGCCGCCTGCTTCATCTGAGCGGGAGATGAATTTTTCAGAGGCCTCGCAGCTCTGCCAGTGTCCGTTAGAAGAGTGGGAGGACGCGGGGAGGAGGGAAGGTCTGCAGTCGTCTGGGTTTTCGCAAAGGCTTGCCAACACGGCACAGGTGGCGTTTTGTCTGGACGCCTCCCAGGGAAGGGAGGGAAGGAGCAGAGAGCGCACTCGGAGGGGAGGAGGAGGCATAAGGACATTAAACATTTGGATCCATACGCCATTTTATCATTCGCTCGATCACGGCTTGATCATCTGCCGTGTGTGCGCGGGCGCGCGTGTGTTCCGAAAGCACAGTAAAAGCCTAATCCCGCTGACTTAATTTGTCTTTGAATAAAGCTTACGCATACGAGCGCCAAATTGCTTCCTGGAATAGATGAATGCTAGCTAATGAAACGAATTCATGGCGGCAGCAGCAGCAGCTGAATTTCGACAATCTTCATAAAGAGAAAATGAAAATCAAAAGGCAGTAGTTAGACTCTGACAAAGGACCCCACCTCTCGTTTCCATCCTAAGGAATCATTTTCGACATTATGGACCACCCAAAGGCCACTTTTGTTCATTCCAGAAATACGCCCAATGTGTTGTTGTACTGCCAATGCTTTTGATGCTAAAGGCTCGAATGACGGTGTCTTGCTAGCAGAGCTGGGCACTTGACCCTTTTTTACCGGTCAGTCCCCTTGCCCTCCGGCCGCGTTCTCTGGACCGTTCGGGCCTCGGCCCTCTGGACTTATTCGTAAAAATTGTCCGTGCTTGACGCCACCATCTCACTCGTGCGGACCTTAAACTGAATATCAAATCCATCCGATAAATGCTCTTGACAAGTTTTCTGTACTAGAAGGACAAGTAAATGTGAGCAGTGCGCCTGCCCATTTTTCGATTTGGATGAGCTGATTATGCTTTCGATCAAATCAGGGACAATGTGAATGTCAAAGTTTTCAAATCGAAGATACGAGACAAGCACAACAACGTCATTGGAAAACCCACAAAGACTTTAAACTATGTTAGCTTAGCTTTGCTAAGTGTAGCTGAGCTAACCGCTAATGTGAAGTAAACTAAAGTGTAATAAGTGCAAACTAACGTGGGAATATATATTGCAGCTGATCACTTTTCTGCCACGGTCAACTTGCATTTTAAGACTTACTCGTGTTTTCACGCCTCGTGTTTTTTGACAGCTACTTTTCCAAATGCTGATCAGGTGACACGCACATGATCACGTGAATCAAACTCCCACACCTGGTGTGTGTTAACGGAGGGCCGAGGGGGAAGTAGCACATCACTGTCACTCCGCAATGTGTCACCTGGAAAACGACACCTCGTACTTGACACCACACCGGCATCAAATGAGAAAATGAGAACCCCGCCGGGACTGAAGCATGAAGTTTGATGCGAGAATTTGAATTTCGAGTGCGTCGGTTTTTTCAGATCATACATACAGTGTCCCCACCAAAAAAAAACCCAAAAAAACAATTGAGTTTTACAATTTTTCCGCATGTACTCAGACTCCGTGCACCTGCGTCATTCGTCAAAATAAATAAGAAATACATAAATAAGATGAAACCTCCTTCTTGCTTATCTCCAAAACAATACAAATGACATTGCGGAGGTTGTGTCGATTTAGTGCACATTATTGTTAACAAATAAACGACAGCGCGTCGGGAGCCATTTGTCAACGACGACTGCAGATTAACTCGAGTCATTTGTCTCCATTGGGCTGCGTTGCGGCTCGTCCGCACCTTTCCCTTTCAAGAGAATGATTTTTCTCGTGCGACTCCTTCTACTTTGAAGTGTCACGCTGACAAAATTAGCCGAGGATGCGACGTTTGTTTTAAGATCACCCGGCTGGTTTGGATTACAGTCTGTCAATCATCTGCGTGTGCGCGCTCGCGCGTCTGTAGACGCTTTCGGTCTCGACAGGCCGCGTTCGACGTCCGTCAGCGTGATTGGCAGCGTTAATAGTCAAATAATTCCACACATCAGGCGAGTGAAAAGCTTCATTTCACTGAGCTGTTTAGATAATCACTTGTTTGGGAGAGGCTTCTGCTGACTGAATGACTTCAAGTTTTCGGGCATGTGCTTACTGTCTAACTGTCCTATTAATTTCTCTCTCGACTTTTATAATTTGTGCTGTTAATTTACAGCTCAACAGATACTCTTCACGGGACTATTATTATTCTTGATAGGGCTGTTGTTGTGCCCATTCTTCTCTCGTTCTCAAACAGCTCTGTCCTGTTTTTTTTTTCCCCCACAGAAAATCCGCATTGGCCACACACTTCTCCTTTGACAATCGTGTTTTTATGGTTCAATGAAAAAAAAAGTATTCCAAAAGAGCTTCAAAACGCAACTCCAAGCAGGATTAGCAGAGTTTGTGAATTTTCATAGTTGGCGTTAATTAATTTATATTTTTTATATTTTATTTATTTTTTTATTTAGGGCTGCTCGATTACGTAGAAAATTTTTAATCAAGATTATTTTATTTGTTTTATATTATTTTATTTGATTGAAATTGCAATTATTGAAAAAAATATTACCTTTTTGGTACGACCCCCCCCCCAAAAAAAATCAATTAATTAATTAATCAATCATTTATTTTATCTTATAATTTCAAAAAAGGTGCAAATATATAAATTCGCATATGGTTTCCTTGTATAAACAAACATTTTACGGGTAAAGTTTTTTTTTTTTTTTTTACGATTATGACAATTTTGCAATCGTTGAGTGTAATCGTAATTGAATTTCGATTCATTGCACAGCCCAAGGTAGAATTCATTTTCAGAACGGGTATGTTAGTTTATATTTGTTTTATTTTTATTTTTTTAAATGGGTCCCTCGCACTCATGTGGGACGAGTGTCAGTGTCCTGAGATTGAAATGACCCATATTAATTAGAACATTCACAGGAGAAGGCGTGTCTTTTTTTCCCTTCCCGATGTGTGTTCAAAAGTACCTTGCTATAACTTCCGCTGTGAATTGGAGCCATCAAAACACAATAGCGTTGATTCAACGGAAGCACTTTCTTGTCCTTTTTTTTTGTCACCCTGCAGGATGAATGTCGGAATTTCATGAAGGTCCTCCTGAGTAGACCCGGCGGCCTCTTTGTGTGCGGCACCAACGCCTTCAACCCGCTTTGTGCAAACTATACCGTAAGTATGAAAAGTTCACGTCTCACGTGTTCACGCTTGCGTCCACATCGCAAATAGTTCACCTGCTCAGGTGAACATGCACAGAATCATCCTGCTTCCATCCACTCATTCAGGTGATTTTTTTATTTTTTTTATCCTCATCAAGATGTCCCTGTTGCTTGTTTTCTGAAAATAGACCCCTCATTATTTCTCTGTTTTTAAACAAGTACAGTGAAACCCATGCTTGCAAAAAATCGGGAATATAATCATTGACACACAAAAAAGGTTTTTAATAGCCTACAAATGCCACAAGCTGGTGGCAAGGCTCAACACCCCGAAGAGTAACCTCCCTTTTCAAGCACCTTGTTGTTGGGCACGAGTGTGTGCACCTCACCCACTGAAAGGCAGAAAAGCAAGGCGCCGAGAATGTATTGTATTTTTATTTTATTTTATTTTATTTTATTTTATTTTATTTTATTTTATTTTATTTTATTTTATTTTATTTTATTTTATTTTATTTTATTTTATTTTATTTTATTTTTTATTTTATTTTATTTTATTTTTTATTTTAATTCATTTAATTAATTTATTTATTTATTTATTTATTTATGTCCGACTTGACAGCGAACGAGTGGACCTGGGCTCGAGGCTGGCGTGGCCGCTTTGGAGCGCCCTCGTTGTTGGCCGCGCACCTAAAGAGAAGTGGAAGGCATGAAAAAAAAAAAAAATCTAAGCCTTTGTGCCACCTGGTATCTTGTCCATGAACCTCTCTGAGAAGTTGAAGGAACTCAGTCGGGAACCTCTGAAAATGAAAACCATGAATTTCACGTAGTTTCCTTGCTTCATGGCTGCGTCACCTTTAATTGCGTGTCAGCAGATGTTGGAGAGGCGTAAAGTGAATTGGCACGTGCAAATATGCCACTCATGTTGTTCTCTGCTTGGGTTAAAAAAAACAACAAAAAAAGTGGAAATCATCGAGGAAGAAAACATGAAGTCAACAAGGTTCCGCTAACAAGTGTTGACTTACCTGACTCTGCCAATTTACCCTCTAATTACTTCCCTCCCCTTCCCATTAGTCAACCACTCCACCATTTTTTTCATCTTCGGTCAACCCATCGGCGCGTAGCTGAATTAGCTTCCCAAAGCCACCTCTGCTCCACTCGATCGCAACTTCAAAAGCGCCGCAAAGAAACGGAACATAAACGAGCCATCGGCTCGGCTGGCGCTTGAATCTTAAAAGATGGATCAAAGCCGAAATACTTTGATTGTCAAAGGCTCCCTGGCACGTCATTTGTCACGCCTCGCATTACAAGCGGCAGTGAGGAGGCGCCGCTTCGTTATCCGTCAGCTACTAATGACAACTGTGTGCAACGCACACTTGATTGCCTCGCACTTTCCTTCCCTGGGGCCTAGTTAGCAATGCTAGCAACTACTTTATTTATAGCCGTGCCTTAATGCAACAACACCAACTGTATAATACCGTGCACGACTCCCTTGCCTATTTTGTGGCTCACTACTCTATAGTACTGGAGGATTCTGCGAAAGCGCCGTCTAAATAGGGAAGTCGTCATGTTTCCTCATGTTAGCATCCCCTCCACCCTATCCACTGATGTCAGTGATGTTGTGATATTTTTTTAACGATTATTTCACGATTAGCGTCAATTGGAAAACTATTCTTCCTAACAACCATCTTATTTTTGTAGTTTTTCAACAGGCGAATTGAATGTCCTTCAGTTGCTGATTGACGAGTAGCCAAATGTCGACTCGTCGACTAATCGACTAATCGGTTCAATTATTGACGTGTAGTGAGGTGAAATGGAGTGAGTTATTTGCGGGAACTTTTATCTATCCTGTGTTCATGTGTGTACGTATTCTTCAAGCAGAATTGTGTGACTCTCTTGTCGTCATTATTTCGCCTAATTGCCACCTCCGAATCACAGGCTAACACCCGCTAATTGTCATTCTCCTGTGGCTTGTTTTTCGTAATACTGCATTCATATTGCTACTGATTGATGCGTCGCTGTGTGTGTGTGTGTGTGTAACAGGGAGATACTCTGGAAATGGCCGGTGACCCCGTCAGCGGAATGGCCCGATGCCCTTACGACCCCAAACACGCCAACGTGGCGTTGTTCGCGGGTAAGCGTGACGTCTTTCTGCCTTGCGTGTCGATCCCGCTTCCATGATGTCCCGGTGCACATATTTGTTCTGTCGTCTCCATAATGACTTGAGCGCATATCATTAGGAGCCGTTGTTGTTTGTCGCCGGGGTGGATAATGGGCTTTTTATTATGCTCGGCTTGCGTCGTTTTTCGGTTGACTTAGCCGCCTTGTTTGTTGACTTTACTTGATCTAACACTTGAAACGGTATCAGCGGCTTTTCTCGATCCTTTATGTGATATTGTCTTGTTTTAACTTCTCCTGCACTGTTGCGATATCTGATACATTCCAGATCCAACCGCAATTGGGGAATTCTAGAGGCAACCAGGGATGTAGCCAGAAATCTTTTAGTGGTGTGTTCAGGGTGGCAAAACGTTTCACTGGGAGGGAAAATGGGGATGTGAAAGAAATGATTTTGAGTCACATTCTTTTGGGGTTTTTGTACAGGTCAAATGATTTTTTTATTTTTTATTTTTCAGATAAAATAGCTGGATAGTCGCAGGTATCTTCCTCTAGATATGGGCGTGGCCAAAGAGCCACGGTCACCCCTGGCAACCAAATAGCTCCGCCCTGGTCGGACTATTAAAACAAATTGCACATATTTTGAAAAAAATCGGGTTCTCACTTTTGATCTTCGGCTCAATAAAGAATCAAATTCCATTTATTATTGAACAACTTTTTCACTCTGTTAATGTTTTTCAAGCAATCTGCGAGCTGCTTTCACATCTTCATTTTTCCGCCAAGGGTCATGAAAAGATTTTCTCATCATATGCTCTTTTATGTCATCTAATTTCAACATGTGTGTGTGTGTGTGTGCGCGTGTGCGTTGCGTGCATGCGTGCCACAGAGGGAAATCTGTTTACGGCCACCGTGACAGACTTTCTGGCCATCGACGCCGTCATCTACCGCAGCCTCGGGGACAGCCCAGCTCTTCGCACCATCAAGCACGACTCCAAGTGGTTCCGAGGTACCCCAAGATGTGTCCACGTGTGTGTGTGTGTGTGTAATTTTTCTGAAGAATTATGATTCTTGTCGAGTTGTGCTTGAGTTTGCCCGCAACCCTGTCAACTTTCTGTTGAGTTAGCAGCTGCTTGGACCGGCCCTCGGCACGTTTCACCAGCATAAGGCTGTAAAAAGAGCCGCAATCAGGCCCCTAGCAGGTAGACGTTGCTCGTATAAATCCAGTGAAGCGTCGTTGCACGCTTTTTGTCTGGTGCAAAATCCACGCGGACTTTCTTCTCCTTCTCCATGCTCACAACAGAACGCCACATTTGGGCAGCTGCAAGTTTCATTGGAGTTTGACCGAGTCGCAAGTACGGATATCTGTTTTCAAATGTCGGGATCAAGTTAAGAGTGGTCAAGAAAACTAATTCCGCAATCTTGGAACGGATAGCTGGAGTATTTGTAGCATGGCTTGCACATGTCCAAAACGTTGCTCTGCACTTTTTTTTGTCCAATGCAGAGCCTTTCTTTGTCAACGCTGTGGAGTGGGGCCCTCACATCTACTTCTTCTTCCGAGAGATCGCCATGGAGTTTAATTACCTGGAAAAGGTAATGAAAAATGCTCCACTGAGCGTGCCATCATTAGGGAAGGACATTTGCTTGAAATTACTAAGGGCAAGATTAATTCAATAATTCAACAACTCCTTTTTTAAGTGTTATGTTGGACTTGGACGCAATCAACTGCGCATATGTTGTGCGCGCCATTTTGTGTCCCCTGGCTTTAAGGCATTTTCCCCTCAAGTTTCATCAGAAACTTTTTTCTATAATTTTGTCATATTCTTTTATGATTTTCTTGCCATAGCAATTTTTTTGCATCATTAAAATAAAGTTGTAACCATTTTTTAATTTTTTTTATTTTTGCCATTGCCCATGTTGCGCTATTTGGTGGGGGAAATTGGAGGAAACTGAATTGGAGAGAAATCAGGCAAAGAAATTGACAAAAGAAAATTACAAAATTGTTTAATATCTTACCAAAAAAAAAAAGAAATTGAAGCACACACAAATAGAAAAAAATTTGAAAATTTTAACAAAAATTAAATGGGAAAACATCAATAAAAATCTGACCTAAAAAAAATCAAAGCAGAAATTAGAAAATGGACAGAAAAGAACTGAGAAAAATGGCAAAAAACAGACAAATACAGCAAAACAATCGACAAACCTACCAAAAAATACGTCAAAAATAAATTTTAAAAAATTACAAAACTCATTCAGAAAACTGACATGATGTGACATAATCACACACACACACACACACACACAAAATAAAGCCCGATAGCACAGTTGCCTCAATCATATTTGCAAATTTTTCAGAAAAAAAAAAGAAATATTCAACAAAAACATTGTTCTTTTTCTGACAACAATATGGCAAAAGTTTGGCAAAATTGCCAAAAAGCTTGCAAAACAAAAAAACTGACACAAATATGACAAGGTCTACTTCACTGAATCTGCTGTAAAATAAAGAATACAACGCCCCCCTAGGATGAAATACAAAAATAACCTCCTGCATGTTTCCATTGTCTGACTGTAGGTTGTGGTGCCCCGAGTGGCCAGAGTGTGCAAGCGCGACCACGGCGGATCTCAGCGTGTGCTGGAGAAGCAGTGGACGTCCTTCCTGAAGGCCCGACTCAACTGCTCCGTGCCGGGAGATTCCCACTTCTACTTCAACATGTTGCACTCCACCAGCCCCGTCATCAACATGCACGGCCGCGACATCATCCTCGGCGTCTTCTCCACACCGGCTAACAGGTAACGCATCGCCACGCAAACGGAAACCAACTATGCAACAACTTTGGCTCAAGTGACGACAAAATGCGTGGATTAGAAAATAAAGATAGCGGTGATGAAGAAGAGCAGCGTGACAGTGATGAAGATGATGTGGGTGGTGTGGGCGTGTTGTTCGAAGGCGCCTGAGTAAGTCAAGGACGAGGAAGACAATGATGGACACGTGCTCTCGGAAAAGTGTTTCATCAGCTGCGTCTTATCTGCCACTTTGGAAGCGCTATTGAACACACGAATGTGCGCGCGCACACACGCACACACACTTACTCTTTCGTTAGATTCCAGATAAAAGCATTTAGTAGCGGTGTCCGACACATTTTCATTGTAGTTCTAATTTCCATTAGAAGCCTTATCAAACTGTATAAACCACATGTAGTAAATCATATGGTTTAGCTTTCACAAATTCACATATTCCAATTTTTTTGTAATATTCTTGGTGCCATTTTGTGGCACCTTGGTGTTAAAGTGAAGTGAATTGAGGAGCTTCACACACAAAAGCTGTGCTTTGCTGCCATCTTGTGGCATAAGGTTTCAATTTAGGATTCCAAACTTGGATTGGATTGCATATTCGGTTTTGGAGCGCACTTTAAGGGTATTAATTTCATATTTTAAGACAGGATGAAAGTTTCATGTTGTGATTTTAAATTAGATTTTGACGCCTGTGTTTCAGTTTCAAACAGGGGTTTGTCTTGAAAATCAGTAATTACCGCACTATTGGACACTTTATATTGCTTAAGGACTTTGTATGTTATATGTGTGTGTATACATGACAGTATATCCTAAATGTATATTCAAATATAATTCCTTGGCTGTTTTAAACAAAGGTTTCTTGGCCTAGAGCCAGTATTCTGAGTAGGAGAGAAAGGAAACGAACGCCAGCATGGCCCACCGGTCCCATGTGGCCCACTGCGACACACTAAGTGCTCGATGGACAAATGGCTTCATCTGGCAGCGCACAAGAGAAGCGGGCGAGAAACTTTGGCGTGCACTTGCAGATGCTCGCTCATGTTGCCCTCGTGTAACACTCGCCACGCAAACATCCATCTATCTATCTAGCTAGCTAGCTAGCTAGCTAGCTAATCTTTGTAATGTAAAGTAGCTAGCTAGCTATCATCCAGCTAGCTAGCTATCCAAATAAATTCAGGGCAAGTAAACAATTTATTCCAACTATATTTAAGTATTTTTTTTCAGATATATGTAATTAAGTAGTAAAGTACAGATAGCTGAAAAACTGAATCAAAATTTGTCCTCGGTTACTTCCTTCCACTGATGTTTGATCAGCTGAAAGTGATGTTCGTGCTGGGTTGTTTGGGCTTCAAATGTTTGCTGTGAGGGGATTGGGAGGTGAAAAAAAGAACCGAGCAAAATTATGTGGCAGGTCGTGTTTGAATGTGGTCCCGCGGTGAGTCTTGGGACTCTGTGATGGCCACCTGAGAAAACAGCAGCAAATCAGGACGCCAAGAAGTGTTTCGATTTCAAATAGTCTTTCTCCTTTGAAATGAATTGAAATTCCATTCATTGCTTCCATTTCACCATCCCACATAGTCGACATTTTCACAAATGTTTGTGAATAATCATCATCATCATTATCAGTTTTATTTTCTCAGTTTCTACCCATTTGTTTTGTGTAAGACTTTCAGATTAATTCTTTTTTTTTTCCAATTTAATCTGAGGTTTATGTTTTTTTGTTGCACTTTTTTTCTTTTTTGCCATATTTGAGTTAATTATCAAGCTTTCTAACATTTATCAAATGTTTAATTTTTTTAGTGTTTTTCCTGCATTTTTTTTTGTCATTATCATCATTTTTGGCAGAGTTGTCATTTTTCTGCAGGTTTGCTCAGTGTTTATTTTTTCTGCCGACTTAAATTTGAATGCACTAAATACATATTAATCCCTGACATTTTTTGTAAATATTTAATATGCTCCTATCAAGTAATACCACTTTGCTCCGTGAGTTAGCAATTGTGCAACATGTCTGACACTGTAAAAGTACCTTCCCCTCAAAATAACTCAACGCACAACAATTGACTGACAAAATTGGCGCAACAAAAGTGAGTACACCCCGAAGTGAAAATGTCCAAACTGGTCTTAATTCACCATTTTTCCTGACACTGACTATCGCAAAGTATCATTCCTTCAGTGTTGTCCCATAAAAAGTCATATCCACACCAAATCCGAGTGACAAAGTTGATGATTTTCTCATCGCTAGTTGCCTGGCAACATCACGGCGAGGACTTCACAGGAAGTCACTTATTGTAGCCAAGAGCCAGACCGCCACGTGACCTCCCTCCCGTCTCCCTCCGGCAAAGCCACACCATATTGTTCTTATAATTCACCTTTACAAGCTGTGACATGTTTCCCTTTGAGAGGCCATTTCTTTATTGTTGTTTGTCTCGCTCGTTATCTGGCGCCCACCTTGCGGCTTCATTTTCAACCGAATCATACGAGTTGATCGAGCGGCACGGGGACAGCTTGAGCATTTTGTTTTGCTTAAATGCTGTATTTAAGTTTAATGCAAGTCGGGCCTGATAAGCGCTGCATTCGTTTTCAGTCGCCAGAAGAGTGGCTTTGTGTTTCAAACTCGGGGGAAGTGTTAAAAAAAATGGACTTTCAAGACAGGATTCTGGTTTGTAATTAGTGTTTCAAGGCACGGTTGAGGTTTCAAGTCTGGTTTAAAGTTTCAATTAAGAGTCAGGGTTTCAAAATATTTTTTTTGAAACACGGTCTGTTTGAAACAATCTTGACGGTTTTGATTTTTTAGTTTTTAGCCATGGTCAGTGTTTTCAAGGTAAGGCTTCAAGGTAGGGTTCTAAATCAAGGAGGGTCATTTTAAGTTTGGATTCCATATCTTCTTTAGCGTTGAAACAACAGATTGATTTCAAGTTCGATTTTCACGTCCATGTTGCAGTTTCAAAGTTGGGTTTTAAGCCTTTGGTTTGGGTTTCGGGTTTCAAAGTTGGGTTTCAAGTTTGGATTCCTAGCCTAGTAGAGGCTTCTAAACAAGAACTTTGTTGTGTTGGGTTTAAAATCTGAGTTTCATCATGTTATGAAAAAAAAAAAAAAATACTTTTCCACTCAAGTACAGGAGTTGAATCAGTACAAAAAAAAATACTGGAGTTTTTTTTTTTTTTTTTGCCCATAAATATCTGCACTTGTGCTCAATTACAGAATGTGAGTATTTCTGACCCCGCAGATGATGCCACCGGCTGCAGGTGTCGAAGTTCTTTTGTGTTTTTGACACTTAGTCGCCATTCGTCATCTGAGACGCACACGAGGTGGTCTAAGTTTTGGTGCGTGGGGGGTCCAGAGTGCTTCGTGTGTGTGTGTGTGTGTGGGCGGCGTACAGATGTGCGGCTCCCCCATGACAGGGTTCACCGCCGGTTAAAGCGCCCCCGTGACTCAGCAGGCGTTGTTGTCGGGTTCATTTCCTTCACGCGTATCTTTTTTTTTTTTTTTTTTCCCCTCGTCGGTTTGTGACGGGAGGAATAATCAGTCAGTGAGTCATTTCCCGTTTTGTTTTATTTTCCAGAAATCCTCGCCAAGACTTTTCTAATCTCTCTTTTGCATCCCCTGCCTGTCTTTTTTTTCTTAAGCCGCCGACGTGACAGGTTCCATCTTTGCCTGTCATTCGTTTTTGCTCTCGGTAACAATTCCCTTTTGTTTTCAAGCACTGACTGTGAAAATATGAAAAGCCCAAATCCAATTTGTCGTCTTTTGCTTTGGTGTCTGTCCCCCCGTATGGTGCCCGAAAGCCTGTTTTTTCCCCCCACTCCTTTTGTTCCTCCAGTTGCGAGTGGAGTTTTTATCTACCTTTTGTTCGCGGTCATTCATTTGCCACAAAATCATGTCTTGCGGAAGAAGGAAAAAGTTCCTCTTGAGTCAAGCATTCATTTTGTGTACGCAGCATCCCCGGCTCGGCCGTGTGCGCCTTCGACATGGAGCAGTTGGCCGCCGTGTTCGACGGCCGCTTCAAAGAGCAGAAGTCAGCGGAATCCATTTGGACGCCCGTTCCTGATGAAGTCATCCCCAAGCCGAGGTGAGCGTGACTGGAATCAATTGGCGCACGGTGTGATCGATCTTTTCACGTCATACAGTCGAGCGCTGATGAGTTCCAGATCCACCTGCAAGATGGAAAATCCACAATATGGGGTGAACTAATCACAAAGGACGAATTTTGATGCTAACTTTAGCTTGCTTAATGCCCCATACGTGGAAACGCCATAGATAGGCTAACAGAAATCATTTCAAACTCTCCAACAGCTGTTACAAACTGATACAAACAAAACATCCAACGACTCACGGACATGTATTGTCGCCGCCCTGTGAGAGCAACATGGCTCACTTCCACTCAAGGGGCGTCCGTTTCTTCTTGCTCCTAATGACGCAGCATTTTTTATTTTTTTTTTTGCCCATTAACTCATTTACTGCCATTGACGGCTAAAGACGTCAATGATCCATTTATTTTTTTTACTCGGCTGGTCGTGAATGAGTTAAAAGCTCAACGCTGGCCTGTATGTTGTCGCACAACCTGGCACAGAAGCCAAAATTCGGACCCTTGCACTGTACTGTAAAAAAAAAAAATCAAATGTGTGATATAGAGGGGGTGCAGATCGTGAACAAAAGGGCTGGGTTTAAAAAAAAAAAAAAAAATCTATATAAAATCTATATATCGATTTTCGGGCCCATTTGTATCGTATCCAATCGATTTTGGAAATTTGACTCGATACCTTGCCCAAGTGAACCGCAATGTAGCGGGGGCTCACTGTACATCCAAAATGCTTTCAAACTAAAAAATCCGATATTACATTGAGCCCATATCACCAAAGGAGACAGTTCGAAAAACAACCCGATGGCCGTTTGAGAATTATCTTCCCATTTCTTCTTAGGCCAGGTCATAAAAGTGCACAAGGCCGTCGACGTCCTGCTTTGTCGAACAGCAAAGTGATACAATATCAGTATATGAGCCGAGCGGCCTTGTTGAAAAAAGTTTGAAAACATCTCTTACATTTGGTCTCGTCCAACCGCAGATTCCATTTTTACATGGTCACTTCAGACACTGAGCGCAATCCCATCTTTAATTGTGCCTGCTGTGCTTTGACTCCACTTGCTTTAGACCCGGCGGCTGCGCCGTTCAGGGCTCCAGGTTCAACTCGTCCAATTCGTTTCCCGACGAGATGCTTAATTTCGTCAAGACTCATCCGCTGATGGACGAGGCCGTTCCGTCACTTGGACAAAGGCCGTGGATTGTCAAAACCATGGTCAGGTGAGTTCGCAAGTCCCGAGCGGCTCGGCTCTCTTTGGGATGAAATCAATACTAATCCAGCGGCACCTTGACCGTTCCTCGGGAGCTGAATTCGATCCGTGACCAAGTTCTTGTAAATCCTTCAAGCATTTAACACAAATGATCTTTGTTTCCTTTTTCTTCTTAGAGGTGCCACACTGGATATAGGTTTAAAAACAAGGTAAGGAGAAAAAGCATGTGGCTCCAAAGTCGGCAGTGTCCGAAACGTGTAACCTCTTCCAAACTGCTTGCACGGAAAATCGCCGTACGATCGAATGTGACATTGCCCCGCTCGGAGTGTGGATTCATTGCAACTTTTCACGTTCAGATATTTGGAGGCACATCTGGGATGTCGCCAAAGCTTTGTCTCAAGAGGAAAGTAGTACATTCATTGGTGTCAAGGAAGCATGTTGAAGTAATACACCTAAACTGAGAGCAAATTGCTGAGTTTAGCCTGGGTCGTTTGTGAACGTTATGGAGAGTCTTCCCTGCATCTGCATGTATGCACGTAGTTAAGATTCTTTGTTTTTTTTAAACCATTTCATTTGCAAGGTTGTGAGATGAGCCTGGAGCCCAGAGTTCGAAGCAAACATGGTGAAGCAGCATTTAACTGTTATGCTGCTACGTAGACGTGAAGCCCGAATTGTAAATGCTATCAAATACAATTTAAAAAGAGATTTTTTTTTTTTCCCCCAACCAGATTGTCTTTCAAAGCATTTTTTAAATCCTGTTCTCGCATTGTACGTTCTGTTAGTAATTTTAGGAAGCTTGAACTCTTTGCTTGTGATGATTTCAAATGTTGTACTTTAAATTATATGAATCTTGTGTATGAAATGTCATATATATGATTGAAGCCGCCTTGCCTTTAGAGTGCCTCGTTGTCCCGGCATGGAAAAGCCGGCATGCTGACCCCCGTGGGATGTAATCATGCCACTGAAGGCTATTTGCGGATATTTTTTGCTGCTCAAACATTAGTCACAGGAATCATCCCGTTTTTTTTCGGGTCATTGTAGTGGTATTTGATTGACAGTTGACAGCCGAAGCCTCATTTTATGTAAATGCACATTTAAAAAAAAAAAAAAAATGAAGAAAATATGGCAGGAGGGTTAATATTCTTCTCTGTGGTGTGACAAATTTTGATGTTTATTTTCATTTTACGGGGACTTTAAAGCTGAGTCGCTGCCCCTAATTTACGATAGTCTCTGCCGTATAAAATGTTTTGTTTTTATGGCACATAAACAATCGGACGTCTTAATAAATAAACGGTGGCCGTCTACGCTTGATCCCTCACGGTGACGTACGCTCAGCCGTTAAACTTTGCATTCCCGCTTATCTACTTCTAAACACCATCCATAATCTCGTAAACAATTATGTTACCCGCGCAACGTAAAAGGATTAAGCCGTCGAAATCGGGCGAGACGCCGTTGGAAGTAATGGAGTTCGGTTATTCGAGAGGACATTTTCAATCATCTGCTGCAAGGATTCACACCGTCACTCATCCCGCGATGGGATTATGAGGACGACATAAAAAGGCTACAACGATGCATCGGGCACAACATAACTGCTGGAGTCCAGTCGCGCTCGGCTTTTGTGCATTTGGATAATTAACGACCCAACGTCTTATGTAATTAGCAAACAATGCAAATTTCATACGCAAATTCCCATTGCATGTTGTCCTTACAATGCACAATACTGTGTTTCATCTTGTGGAAAAAAAATAAAAATAAATCTCCACATTGTGCGCAGGTACCAGCTGAATAAGATTGTGGTGGACTCCGAGGCCGGGCCGTACAGGAACCGCACTGTCCTGTTCTTGGGCTCCAGCCGGGGGACCGTCCTCAAGTTCCTCATCCTGCCCAACCAGGACAACACGGTCACCAGCAGCAACATCTTCCTGGAGGAACTCGAGGGCTTCAATCCTGAAAAGTAAGCAATCTTCGTGCGCTACCTTGGCGGAATGTTAATTTTCCCGGTGTTCAAGCGCGTTTAAATGATTCTTTTACTTTGCATTCATTAAATATGAAATCAATCAACGTGCAGGGCAAAAAGTGACTTTTCATGTCCTGTGTACAAATTTTGTCAAGTCAAGTGTGAAATTAAAAAAAGGAAAGAAACGTTTTGTGACATGTTTATTCGTGTGGCGCTGTGAACCCCTCCTGCCTATTCACAAATTCACCTAGTCACGTTTTTTTTTTTCTGTGGAAGTTTTTCTGCCAAAGCCCTGGCTAATAGGAGAAAGAGAAGTATGTTGGTGTTTTAAAAACTCTTTAAAAAAAGGCAGCTTTATTTTTATCGTGCATTTCATACAAGCGATAACTCAATGTGTTTCGCATAAATAAAAATACAACATTTAAAACAAACAAAAGAATTGAAGACGTTTAAAAGCAAAGTAAAAGAAATAGGTGTTGTCATTCGGCCATTTTGGTTCTGCTCGGCCCCAATATCATCACGCCGATCGAGTTACAGTTAAAATTTGTGCCATCTGGTTTTGATGCGCACGCCCAGAAAAAGATCAATGAAGATAAAAGACGATGTTTACAAAAAAAAAAAAAGAAGTGGAAGAGGGGCCTTTAATTGTTACCCTGGAGGGAAAGATGACTTAAGGCTAACTTTTTTTGACATACAATCACAATCACGGAGTGTAGGACATAAACACGTGCAAAATCTGCAGATATGGATGTCATCAGTGTCCGGTGAAGATTTAAAACAAAACCAAAAAAAAAAGCATAATTTGGAAAAAGCTTCCATTTATTTGTTCCTAGGCAAAATTTGGTGTCAGTTTTTTTTTTTTTTTTTTTTTTTAAATGTCTCTTTTGGTTGTGAATTAAACAAGAAAGTGGCAGTGTAAAAACTGATTTTATATATAAATATATATATATATATATATATATATATATATGTATGTATATATATTTTTTTTAAACAAGTTATTTATTTTTTTTTATATATTTTGACAAACTCAATGTCCGAACAATTTTAATTCTGTTCAATTCACAATTTTTCAATACATTTATATCCGGTTGGAAATCCAGTTAATGAAAGTATTTCGGATTATGAAAAGAGCAAAACGTAGCAAACGATTCAATTTGAATTTTTATTATTTTATCTTCACACAAATTTTTTACAATCATTTGTCCCTCTTAGTTCCATTCCTCGTCTCGACACGCACAACAATCACATTAACTTGTTATTTTTATTTATTTTTTTAATAGAGCAGTAACAATGTACTCACTATTATATTAATTACTGTATCCACATATTTTTTTTTGTGAGTCTGACATCAACAGGAGAAAGACAATAAGTGCAGATATAGTAACATTGAAATAAGAATAAAAAAAAAACAAAAAAAAAAAACAAGGTGAACCCCCGTTCAATTTTGTATTCGCCAGACTCCGGCTAATTAGATGCATTTTAAGTGCTCGTGCAAACTCCTCATGCTGCGGGGAAGAGTGCATGACTTCAGGGTTCAACTTTTCTTCGCATTTACTGGAAAAGGAAAATACTGGTGGCCTTGTGTTGTTGCAGCCGATAATCATCATCACACTGCCACTGTGACCTCACTTTATACTCCGGGCATGGTAATACAGTAATTGGGGAGCAGTGCGGCAAAAAAAAAATAAAAAATCACATTATGCTACTTCATGTTTTCGTTAGTCACCGCTGTGCCATTCACATCTTGGAATAGATTCCTCCTAATGATTTTTGTCCCGGTTGTTAGGCATGGAATACAAATGTTCAAAGAAGAAGGCACACTCGACTCTTAAATAAGGCCATGGATGAGAAATATTTTGCTTTTCACGTCAGTCAATCAGAATTACATTTAATTAGCCTATTTTGACAATTGTTAAACAACAAACAGTAATTCTAAAATTTAACAATAAATAAATAAAAAACTCCATTCTGTTTTTGGCCACTCCCAGTTGAACTTTACGGTCAATCTAAACATAAAACAAAGAATGATATTTATTTAAAACAACATAATTTTGTTGTGAAGCCTGCAATCTTAATGCTAACACATAATGGGAAAACGCCATAGACAGGCTAACAAATGACATCTGCGGTTTTAGATCCCTTTTAAGCAATGGATATTTGAACACAAACGATGCAGCAACACATGTAGACAGACAATCTAACAATACTCAAAGGCATACATTCTTTATTCTGTGCCAAGTACAACTAAATATGACTAAGACTCGTTGATCTTAGTTGCTTCCATCTCGGTGCTGTTAATTGACTTGAAGCACTGAATGAATTGAACTTGTATCTCAAGGCATCTCCATATTTTTTCATTTACTCTCATTGACTCACTGGCAATGTTATTTTTTCTATTCCGCTGACTAATGGTTCAAGATTACCTCATGCTTTTTTTTTTTTTTTTTTTGCTTGTGTGTGTATCTGCTGCAGGTGCACCGGTGACTCTCCACAGGCCAGGCAGCTGCTGTCTCTGACTCTGGATCGAGCGAGTCACACACTGATATTAGCCTTCCCCTCCTGCGTGGCGCGAGTGCCCGTGGCACGCTGCCAGCTCTACTCACGCTGCATAAAGTGAGTCGAGCGCTGCTTTTCCACACGCAAGCATAGATGCGCACACTCGCTTCTAATCAAATCGTCAAAATAGAAAACGAAACAGAAATTTGCAATGAATGTTGCAAAAATAAAACAATGAATGTGATTTAAAAAAAAAAAAAAAATTCCTTTGAAAATTCCCACGCAAGCAGGAAATCAATCGCCATATTCATTTAATGCTTGGAAAATGACAATGAACCTAAAAGAGGCGCGGTCTCTTATTGCAGTCCAATTCCGGGTGCAAGTGTGACGTTACGTTTTCTTGCGCAGAAACTGCATCGCCTCCAGAGACCCGTACTGCGGCTGGACCCGAGGAAGCACCTGCTCGTTCCTCCGCCCCGGAACCAGGTAACACAATTCCTTAAGCCGCATTTTTCTCCGTTACAGTGAACCTCCGCTAGCTTTATACGAATGCATAAACGCCGTAGACGGTCTGTAAGGAATGAGCATTGACGTTATTTATGGTGGTTATAAATCTTCCAACAACTGTGCCTTTAACACGCAGGGAGCTGCAACGCATACAAACACGTAACAAAGTGTGTTATGTTCCAATGAAACCAAGGTGGAACTTTGTGGCCATCATTCCACTGCACCTTACCTTAAGAAAAGAAGAACCAGTGTGGGTGAAACAACGATCTCTGAATAGTACAAAATAGCCTTCAAGCTTCGGCGGGCCGGATTAAAACGTTCAACGGGCCGCATATGGCCCCCGGGCTGTAGTTTGCCCACGCCTGGTCTAAATTATTACACGTGTATGCCGACCCCCAATTAACATGCGTGATGAATGAATGTGATTGGTTAATTCTGAAGACAGCCACCGTTGTAAGAGGGTGTGCACACTTTTGCAAATTATTTATTTTTATTTAATTACCCTCTCAAATATTTTTTGTAATTGTGCAACGTCGGTAGTAGGTCACATGAATTGAGTTAAAAGTTTTGAATTATCTTGTTTGTCTTCCGATATAGCACAATTGAGCTCAGTGCTGCCTGGCGTGTTGTGGCAAAATGTGGTACTGCACTGAAATTCACACTCGCTTGTTTACTATCAAAGCCCATCAATAAAAGGATTGTTTAATAATATACGTAACGGAGGTTCTACTGTAGTTTCTTTGTCTTCCACTTTCAAATTGATTTTCTGGCATCGCACCTGCGATTACGTTTATTATTATCTGCTTTGAGAAGAACATCTGCGCTGTCTAAGTGGCCTGTCAGTCCCGCTATTGGTTCAAGATGTCTATTACTACCACCGCATAATATTGCATCTTCTTTCACTTAGCTGTTTATATATATAAGTGTGTGTGTGTGTGTGTGTGTGTGTCTGCTCACCTCCACGCTGTCTTGCTCCCGCGCTTCGATCAGACAGCTCATCGAATTAGACGCTCCAAGAGCACAGATGTAGAGCCAAGAAAGCAGACAACACAGGCCTGGAAAGACCACCGCGGGCTGTTAAAGGCCTTTGTGTCGACCGTCCTGATTTGATTCCACTCGCCGATCGATTCCGCTTCCAGTTACAGGGAGATTCCTCCAGGCAGGATGACATGATGCAAGCCCTCTTTTTTTTTTTTTTTTTTTTTGCTAAGTGAGGCCAGAGCAGGCAGGACGTGAGCTAATATTAAACATGTGAAAAGGCACATCACAAGTTTTGAGGTAAAAATTTGGCTGTTGAAAGGTTTGAACTGATGAGTTGACTTTGCCGATTTCACTTGACGCTTGAAGTCGACTAAATGCGAATATTGCAATATTAATTATTTTTTCTAGTTTGTTTCATTTGTTTCTATCCCGGTCAATGGAAACGTGACAAATTACGTGAAACGAGTCGGTGTGCGTGGGGGTGTGTGTGTGTGTGTATATATATATATATATATATATATATATATATATATATATATATATATATATAAATATGTATTATTTTTTTTAATTTATATATTTATTTATATATATATTTTTTACTTTCTATTTATATATTTATATATATATATATATATATATATATATATATATATATAATTATATATATGTAGATAAATACATAAATATATAGATATATATATTTTTTTTATTTATTTATTTATATTTATATTTTTTACTTATATATGTATTTATTTATTTATATATAAATTTATATTTATATATTTATATATATATATATATATATATATATATATATATATATATATATATATATATATATATATATATATATATTGGTGGCAAATGTGGTTGAAATGGCTTAATTAGTTTGGGACAGAAATTGATTGCAATTTCTGTTGTTCTATTCTATTTTTCTTGTATTGTTTTTTTTTTTTTATTCACAGAGTAAAAACACAAGTCAGATGTTATTGAAATATTAATGAACGTTCTAATTGGATATTTTTGGCCGCCATTTTCCCTCCAATTAATTTCTCGGCCTTTGTGTGTTGAACAGAGTCGCGCCGAGTACTGCTTGACTCTGTTTTTGCAGCTGTGTTTTCTTTCCTTTGGCTGGCTCTCATTTCATCTCCGCTTCCTCTCGCCTGAGAAGTTTGTTAAAATGTCACAGACGACGGGGAGGCGCTCAGGACACACTTGAAGCGCTTCCTATTCAACTGAAATGACCTATGAAAAAAATCTGCCTTGACAAAGATAATAATCGTCCGTTTGTGTTCCTATACATGTTCCCGTCGCAAAGGAAGGTCACCAAAATATACGAACAAAGCAGCTGTCAGCAGTTTTGCGCATTTCAGATGGAGTCAATCAAAACTCAAACATTAATTTAGCACAATTCAACTCCTTGCACATATTATTATTCAGCGGTCCTAAATTACGCCAACTCAAGTGAGATATTTTTTTTTTTGTTGACGTAGCGGCATCCAAACTGGGAGAGCGGCGTTCCGTGATATCTTATTTATCAGGCCATGAATACAATCGCGGGCACAGCTATGAATCATATATGAAGAAATCTTCCCAGAACGGACAGTAATAAAACTGCAACATTTGTCTTCTGCTGGAGAAAATTCATTTTGAAATAAATATTACATCATGTTGACACCAAAGGCTGCCTGAGGTGCGAAATTGGACATGTTAAGAACCCAAATGTATATGTTGGAGCGGTTGTCTTTCTAGGTTATTCCTTGAGAGAATTCGAAGAAATTGTCCAGAAAAAAAACAAAAAAAATAAACATCAAGCCGGGCTGTCATCGCGAGCCACATGCTCCTTCACCAAAACATGATTCTGATCCCCAACGTGTCCGCCGGTTCTAGTAAATTTCCACTCCAGTCAAAATATTCAGAGGCTGTTTTTATACATATTAAATTAATTAAAAAAATAATAATAATGGAAGACACTTTATTGGGTTTTGTTAACTCTCCACATTGCGTATTTACAGTTCCCGCAGAAGCGAGACCAAATTGGGACCAATTCGGGCCAAGGGTGCAACTCGTAAAAATGATCGTTTCCAACCACTTTCACGTTTAAAACATTCCGCACAGGAGCTTCTATTTACAGCATCAACATCAAACGTGAACCGTGAATATGCTGACCAAGACATTTTTTGCAATGCGGCTCATTAAGCCGCTTAATTAAACTCCCCGCGGGTGGCCATGATCTTTAAATTCGAGCTGTGTTTCGCTTATTAGGATCATAATCGAGCCACTGGGGCATCTTCACTTTCTCCATTTTTTTTTTTTTAAATTTTCAGTAAATGCTTCATTCAGAAGCTTGTGTTTGAGAAGCCACAAATTGACGTCACGCGAATATGATTGTAAAACATGCAAACGATTTGACGTCAAATATGTTGCTGATTAATTTCTCAACACGATATTACATAAATAACATTGAATAATTTCTTGTTATTTTTGTGTGCCCTCCCCTTGACAGGTTGCCGTTTGAACAAGACATCGAACAGGGAAACGTTGCTCACTTGGGCGACTGCGACGGTAAGCTCGCTCGCCGCATTTGTACCGTCACTTAGCCGGAGACTGCAAAATGCTCACTCTGTATTTAAGTAGGACCTTAAATCGGCCCGTTTGCTCTCTTTGTGGCGATCCGGTTCTTTCTCGACAATCTCGCCATGTTTTTGTGCTTCAATGAAAAATAAAATCGGATGTGGAGCCTCCAAAATCCGATGCAGGATCACAGTTTTTCAGTTAAATTCAATCAGATGGTGAGCCGGCTGTCATTTTAAGGTATCGGGTACTCGTGGAGGCGGCTGTCGATACCAGCCACGATACTTAAGGCAAAAAAAATCTGACATTGAGTAAATCCTCTGCGCTAGAAAGGAAGAAAAATCTTGGTTGGTTATTTTTTTTACCCATTGTTTTTAATGACATTTTATATACCGAAAGTACTAGAGGTATCGGTACTTGGTATCGGTATCGATGAGTGCTCAAAGAGTAAAAACTAGTATCGGTTTTTGAAAAAAAAAAAAATAAAATTCCTACTAAAAAGTAAAAATGATCTTTACTGTGAAATATATGCAATACTGATTTTTAAAACATTGCGTGTTGTTTAAAAGTTTAGCTAGCTTTGGCTTGACTTTGCTAATGTTGGGAATTGACTAGCCAAATTGTTCAATTAGATTAACTGTAAAAAAGAAAAAAGAAAAAAAAATTCCATAGGCAGATTGTGTGGAGATTTTTTCTTTTTTTTTTTTTTTTTGTGACACAGGAATAAAAAATAAAAAAAAAATTAAAATATAAAGAATTCCTCAAAAATCTAATAATGTGAAGCTACCTGAAAATATATACTAATCAGTACCAAAAATCTTGCGCTAGCTTTCCTCCCGCCACTGGCCGAAAACGATAGCAAGCGCGTGCACGTTCCGGCGCGTGGCAGATGAAACGCGACGCAAATAAACAACGGCGAGGCGTCCCCCGCGAGAGTCAGCACCGCCATCCGACACAAAGCCCGTCTGCTGCTCTCATTTAGTGCGGGAGCTGGCAACCTCGCTCCCGCTGCGTCTTTTCAGCTGACTTTGTTCTTTCTCGCTTGTTTACTCTGTCCTTACATGTACGGGCTCTTTTTGCTTTTCTTCCATAAACATGTCGCTAATTATGTTCTCCTCCAGCTGATTCCCCCTTCATGTTCGCTTTTTTTCCCTCTCTCTTATGGAAATAGATTTCGGTTCACCTCATATTATATATTAAGCCATCTACTCCAGATGAGGTTTTGGATGCTCCCCTGACACACACACACACACACACACACACACACCTCACGTCGGTCTCTTTCATCTTGGCACTAATTCCAGTGCGTGCAAATTAATCCTTTCCTTCTGAAAGTTGCCCAAGTTCACGTGACGTGTGCTCCCTGTGAAAAGAAAAGATAAATATTGGATAATCACCACACAAATCCTGTTGGAGATCAGCACCCCTGTTTGATGTTACGCTTCTCACTTCAGATTGCCGTAAAAATCTCTGTGGGGAAAAAAAGGGGGGGGGGGGGCGAAGACATGCCCAATGTTTACGATGGATTAATGCTAATCATTTGTAACCATATGTGGCTACTTAAGTGTTATTTTTTGGTTTATTTATTAATTTTTTTTGCCAAGCTACTAATAGAAACAAGACACGCCTGTGATTGCTAAAAAAAAAAAAAATGCAAAGTAGTGACCATATAGGCTATATTAAATTAGCGTTAACATTTGTGGTGGCTCGTAGATGATTTTTTAATATTCCGTGTCTTTTCCGCGTTCTTTTCTCCTGGCTTATTGTGATGTGAGTTGACAGCGACGTTTGTTCTTATAGAAAGAAAATAATCGGTCGTCATTAAATGGCAACCCGGTATTATATATGCTGAGCTGCTAACGTGATGGAAATTTAAACTGCCAATCATTGCTCTCACTAGTCATCTTTTTTTTTTTTTTTTTTGCCACTTCTTGATTAAGTTTTAATAAGTCCAGCAGGCATATTAAAACCTATTCATTTTTAATGTGTTTCCATATTTCATTTTTCGCATGTGTGAGATAATTTTGAAGCCGCAGAAACTCTGATCTCACCCTGACTTTAAGTCCAAAGTGAATTAATTTGAGTGAACTCATTTGCCAAGGCGAAGGCACTTCCTTGAAAATGCAAAAGTATGCACAAGTTTTTCGTAATGTGTGCTTTATTGAGATAAATGAGGGCAGGATGAAAGAAAATAGCTGAGATTTCATCCTCACTTTTCGAGGGAACAAATGACTTTTGAATGTTTCATATGAGCATATTGGCGTCCCTGGAGTGCCTTGCCACCCATCAAGTGTGAAATCACACACTTAGGAAAATTTGTTTTGCACCGTCTAGTGCTAAAAATGAGTCTTCAGGCAAACAAGATGTTCAGATTCTTCATTTAATGCGAGCCTTAAAATTACAGCACTAAAATGTCCTTTACTTGGGTCAATAAAAACATTATTCAATCAATTGAACATTTTATTTGACAACAAAATTATGAAACGTGTTGCAAACCTTTTAAAAAAGAACTGTGGACTCCTCATTTTGTGCTTGGGGCTAACGAGTACTCGCTGGCGCCATTTTTCTTTTTCTTTCATTTCAAAAAAATGCTTGGAAAATTCTCTTTTGTCTTGCTCCCTCACTCCTCCTCCGTGCGTAACTGCTCACCCCTCCTCGCTCTGCTCACCGAGAAGTAAAAAAGAAAGCTTAATTGGAGGCAATCCACTTCAAAACGGTGGCAGCAGCCAATCATATTGGGCCTTGCATAGAAGACGTTTTAAAACCATGCTAAACCTTACGTCACATTTTTCCAACTCTTAATTTTGGTCGTTTTTGTGCTAATATTGGCACAGAACACAATATTCTGTGAATTATGAGAAAGCCGTCAAAATGCTGAAAAAAAAAAAAAAAAATGCTGGCCGGAGAGTGAAATCTGTTTTGTAACCGGTGGGGTGTGAAAAAGTTTTTATGTGGGAGAAGGACCGCTATTTGTGCAATTCGTTGGTCAAAGGTCACAAGCCGCACAAAAAGGTTGTACATTGATATGATTGCAACTGCATTGTATCGTTCAGCGGTGCAGAGCAGCAGATTGAAATATTTCACAGGCTCGCCTGCTGCCTGACGTGCCACTCGTCAAATTGACTTTGACACTTTAAAGTCCACCGAGGAGCCGCCGGTATAAATCACGACTCATCGAGTGACACATTTGCGCTCATCACACCGCTCGGCTTCAGTCGTAACCCGCCGACGACTCTTTGTTTGATCGAAGCTCGTCCTTGCGTCTGAGTCCCGCCGCCCGATGCGTCTGAGCTTTTGTCGCGACAGGAAGTTGACAGCACTTTGTCTTAGATGAGATGATCAACTTTTTAGTGCGACTTGTCTTTTCATCAGCCTTATTTTATTTTATTTTTTTTGCAGCTTCCCGTTTTAGCTCTGATTGTGATAAACTATAAGACTGACGTTACTTCAGTCTATCATTATGACAAAGTGTCAATGGCATCGTTAGGATTTGATGAACTTGGCCCACTATAATTTTTAATTTGTTCTGTTTTAATGAAGAAATATAACACTGCCTCGTATAAAAACATAATCAGATATAATAAAAGGAACCTATTTTATTAAGCGTAATAACTGTTGTTTAGTATTTCTGTAATGATGTGTGCCTTTCAAATGCGTTATTATTTTAAGATCAAGATTTCTTTCAAAAATGCATCGTTAAAATTATGAAAATAAAATGTGCTATATACTGCAAATTGCCTCCAAGAACTAATGTTACATATTTCATTTGTAACTATGTGAATTATATGCATTAATTTTTTTAAATCATACCGCTAGCCGAAACAGCTGTGGGAACGATCAGGAGTGGACGGCAGTGTCCGAGTGTCCACTTTGCAGCACGGATGTGATTCGGTCTTGTTGCGAGTTGAGTATGCTAGCTAGCTAACTAGTGCACCACACAAGGAAATGAAAGTAGCCGCTTTGAATGGCTCTGATTGAAATTGGCTGTGATCACTCCCACAACGGCGCAGGTCCGACTTACTTCGCTCGTCTGTGAAATTAGCAACGTTACGTCTCACGCACTGCAGTTAGGCCAAGTGGCGCACAATATTTACGTTGGTCATGAAAATGGAGATAATTCATTGACTGGTCCGCTATGTTTGCAAATGTCTTATTTCGATAAAACGCAAAAGCTAATCGGACTGCTGTCATTAAGGACTAGCGACAGCAGATACTGTTGAGAGGCAGACATCAGAGGATTTGTATTTTTTAAACAATGGCTCTGAACGATTACTCGATTCTGAAACTTATTGTTGATTAACTTGATGATCGATTAGTTGTCGATTAATCGATTCATTTTGACACGTATACTACACCATTGTTTTTTTTTGCAATGTCAATTTTAAATAATGTCCTGTTTTTGTATAAGTATATAAGATTTAAAAAAAAAAAAGATAAAAAAAAAAATGCTTAGTTTGTGAGTGGCTAGAAAATGGAAAAATGGCATCTGTATCGGCCGAGCTCACTCATGGCTGATTGTATTAGAATCAGCCTTATAAAATCCTAATCGTCACACCCTTAAAATATACTGACACACTCACTCACAAAAAACATAAAAAGGCCTCAAATTGACAACTGGAACCTTCCGTGTATATCCAGCCAACGACACTAAAAGCAAAATCGGCCACATCCAAACAACGTGACAGAGGCTTTCTTTACAAGAGGGAAATGCTTTGCTTTTGACAAAGGAGCAAAGTCATTTACCGGAGTGCTTTATTGCTCCATATAGCCGCACTGCTTCTCTTTAATGCCTCTTCAGTCCTGTCGGTGCTCGACTGATTAGGGCTGCGCCTTGTCATGAGCGCTCAAAGGGAGATGGATATGACCTTGCTTAGAGAACCAAAACCAACCACACACCAGCCCCCCCCCACCCCCCAACCGCCCCCCTCCCACCACGGCTGCACGAGAATCGATTTTCATCTCGTCCCCTGGCCTCTGTCACTTAAATTGATATCGGGGGGGGGATTCCTCTCAGGGTAGAGGATGAGCAAGAGGAGGAGGAAGGTAGGCGAGTGGAGGTGAGCGTTGGCGTTGGTAAATCACCTCACCAAGAGAGAGAAAAAGCAATGAGCAGAAGGGTCGAGAGATCACAAGAAGAGGGCCGACTTTGAGGATGTGAAGGGTGGAAAGGCTTCTGCACATCACAGGCGAGGAGTTATGAGGGTGGACGGGGGGCGGGGGGGGGGCTTGGGGGTTTGATAGTAAGATCAAACAGGAAGCTGAGGTGCATACCCCGCTCGACCGCCGGGTTGCAGGCAGTAAGTCGGTCCAGGCCTCGTATCGGCCTTCATCCTCCCTTTTCATATATCATCATCTCATCTAGCTGCGCCCTCGTTTCCTCGCTTCTCCATCTGACAGAAAGTGTCAAGTAATCCAACTAGACGTTCACCTCACTTTGCACAAAAAAAAGTCAAAGGGCCAATTTCATTTCAGGGAGAAGCCGGCACGGTGTAGCTGTGTTTATTACCTTGCGGATCTGCTGGCGTTTCTCCGTGTTTATTCAAATAAAGATTGCATCCGTACGCATTTGAAATATTAGTATGTAGGGGACATGCCGCTGCATTCTGCTAAAGGCTTTTGATCAAAGTGTGAGAGTTCAGCGTTGTGGGAGATACTTTTGGATGAAAGATGATGTCTATACCGGACATAGGGTTTTGTGCGTGTGTGATACGAGTCACAAAGTAGCTCATCAACCGGGCTAATGTGACACAGTTGTTCCCAGCATTATTTCTGTTCACTTTTCCCCCCTCAAAACAAATTTATAACAGCTGATGTGAATGTGTGCTAAAATAAAAAAGATAATAATCAAAGCTCCCGCCAAGCCCCACCCACTCCTAAAAATGGATTTATGTAACGTCTCCTGCAGCCTAAATAAATAAAAATGGAAGGAAGATGATGAGGTTTTTTTCTCGTTTGCACCTTTATTTTTGGATGTAATTCCACTGTCGACCAATGGATGGCGACGTACAATTTAGTTTGACACTGTGAAACTGAAAGAAGAATCAATACAGGAAGTACTTTCAGCTCAGACTCATTTTTTTTTTTTTTTTTTAGTTAGATTATTGAAAGTTATCGACTGATATCCTGCTTTTTACGCCAACAGAAGACAATTTTATAATGTATTGTACATCTTTGGGCATGATTATTGATGCATATTGTGAGCTGCTAATTTGGTAAATGGAATGTTTGGAATCAATTTCCTTCACCTGGGTGGACTGCCAACCCAGGCGAATGAGCTCCACCTGCCCAGGGACGAGTGTCTTGATCACTCGTATTTCGTAGTTGCGGATTTCCCTTGGCTCGCCGTCATGAAAATGGCGTAAAGTGAGGACTTCTTGACAGCCTCAATCAAATGTGAGCATGATTTTCATTGTCAATGCAGACGGCTTTTGTATTGGATCTCATTAAATTGCAAAGGTTGTCTTGATAAGAGTCGCTTGCACCCCCCCCGCCCCCAATCCCGCCCACCGTCCCCCATTTGTGTCGTCTAACGCGTTTGTGCCAGCGCCCTCCATTAGCAGCCGCTCCCGGCAGCAGACAAGCCTGCCAGTCAGCCAAACTCAGGCAAAATGTACTTTAATGATGTTTGAGCTGATCACAATTCTGCCAACTGACTTCCCGACTGCTTTTCTTCCTTCGGTGTTTTTTTTTTTTTTTTTTTTGTCTGAGACGTGTGTGCATGCGCCGGTGTTTTTGTAATAGAAAACCGCCAACGCAAACACGGTAATGACTCCAATTTGATTCAGGCGTGGACAGACGTTAATAAGATGTCACATCCACTTACGGCATGGTTGTCGCCATGAGACCTGACCGTCACCTGGACCTGATTTAAAAAAATAAATAAATAAAGTCATTCTCGTCATCATTCCAGGTCATGACCTCCATGGCAAACGCAGCCCTCGCTTTTTAAACGACTGTGGGAAATATTGACCTGAAGCGGGGCAGACTGAAACGCTGCGAGTCATCAAAAATGGGTGACAAATAATGGCACTTTTTAGACGAGGCTCTGGCCTGACTCTTTGACGCTCCTCCCCTTCGTTCAACGTCACGCCTTGCCACAAGATGGCGACAAAGCAATTATTTTTTTCGACAATAATGCCAAAATGCCTTTTATTTATTCATCCATCCATTCATCAACCGTTCCGCTTTTCCTCACGAGGGTCTCGGGTGTGCTAGAGCCGATCCCAGCTGTCTTCGGGCAGTAGGAGGGATCCACCCTGAACTTGTTGCCAGCCTATCGCAAGGCACAGAAAGACAAACAATGATTCGCGCTCACACTCACACCAAGAGACAACAACCTCCCATGCTTGTTTTTGGAATGTGGAAGGAAACCGGAATACCCGGAGAAAACCCACACAGCCACGGGGAGAACATGCAAAATCCACACGGGAAGGCCGGAGCCGGAATCGAACCCATGACCTCTGCACGGCGAGTCCATCGTGCAAACCAGTCGACCGTGTCGACTTATTTATTTATTTATTCATTTATTTTTTTATTTCGGAGTCATGGCCGAGGTCATGGTTAGTTTTTTCACTTTTCTTATTAATGTCCAAATTTTGTTTTAGTGCATATTTTGTTGCATGTTTTATTAAATGAAAAGGACATTTTGCTTTGAATAGAACAGCATTATAGCTCATGGCTGACAACTAAAAAAAAAAAAAAAAAAGACCTTTGACTGATTAAAAAAATTGTGTCCCTTTTAAGATTTCTATTTGAGTTCCCCTTGCTTACACTCGTGTGCAGTACGCGAGTGCACATGCGTGCGCCGAAACGTCTGCGCGTCACGTCGTCCTCTTTCAGCCGTCGCGCCACGGCTGCAGAAGGAAGCGATTAAGGGCTCCGCGAAAATAATTCCTGAAGGAACAGAGCGCTATTTTGACTGGTGCAGCAGCAGGAGGCAATCACTCGGTAATTGAGGTCCGCCGACGCGTTCCATGGGAGATTCCTTTGTTTGCGGCGCGTCGCTAAGGTACACAGCTGACTGTTTTTCTTGGACGGCTGCTGGAAAGTTGCGTGCGGCTTTTGTGTGCAGGAAAGGGAATTTGTCGTCAAATTCACGGCGGCGGTCTGGTCCAATTCCATTCTTAATGGCGGTGGTTTTGGAGGCGGGCCTGTGCGAGGGCCCCGTAAAGGCGACATTGGCTTCATATTGACATTCGCGGCCGGTAGGAGCGGACTGTCACTCCATGATGAATGTGTTGCTTTACAAAGACTACTGCACAGTTTAATGGTTTGGACTTTAACACGTCATTTTTTGGGTTCATCATATACAAAAAATTCCGACACTATTCTTTGGGGGGACCTGACAGGCATATAATACAAAAAAATGGATATACGCGGAGGCAGTCACGGATTTTGAGGAAGCCTCAGTAATATTAGTCGTTCTTCGCCGAGGTTGTTCTACTGTCTGTCTCCATGTGTTGCTCCACTGTTGGAGTTCATCTATCTCTTGTTTAAAGGGTTGAAACACCGTGACGTCCCTAAACGCCACGCCCACTTCACAGCATAGATGTGCTTTCGCTAAATGCGGCGATTTAGAGGGAATGGGAGGAGATGTGTTGATTGAAGTCGGCTGTGACCACTCCCTGAGCGGCGCAGCCCTCCTTGGTTCATAGGGATTTTATTTTATTTTTTTTTAGACCTAAAACATTCATCAAAAAATGTTGAAAAGTCATCAATTAGCACCAATATTTAAAAACAAATAACATTTAGAATATCTCTCGAAAAAAAATAAAAAAGTTTTGCAATTTCCACTCCGCTCGTTTTTCAACAATGGCTTGGGACATACCAGATGAAATCTGCCTAGCAACAAATCAGCATGTCAACACATGATAACATAACTATTGAAAGAACCCAAATAAATTTCATCAATCATTCTTTTTTTTTTTTGCCAGAGTGGTGTCTCCTGCCATGATTTTTTTTTGTGCTTGCATGCAATTCAGACTGACATTTTTTATTTTTAAGGTAGGAGTAGAAACATAAGTTTGACGGACTCTTTGAACAGCCTTCTTCCTCTCCAGCTTCCCCACAGCTGGTGCCCTCCGCATGAAGTACTTGCTCTACTTTCCCGGGACACGTCAATAAATCTGTGCTCTTTGTACGCTTTGTCTGTGTCTCAAATCCAAATTTCCCCGACTTCTCTCTCTTTGGATTTCTCTCACTTTTCGACTTGTAAATTCACACTTCGCCTGTGGACGCCTCCACATCCATCCTGTTGCTCGCTCGAGTCTTGCTGCTGCGATTAGGACTGATCGTGCCGTCATGGGGGGGGGGGAATGTCAAAACGGTAAACGAGTCCGTGGTATGTACAGTTTATGCGTATGTTTATATAAATCAGCGGTGATGGTTTTCATGCGGGAAACTCCACCAAGGTTTTTTTAGTTATAGAAAACAAATCCAAAAATTGAAGAGAAAAAAAATTGTTTTTAACAAAATAAAAAAAAAATGCCTTTGAGAAAGATTTAAATTAAATCAATCTATATTTCTAAATTTAACTATAACAATAATATTCTTAGTTTTTGTCTTTGACAGTTAATTAAATAATTTGATCTTTTTGGATGTGATTTACATTTTTTAAAATTCAGCAATGTCATCGAACACAAAAACTAAAACTAATGCAAAAAAAAAAAATCGTCGTCCCCCCCACACATTTCATATGGACGATTATATTCTTGGCCCGCAACATCCTACATGTGCAAAATGAGCGGCATGAAAAGGTTAAGGGTGGTCTGGTCTGTGAATCTGTGAGCCAACGGTGGTCTCAAAATCAGGCCTGCAGACGGCATCCACTGCTGACGTTTTAATCATTCCGTTTGATTTTGCGTTACGTCAACCAAACTAATGCCGGGAATGTTAACATAAAAAAAAAAAATTTTTAAATAAAATAAAACGCCCGGTGGTCTTACATCATGACCTTGATGTGATATACGGATGTGGCCTGTTAGAGCGATTAAGCCGATTGATTTTGCGAGTGAGAGATGAACCCTCCGGGCAGATTGACTGATCTTTAGTTTCTTTCATCATTGCAAAGCGGGAGTGTTTGGCTTTTTTTTTTTTTGTTTCCCCTTAAATGGGAATATGAATTATTTTCCAGTCACCAACCTAGATTGTGTTTGAAACAATTACGTAAAAGCACCTCGCCAGGTAATTATTGCAATGATTGATGTGTCTCAACAGGCTATTTATAATCAAGATTTTACCGACAAAAGGGTTCAAACAAAAACTCCAAATATTGACTTGCATGAATCAAATCAAACTAAGCCAATTGTTAAAATTAAAACAATTTTGGTTATGTGACAGGAAAAGAACTGGAGACTGGTACAAATATGAGAATTTCCACCACGCGATGTCAATGCAACTCAACAGCTGAACGGCCTGAAGAAAATCACATATCAGTGTGACAAACACTTGGGGGCAAAAAATAGACTTCAATTTGCTAGGGAGCCGAAAATTTGGAATCTGGAGGAATGGAAAAGATTCATGTGAGCTCATGAAGTCCGAACTGACACTGGTCCACCATTGAGGGAGGAGGAGGGTGCGGTCAACGTCCAATTGCATCAATGGCGACACACACTTCCCATTTTTTAACTCATTCGCTACCATTGACGGATATAGACGTACTTTCATTTTACCTGTTCTGGCAGTGAATGAGTTAAGGAGCAAGACACCATTGCAGGGGGAAATGTTGGCGCATTCTTTCAAGTAGGGTAGCTGGCACAATCTGGTGGACAAATTTAAGCATTCAAATCCATTCTCGTAGTTCCTTGTGATGTGAAAATGGTTCTACCATTCTTAAATCGAATGTTAAAAAAAAAAAAAAAGAAAAAATCCTTCTTAGCAGGTACTTCTGTTTTGTACAACTTGGTCACTAGGGGGCAGTATAATACAGTTATTCAGACATAAACAAAGAAGTTTCGCAATCAGTGACTCAACAAATTTTAGTGATTTTTTTTTAAGGAGGATAAAGAATATATGCGCGTGACTATTGTATATTTTCAACGTGTGCTTTCAAATATCTGTTGATTTAAGCAATATTCCAGCGCCACATAAACTAGTCCTTCGTCCGGCTGTGGTGTTTTGCATTTTTTTGGTAGCGCGACACTACATGAACTTTACCAAAGCAAAACTCGTTGTTTTGAATACGCATGTCATTCTCTTTGTTTTATGTTAAGTTAGTAAAACCCGATCTTCTGAAAATGTATTGAATATGCAAATCTGCTGCTAAATATACAGCGCTTGTATCCCAAACACGTCACATCTGGGACAATTCATAAGTGGGCTCACTCTTATCTCAAGGCACCACTGATGTGTAAATTGAAATCTTGATATAAATGACAAGTTAAATGTGGAATTAAAAAAAAAAAACACAAGAAAATGGAAATTTCATTGATTTTTATTGAGATTTTTTTGTGCCGTTGGTTTCATGTGACTTTGCCATTTTCGGCTCGTTAAAGGAACATAGAAGACAATTGTAACATTTCTTTAAAATGAGAGAATTGGATCTATATTTATTTAACTGAGCCAAAAAGTCTAACAGGACAAAATGTCCCTCAGCTCTAAGTAGGAAATAATGATTCTCTTAACCAAATATTGTCAATAAACTTGTAAAATTCCACATTTCTTTGGAATCAAGTACTTCTTAAACCGCAGGCTCCAGAAGTTAAGCATGGAGAGTCTCTGTGACGTGCTTGGAGTATTATTATATTGATATAACATGGTCCAATTCTGCCAATATTTCTCCAAAAATATTGACCTTTGAAAGTTGCTCGAACTCCGCCAATCCAAACTAAAGCCGCTCCAATGAAATATTAGCCATCGAGTGCGTTGGACTTCTTTCTTTCTTTCTTATGCTTTTCTTTGTTTGGACTGGATGCAGCCCGTCGTAATCTGCTTTTCTGTCCTGGTCGGCCGACTGGGAATGGGGCGAAACAAAGTCTCCAGTCATAATTGAATCCGTAAAATCGAAATTGGGAGCATTCTTGACTGCTCCACGCGAGCCCGGGCTGAGAGGAGAAACCATTCATGGGGAGCCAAACAAAGCTTCTGATTACATGGTGGCAAAGAGGGGGTGGTGACTCAACAACACGCACACACACGCACACACACACACACACACAGACACAAAAACACCCCCGCTGATGATTTGAACACGCAACTTTTCCCAAGTGCGAATTTCAACTCGATCACCACTAATGATGAAAAATTTCCATTAGCGTGTGTGCACAAAAACATATTAAAAAAAATGCAAATATATGAAATCACATCTCCCAAAAAAATCAAACAGTTGTCATACTTTATACTGGATAGGGGTCATGCCAGACTGTGAGTTTTAGAAATTTAATTGAAGATTGGTTTTAATTTATTTATCTTCATTAGTTGGTTTCAATTAGTTTCCAGCGTGAGTTTGTTAGTATGATTTTATTTTTTATTTATTTATTTATTTTTTTCAGAAAATGCTTCACTTTAGTCAGAGTTGGGCATTTCGGTCCCAGTGACGGGCCGGTCCGTTAGTCTTGGACTGATGCCTATTTTGGGAATGGAGAACGGAGGACGAGAATTTAGTTTTATTAATTTATTTATTTATTAAGGACGAACCAAGCAAGGACTGAAGTGGTTTTTCCACTTTCCCGAACCGGGTCAAGTACCCCCAGATGCCCATTTTGACTGACGACTGACAGAAACATGCACAGCCTGTTTTGCGTGCGTAATCCGTAATTTCCGAAGATGAAAATGAAGTGATATTCTCGCTATAATTATATTTAGTATTAGTATGTAAATGTGAATGTAATTTTTTAAAGCATTTTCAGTTTTTTATTTTGTTAACTGAATTGTTTTTTCTTCTAATTTTAGTTTGTTATTTTGTTAGTTTTCATTAACGACAATAACTTTGGTCCGAAGCAACTTGAGTCGCCTCTCATCATACAGTGCTCGAGCTCGCAAATAAAAAAAAAAAGAGAAAATCAGTCCATCAGCTGCTTGTGTTTCGGAGCACTCTTATTGTTTGATCACTTGTATCTCAAGGCAGAAGTCCTGGAACTTTTCTGACACACTTTGTGAACATGAATCTCGTTAACAAGTACGTTTGGGAAGAGAAATAAGCCTCGGCTGCATCAAAGTTGTAATTGATCAGCATTTTTTGTCGGTGGTGATTTTCCTGGATTTTAATTGCAATCGCGGTTGGTGCGCATAAATGTTTTAACAGTTCACTCATTCCGGTCAGCAAAAATACGCAAGTTCAGCTGACCCCGTGGAGTGCAGGTTGTTTTTATTTTCCTTCTATATACGCTATCTCCTGGAGTGATGCGGATCTCCTCCTCGCTTGAAAAGGCTGTCGGGGAGGGGCCGTAAAGATTTTATAGCCGTCCTGAGGGTAAACACGTTTTACGAGGCCCAACTAAAAAGCAAGTTTCAGCCCAAGTAAGGATTCGTACTTTACTTTTTTTTTTTTTTTTTTAAAGCACTTCAATTACCTTGCCTGAGATGATTCGATATGATACTTTGCTTTAGACTCTCAGAGATTACATACCAATCGCCAGTCGCCATCGAGACGGTGCAGCGGTGAGAGGTGTGTGCGGCTCCCAATAAGTCAGTACTACCAATATCTAATTTTCAAAATCCTGCAGTCTCTCAAAGCATAATAAGGAACGCAGGATAACGAGCCAAATCAGCGAGCCTCGAGCACAGCAAGTACATGCCGTCTCACTTGACAGTTTCGGTCGCATGCGCATGTCTCGTAAGCACATTAGCATGCGGAGGGATGCTGGCTTGTGGGGATGAAAGCCGCTCAGATCAGTGGCAGTCCGCTGACACATCCGAGCCCATCAAGCTGAGAAGTGCTTGTGCCCGCCCGTGACACGGGCGCCTCCTCCAGCGGGGAGGCTTCCGAGCGTCCTTTGCTCTGGTTTGACGTCCACGTGCGTCTCTTGGTACTTGAAACACGAAGTCTCACAGTGCACAAAAAGCTTCCTGGTTTTCAGCCGCGATAATGAACCATATCTATTTTTTTTTTTTTTTTCAGCCGCAAACAGTTCCCAAAGTATCACATTAAATTTGCAAACACAAATTCAGATGAAGTTTCGAGCAGTGTGGTGTCATCACTTTTTGTTTATTAACCGGAAATAATTGCAGTTTTCCGCCACAAAAAACAAACGTAGTTACTTTTTTTTTCAGTAAAAAGCTCAATGAAAGTTTGACCAGGAGTGAACGACTTTGAATTTTTTTTTTTTTTTTTACTCGCAATATTGCGATTTTGATAGCAGCCTATTTGATTTGAAAATTGCATTCTGCCACATTGTGACAGCAATTTGAATTTGATGACTTGTTCTGCCCTATATGACATCAGTTGTGAGGTCAAAATCGTTCTTCATTAATATACTGCCACGTAGTAACATTTTCCCTATTTCTATAATTACGTTGAGCTCCAAAAACGTACATCGCTAATCGCTGCCGAGTGATGCTGTCATCACTGTTGACAAAACATTGCTTTAACGTTGTACTGTATTGTGTTACTCTGTGATTTTTCCAGCCTCTTATTAATACAGAGCCGAGAAACACGAACACCTCAGCAGCTGAAAGATTCATCACGTGCGCCTCTGGAAGATTCACTGCGTGGACTGAATGCAGCCACCTGTGATCCCGACATTAATATTTCAAAAAGCCTCCTGATAAGCAGACAGGACACAGGGAATTAACTTGGCTGGCACAACTGTATAATTTATGACAGAAAGGCAATGCTCAGCTTGTAATAGTGTAATTGCGGAGAAGCAAGCCAAAAAAAAACGTTTTCCTCGCTCGGTTCGTTTTTATCACACTTAATAACGGTGCCATCACTCTGTGGATTCACAGTCATTAAAAAAAAAAAATAGAAGAGTTTGGGAGGGTTATTACTTTTTGTTAAAGTAAACCCAAACACATCAGTTCCAAAATGTTGGACGGAAGTGGCGGTGGTGTGAGGGCTTCGCCGGCAGCCAATCAGATTATGCCGATGTCACGTCGATGTACGTAAACACAATGTCTGTCCACTGCATTTGACGAAATTGCAGTTTGTTTGCGTTGCCGCTATTTCACAACCACCTGCAATCAGTGGAATTGCATTTCAGTTCAATGAAAAAGTGTGATTATTATCCATCCGTTATCTGAGCCGCTCCGCCTGACGAGGGTCACGAGTGTGCTGGAGCCTATCCCTGACATCTTTTTTTTCAGATATGCATGCAAACTTTTTTTTTTTTTTTTTGCACTTATTCCAAAACTGCATTTTTTTATTTACAGTAGAAGTTCAGATTTTATATATTTTTTTTAATATCAATGATAATGCTAATAATAATCTAAATAGCAACATGTTTAATAATATTCATGAATTAAAGCTTGCTGAATTTTTTATTTTCCTGAAACTGCAAAGCTATAAATTATAAAGCCTGGAAAAATCTTTTACAGATCAAACTTGAATAAAAATAGCTTCAAAACCTGATGGACAAGAGAAAAAGAAAATAAAAAAGTTTTTAGGGACACGTCAAGCCATCTCTGATGAAAATCTGCTATCTAAGGATATGGACAGGAAAATTGGGCTGGGCACAAGGTTTTGTAAAAAATAAACGAAAATGTGACCATAGCGAGCCTTAAAAACTCACAGGTCTTAGAATGACGCGACATAACTCTGTAGAATTATGGCATTTCTTTATTAAGTTAAGATAAATATGTTCATAACCAGTAGGAAAATCTCAATCAAGACATTCAATCAAGATTTTTAAGGGTAAAAAAATATCAGAAGCTAACGCTAAGCTAATCTGTGCTTCCAACAGCACTGCATTGCATTCGGCTTTAGCAAGATTTTGGTTCTGCGTAAGAGTAAAAACTTCTTATTAGACGACCCAAAACCTGAACGTCTTGCTGACAACACATTTTCTGCCGATAGGCACCTTGCAAAAAAAAAACAAATGCGCTTGCTTTTTGTAATTTCACTCTTGATGTGTGGGCCGACACTCCAGAGACGCAAATATGTTTATACAAGCAATTAAAAAGTCACTTTGCCCCGCTTTAAAGCAAAGTAACGAGTTGTTTTGATGGGCTTGTGAGTGCGTTTGCTGGGCCGTAATCAAAATGAGCGCGACTGCTTGCACTCTAAACGGGGAGAAGAAGTTATGCGTGTGGACACTTCTGACAGTAATCGTTAAAAATCTATAAAGTATGCCTTTATTGGTCGTTCTGCAGAGTTGACAGCGTGTATTAAAATGTCAAAAAGTGCACTATATGGTGTTTGAACCGCGCAGAATATCAATATTTGACAGTGTATTATATTCCAAGCCGATAAACTCCATCCATCAGCAATTTACATTTGCTTACACCAAAAATACATAATACCAATCCAAAATGCATGTAAATATTATTTTTGTCCACTTGTAGCCACCGTCTTCACGTTTTGCAGCACTTCATCTGTGACTGTGACTGAATGCGTGTGACTTTAATTCCGGCTAAAACATTAAAGCTCACTAACGATTTCATTCGGACTCTATCGCCACTTGTGCTTTGCGAAAGTCGCATTGCAATTTTGCTTCTTTTTACCAAGTGTGAAATGATCCCAAACATACGTCTCTCAGCAAAGATGATTCAATGCGCATTTCGACACATGGGCTGTGATGTAACAATTTTAAAATGTATCAAATCCATTCATTTCGTCAAATAAAAGCTTTTTTTTTTTTCGATTCAAATCAGATTTTCTGACAACTCTAATGATTGTGTCGCCTAATGAGCAAGCTGAGTCTTTTTTTTTTTTGTCCTACCCCGTCTAAAAATAAAAACGACCTCCACCAAGGCCAAATTAGCCCAAACAGGTACCAATGCAAGTGGATTGGAACAACCGGGTTCTTCCATGGAATTGCAAAGTACACTATCCCCCCATCATGCTGCAGTTTTATTCTTTTTTTTTTCCTTTTTTTTTTTCCTTTTTTTTTTTGCATAACGTACCTGCAGCTCATAAAGATCTCCAGAAATCTGCATGCAAAACTCCTTTCGTGAGGACTTACTCACATGTGGGCAAAATTGCTCCCTAGTGGGCATCTCCAAGGAGGCGTTGCATTCCTCTGAATGCAGCACTCCGTCGGCAGTTCAGTCAACGGGAAATTGGTTTCCAGTGGTCTTTGAGGCCCCTCGCCGCCGTGTTGGGGCGCCCCGCTGAGACTTTATTTTGGCTGTCATCAATGCCTCCACTGATAATTCGAGCCAATCGTACTGGTTCGCTTTACAAAAAGCAGATTATTAGCAACACACGCTCACTTTGCGCCGTACCCCGGAGTGCTCGACGTACTTTCAATGAGTTCATCTTGGGAACCATGTGCCAGAATTAATTTCATTCACAGCAACGAGGCTGACGAGAGGTTTTCAACAGGATTTGCGGAAAAGTGAGACAACACAAAAGCAACGGAGTGCTGCTGAGATTAAGTTCAATTTGTTCCAGCTCATCTTTCCCCATTGAAAGGAATGGAATTGCTATTAATCCATTCAAGCCTCCCCCCATAAACGGTTTTTAATAGCGCTCTACAATATTGTACCATAATATTCTTAAACACACCATACAGAATTAAATAGAATAGAAATTTATTATTATAGAATTATTTTTTTGCTTCAATTCAATGGACTTTGTGCTGCTCCTTCAAGAGATGGTCAAAAGGAAAATGTAACGTCCTGAGAGAAATATGCCCTAAAAGTCACACAAAATTTGCAGTTCAATCCTTGTATTGGTGTACCGGTGATGGCAAAAAAATAAATAAATAAATGATGACATCACCCACCATTGAAAATCCCAACAAACATTTTGTAAATGTGAAAAATATTGAATTTGCAGAAAAAAATTTACTATTTGGAATGAGAAAAATAAAAAAAATGAGAATATGTTGAAATTAGAATAAATGCCTTCAGCCTTCACGATTTTTTTTTTTTATCGAGTTAATCTCTAAACCTCTAATCTCGTTGCACACTTGAGTACAATGACAATAAAGGGATTTCTAATTCTAATTCTAATCAATGGATTCATTGGTAAAATATAAAGGTGGCAAAAAAAAAAAGTGAAATTTGTAATCAATTCAATGCTAGTTTCGAATTTACTGATTGCGTCTCATCTCTCCTCTTCATTATCAAATTGTAGACAACACTCGTCTTTTGGAATGTTCCACAAGCAGCGCGATGCTTGTGGGCCTTTTTATTAATTTGCCCTTCGCGTGGCTCGATCGGAGGGTGAGCACAGAGGAATAAAATCACACAGCTGTCACGTTTACAGTATACATTTTTTATCTTTTTTTTTTTAAAACAGACTGGGCAACAGCACCCTTGGTTTGAAATTGTGCACAAGTTAAAGTTTCTTAGGTTATTATAAGCCATTACCGGCGTCACGCCGCTGATCAAAGCGACGGTGGCTAATGGAGGCGATGCAGCGAGAGGATTAATGACGAACAAAGAGGATTATCTTTTTTCCTCTCTACCTTCCCTCGCAAAATTTCCCTTCTCGTCTTATTAAAGTCGGACAAGGCGAGCGGCGTGGAGTACGTCACGCTGGCACGCCCGCCCATTGGCTTCCATTTTGTTTTAATAAGAAAGCAGCAGATGAAAAACTGGAGCCTGTGGAGCTTCAATTCACGGAAATCGCCAATAAACTTGTACTTCTGAGGCATCTATTTCGGAAGTTACTGTCGAGGTCACTTGCGTCGAGGACTACATTATGTATTAAACCGAGCAAACAAAAGAACAAAAATCTTCAAATCTCACCAGAGACAATCGAGCTGATGACATGAATGGCAAGCGAGCGGGATTGGCGGGTGCGACCGAGCCCCACGTCCACGTGCCGCGTCACCGGATTTGCTGATGAAGGACTTAATTAAAGCCGAAGAGGACATTGATTGACTAACAAGGCCAGTTGATTCATTCAAGCTGTAGTCAATAACGACTCGCGACTTTGTAGCGAGGGCGTGAACTCTCATCAGTAGTGTGGCCAATCTCATCGATTTAGCTGTCAAATGGAATAGGCCAAGAGATATAAATAAAACATTTTTTATTTGAGCTTCCACTTCAAGTGGAATTGTATCTGAGGCTTCAGTGAGGACTTAATTCACGTCTTAGTACCACCGCGATTACGTCACAATTATAGAAATCGTCACGATGCAAACAGCTTGCAAGTGCCACGGATCATCTCGACTCTAGATTCGAGAACCGTCAACAGTCAATACTTATCTACGAACAAATAAGATGACCAAAAAAATAAATTCAAACAAGATATAGCTTGTTATACTGATGAATTTATTCAGTGCTCTGGTACTGTGAGGCTGAGTTTGACATCTAATTGGTGAAAGAAAAAAAAAATCATTTGAACGTCCACATTCGCGTAGCAAGCTGTAAGCAGGTAGGAGAAGTGCTTCAAAATAAAAAAAAGAAAACTGCTGAGAGTACATTTATTCGATTTCATGTCACTAATGTTGGAATTTAAATGTTGACCGCCCACCACTTGGAATTAATGACAAAACAATCAGAAGAAGTGTCTGTTTTTACTCGAGGTAGCTAGCATGCTAACATTAGCTCATGATCAATTGATGGCAAATGGACAGACAAGGTTTTGCTTTTCAAAAGTTCAACAATTGACACAAAAATGTTAATTCACATCGTATGACAAACACAGTTAATGCAGTTCTCACCAGAGCTCACTTTCCAAACTATAAAAGATCAATATGCTAGCTTAGTGTTAGCAACCTTACTAGCATGAGCCGCAAGCAAAGCTGCACTCTTTTAGAATAAAATGGAAGACAATTAGGTATTTCATTCACTTCCCATATTTTGTATTGTTTTTGTGTCCTTGAGGAAACAATCGCCAATTATTTTTGATTAACCCGCCACATACTTACACCATTGCTGGCAGTCACAACAGCCAAACAGGGAAGAGCTGTTTAACAAAAACTTCCAAATGTGTCTCTTTACCTTGGTCGTGTCCTTGAAAGTGTTTGGAGCTTTTTCTTGTGTGTGTCAAATTTAACTATGTCGACACCTGCTGCGCGCCACACTGACGTGTCCAAGTTTTAAATTCTTGTACTCTGTGTGTGTTCATAAACCCCAAAATGCTCTCTGCAAGCTCATAACATGATTATTACCATAGATATGAGTAGGTCGATAGAACACCCCACCTTTGAGCTGTGTTTCTACGGTAACGCTAAGTTACGACGGTCAAACTCGTTGGTGAATTCCATGTGTGTGGACGGCAAAAAAAAAAAAAAAAAAATCAAGAATTAAAAAAAAATACAACTTTATTCATATAGCGGAATTTAACAACAGCTGCAGATGTAACAGAGCACTTCGAATGTGGTGTAATATAAATTAGAAGTAAATTAGAAAACACATACAGAACAGCACGTTGAGTCAAAAGACAATTAAAAACGCAAGTTGTGATTTATTTTCCGTGCCCATGCATTGCATTTGACGGGAAAGTCGCCCCTGCCAACATGGCTGCCACGTAGCCGCAGCAGTTTGCCAGAATGCTACAGCATGCTGACGTCTCTTGTGGTCATATCTGGTGTTTTTTTTTTTATTATGCATTACATTACTATCTTTTACTAAATGACATTTTTTTGAACACTCATTTATTTTGTGAAAGGAAATTTTTCATCTATGAAAGCGATGAGATTGACCAACTGAACCATTATTGCCTCGTATCGTCTTGCAATGTTCCTTTCCTCTCTTCCGGGATTTACTGTCAATGACTATCCAGGCGATTTACTGTATGTCGATGAGAATCTTTCTAAATGCCCCCGAGCACTGTTTGTCTCTATTAACGTGATAATCTCAAAACAATTACTCTGTTTGTCTACGGCCTCGTGTCACGACATGTCCCTGTCCCGGGAAATTCTGGTTCGGCTTCCTGCGGCGCATTTTTTTTTTTTTTTGTGTGTGTTTGATGTCATCAGTCCCATGAGTTCAGCTCGTCTTTGGGCATTTCCCTAATTGATCCCTGACATCCTGTCGTAGTAGCCGCAAGAGTTCACGTAATGATCCTCTCAAGAATAGAATGTATACAAACCTAAAAAAAATGCAATGCAGCTATAAAAAGAAACAGCCGCTCAAATGTAGTTCGGCGCGCAGTATGAAAACATCCTAATTAATGCCACAATTGTTTCTTCCCTGTAAAGCTAATGTTGTGAGACATGCTAGTGTAAAGAGCCACTCTCAATCAAGAAGACGGTTTATATGAGCTATTAAAACCACTCTCCACTTTATGGAATGAAAGTCATTAACCAGCGCAACCTTGGCTGGAGAGCGTGCAACTATTCTCACCCACAAAGGGTCCCGGTGTGAATGAATTCTCTTGCGTGTTCGTAATACAGGAAAAAGGTAAGGCAAAGCAAGCTTATTCAAAGAGCACAATTCGTACAAAAAAAATTCAAAGTGCTTTACATCTGCTTACAATTATATGACAGCAAATAAAATGATTCCATAAAAAAAAAAAAAAATCATTAATTAAGAGCAAGTGCGATTGCAGATCAAATACTTTGGGTTGTCATAGGCAGAGTTTAGACACAATTTCTTTGATTTTTGGTGATGTTTTTGAGATAGTAAAAAGCTGCTGATAGACAAACTAATAAACAATGATTTCTGAAGAAAATTTAGTATCGCCACACTAATCCGTTTGATGCAGTGAGAGAGTAAATCTTCCGGTCCATGTTCACCCGCCACCTGTAACGCATCGATTTGAGTGTCATCTGCATATGTGTGCTTGGACACTTTATAGCTGCTTATTAGCTAGTTTATGGAAGAATGTACAGACTCAAAAAATGAGGTCCTAGGATTGACCCTTGGGGAACTCCAAGAGTTATAATGATTTAGTTTGAGGCACCGTTGTCAATTTCAACAAAATCCATCCTGTCCACAAGACTTGAACCAGTTTAGAGCAGTACTTGAGATTCTCAAACGGTGCTTTATTTACCCTCTGTAAGAAGTAGATACTCGAGTAAAAGAAGAGAATGTTTCGTGGTGGTTTGGCAACACATTCGCTGTGAATATATCCTGTCGCCAGGTGCTGTAAAAAATTCTCCTAGCTAAAATCATGGAAGGGGGTCTCATTTTTGTTTCCTGCCTTTGCAATCCTCGAAGATCTCAATCAATCAACCAATCTATAAACTTTAGTTGACTTGACCTTTCTTATAATACGTGCTTTTTTTTTATGAACACGTAAGGAGTAGAAAGTCCAGATCCCTGAAGTTGTTGCTTCCCGCCACTTCCCGTTTGGATGCTTTTGCCTGGTGACTGATGAGCTTTTCTGTGCATTTCCCTCCCCAGGATTATTGAAAGAGACGTTCATCAAGGAGCCAGATGGCCTGGTGTCTGTCAACCTGCTGGTGGTGTCGGCCGTTTCGGCCTTTGCCACCGGCGCAGTCTTCTCCGGCCTTGCCGTCTGTTGGATCATGAGTCACCGCCACCGCCACGGCCGAGGAGCTGGCGCCAAAGGGGCCCGCCGCAAGAACGACAAAGAGCAAAGCATGCTTGGGCCCGGCCGCAGCGGCTCGGTGATGAGCGTGACCAGGACCAGCGGTGGCGACCGGCGCAACTCTCAGGTGGACAACCCGTTTGTCACAGCCAACGGATGGCCCAAAGGTGACATGGACCCCGGCTTGCTGCCCACGCCTGAGCAGACCCCACTGCAGCAAAAGCGTGTCATGCGGCTGCCCGACACCGACTGGGACCAGAGCCAGACCTTCCTCACGGCCGTCGGGCCCCCGTGCCCCAACAACTCGGTCATCTACCTGAGCTCCAAGTTTCTTCAGGGAGGCGGAGGCGGCGGAGGAATGGTCCGGATCGACGAGCCGGGCGAGGTTCTCCTGCCCCCGCATGCCGAACGCCAACGCTATCTGATCCTTTCTGCCCAGCGGGGCGGGAATGGTGCCGGACGTCCGGCAGGCGCCCTGAGGAGCTCGGCGGGGGACTACATCTACCCGACCACACCGCAGGACTCTCCGGACCGGCGGCGGGTAGTCTCAGCTCCCACTCCCCACATGGACTACGGGGAGCCTCGCTGGAGCCACGAGGCGCTCAACTATAACGGCAACAACGGCGTGTCGTACCACCCCCAGCGCCAGGGCCTCATCAGGCCGGAAATGCACGGGCATCGAGGGGGGCTCGGACAACTGGCCGACTACAGCCACCTTCTTGTAAAGACGGAGAGAACCCCTAGTGTCCAGTGAGGTAACTGCAAGCTCTCTGACCAACCCGCTCCCTCCTGCAACTGGAAGCAACCAATCCACCCCCCCCCCCAACCACCCCTTACTTACCCTGTCTGTCCTCTCTCACCTTCATTCAACGTTCTGACGTCATTCAACCGACTGAAGAGAGAGATGAGAAGCAAAAGGGACACTTGGACTAAAAGGTGCCCGTTCCTCTGGGTTTATTTTTGGCACACCCCTCTCGCTCTGCCAGTGGTACGACCCACGGGGCGTTGGACGCAGTGACGGGGACGAGTATGGGTGCTTCGGGAAGCGGAATCTCGGGGCAAAAAGACAGCTTGGAGACAATGATGGACTTGACTTGCAATTGTCGATGCCCCCCTTCGCCACCGTGGAGTGACTTCAAGTGTACATTTTAGTTTGTGCTTTTCTTGCCACTCGTCTCGCCCACACTTTGACTATTCGCGCTGTGAAAGACGGAGGCGGGCGTGAGTGCGTGTATTCGTTGTTGAACCGATTAGGCGTCAACTTTACCACACCCCAACGTGTGATGGTTGAAATCAGCAATCCCGTTTTGACCTTAACCACACGGACTCAGCCGAAAGTGCAAGCAGCTGGCCGCCATGGTTTGAAACGAAAAACTGAGGCTGAGGCTGAAGAAAATCAATTGGCATCATTGATTAGTTGACACTTAGAAAATCGAAACTTGCTCAACCCCGCGTGTGTTTCTATGTGAGTGTCCCCTCTTATCTGTGATGTCAGGAAAAGGACGTCGGAATGGGCATTCAGCTCCATTCCCTTCCTGAGCGAAGGCGAAAATGAACAATTTCAATCCCAACTGGCTTGCTGCATGTTGTGAACTCCTGCTGCTCAGCGATGTGGGAGGAGTTATAGTGCCAAAGCGTGGCTCCAGCTCAACTTCCAGTGTTATTTAGACAGCAAATTAGTGCAGACGGAGTCAACAATGCCTTATTTCATTTCCGCCCCACTGAATTCTTAACAATCAATTAATGGAATAATCTGTTTGGCTTCCACCCATCCCGCGGCAGAAGTAAACATCGCGCCCCCTTGTTAGTAGCCATTCGATTGAACTCGTGGACCTCGTCATGCCCATTTAAAAGCTTAAAATGCGTGAAGGAGAGCAATAATGAACAAGAATGAAACAAAAATATGTTTTTGCAATCTATGTTTTCTCAGCAAAGGGCTTTTTTTTGGCGGAAAATGAACAAAGCCCCCGTTCCCTTTTCCGTTCTCCTCCTCTCAATCAGGTCTCGTCTGACCTGACCTTAAGCCTGACGAACGTGAGCGGCGGCCGTCCGGTGGCGTCTGACTCGGGCCGCTCGGGAGTTCCGTTCAGGCCACTTGTTGCCAACACTAAGCCTCTTTGTGCGCTAACAAATAGCCGCTAAGAGTCGGGGGAGCTCGCCTCACAGAATAACAATGAGGAAGGGCGAGCCCACCCATCCATCTTGGGAGATAAGACGGCTTCCAGCGCAGTCAGTGGTGGCCTAAACAATATTAGATGATATTGATCTACGTTTGCAACCTAATATCTGTTCCATAAAATTGCTTAAATGAATTCCCATCCGTCTATTCTCTTCATTTGCTCGTGTTTCTCTTAGCTGCACTGCCTCGAGTACGTGTAGGTGGAGCCGATTTCAGCCTCGGTGTTGTCATTTCACTCTAATCTGTCCAGGTGAGTTCAGAATCAGTCAAGCCGGACCTTGAATCTTAAATTATTATGGTGCCTTGAGATACGAGTATTTTGCTAATTAAATTAAACATTTTTATCTCACAACACTTGTCTCAAATCAACGTTTCCCTTTGAAATGATACACCCTCCAAAAAAAAAACTGCATTATTTATTTATTTTTTTTTGTATATTTTTTTTTTTTTTTAAAACCATTTGACAAACTGTAATATTAACATACGGAAAACACGAGCGTGAAACACGGCTGTACCTAATGAAATGTCCCGATTGGAAAACCATCTTCATGCTGCTGCTAGACTTTACACGGATCGGATCGGCGGATGGTTTGCATCTTGTGCAAATTCCATAATCGATTAATCGTTATTTACCAGTCAATCAATGACATCATTGATTAGATCCACAAAATAAGGCAAACAATCTTGTTCATCATATGCTGCCATCGTAAATAATTGAAGGTTTCTCAGCAAATAGTTTCATTTTTGGCTTTTTTTTTCAATTATTTCAAATAATTTTAGCTTTCTCCTCCTAATTTACTGTATGTTGAATATTTATCAACATTTTTGGGAGAATTTTCAAGCTTGAAATTTTCTCCAATGCATTTGAATGGGCGTCATTTGTATGCAATTTTGGCTATTCGTGTGCGATCCCGAATAGCTGATTTCAACTGTCCAGTCAATAAATACGTTGTAGATTAGATAAGTTAGACCATCATCTGATCAGATCGGTGAATAGTTTTATTTATTTATTTATTTTTTTTTTTTACTCACTGATTGGTGATGGGCTCCAAAATCCCACGTAAAGCCCCCCACTGCAATGAAACCAATGTGACTTGATGGTGGCCAGATGTTGTGATGGTTGCTGCTGCCATCTAGTGGTCGAGGTCTGAAGCGCGCCTATATTGGATTATCTTTTGGTAACCAATCAGATATTCAAGTTCATCCTAAAATTGCCATGGTCCTCGATGACGTCGTCAGTTTTCTGTCCTCTGTATTAATTGGTCTTCACAAAACCGGCCAAGTTTCACGAGAAAAACACGTCTGGAAGGAGTCCGTACGCATGAATATGTTTAATAATTAGCTTCCCTGTTAAGTATTCGTGACGTTGGTGGTATTTATAGTCAGGTACGCAATTTGTGATTCTGTGGTTTGCTTGGACTTGCTGTCGCACTGCGAACTTTCATCCCTTGTGGCTTCGTCACTCAGCGTGCGCTCGTAACAAAAGAGGCATACAGAAGACAGATGGCGACTCTGTTTGGGTCTGTAGGCTCTCACCGCACTCCCTGATGTGTTTTTTTTTTTTGTCTCGCTCTCATCCTTTCTTGCTGCTCTGTAGACGGAGCTGTTCATCTAGGTCACAATGGTGCATGATGTCCATCTCTTTGTTTTGCTTGCCCGTTATTACGGCGCTCATGTTGAGCGAGGTTCCGATCGACATGATTTCTTTACCCCCCCCCCTTTTTGTATTCTAACCCCATTTCCGTCTGGGGTCATTGATGTTGCACAACATCCCATCAGACACAAAGTCATACTTTGCAATCGATCTGTAGACATGCACTAATCATGGAGTCAGTTGAGGAACAAAAGGCCTGTTGCAATAAATAAGATCTGTTTTTTTTTTGTAGTGCCATTGAAGCTCACTTTCTTCCTTCGGTAAACTTCAACTTTGTCTTGGATAAATACTTAATTCACGTAAGATTACAACTTTTACTTAACATTACTGCGCCTATCAAATTGATCATTTATTTTTTTTTTGCATTGTTTTTGGCTTGACCCCGGGCTTATTCGCTGACATTTTTTTTTAGATATATATTTATTTTAAATAGGAGCTACAATGGAGTATTCATATTCTTGCAGATTTTCACAGAAAAAAATATCTCTGAAAAGTTTAAGAACATCTGCTCTAAAGCTTCTCGTTAGCCACCGTACGACAGAGTTTGTATGCCAAAATCAAAAGTACAAATCCATTTAGCATGAGAGCATGAAGTAGACTAATTTTCTCTCTCTTCGGACCATATTTATTCAGTGTTGATTAAGAATCACAACAATAACAGTCAACACTTTTACCAGACCATAAAATTCAATTATGTTAATGGAGACAATTTTTTTCAAGTAGTTGGTACAGATTGTCCGTCAAAAGAAAACAAATCCATTTAGCAAGAAATATGAAAGCAATATGCATGAAAGTTCTTCGATTATAATGTCGATTAGTTAACAGCTCATTATAATCAACGATGACTGAATGTGTCCCAAATGATTTTTTTATGTTGATTTAAAAAAAATAAATAAATAAATTGTGTCAGGACAACAAGAAATTCAACAGTAACGTTTAAAAAAGTAAAGCCGTGTAGAAAACTATGATTTTTTTTTTAAGTAAACGTTTTTCCTTGGAAAAAAAAATAAAAACAGTTTCTTGCTACATCATTGTAATGCAGAATGTCTTTAAAGAAAATTGTCTACCAGAGAGCCTATAAATCAGTTCACAGAAAAATGTGAAGTCGTCACTTGAATTGCTTTATACGAAAAAAAAAAGAATAAAGTAATACGATAAAAGACAAACCATGAATATCCATTTTTTTTCTCTTTTCATTTCAAAGTTCTTCCCTCCATTTGAACGCCAAAGACCATTTTCCTCAAGTAGCGGGGTGTCTCAAGAGTGGCGCAGCAAATAGCCGGCGGTGCTGTCTGAGAAGGATGAAAGCAAGGACGGAGGATGAGGAGGAGGTCATGTTTAAATCGCAGCATTAGCGCTCCAAGCAGGTCATTAGCGTCGGAGTGCTCGGTGTCCCCGCGCCAGCGCGGCCCGAGTGTGAACGAGGCGTGCTCGGCCAGCCGTGTCCGCTAAACATGCCTGATTAGCTCCAGTACACGGCGGTGGTCTGACGAGCTCGAGAAAATCACTGAAGACACTTGGGCTCCCTCGAGAGCGACCTGCGCCGTCGTTCGAGAACTACCGGTGGCACACCAGTGACATGAAAAACAAAAGCGCGGAAAAGGCTCGCTTTCATGGTCTTCATCTCAAGTTTAAGACACTTAAAAGCATGCTAGTTAGCAAATAGATTCAAAGTTAGCGAGCGTCTCCTTTCAGGTTTTGTTCTGTGCGATCGATATTGGGGGGGGGGGGGGTCACTGTGCCAATCAAAGGGAAACTCGAGGAAAATAAATGTTATTTATAATGATAAGTTAATGTGCGACTCACGAACGTAAACACGTTATTGTGATTAATATTGCGTTAGTTGGAATAATAATTAAGATGATCACGGCATCCATTTCATCTCGTTGCCATTTTTTGTCCTGTACTGCCCTCTGCTGTCGACTGAAATTGACGTTAAAGTGCCCTCGGGCTTGTCACGTGACCAAAGCCAGAAAACGATTGCGCCATGGCGCTTACTTGCGTCTATGGCGTTTTTGCGTTGGTAGTTAGCATCAAGCTAAACGGACTTTTACTGCAGTTGTTTGAAATCTAAATATGTGGGTGGGCGGGGGAGAAGAATTGTTCACTTTTTGACAAAAGGATGCCTCTTGTCAAATGAGTGAATTTTTGCTCGCAAGTAAAAACAAAAATTCGGTTCATAACGCAAAACTCGTCAGGTTATTCATATCTCAAGGCGCCACCGTACTTGAATTTGAACTACTAACGAAGAAATTCAAGTGAAGCGTCATCCGTACGAAGGCGGTCATTCTTTCTTTTTAATCTTCAAGCGCTTGCCACCACCCGCCTGTTCTCTTGTATTGTAGCTCCACAAACACTTTTGTTCACATGAAAACCTTTTTTGGCTGCCCCAAATTGACAGGACGTTGTCAAAGGCTGTTGTTGTCTGCTAAATTGCTTTGCTTGTACTGTGTTGTGCGCACGCACTGAAAAACACATAATGGTCTTGGCCCCGGCCACCTGCGCTCGATCGAGTTTTTATGTGTAGAACCTTAAAAAAAAAAAAGGGATGAAATTCAGGAAGTTGGTCCATGAGAACCGATTACAGATTTTTTTATTTTTTAGTTGATGCTAAATGTGATGAAAATTGAGTCAAAGTCAATTCATTGATGATGTCATTGATATTTTTTGCAGCACAGCAAAGCAGTCCTCAAACTTGGCTGGTTTCATGAAAAGACATTTTTTTGCCAACAGCGTCGATTAGATAGCTTCCGTAAAAAAAAAATTTAATCGCATATCGATACCACAAGACGATGCCCTGACTAAATGAAGATCCTCCCCTCCCTTCAACATAGCCTTGGCGTCAAAGTAATACTTCAATCTTAGATGGGGCTTTGGCCTGAGCACAAAAACAGAAAATTGGCGAATAACAGGATTGGCCACCCCCCACCCTCACCATTTTCTTTTGGGGGGGGAGGGACTTTTGTTGTGAAAAGCATGCATGCAAGGGAAAGCCCTCAGATGCAAAATAATTAATTCCGTGACTACGCTTGTACCTCAAGACAATCATATTTCCCCAAGATAACCCAAAATCTTTCTAAAAAAAAAAAAAGTGAAAATAGTCCTGTATAAAATTCCAAGATTATAACACCGCAGCACTGAATTGTTACTTTGCCCGCCTGAGCCAGCAGACTTTAAGGTAAAGTTATGTGCTTGTTTTAAATACACAACACGTAATTATTGTAGTTTTGTGTTTAGTTGGACAATTAACGTCGACTGGGAGTGGCAATAAACATGTGGTGGCCTCTTTTTGAAGAAGTCTTCACGAGCTGCTAAACTGCGAAAACTCTTGAGAAGTGAGTTGAGTTCACTGCCGCCATGAAGTGTTTGTATCGGAAATCTTTGCGCGAAAGTCCAGAAAATTTGGTCACATATTTCAAGGCGCCACGTGATGTGGCAAAAAAAAATAAATAAAAAAAATCGAATGTGAAGTGTGTATATATGTATGCATAGGCGTGTCTGTGTGTGCGTGAAAGAGAATGTGGAATTATGAGATGGGGTTAACATGAGCAATAGGAATTGAAAAACAATCTGCATTTGTTTTTGTTATTTTTTTTACATGTAAAGTTGATGTTTGTAATCGATCGGCACTGATCCTCTTTTCTTTGTCATGTTGGGTTTTTTTCTATGCTTTGTGAAATTACGTGGAATTTAATTCAGATTTTTCTGTTGATATATGCTTTGGTGGGACAATGAAGGTGAAGACTATCATGTTTGGATTTGACAATGACGTTCAATGGGGGTCACACAGACCTGAGATAAAACAAAAAACATTCAAAGAAAGGGGGGGAAAAACGGGGGAGCCTCTCGTGACCCCCCTCCCCCGCGCCCAGCTGTCAATCACACGACAAGCGACCACGTGTACATAATCTTGATTCTTTTTGTGTAATTTAAGTGCAGTAGCTGCATGTCCACTCAGCCTCTGTTTGTGCGCGTGCGCGTGCGCGTGTACAAAGGCAGCCACGCGTGTGAATTTGTACCGTACGTTCAAGTGCGTGCTTGTGTCCGCAAAAGTCACACGTGCATGCACCAGCTCACGACCGACTGCACAACACCCATTTTTGCACTTCATGTCCTGACGTAAACATGACACTACATTGCACCACGTTACGCTAAACTACAAAACAGTTCACTACGTTGCAGTATATATATTAAAAAAAAAAAAAATCCATTACACTACACAACATTGCACGATATTACATTAAAAAAACAATAAACCACTGCATTGCAGCACCTTATATTGCATTCCAAAATTATACATTGTTTCAGTCAAATGATTCATACTACATGGCACAACACTCTCTACATTCGACAAAACACTACATGACATGACACAATATGACATCATAGTACATGACATGGAAATCACCACATCGCAACACGTCACACTACTGCACTACACGACATTGCATTACAAAACGTTACATTATATGACAGATTATGACACTAAATTTCATTAAAATCAGGGCTCCATTTTTTTAGGCCAATGCCAATTCCGATATTTGGCAGAATAATTTCGATAACAAATTAATTGGCTGGTTAAATATATTGAACGAGTAAAATTAATAAATTTTGGTTCCCCCTATGGTTAGAACAGTAAACTACAAGTACATTTTTTTATACTGTTTTAGAATACGTTGTTCTTTGGTATTTAACTTTACAACAGAGTGAAAGATTTGTCAAAATCGACCAAATATTTTTTTTTTGATTAATTGATTGGGATCTATTTAAAATAGTTAAGAGTACAATTACTCTACATTATACTGCATTACACTGCACCACCGTACATTATATTACACAACATTGTACTACATTAAACTTCACCACATTACTTTATTACAAAATTACCTTACATTACAAATAAGGTACATTGAATTATTTTACACAACACGACCTTACACAACAATACACATTACGTTACATAATACACATTACATGGCACTACATTACACTCGACTACACTATATTGCGAAATATTACACGACGCTTCACTACATTACATATTACAGAATATTACGCAACACTCCTCTAGAATACATTACCAAACAATAAACAGCGTAACAGTAAACTACAGGTTACGTAAAATATTCAATAAGGTTCCGCGACATGACATGCTACACATTCCACTGAATTCCATTTCACCGCACGACACCACACTGCAACAACAAAACACATTAGTGTACCATTCTTCACATTGTCCCAAGCTCTGCCTGTCACTCCGCATGGAGACTTGGCTCTTGTCACTTTTCTTATTCTAAATAAACCACTCGGACATTGAGTTTTTTTCTTCTTGTCAATGTAAATAGCATTGCTTGAGAGATAGGGTTAGGGGGGGGCAGTTTGCCACGCTCTACCTTCAGGCATAATGCAGTTGTAATACCTTCAACATCCACTAGAGGAAACTACAGCCCTTAAAAAAAAACTATAATGAAAAACTGTTGTGTTGTAATACCAATCTTAAACACGAGATGTCAGCATTTCCAAGGGTGTGCGTTTTATTCCTTCCTGTTTTGGATTTACCAGGTAAGTTTATTTACTAAAGCCACATAACACTTGTACAAATACAATAATACTTACCTTACGATCTTAGTCAAAGCAATGAAAGCCGTCTTCGGGATCCGTGCAGATTGGCGCTCTGATGTTGTGGTGGTGCTGCAGATGAAAATGAAATTAGAGAAAAAAGTGACTCGAAGTCATGCTGGGGGATTGTGTAAGAGATGTCAAGATGTCCTGTGGGAAAACGTCCAGCTGGCTCTTCAATGTGGACATCTGAGATGTGAGGCGGAGCTGTTGCTGCTCCGCAAATCGCCACCTGATGGTAGTAATTGCGAAATAATAATAAGCGCTTGCTTAGTGCCCAGCGACCACTAGGGGCAGTATACATTAGTTTTTAAAGCAGGTTTGCTTGGTTGGTTTGTTTTTGTTTCACGAAAATGCTTCATTTTAGTTGAGTTTTTATTAGTTTTGTCTATTTTATTTTGTTTTTATGTAAAGGTGTGCTTTCCATGTGTACTCTTAAAAAAGGGGGAAAAATCTCCCCTATTTCAGGAAATAAATGGGGCAACATGCTGTTTGAGTCCATTTGATCCAAACCTCTAGACAAAAAAAATGAAAATTGTGTTGTCTTGTATAAAACAAACATAATTTAATTAACGCAAACGATCCAATATGTGACTGAAATTGTTTTATTTATCAAATTATTTTTATTACCAAGCAGTTTAGAAGGTTCGCAAGGTTTTTGGGGAAAGGTTTACGTTTTTATTGGTTTTAGTATTTTAGTTATTTTTCACTTTTTCTAAAGAAATTATGGAGCATTTGTTGCAGTTGTACATTTGTCGTAATATAATTCTGCTGTTGAAGATTTAATAATCTGGTAGTTTTTGTTTAGTATGCTCCCTACTGACCAAATCTGCTAACTGCAACTAGTTCATGCTCCTCGCAAGGGTCAAAGGTTAAACGTAAATGGCCGCTTCTCCGAAATTTGTGTGAAAACAAAGTCAGCGTGAGTGTCTAATTAAAGGTTTTCATTTTTTAATTATTTTCAAGTTGCAAAGCTCAGTCTAGTTGGCATTTTATCAACCCATCCAGCGTCCATAACCCGTTTGCAGAACTCTTCGCCTGAACCAACAAATGGTGAGTGAATGCATGTGAATGTGATTTATGAAACTAAAACGTCTGCATCGTGGAAAAATGCCACAAACAGCGCTTGATTTCGAGTGGGGAGATGTGGCATTTGCAGCCACCATCTTTAGCCTTAAATTCTGGCCCACAACAACAACAACAAAAAAACATTTAAACAAAATTAAAATAACCAAATGAGTGCACTTTTAGCCCTTGGTTCTCTTTTGTTGAAATGGAAAGACGTAATGCTTCTGTGCAGAAGGAAAGAAGGTCAATTTGCGTTCAGATTAATATCCACACAGTATTTTATTTATTGCATCAAACATGGCTCTGACATTTGCAAAAGAGTTCAAGAAAATGATGGAAACATGCTTTTGCTTTTGTGAAATTTTATAAAAATTTGTTGTGAGTGTTACCCTTTTTTTTGTCATATTTAATTAGTGATTGAACGTGATTTTGAGTGGTGTTGTTGATGTCGGGTGCAATGTTATTTAGCAAGAATGGGTACACTATAATAAATGAAAAACGTGGCATATGGTAACTCAAGCAATTTTGAGTTTTGATTTCCTGATTATTATTATTATTTTTGCTAGTAGTCATATACGACTATACTCTTTTACAGTTGACTCTAAAGGTCCAAGCTTGAGTCTAGCAAATTTCTCCGCCTGTGTTCTTACCTACGTTAAACCTGAGGAAGAAAACCTTGGCACACGCGTGCGCTGGAAGTGCAGCGCCTGATTACAGCAAACTGCTTGTCGTACCCATGGAGGTGTAATTTGAATAATCAGCAGGGTGTTAAAGTAAATGTTGAGGCCTGATTGGCAAATGAGAAGGATGTACAGCTGCACGCTGGAAAACATAACAGTGACATAACAGGCATGATATACGCAGTGTGTGTTGGGACACCTGGTTTGCTCCGATAACGTTAAAAAAAAAAAAAAAAACATTTTTTTATCATTTAAAATGATTTGAGAAAAATGCGGCAACTGAACATAATAGTTAATGGAAATAGGAACGAAAGCCTAACAGACAACAAGGCACACCTGGACAAGATGCGAGTAGCCGGAGAGAGCAGATTGGTTGACCCAATCGGAGGAGGCATGATGACAACGGACAAAAACCTAAGCAGTCAGCCAAGACAATTGAGAAGGAAAAAAAATAATAACAATAGTCTTGTAGTGTCTGAGTGTGTACCTTTGCCTTTAAGAGGCGGGACTTGATGGCGTGACTTCGGCGAGTGTATCACCTTTGCCATACTTTGTAAAATGATACAAATGCTCCAGAACACAGGGGTTGTTCGTAAATGGCTCGCAGTTGTCATTGCAATAAAGCGCACCTGTAAATAATCACAATTAATTTTGATTAATATTAAAATAACAATAAACTGAATGTGAGATGATGACAATTTGCTCATTGAAGTTTTTGTACCCTCCCCCCTCTCCTGAAACTCGAACTGCTCTATCTGACCTTGACAAAACCCTTTTTTTACGATGGCGCCTACGCCTCATCTCAAGGCGTTTGTTTTTTTGAGACCTGTCGTATGAAATAACCGTCTTATCTAACATCCCCACCAAAACACCCGACACCGTGTCCTCGTCTGAGCAGCGTCTTCTCTCATTCGCTCGCCTCGATGCCGTGAAACATTGTGTTTACTAAAACGTCGGCCAGATATTTACACGTCACTGATATGGAAAGGCTTCACAGGTACATTTTTAATGGGTTACCTCCTGCAGCCTCGGGAAAAGTGTTCCTGCATTTATCTGCACATTTATAAATTAGAGCACGCACTGTGCAGGCCATCTGATGCGCTACCGGAAATGTGTTGGAAGACGGAATCACTTTTTTTCCTGATGCGTGTAATTACGCTTGGCGCTGAAACAATAATCTTATAGAATGTGTCTTAAAAGCGTACACGTAAAAAGGGAAGGTAAAATGGAAAAGATTTCAAATACACGCTTGGTGGGTCCAACATGAAGCGTTTTTAGGGGGTCGGAAGCGTTACTAGCCCCGAAATTATATAATATAATACATTCGGTTTTCGTGATTGATATATAGCGTATTTATTGTGTACCAATGCAGTTATGGTTATGACTTGTTAAACTTTGTTGAACATTAAAAAAAAATTTGCTGACCGGCAATCAAAGAAAAGATTTTTGGTAAGTTGCTGCAATATTTTCACTCTGCAAAATAAGCCGGTGTTTGTTTGTTTTTTTAAATTTTCCAAGGACATGGATGATACACAAACCTGTTTTAAATATTAACTCAACTCAACTTTATTCATAGAAAAAACCCACAGCTGCATACAAAGGGCTTTACAAAACATTAAAATGAGGCGTTTAAAAACAAAGACGGTAAAAACAATCAGTTAATGACATGAACACAGTAAAAACAATAAAACATGCTGATTACAAATGAGAAAAATAAATTGTAAATAATTATAATAATAATAATAACTAATAATAAATCCATTTAAAAAAAATGAAAAAAATCGTCAGCCCTAATTGCGACACTCTAAAAATGAAGACTATGCAATAAAGTAACATTTTACTATTCAAATTTACTCATTCAGTGCTGATCAATTGAACACAACTTGTGTGTAATTAAAACTCAAAAAGAGATGAGAAACGTAACGTTTGTATTCTCAGCTTCCTCTGCTGTTCTTCCTTTTGCTCGTCTTGTGCTTTATTTTTCACTAAAGAAGGTTGGACGTTTTTGTGTTATTTTTTTTTCCTGGTGGTTTGATATTACGCTATAGGTTCAGCAAAGCTTCTCAAGCCCAAATCCCAAGAAAATGGATTTTTATTACATTTTTTTTTTTTTTTCAAATAGAGCATTTTAAAACAGCTCATGTCACACTGGCAGTTGTAACAAATATGCTCGGCGCTAGACTTTGGGGGTCGCTCTGTACTTTAAGTCGGACATGTTCGAAAAGGTTGCGGAAGGCCGCTCTACTTGTCCATGTCAGAGTTTATTGGGGCAGTGGAGCAAAGCACAATTTCATCAGTGAGGCCTTTTTGTCCCGGCCTCAATGCCAATTCCATTTTTTTTCTGCTAAATGTCCTCCTCCTTTGTGTTCCCCGTGCGCACAAAAGTGTGTTTGTCGGCATTGTGTGAGGACGTCATTACCTCACCGCCATTGTCCTGCTGAGCACATCGGTGGGGAAAAGTAGTTGTTGCCACGGTAACACGGTTCAAAGGTTAATATATTTCAGCTGCGCTAAGCCGGAATGGTGCCGAGATGTAAAAGTGCTTTAAATTGACGCGACGTGACAAGACTTCGGGTCGAGTCTGTCATTTCTGTGCTGTGCTGTTTCCTTTTTCTATTAGGCGCTATATGATGTTCCTGCGATGGCAAAAATGCCTCCTTGGTACCACAAACCCTGCAGTATATGTATTTATTGACGCATGAGCACGGATGGGCGAGGACCCGAGTGAAATGGCTTTCAATGCAGCTGCAAACGGCATCTGCGAGGTGTGTCGGAAAAGTTCCAGGACTGTCGTCGTAACGTATATCGTTTCAAATGAAATCATGACACTGTTCTTCCCGACCAGGAAGTGTCAGATGCTCTAGGCATTGTGAGTCGTGACGCAGGATCACTTTTTAAACGCGTTGTTTGAGCGTCTGGCCCATATCGGTGTTTCTAAAATGGTTTTGAAATGTTTTTTTTTTTTGTTTTTTTTTAGGTATCATGTCTGGATTTTTTTTTTTTTTTTACATGCTACGTACGTACAGTGTTTGTCCAATATATCGGGATTCCTCGTTTGCGCCCTGTTGTTATTAGTGAAAATTCACACGTAATTGAACCCCTCAGAAAAGTTGTTTTTAAGTCTTGTAGATGCAACAATATGACATCAGAGCACTTTTTCATTTCAAGAAATCGTATTTTTTTTTTTTTTTTTTTAGAATAGAAATCCCTTTATTGTCATTGTACTCAAGTGTGCAACGAGATTAGAGGGCTCCCCTCTCCAGTGCAATACAACAATAATACAGACAAATATATAAATTAGATAAATAAAGAAGACAGTGCAATGGAATTCAGTACTGAATAGGGCATATAGAAACACATCACAATGCTGTTTTGCGAGGTTAGGGTGGTCTCGTGTGTGTGTGAGAGTTCAGTATGGAGATGGCTCTCGGAAAGAAACTGTTTCTCAGTCTATTGGTCCTTGATTTGATGCATCTGTAGCGCCTGCCAGAGGGCAACAGGTCGAACAGGTGTGAGTTTGGGTGGGTATTGTCATTGACGATGTTGAGAGCCCTTCTGAGGCACCGGGCGGTGTAGATGTCCGACAGTGGGGGGAGAGGGCAGCCAATAATCCTTTGCGCTGTTTTGACTGTCCTCTGGAGCCTCACTCTGTCCGCCTCAGTGCAGCCGCTGTACCAGGTGGAGACACAGTACGTCAGCAGGCTCTCGATGGACGAGTGGTAGAAGGCCAGCAGCAGCTTCCTGTCCAGGTTGAATTTCCTGAGGACTCTCAGGAAGTGCAGACGTTGGCGGACCTTCTTTACCACTGCTGTGGTGTTGTGACTCCAAGAAAGGTCATCGGAGATCTGTACTCCCAGGAACTTGAACGTGTGGACCCTCTCCACACACACGCCTTCGATGCAGAGGGGGGGCGGCAGCGTCTTGTTCCTCCTGAAGTCGACGACAATCTCCTTTGTTTTAGCAGAGTTAAGGTGCAGTCTGTTGTCCTTGCACCAAGTTGTCAGTCTCTTTACCTCCTCTCTGTTTTCTACAAGCGCTTGGCTAGGTTTGGATTTTAATTGAATATTTACCAGCTGAATTACTTTTGTTTGTCATGAATGACGCAAGAATGTTAGGTCATGTCAAAGGAATTTGACATTCTCATTGTTTTCTTTTTTGTACTTTCTTTTCATGATCTTGTGGCCACATGTTTATAGCGTTCTAAAGTAAAGGCCTTCTAATTAACAACAAATCTTTAATAGGCCTGTTTTGAGAAAGCTAATGTATCATTTTGAAGTTGAACATTCAACTCTTTCTCAATGAGTTCATTAGAATTAATTACATTATCGGCAGCACCATGAAGTATTGCTTAGCGTGTCTGCCTTGCGTCGACAGTTTTTGGGTTCAAGTCTCTTCAAATTGGTGTTCCCATCTCGTGCTTATGTGAGTTTTTTTCTTTTTTTTTGGTACCCCTGCTTCCGCCGACATTTCATTAAGTACTTGTTGAGTTCATTGAAGATTCCGTGAATGTGGATTAAGTCCCAAACTTGACCGTCTGCCACTGGAATTGGTTGTGCTTCGGAGATTCAAATCCACACGCAAGTAGGCAAAAAGTTCTACCCGACCAGGCTTGTTGTCGAAGTGCGTGTTGTGGTTTGTAAATGTGTGTCAGTGTGTCAGGCCTAGCTTTGCTGATTAGCTCCTGTGGTAGCGTTGTGCTGTAACACCATACGAGGGGCGGATTAGACCAACGTGGAGTGGCTCGAGATCGTTGGCCGATACGACGCAGTTGGCCCATTAAAGACGACGCGAGAAATTGAGATGTTGACCCATGCTGACTGTCGCTTTCCAGACAAAAGAACCACTGCTTCGCAGGGTGTGTTTTAATGTCAACAAGTCGCAACAGAATTATTATTTTGGCACGCCTTGAACACTGTATGCATGCAGAGTGGTCTCGACAATTCAAAATCTGTTCCGAATCAAACAGGTTTTGGGGCGTTTATTCTTTAGCGCCCGCAAAGAACGACTAACATAACTGGAGTTTACTCCTTCATTTATAGCTGTACGTCTATTATACTGCCCTCAGGTGGCCAAGTCTTGTACACCAGAAGGAACAGCACAATGTCCATTGAATTGAAGCAAAACATGACAAAAACTCTTTGCATTATTTATTTTTTATACCATTAATTTGTATTTTTAGTGCAATGTCGCACAGTGGTTTTATTAAAAAAAAAACAAAGGAAAAAAAAAAAACACTAAAATTGAGATATTTGAATGTCTGTATTCTTTTCCTTGGACCGCATCAGATAATGTCGATGTAGTCAATAAATTAATCCAAACTATATTTCTCGAGTGCTTTTCATGCAGAAATTGTAACTCAAAGTGCTTCACAGATTAAAATGATCTTCCCTTCCCTTCCCTTCCCTACAGCTCACCTCCCAAGCCCCGCTCCCACTAAGTTCAACATATGATCTGTTATACTCTCACACCACTCAACTCCAACAACCGTGTGCATATCTAAGATTAAAGCCTAATAAAAATGTCAAATGGAAAAGTACATGAATAAGACTAACAACAACAGAGGAAATTAATATCTGCTAAAAGCTAAACTAGGTAGGTCTTGAGCCTGCTCTTAAAATCGCAAAGGTTCTCTGAGGGTATAAATGTGTTTTCATGCTCATCTTTTGATGATCACCTTACGCCGTCTTTCTGTCGTCATTGACCTTATGGTATGTATTTTGTGAGGTGCACGTCTCCATTTTCACGTATCGCCATCACCCTTTTCACGCCTTCATTCATCACTTCACTTCTATTTGCGGCCGAATTACAAGGATGAAAAGAGTCGTGACCTCGAAAGAGATGAAGATGGAAGCGTCGTCTTACCTACTGACGGAAACTAAACTTCATTCAACTACTTTTAAACAACTTGTGCAATCGCTGTATTCTTTTTATTTATTTTTTTTACCATTCTAGCTACAGTATCTAGCTAAGTTAGTTAGCTAGCTAGCTAGCTCTCTATCTAGCTAGTTTGCCAGCTATCCACACCTTTAATGGCTTTGTAATTATTCTATAATAATGCATTTTCATATATTTTTTAATACTACACAATATCATTATTATAGGGAATTGTATCCATGGCTGTGATGTAAATTATGGATTTTCTTTTGCCATAATATCTACAGTATCAAGCTAGCTAGCTAGCTCTCCATCTAGCTAGTGAGTGAGCTATCCACACACCTTTAATGTACTTTGTAATGACTCTGTAATAATGCATTTTCATAAATCTCTGTTTTAAAATGTAATATTATATGGAATCATTAATATAACAATCCAAATAATTGTATGAATTGTAGTGTACTAGAAATGCATTCAACCTTGTGATGTGAATTCTTAGGATTCTTATTTTGTTAGATGTACTTGGGTCTTAACTTGAGGCAGTATTAGTAAAGCAATAGCATTTTCCAGATGAATATGATTTTCTGTTTATTGGTTTTCATCACTACTATATTTTTGTATTGATTTCGAGATGGCATGATGGCATCATTTCAATTGCTTTTGTCCACATACTCTCCAGCTGCAAAGATGGAGCGCATGTTTACCCTTAACCGTGACAGCACCGCATGACAACTGCATGGGTCTCCATGACAATAGATTAGCAGCTACGTGTCCTCATGACAGCGTGTGCTTTTGTTTGTGTGTAGGTGTGTTTGTCACGCTCGTCGACACTCACTCGGGATTTTTATTTTTACACCATTTGAACCAGAACCATTTGTGAAGTCGCCGGTGTCGAATTGACCAAGTTTCCAAGGTGTTCACAATTTTCAAGGAAATTGGAGGGTTAATACTCAAGTTGAATAAAATGTTACTTTCTGTGTCCACACTTGGAGTTGAGGGATAGCGTGTACAATGCGGCGGCTGATAGAATGATGAACCTCAAAGCACAGGCGTTTTGTCTATTTGTGTGGGCGTCCATAATCCATCCGCTGAGTTTATCTGAAGCTTGCGCAACCGATCACAAGTTGCGCTCACAAGATGGGGAAGAATGCACAAATGCAATGTCTTTTTTGTGTTCTTTTTCCTCATGCCGACACGCTGCGCCGGATCTCACAAACTCAATTACCCCTCCCCTGTGCCGCTCGAGCCTTTTTGAGGGATTTTCTCCACAGACGTTCAGTTTTTCCTTCCGTAGAACACGACAATATCTGATAGTTTGACTTCAAAGAAATCATGTTTTGCTTTTTACACAAAGATTACGACGCTCAACCTGAAGTTTGGTTCAAGATTCATCACACTCCGAAGCGGTCGAGCGTTTGTTGACGATGAGTTACAGTCAAGGTTATTAGCAGAGATGGGCACTTTACCCTATTTTGCCTGTCCGTCCGCCATCCTCGACCTGGGCACCCTTCCGTCATCGTCCCTACGTTCTTATTCACGTCTCCTGAGATGCTTTTTACCCCGCAAACAACGCCAAATGCAGCTATAGTTACAGAACCTACCGGAACCTCTCTTTTGTTGTCACACAAAGCAAATTTAGATGCTTCATCACTTTGCTCAAATTAAAAGGAACTTAAGATGCTTATTTTGGCTCTCAATTGCTTCTTCACACAGCCTTGCGTGTGTGTATATATTAAATCTTGTATATTAAATATTTCAATTCTTTAGTTGCCGTACTTTACGATGGACGAAAACTCACTCCCTTTGCTTATTCCGTCCTTTTTTAAAAATTCAAAATCTCGGCCTGTGTTCGTCCGGGACGGACCGTTCCGTCACTGGGACAAAAATAGTAATCTCTGGTTATTACACTTAAATAACTCAAACGACAATTGTATAAACATTTTCTTGAAAGACTAGTAGTGTCTTAGCTTCTAAAACGAAACAAATTAAACTACATTTTATGTTTAGGAAGCTATCTAAAATTTTCATTAATTTTAGCGATTTCCTCTTTCGAGAAATTTTGCCATGGATAACACATAGTAAATATTACTCCGTGTGGGCGAGGTGTCACGGCATCTTAAACTGGTGCTGACCCGTACTGCAAATCTTCACTTGTCTAATCATGATGGTTTCCAAATGATAACTGAAACCAAATCAATTTATTGTGACTTTTAGAACACCCTGTTTGGGTGGAGCAGCCAGGACACCGCATGGAACATCGGTAATGGACATTATTTGAAGACATTGAAACACAGCAAGCATGTACATGAATTAGTTTGTCCTCATTAGCGTCTGAACATGATGCACATTATTTTCTAATGATTAGCGTGCTCCACAGTGCTGAATTAATGCATGTAAAAAAAATCAAATCAAATTCTGTGAAACCTCCAAAGTTTCACACAACCTTTTTCCACAACACAAGGCAACACAGAATATGTATATGAACATATATAATTCACCATAACGCTTAATCACAAATCGCTCGTCGCACATTTTTGCAGAGTGGGCTTCGTACGTGTTGTGTTTTTTTATCATTTTGAGAGCTTGTGGGTTTCATATTAGCGTAATGCTACCGAGACAATTAGCATCTTGATATGCGTCAAGAGTCCATCGTAGACGGAAGTAACCAAGAGAAGCAAACCAAAATAAACAATTTTTTCATCCTCAAATAATAAATAAACCGGAAGCGCTGTAAGAATTTTTTTCCTTTTAGCTGTGCTGCCTGGTCCAAAGTGGGCCGCGGACCGGTGGTTGGGGACCACTTGCTCTATGCTTTTATACTTGTATAGTGTCAGCATATATATATTTTTTTTGGGCGACCGTAAAATGTAAATCCGAATAGCTAATTTTTCTCTTCAGATCTTATAAATCTTTTGCCTTTTACTAAAGATGGCGATGTATACTTTTAATGAGGTCACTTGATTTTCTGTATTTTTTTATTATTATTTTTTTGTAATAAATGTCACCTTGTAAGCCTTAAAAAAAAAAGTAAATTTGAGACCTTTATGACCCCCACACACACTTCTTGACCCATCTGATGACGCTTCTAAAGACTGGAAGATGTCATGTGTCTCCAAATATTTCATGATGTCCACTGATATAACGGTTAAGAACAGTTCCACTTTGTACTGCGTGCAACTCAATTTTCTCATTTGAAAACAGCAAATATAATTCCCCAAGAATGTTAAGGCGCTATGAATAGTGCCTTTATCAAATCCAATACTAATCATAATAATTGCGCTGTTGTCCTGTAGAAAAGTGCCGTAGTCCTGCAGTCTGCTCTTGTTTTTCTTCCCCTACTTGGGTGCGACGTTAACAAATCGTGTTTTTTCTCAGGTAAACCAAATGAGAGAGAAAAACATTAATAGTTGCCATAATGATCTCATTTCCTGTACTCTCGCTATATTAAATATTGCCCGGAGGCATCCGTCTGAGTAGAAGTGTGTGTGTGTGGGGGGGGGGGAAGCAGAAATAATGAAAGCTGCACATCAACATTCTGCCTGTAATCCAATTTATTTGAAAAATCAACTGCATTGGGGAATAAATGTGACTGCTATTTTTTGATGAAATGTTTCAGAAATTGTGGGGGTTTTTTCCCCACCTGCTTGTACATATTCAAGGTTGCAGGAGACAGAAAAGATGCATCATTTGCAGAGAGGATTAAATGCAGATTGGAATTCTTTCAACTTGAAGTCATTGTCTCCAGACACACAGAACGGAAAACAGCTGCGGCCGCTCCCTGACTATCACGTGAATTTCAAAAAGATGAATACTTTTTTAATTTATTGTGATTTGAAATTGATGATCCAAAAATTCTGGTTCCCATCTTGATTTGAGACTTAATCCAGATCAAATGAAATTTTAACTAGGCTGCCGCAGTGGACTCAGTCAGATAAATTCCAGACTATGGGCGGTTCTGGATTAGAATCCAGGACAACCCCTGTCGCTGTGAACTCGGATTGCTGATTTATTTTTGGGGTGATATCATCGCTCCATAATCTTGCGTGTGCGTCTGTGCTTATGTTTTGATCATCTGAACAACTAAACAGGGAAAGTGAATCACTGAGAGGCCCCTTAAAAAGAATCCTGACATTCCCACCCTGTGGCAGCCTGTTTTCATTTCCATCTCCATTACGTAAGGAGCCGACGTGCGGTCACACTTGTCAAGATCAAGCGTCGTGGTTCTCGGGTCCGAAAAATTCCTCAAAAGCGCGAGTCCAATAAAGGCAAGAAGCAGATGTGCCGTTCAGCAGCACAAAGCACATGCCGCTTGCTAAGAGACTTTTAATATTACCAACACCAAATTATGGCAAAATAATCCACTTATGTCAGAGTACCACTTAGGCCAGAATACTTTTGCTTTTGTCCAAGTAATGATTGGCAAATACCCAAAGTACTTTTACTTAAGTAGGTTTTTTTTTAGTTGTTATCATTTAGTTTTGTTCGTTTGTCGCTTCCTAAAGTTTCATGACTCCAAATGCATTTATGTGTTGGAAATGTGGCTTTTAGGGGTGTGGCCTAGTGAGTGACATCAGGAGAGGGTTTGATTTATGGCTTAAATCAGCTCATTACAAATTTTAATATTTTCCCAGACGCTGGTGCTTTTTATGGCTGGCAAAAGGGAAGACACGTTCATCACAAATTATTACTGCAGATGAAAACTTCCCCAAAAAAATCTTTGATCATAACAACATGGGCAATAGCTCTCTTTTCCAAATTGAATGCGTTAGGGTGATTAATGCTCGCCAGTTTAAGTACTCAAGGTCTAAGTGCAAAATCTCAATCACGCTTCATCCTACTAACTCTCGCTATTGATGACTCGCTATGTTTGTGAAGCAAACCAAAAAAAAAGAGAAATCTCATTTAATCCAGCACAACAATTTGGGTGTGGAAAATCAAATGGTTGATGTACAGAGATGATCACAAACTGCCTAAAAGCCTCCAGTAGTAGTCGCTTTCAAATGAACAGACTGGGACTGAAATCTCTTCTCATCAGGTTTTTAGAAGCCATTTTCTCACCGGTATATATGAAATGTTTGGTTTGGTTTGTCTTTCTTGGAATAATTTAGCAAAACTGCGTAATGGGCTAGCCTGCTAGCTAACATCAGTGCTATAACGAGCTAGCCATTTCAGTTTCAAAAACAGCAAAAAAAAAAAATCACCAGTCCATGATCGTGTCAACCGTGAGAATGTCCTTGTCTATTTTTAATCGTTTTGTGTGTGTGTTGAAATGCAAATTATGGCTGGTGTTTCAAAAATATTGACACGTTGCATATTCAACTACAAATGTAGGAAAGAAGGCTAAACTCATTGTTTACCCTTTTTTTTTTTTCTTCAAGCACTTCGTCTTGCTCAAATGACAGAAGGGTTTGTTTACTAGTAGCGCAATCGGCGCTATTGCGACCCAGAACGATGTGGTGACATCATCTATTTTACATCAAGGTGTCATCATCAGCGGCGGTTGAGGAAAAAAAAAATAAAGTAACCTATTTTGACAAAGGACTACAGATCAGTATTTAAATGCAGGCAGCAAAAGGAAAAAGTCGAGAGAAATAAAAAATGGCGAGTAAAGTAGAGAATACAGATACCTGGAAAAAGTATTTGTTACTTCCCTCCACTGATGTCCATAGATGTGTTTGGATGCACATGTGTGTCCTGTACATTTGTGGGTGTGACCGCACGCTCCGGCCTGATGATTCATAGCAGACGACGAGGCACAGGGTCAGGGGCCCTTGCGCGGTTGTTGTCATGGAAGCAAGAGCTGGAAAGAGCAGATCTGCTTTCAGTATCATCATTTCGATTGTTGAGACGTCCACTTGGACCGCAGCTCGCTTGTGTTTCACGCAACGTCTCTTTCCAAGTATTTTGTGCTCATCCACCTGAGTCGACTTCTCTGTACGTGTGTGAAATTTTTTTCAATGGCGTCTTTATGTATGAAGATTATTTATACTTTTTGTTTTTGTACCTTTGGCAACTGGCCTGTCCTGGAAAAGGGTTTCAAGACAGCTTTTGGGGTTTCAAATTAGGGCCAAATAACCCTGCTAAAAAAAAAACAGCATAGAGAAGCATTATTTTGTGTTTTTTTTCTTTTTTTTTTTTTGCTGTTCTTGCTTTTTTTTTTGTTTTTTTTTTAAAGACGGAAGTGGGCTTTTGGCCATCCCTTTAATCGTCTGCTGGTATAGAATTTAATATTTCTACTCGGAGCGGAATGAAATCTCGCTGTTGCACGTTATGGCCTTTTCTGATAAGTGGACAAAAACAGTGTGTGAAGAAGCAATTGAGAGCCAAAATAAAGTGCAATAAATACAGCCATGTCTGCAGTGCAATCCCGGTTTGAGCTCATCGGTGAATTTGCCTCGTGTGACAACAAGAGTCTGATAAAGGTTCTGGCATCCTGTGTCGCACGAGCTACATTCAGCGTTGTTTGGGGGGTAAAAAGTGACGCCTGGCCTTTAGCTGATACCCCGTTTAATAACATGGAGACCCATAGCTATTCGTCCGAAGTGGCTAATGTAATGTGCAAATCTGTTTTTATGCCTGAATTTACCTATTATGGCTTTTAATCATGTGTACTTTATAGTCTGGAAATTTCGGTAAGCGGATGCGAATAGGAAATTAGACAGCTAACGAACCTTAAAATGTTTACGAATTATGAAACCTCTGCCATTATCCTCTTGTCATGCGCGGGCGTTTTATTTTTTTAAGAGTTTCAAGCGTCAATTAAGGTTTCAAAATAAGATTTTAAGACTCGGTTAGGGCTTCAAATAAGTGTTTTACAGGTGGATTTAGAAGCTCATCATCTAATAGTTGACCTTCAAACTAGTTGAGGCTGGATCAATGAATAAAGTTGGTGAAGTGCAAGTAGGCCAAAGCGGTCCCAACTTCATTTAAGTTGGTCAAATCGTCGAGACAGTTTCCTGTTCTGCGTTAATGTACTTTGATAACTTCTGTCTAGTTGATGACTGCTCATGATGGCCCATAAATTATATTGGATGGAGTTCATCCGCATAAGTCTTGCAGCATCAGTTTAAAAAAAAAAAAAAAAAAAAAAAGGCTCCGGATGTCTGCCATTTTCGGCTCATTTTTAAGTGCCCTTCAAAAATGTCAGATTTTTCATATTGTGACCAAATTCGAACCACGAACACACGAGACAAGTAACAGACACTAAATTACAATACCTTATTTGCTTTTTTTTTGTTCTCTTGAAATTGTTGCTGTCATGACACTGTTTCTCTCTGTAGTTCATAAATTCTGCGGAGGAATGATGACTTTGTTATGACAGCATGCGTCAGAGACATGAGGACAGGCGTAATTAATAATGAAGGGGGGGGGGGCAAACAGCAGATGGGACGTATATAACGCGAGGTAGTCACGTCTCGGGCTTTACACTCATCTGACCACAAGTTTGGCTGTGGAAAATAGTCGAAAAAAAAGCCATTGTTTTCTTTGTATCACACTGACAGCATGAGCTCATATGAGTAACACTATCCAGCCGAGATAGAAGTGAGTCACAGGAGGCAGCATGTCTCCATCCACTCTTATTTAATATTCCTCTAAGGCGCTTTTTCTTTTTTTCTTTTTTTTTGTTTATCTCACAAGCGTAATCTCTGCCGTAATCTCCTTTGAGTCTCAGAGTAGATTAATGTTCATTCCTCTATCCTTGCATCAGGGGCCTTGTCACCACGCCGACGAGGGACGGAGACGGTGGAGCTGTTTTGATAAGCGGGATAGATAACCACGTGGGAGGGCAGTAAATGTCAAATTTAATTGGACGCCCGGTCATTTAAATATGGCAAATGAACAACACGGCATCATGTGCTCGGTCATACTTTGGTTCATCTCTGGGAGCGACAGCTGCTGAGGGAGGGCGCAAGGTTACAAGTGAGCTGAAGGGCATGTTAGTTGCTTTAGCTCGGAGGATGTGTCGCATTTACAATTACCTTCCCCGTGTGTGTCCTCTGCTTGGGGAGGTGCACGAGAGGCAAAACCTGGTGACGGAGGCCAACGGCGGGAGAGCGTAGATGAGCAACGTGGGACACGCAAGACAATTTTACCTTGACAACTCCCGCTACTGTGTGCGTGTCTGTGACATGGCAACAGATCACTTTATGTAATATGTGAAGGCCAAAGTCTGAGCAAACGTGGTGCGGCCCAGGCATATCGATATTAACAGTGAAGGAACTGTCGGGTGGTGACAGCGGGAGGGGTTGGGGTGGTTCTGTTGTGATTCACGTGATGTCAGTTTGTGCGTGGCAATAAACCGGCAAAGTCCTGTCCTTTTACTCAACATTACGCAGCCAGCAAGTAAAATGCATTCGATCGGGTGTGGTCCATAAAGTATCTGCACTGTCAGAAAAAATGGGATTGTCGTTTTCAGTCTTCAAGGTACATTTTTTTGGTGAACAAATGATTACTGTTTATGTTTAGAAAAGTTACATAAAAGGCCCAACTGACTGAAGGACTTTTTTTGTTTACGTGTAAGGGTGCAAAAGGTATATGAATGAATGCCTTTCGAAAGAACCCAATTTCACAAAATGCAATGAATAATTCTGTGTGAACCTTTTCACCCGGTCCGTTCATCAATTGAGATTTATCTGTTCAAAATGGTTCCTCTTCTTTACACTCCCTGAGTCATAACAATGCAGGAGGGGAGCTCTGCCTAAGCCAGGGCTGGGCAAACTTTTTGTTTGGCGGGCCGCAATGGGTTCTAAAATTCGACCAGGAGCAGATGGATGGAGTGTTTTGGTAACCGAACTTCATCGGAGAAAAAAAAAATACATTTAATTTGAAATGAAAGTGAACAAAACGTTTAACGGCCGACACTTGGCCCCCTGGCCGCAGTTTGCCCACACCTGGCCTAACCCATGTGACGTGCTGTCGCTCTTTACAGGTTCCAACTAGATGTGTGCCAGAGTGCAGGAAGATGCCGAGCCAGGAGGAATACCACCGCCTAGGTCAAGTCACCTATCTAATTATTTGTGTCAAAGAAGCCTAATCAAACAGCAGTTCAAAAAAAAATAAACACGAGTAGTAGTCATCTAGAACAGGGTTGAACAACTTGATGCACTTCAAACGAAATGCCGTCGGTTCTTTTGAAGAAATATATATATTGCCGATTGTGTACTTTTCGTCCGCTTTTTGTGCATTGCAGCATGAAATGCTGGACTTTGTCCATCATCAGGTCACGCATGAATCTTTAATTTGCATGACATTAATGTGAAACTGCTACAAAGTGATGCCCTCTAGTGGTTAACAGCGTAAATGCAACATAAAACTGATCAGGCGAGGTAGGGCATTACCGTCATTGCAATGTTTTTGATTTACCGAATCCACCCTGCTGAACCGAGCGGTGATTCATTGCAGGATTATCATTCAGGAGAATGACATTTAAAACAATATTGACAATACTGGTATGTTTGCGTGTGTGTGCCTGACGTGAACCTTTCGGCAGGTGAAGCTCTGGGACCAACCAGATTACAGGATATGGAAAGGGATGAGTAAAAGCGAGAGAGAGGGAGCTTAGCGGGCATCGGAAAGAGGAGAAGGGGAGAGAGCTTTCAGCAGGATGAGGGAGAGAAGAGAGGATTATGGGTGCTTGGGTCCCAAAATAATCCGCTCGCTATAGCGGGATTTACGTACGCCGGTTTCGCCTGGTCAAATGTGCATCGAGCATGCGGTGGATGATCAATAACGTGTTTGAAGAGTGGAGGCCGTCAAAAATGGCACGACGGTCTGACTTGCCTTGTTTTCCATGCTCTAGTTTGTGTATCGCCAGAGGTGGGGAAAGTGCTCGCAGATGTACAGATAATTTTGTAAAAAAAATCAAATAAAATAAAATATTTTAAAAGAGAGAGAAATTTGCTTGTAACTCAAGTCACTTGTATCTCAAATCATCTTTCCCCAGTGGAATGAACGGACATGGCAATAATCTGTTCTCGTCTCCATCCAAGAAAACAAACCCAAAAAATTGTAAAGCATTTTTCAAACAGAAACTTGTACCTTTATAATATTGTACTTTATAAAAACATAGAATTGTGTCATAATTAAATAGAATACTGCCACTTGTTGTAAAGTGAGTTGAGTTTGCCGCTCGTATTTCAAATTATTACTTGCAAGTAAAAAAAAAAAAAAAAGAAAAATCGTCTGAACACGGCTCTTATCCCGTAAAACTCTTGAGACGAGACATTCAAGATTGCAAGATATATTTACTTATTTAAATAATAAAACGCCCGTGCCTCTCACCATTGGTTGAAAGGCCTTTAATCTTCCTGATTTGCCTCGTCCCCATGCTCTAATTTGGGCATCGGCATGATTATGTAAGACTCCGGGTCAGGGGGGGTGAGTGACATGACAGGCAGCGAACACCGGATGGATGCGTGGCTGCTTTGTCGACACGCCGAAGGACACAATGTAATCCCGGCGACGTGGCAGATGAGGATCAGGGAAGGAAACTCGAGCCGTCTAAACGGGAGGAAGTGGAAGTTTACTCTGCTGCTGGGGAGAATAGAATTACAAGCAACAAACAATCAAGACGGCACATTTCCCATCATTGTGCTTGTAAAACAAGAATGGGGAACGTCCCGCGTTTATTTGCAAAGCTTTTATCTTCTTTACAGAAAGTAAACATGGGCCTGCATGCTTTGAGAGGAACAACAAGTGGAAGTTGTGTAGTGGGAAGTGAATGCTGTTCAATTGAGGTACAGTTCTACGGTTGCAGCGAGTAGCGAACCTTCCGAGAGCGCATGAGCGTCCCGAGCGGGAGGGGTGTGTGTGTGTGTGTGTGTGTGTGTGTTGCTCCACTAACCTACTTACCATAATCTCTCCCCTCATTTCATAACTGTGCCCATGTTACATGATACGCTCGTCATCGTACCCACGTCGGCCAATCAATTATTCAGTCATTATTAATCGTTGGGCTTTGAGCGCCCGCGGCCCATGCGCATATCGACATCCGTGCAGCACAGTTTATCACTTTAAATGCATTCTTTGAAGCCTTGAAATAGCAAAACACACACACACACACACATTGTCAGTGTGACCAGTAAACAAAACAACCTGGAGACTCACGTAATTCCTTCAAACGAGATTAGAGTTTGTTAATCCGGTGATATAACTTCCTTCAGTGTTGCATGTAACTAAAAAAAAAAAAAAGGGAAGCAATTTCTGGGATAGTTGCAGTGATGCCTTAAAATACAATTGACCTAATTTACGTGAAATTTTCCATGACACGAGCTATTATTGCTTTGAGTTGCAAGCAAAAATTTGAGATGCTACATGCTAGCATGTGAACTCGACTCAGCTCACAAGCAGCAGTTTGGTAGATAGTGAGCAGTTCTTTTAAGAGCCCATCTAAAGTTTACGATCAAACAAAATATCAAAAAAACATAATTACATGTCAGGTATTTAAAACAACAACATAACTTTGCCTTTAAATCCACTGTCTTTATAATAACACATTTAGGAAGCGCCGTAGACGACGTGGTGGCCTTGAAGCACCTTAAGCAGCTAATATTGGATCAAAAGCAGTAGAGACCATTTTAAATCTATTTACTTTGCAACTATTTGAAAAAAAAAAAAAAACTAAAATATGCCAAAATGATGCTTGCAGCCTGTGGATGAATTTTAATTTCAGGATTACATATTTGCTTTATTTAGTTTCACGTTTTAGAATTTTTGGTTTATTTTTAGGCATCTATCTTTTCTTGTGTGCAAACCTAGTTTTGTGGGACTGCAACAACAATAAAAGTTACATAAGATTTTAAATGCGATATGATGCCGTCATTTTAATCCAGTATCGAATCCAAGGCAAACTATATATATATATGTTTCATTTTATTTGCCAGTAACTTTTTATTTCTGACCAGATGCAATGTGTGCATTTTTGCTTGTAAGACCCAAACCTAATTTTGTAGCCTCAGTATTGCAATGTCAATAAAGTTACATAAATTTGGATTGTTTAAATGGATGATGAGGCAAAAAAAACGTACACTCATTACTAAAGCAGAAGTACAGACACTAAAAAAAACTGGCATAAGTACTGATCCATCGCCTTTGCTTTGTTAAAAATAAAATAACAATGTACAAAAAAGCACTTAGATACAAAAGTAAAAAGCAAAAACCTATTTGATTTTTTTTTTCAAGTAAAGTAGTTATTAATAATGTATTACTCCCACCAATTTGTTTTGATAGATGTGCATGATTTGGCATGCCTCATGACGTCATTTTGTTTTAGATAGTTTCAGAAATAAATTACTTTACATATGGATCACGAGGTCTTTCTTGGTATCTCATTTTAACGGATAGAAAATGCACTTTCCATTTGCGCCGTGTAATAGTTCCCACGCTGCGTGGCCGTCGGCTTGAACTGACACGCTGCCACACTTTCTCACGCACGCGTGAGAGAGACAGAGAACGAGAGAGTGCCTCCTGACGCGCGCGCCACCCGCTATCCCTGCGTGCGTACGTGCGCGCGACTGTGTCGACAACCGGGCACGCACGCGGCGGGCGGGCTCGCTCGCTGGCTGGCTGGCTGGACTGGTGACGATCAAGTGTAGTCCACGCGTCGTTGAAAGTAGGTTAGCGCCAGCCGCTGAGGAGGAAGGAAGGAGCTGCGAGACCACGCGTTTGTTCACCGCTTCAACACAACCACTACACGGTGCGCCCGGGGAAGGAAGACCGCGAAGAAAGTAGACGAACTCTAACTCATCGCAAATTGGCGACTGATTTTTATTTTTACATTTTATGTATCGTGGACGCACTTTTTTGACGAAAAAGGCTCCACGAGCCGAACGAGGAGTTGCTGTTTTGACAGCTCAAGCAAGTTTTCGCGCCGGCTTTTTTTCACCCACACGAGGAGTTGTATGACACTTAAAGACTAAATTAGCGTCATGAGAGGTAAGTTTTCCGTGATAAAGTTTTGAGTCTTGTCAAAAAAAAAGATTCTGAAGTTCGCACTTTTAAAGGGAGCACTTAAACGCACCTTGAAAAAACAGGAAATCGGCTGGAAATTGATGATTAATTTCCAACAAATATATGTTTTAAATTTTGCATCTATTCACAAACATTTCGTGAATTTGTGTTTTTCTTTTTCGAGTGCGTATGTTGCCTCTCCGGTGACTTGACTGCGGTTATGTAAGAGCGAGCGAGGGAATGGCGAAGGGAGGGAGCGAGCAGGCTGATTCAAGCAAGCCTCGACACAAGAAGACACTAGGGGCGGCTATTTTCTATTCATATTTCACTTATTTATTTGAACAGTTCCTCAATTGACCAACTTGTTTTTCTGATACATGAGTGTCCCACTTGACCACCGAAATTATTTAAAAAAAAAAAAAAAAGAAGGGGGAAAAAACACTGTACTTTCAAGGTCTTCATAGATGTGTTAAATAAGTTTTATTTTGTGTGTCAGGTGTGTTTTGTGTTCAGAAATTAGTAGATATTTTCTGTAAAGGTGGGGGGGGGGGTAGGACGTGTTCCACTGACCTAGTTCTGTCATTGAGGATTACAGTTGGTGTGTGTGTGCGTGTGTGTGTGTGTGCTTTGTTGAAATCACTTTACAGTGGAGAGGGATGCTCATGATTTAATATTATGTGCAGTCTATATCCACTTGTTAGCACATCCATTAGATGAGGAGCATGCATGCATGCACCAACATGAGCTGCCACAAAAGGAAATTGCAAGTTTTTGATTGGAAAAACCCCCACCCCCTTTAAAATCTATTTTTCCAGCTCCACCAGTCACGGTTCGCTAATGCGAAATTGCACCCACGCCATGTAGTCTGCTATTTGTTTAAAAAAAAAAACATGGTGTGGGGAAAAAATGAATAAGTAATGTTTTCCACAAATCATCTTAAAGTCAATTATTTTTAAAGTTCAAGTTGTAAAATGAGTTGAAAAGTTTACTCAGGTGTTTGGGGCTAATAGTTTGTCATATGTTTAAATATTAATATTTGCAATTAGCAAACATTAGGAATCAATAACTTGCGTTTTTTTCGCAATTTATTGCAGAACTTGGCCTACTAGTGTGTGTTTCCTGTATACCGTAATGTGCAAGACGTAACTGTCCAAAGGTGCCCCTGTCGTTGTTATGATGTCAATGTGTCGAGCACCGCTGTGGCAAAGCCGGATATGGGCACAGCAAGCCCACATTTAAACATAAGGCACAGCAGGCTTGAGTTAAGCTCGGTTTCCTCTGTCAGCTTGGGTTACTCACATCAACCGGAGGCAACGTCACTCAGGCCGAAACCGCTGGACGGTTACATTTCTCTGACCATTTCTGAAAATATTCTATAGCTTTTTCGGATTAAAACTGCTGCCTCATTGTTGATGAAAACGCGCCTAGGTGTATTTTCTTTAAAGTGATACTCGACATCCACTTTAATGGCATCCTGGCCGTGCGTTCATTTCACTGAGTGCTGTGCTACGAGGAAACTAGTTTGCCATGTCGAGTTGACCGAGGATCAAAAGGCCCGCGGTGCCTTAAAGGCCAAAGGTCGCGCCGTGCTCTCCAAGAACGCCATGGCGCATAGCCCGGAGAGCTCACAGCCGCTATCTGTTCAACGCGCAGCCTTGCAGGAGTTCGCAGAGAAACTCGGTATGTGTCAAGGTGCCCTCTCCTCTCGCTGTCAACTGCACGCTAAGATTCCGTTCCACAATTATCTACTGCTTCAACGGCGAGGCGTCCAGTAAATTCGTGTTTATAAGATAGCACTCAAAATAAATGTTGGGCCCAGAAATATTTATTTGGACTTTGGTGGTATCTTAATGTAAAGTCAGGGCGATAAGCAATATCTGCTTGTTCGACTTTGCGATTAGATACGTGACATTTAAACAGTCTATTAAAACTCAAGGTGACTGTGATTAGTGTGCAATGGTCTTTTTGGGCAAACAAATGACAATTAAATTCCTCAGTCTGGTTCTGCTTGTGTTGCTGATGGCCCGCTTGAGAAGAGGGATTCTGGTGTTTTCGTGTTACTGTTTAACTGGTGATAGTTCATGAGTAACATCTTAATTTGTGGAAGACTAACACGGGGTGCCCCTAAAGTCAACATACGCTCCCGTTTTAGCTGTTTGGTTTCAGCTATCATTCGGATAGACGTGAGGCCATCGGCATTTAACGGCTTAGGCCTTGCACTTTTTGAAAGCGCGCCATTCCCTTGCCCAATGGCTCGCCAACGGACATTGGAGCAGCGTTGCATAATTGTCGCCCGGCACGCATTTTGACGCCAGTTTGAGAAGCTTTATAGCCATCACACTGCTCCAACTTGTAATACGGTTTACCGTGTCTCGAAACAGGATCTGGTCTTGACGAACCACGCAACTGCGAGCACCGGCAGCAACGCTGCTCCAATGTCAATTGGGCAATGGAATGATATGAGTACAAAATTATTATTACAGTTATACAATTTCACTTAGCTGCGTCTGTGTCTAAATTCAAACCTTGTCATAAATTCCAAGTATGTCAGCTTTGTGTTCCGCTAAATAAGACCAGATGTCACACTGCGACTGAGTCAGTGCCTTTCTGAGTAAATTGAGACGAGATCATCATTATTTCAATCTACAGTATATACTTTTTTATGACTTTTGTTTTTGGTTTTAGGCCATGAGGTTTTTCCAATGTAAAATATGTGCCTTGGCTCAAAGGTTGGGAAACCGAATAATGCTGCAGTGGAAACCGCTTTCCCATTTTCCCACTTGGAAATGAGGCCAATTGAATGAATGACAGAGTGAATCAAATGAATCAAGAAGTTCATCGGAATTCATGCCATGCCATGAACTGTTTCTTTTATTATTATTGAAGTCAAATATTGCTGACGTTAACATTATTAGCATGTTAGCTTTGGATGCTGCAGCTACATCACAAGAAGCTAATTATCGCATCTTGACCTACATTGGCTTTTTTTTTGCGCCGTGTTTCCCGACGCTTCCTGAGCCACGGCGCATATTTTACGTTAGATAAATCCCACGGCACACCACCTAACAAAAATCTCCCCAAAAAACATCAATGATGATCTCACAAATTTCCTGACTCAGTGCTTGTGTGCCATGATTGCCTTCATCTGTAGTATAAACTGTCGACAGGTGGATGCGCAGGTTAATTACATTTAATCACAATAATTACGTTACATTCCTGGAGGCGAGTTGGTGGGCAGTACAGCGATGAGATGTTTCACCACAAATAAGTGGAGAGTTGTTATTTCAGAAGTGTCTCTCAAACTGCTAGCTTGTCACATTAATTAGAGATGTCCCAATCACATTTGTTTTAAAAAATAAAAAAATATATATATTTTTTTTAATGCGAAAGAAATCTTAGTGTACAAACCAAAGCTGGTTGACAAATACTCAAAAGTCCTTTTTAGGATGTGTGCTAATGGAAATATGCCTTTTGGGCTTTTTGTGACCGTCAGCGTTGCGTTGTGGCCGCATTCTGCTTTAAATCGGACTCTCCCGATCTGCTGGAAACATTCTGCACCACAAGTGTAAGTTGATCTGGTGTGCGATTTGGCCTGCTTGTAAATGATGAATTGCCCTGCGGCCATCTTGCGGTTCCTGTCGGTCCCGAAAACATGCCCGTGAATGTCAGAAATTCCCCCTGCCGTCCGTGTCTGGCATCTCGCAGGGCTCCGTGATGGGCCCGTTTGTACTTTCACGTCTCACTCAGTGACGGTTGCGTCTGTGCAGTAATTACTTGGACAGGCTATATATTTTTTAACAGGGCAAGTGTCAAGCCATGCCATACTGTTTTCAAGGCAGGTCAGAGAGGTTAAAATGCCGAATAGCTTCTTAGAAAGAGGGCGTCAATCACTGGACCAACTGACAGGGGAGGGGGGGGAATATTTTAAACGTCTGCCTTTACTTGGACTGCAATATGTAATATTGATCCTGCAATAACTCATAGATGCCATTCTTTTTCCAAAAGTAGGTTATGTACAGTATGTCAGGTACGGAGCGGGTAAATAGGACCTTGGACTGTTTGATTAGCTCGGATGAGAGAGCAAAGTCTGCACTGCCGAGCCTTTACAACGCTTTTTCTGCTATGGGCTCAGCGAAAATTGACAGACTGGCAAAGACGTTAAAATTATTGACTACAAATACAGTTTAAACTATTAAGACGGGCCAGTGGATCTCTTTATACAGCAAGTACCATCTACTTTGTAGAAAGAATACCTCCAAGTACTGCCGCAATTACCAACATTAATGATGTATATTATAAGCTGTGACTATCACTCAAAATTGCCATTCACTAATTGCGTTGACGGCAGAAGAACAAGCTCTGGCAAGATTTAAAACGTATTTTATAACAATGGAAAAGTTTTTCTTTGTAGTTTAAAATGGCTTTTAATTAGAATCTGTGTCATATTGTGGCCAAAGGTCGAATACAGGTCGGTTATTGTATTGCTGTACGGTTGATGCTGTAAATAGTAAATCATCTTTTTGGCGAGTGCCGCATGCGAGACTAAGGAAGCAAACTCGCTAAGGAGACGTTCCAACGTTGCGTAGCGAGTTGAAGTTGGAATAGAAGCTTTTACGAACATTTTTATATCGATTTTTAGGTTAGTGATTATTTTTTTTTCCCCTCAAGCGTAGCATTTGGTGAGTTTTTTTTTTAGCATTGTTTTTCATAGTATAGAAATTATTTAGCCCACAGTTTAGTTTTGGGTAACATTGTTTCGTCAAAGCCAAACCACGCCCAACCCTCTCTTTCCTCCAGGCAACGCCCCGTTTGAGCGCCGTTTTCAAATATTAGTGAGGGGAGGAGCAACAGACTCGTAGCGGGGTGAGGTGTACCCCTTTAAAGAATCAGAAGCAAAATGGCTAACCGAATACCGGCTCTTGCGTTAAGCTAGGTGACAAAGTTACACTTTTGTGCAATCCTGCTAAACCTCCTTGGCGGAGGTAACAAGAGCTCAGTTTTAAAGTTTATTCTGCCAAAAGATCATTGCCATAAATTAATTCTGCTAATACGTGATTTCTTTTATTGCTTGTATGTTGTAATTACAGAGACATATATTTGCCTGCGGGATCTGTCTCCCGCCGGCTGCATCCCGAGCAGAAAATAGATTTATGGACTCGCATGGGCACAGCTGAAATTTCACTCCCAATACTTGACATGCTGCAACAAGTCAGGAGCCGCTATTGGCTACAGCTGTTCGTGCCGCTGGGCTCTTACTCGACTGCGCTTTGATGCTTTGAATAAATCCAGATGTCAAGCAAGTTTCGAAACAACCACCGACTCGACGTCTTAAATCTGTCATCCACGTTATGTTTTACAAAACTTGCGCTCCCACACCCTTCTAACCCTCACTCAGACCAAGTCTGCCTTTAAAATGAGGAGGGGAAAAAAAGCAGGAGGCGCTGCTTCCTCCTCCTCCTGCTTGAGTGGGAAAGTGTGTCAGTGGAGCAGCTTGGGCTCCACGGGCTCGACTTTGCCGCTCAGCTGACTGGCAGGTGAGTCGGCAAGTCAAAACGCTTAAGTCACCCGCCCGGCGGCGAATGGGTACGTAGGCGGGCGAGGGAGGAACGTCACACGGTTGCCAGGACAACCACCTTTGAATGCGTGCATTCGTGGAATGCGGCCAGACTGCAGTTATATAACAAGCTGGCGGGAGGGGCCTCGGGAGGCCTTGGAGAGGAGCAATAGAGGGAGCAGCGTTTTTTTTTTTCTTTCCTTTTTCTTTTTTCATACGCGTCCGATGCTGGCCGTGAATTCAAGTCAACTCCACTGTCCAGACTTGCAAATCACACCTGTCGCCAATTGTGCAAGAGGTGTGGCTGAAAAATTTCCATATCTGTTTTTTTTGTTTCTTTTTTACGATAGCTCCCAGTTTCTGCTTAAGCGTTTGACACAGAACTCATCTCTTCCCTAAGCGGGATTCAATTCTGCGTATTTTATAAAAGAGACTTTAAAAACAAAAGTGTGAAACCACTGTTATTTTCTGACCCGAAAGAAACGTGGCTGTGAGCAGTTAACACAGTAGCCACTTAGTTTTATCAATTGCGGCTTTCCCATTCCAGATCCTCAGAAGTTTGTTTTCCTGGATGAGCCTGCAAGCATTTTGTTCTTCCTAGAGGAAGACAAGGGCATGAGGAGGAGGAGGAGGCAAAGTGAGGCGCGAGCCATGAAACTTTATAACCTCGGGCCTCAACTAATGCAATTGACCTGCTATTCTGGGCTTGAGGAGGCCCAGCTACTTAGATAAACAACATAATGAAAAGAACATGCTGTTCCGTGGTAAGAAGGCTCAGGCTTCTACAATGAACTCAAGGTGCATAATGTATACACCGGCTCCGGTGTCAATCACAGGAGGTTCTGGGTTCTTTATATTTTGGTTACATTTCCACACATGTGACATGATGTAACAATTTTTTTTTTTGCCCTGAAAAACAAATGTGACTCCAACTCCCGTAAACCTGCAGCATGTTGACTGACATCATTTTGGATTAATACTGTCTGAATGTAGAGTTATTGGAAGGTAGAAGGAAGTCTATACAAATCAGTATTTCCAATAAGTATTAAAAAAAAATTTTAAAAAAATAAGCAAATGCTATTCCATGAAAAGGCGCAGCAATTCCCTCATCCGCAGGTCAGTGTGCATTCCAAGTCATTTGAATTCTATTGTGCGGCTGTGACAATCATTCCAAAAAAAGAATATTATTGGTGCCTTGAGAAAATATCTTGATTTGTTCCGTGACCGTGTTTTGTAATGCCAAACACTTTGATCTCTTTCCCCATAAAAATAATTGGAACTGCCATAACATGTTGGGAATGTTTTTTTTAAATAACAAAAATAGCACTTTATTACATATTTATGAAAAATGTTTAGTGATAAAAATGATTACAATGAAGCAGTTAATGCATCATGATGAATTAATTGCAGCTCTTGCAAGCCAAAACATTCCAGATTTTCACGACTCTGTAAGCTACATTAATATTAATCATTTCTTTACAGAGGATAAAGAATATATATCTGAGTGTTATGTTGTCTTTCCAAATTAGTTACTCGACTGTTTGTGTTCAAATATCCATTGCTTAAATCAGTGGACACCAACTATCGGTCTGCGGTCCGGTACTGTGCCTCGGGCAATTTGGTTCTGGCCTGCTCATATGGGCTGACTATAAAAAATAAATTTATTTTTCCCGTTTATTTTTTTTTACCATCGTTGATATCATGTTGTCATCAGACTACCTGATACTTAATCAACAGTGCCTCTGCGGATTCAACCAAGTCGTGCACTCCATACCCCCTTCATCCTTTTAAGATGCACTGAACCAACAATCCATTCTTTTCTGTCTCTAGCTCAAATAGAAGTAATACCCTGTAAAATCTGCGGGGACAAATCCTCCGGGATCCATTATGGCGTCATCACCTGCGAAGGCTGCAAGGTGAGTCCTCGCTTGTGCCAAAACACGTCACTGTCATTAAGTTCATTACGCCTGGGTCGCATGCAAGTATTTTTTCTTTTTTTTTTTGGGAGCCTCCACCCAACTGGTATTCGGAATGTGAACATGTATGTTCTTTTCGTAAAGGGTTTCTTCCGACGCAGCCAGCAGAACAATGCCATGTACTCCTGCTCACGACAGAGAAATTGCCTCATCGATCGGACCAATCGCAACCGCTGTCAGCACTGCCGGCTGCAGAAGTGTCTCGCGTTGGGCATGAGTCGTGATGGTGAGTACTGTCCAAAAGCACTCGAATACTGCACTCAAGTTGAAGTAGAGATACTTGTGGGAGGGGTAAAAGTCGAAAAAAATATTTAACTAGTGTACTACTCCTATCGTACAAGTAAAGAAAAAATACAAACTCTGAAATTGACTTAAGTTCAAAAGTAAAAATGATATAAAATAGATTTTTACTCAAGAGTTGACTGACCTCTTATCTTGATGAGTTACATCAATCTGTATATGTTACACATCTGCGAAAAGGCAGTTCCGTTTAAATGTAGCCGCATATTCAAACACCAATTTGAAATAGAACACATCACATGTAGAACGACAGCAAATCTTTTCCTGCTCTATTACATTAGCAAGTTGAGGAAAACAGAACTTATTCACCCAAATCTATTCACAAGTCTCGTTTTACTTGTATTTTTAATGGTTTGTGTGCGTTTATCATGAATTATTTTTTGTATATATTTAATTGCGGGCTATTATTGATACTAACGTCATGCAGTTTTCAAGCTATCCGCTTACGCAGGTTCGGAACATTCACGTCACTCCTCCATCCAATAGGAGGCGGTGTTGCGCATTTATTTGTTTAAAAATCAGAAATTGAAATATGGAAAACAAGCCTTTATCTAATCTTCTTTTGTGTTTTTAGTTTACACAATTTAGAAAACAAAATACGATCGTAATTTCTCCCCCCCCCCCAAGCTTGCTTTGCCGTGATTTGGGAGATGTCCGCCTGCTGCTCAGCAGGGTGAAAGCAAAGCAAGTATTAGGGAAGCAAAGTATAAGATTGGCAAGCAAAACTAGTTATGGGCCACCGCTTTTTTTTTTCCCCTTAGTTTGTGTTCCAAGCCCAAATTTGAGGTTTACGCAAGCGACAATAACACCCCTGCTCAAAGGAAGAAAATGGAGCAATTAAGGTGTGATTATGCCGTCGCATGTGGGCAACACACTCACACCCACAAAGGAGCGGCTGAAATTCTTTGTTGCGTTTTTTTTATACAACAATATTAATATTTTATGTGACAAAAATGGTGGTGGAAAAAATAAAAGTCAAAGTGTCACTGCGGGGCCACGTTTTTTCATGTCAAAAGGCTAAGTGTGTACGTACTTTGTAAATATTGCTTTTTGTAGCAAACCACGATCTCCGAGTATTTTTGTACATTCATGTTCCACGTTTTATTTTTACCACTAAACATACATTTCTTGTTGGTGCAGCGGTGAAATTTGGCCGCATGTCCAAGAAGCAGCGCGACAGCCTGTATGCAGAGGTCCAGAAGCACCAGCAGTCGCAGGGCATGGCAGCCCGGGAAGAGAATGGCGACATGGGCGACCACGGCCACTCTTACAGAAGAGTGTCCAGCACCGCGCTCAGTGATTTGGACGATTTCACCACGCTGCCCGACGGCCTGCTCTTTGACCTGCCGCTGACCCCCGAGGACGGGGGTGGCGAGTACGGCAACCTGGACATGCTCGCCGGCAGCGCGGGCAGCAGCTCGTCCTCTCAAAGCTCGCCGGAACAGACCAACTTGGACTTTGCGGAGGGCAGCCACAGCATCAAGCACGAGTACCAGCTGTTGCACGACTCTGGGCTCTTCTCGCACGCCATCCTCAACCCGCTGCCCGAAGGTTGCTCCCTGCTTGAGCTCGGTACGCTCGACATTTCTTATACAAACTCGTGAATGCAATTAACCAATCCGTGAGCGTGACCGTAATCTTAGTGCTGACCTTCTCTCCACTCAGAACACATAACACAATGTGTGGTGAAGTCCCATATCGAGACAAGCCAGTACAGTACAGAGGAGCTGAAGAGAATGGCGTGGTCCACGTATAGCATGGAAGAGAGCCGAATGTACCAAACTAAGGTTTGTAGAATCGTGTGTAGAATATTCCTTGAAAATCACCATGTCCCATCAGGTGACCCCTGGTCTACTTCAAAGCAGAACTCACTCATACCACATACACACACCACTATACTGATGATGTAAAGTACGGACCACGTGTTAGAAACGGCCGGGTCCATACATATTTTTTTTTAATCCGCCCCATTTAGTCGGAGTATTTCTTAAATATAATGTCTGTATTTTTATTTATTTTAAATAATGAGGTAAAAGTATTAGTAAACAATTTGATACAGCATTTAATTTTTTTATTACTTTGTTAATAAACTGTATCTTCCTGTTTAAATTCTTCTTTAAATAGTCTATATTGAGGCTAATCTTTGTTTGTGGAATAAGTGTCACAAATAAGCCACAAAATACAAATCCACAGCAAAACATGTAAGATAATCATCAGCGCTCTTTAACGAATCCGAAATCAAAGAATAAAATGTGTGTCTTGTTTGGGGCGGCTGTGCTTTCCTCAAATAGTCCCCCCCCCCAACCGCAAATAAAAATATCAAAATAATTGTGGGTTGATTCAGCAGTCAGGCTATAGTTTTAAATAGAGTAAACCGATGAGCACCAAACATCTTGCGTTATTGTTCCCTGCGACTAAGTGTATTCTGTATGCTGTTTTCTTTTTCCGCTTCTGTCAGTCAGCTGAGGTGATGTGGCAACAGTGCGCCATTCACATCACCAACGCCATCCAGTACGTGGTGGAGTTTGCCAAGCGGATCTCTGGCTTCATGGACTTGTGTCAGAATGATCAGATTATCCTCCTCAAAGCAGGTCAGTAAGCCTTAAAATAGAAATAAATACAGTACAGTCTGGGGGAGACTAGATGACAATCACGCAATCACATTTATGATGGATCAATAACTGCAACATGTGTAACAAATGCAATGCGCTCAACTTCGTCACTTGAGGCGATACTGGAAGTAGTTTGTGATTACGGCTGGGTTTAAAAAAAAAAAATCGATTTGAATCGATTTTCATAGACCGATATTGATTCATAAATCTGTATATCGATACTTTTAATAACGTCTTTGTCCTCATAAATTGACATGACATCGTAACGCAAGATCTTGTCACTACGTGAAAGTAGCGTATCAAAACAAAATAGCGGAAGCAGTGAAGTCAGCACCGACAAGCACAAAGGCAGATTTATTGTTTTGATTGAGTCATGTTAAATAAATGGAACTGCATTGGCTTCAATTCTTGTAAATTTTCAAGTTTTACGAGTTACAGCTAGCAGTTTGGACTAATTGCAGCATTGGTTCTGCTTGATTGAATCAAAAATCAAACCAAATTAATTGAGAATCGAATCGGGCCCTCGTGTAACCAATCGAATTTGGAAATTTGAATCGATACCCAGCTCCTATTTTGATGACATTTTCTTTTCACCTCTGCTCAAGAAATTCGATGTAGGCTTGTCAAGTGTGGTCTCTCTGAGGTACCTAACCTGCAAAGACAGACGGAAAAAAAAAAAAACATGTTGAGTTTCAACCCAGTACAGCTGGGAGCCGTTGTCGTAAGCGAATTGGCCTCTGGGAATTTTGCTCCCCTGCTGTGTGTGTTTATTACTTTGCCGCCTCTTAGTTGTAATAGCCATCCTTATTGTCACATGAAAGGGCACACGTGGTGCGTTCGCCTCAAGGGGCCGCCGACTTCACGGAGCTCCACAATCACAAGCATGCAGCATGACTTGAAAAATGCACGCCTGTACTCCATCTCAAGAATGGTCGCTCTTGTTTGGACGTCCACATTGTGGACAATCTGTGATTTGGAAATTACTGATGAGTTAACATTTTTAGACAATTAGACCAACCAAACGTTATCAGGCATATCAATATTTAAGAGGAGCCCGTTTCATCAAACACGCCATCACTGTGGTGCTTTGTGAGAAGCGTTTAATTAATTCCATGCATTGCTCATGTCAGTATTTTAGTTTAAAATGTGAATTTATTTCTCCTCTATCCACAGGCTGCATGGATGTGCTTCTGATCCGAATGTGTCGAGCCTATAACCCCGTCAATAACACATTCCTCTTTGACGGAAGATTCGCCCCAGCTCACTTCTTCAAAGCACTCGGTGAGTGTCGCTCTCGTGCTCCGTCTTCTCGCCCTTCTTGCTCACTTTGTCACACTCTTTCCTTAACATCTCCGTGACCACGCTAAATTTCACTGTCCCCCTCAGGCTGCGACGACCTCGTGACGGCCGTCTTCGACTTGGCCAAAAGCCTGAGTCGTATCCAGATGTCCGAGGAGGAGATGGCCCTCTTCACCGCCGCTGTGCTACTCTCACCAGGTGACAAATATACGCAGTGGACACTTTATTAGGTACACAAGGTCCAGAAGAACGAGCGTGGGAGGAGTAAAACTATTTTAAGAAATGTCCTTTTTTTTTTTTTTTTTTTTTTTAATGATTGCTCTGTCATCGTACTGTAACAAGTCATTCCAATACACAATTGACATTTTCAAACTTCCCCCATATTGTCAGCCATTTTTAGAGCATTTCAAACACAAAATAGGTGCCAGGCCTACCAAAACAAACAAACAAACAAAAAAAAGTTAAATCGTTTCTAGCACCGGATTCTATTCTACAGCAATCAGTAGAAGCACATGGTCGGTTTCACCCAAAACACCAGTTTCTGATCAAAACACTGAGAAAATTACCTTATATGATTAAAAAAAAAAAAAAAAAACACACCCATCAACCTGTGTCTTGACTGATATTTTTGGCTTTTCTGACACCTCAAACTACTTTGTATAAAACAGGAAAAAAAATCTGAATTTTTCCTTCTTTTTTTTTAATAATTTTGAAAAAGATACTTAACGAATACACTCGATGGCTGACCAGAGGTGTTTAAAAAAAAAAAACTTCAATGACAATTGCTCAATTGGAGCAACTGTATTAACTCTAGATTATTATTTTACTTTCTCTTAGACCGACCCTGGCTGACAGATGTGCAACAGATCCAAAAGCTTCAGGAGAAGGTCTACGTCGCCCTCCAGCGCTGCTTACAAAAAGGCGGCGCATCAGAAGAGAAACTTGCCAAGGTGCGGCTGCAGTTTATCAATTGTGGGCCACGCTTGGCCTGCCTTGCCACAATATTTTCTGATTTCCTCCTCCTCCTCTTCCTCCAGATGGTGTCCAAACTCCCCATCATGAAATCCATTTGCAAGCTTCACATCGACAAACTAGAGTTTTTCCGTCTGGTCCATCCCGAGACGGCGTACACCTTCCCGCCGCTGTACCGGGAGGTGTTTGGCAGTGAAATCACGTTCCCAGACTCCACAGAGGGCTAAGCAATGTCACGCGCTCAAAAACAAAACAGAGATTCCGCAACAGAGACTGTGTGAGGGAGCGAGAGAGCCAGAGAGAGAGTTGAAAACAACGTGGCAACAAGCCGCCACTCAATGACAATCCTGCACGCTACACTTTAGGATACACTCCTCTCATCTTGGAAACTCCCGACCGACCCACACTGCCCCTCTGGCGCCGCGCCCAAAGCTGCCCGGTACCTCTTTTTTGGAGGGAGCTCTGCGAAAGGATTAGAGTGGCCTCGACAATTTCTATTCTCCAAATTATTTTTCTAAGTCTTTAAAGCCGACATCGTTTCTACTATACAGTTCTCAGAGCGCCGGTAAGCTATGGTTGAATGTAACCCCGCCCCCCTCGCCCACCCTGCGCCCCTTTAAAGTGTTCAGCACAGCCTCAAGGCCTGATTCCGAATGTACATACTGAATGACAGTGAGTACCTCGCAGATATATATATATTTTTTTTTTTTGTTTTTTTTTTTTGGTCCGCTTCACTCGCCATTCTGGTAGCAATCAGCCACTTTTCACTCAACATCAGTTGCCGCCTTTTCGCAGGGTTTTCGGCGCGCGAACAAAGCGTTCAAAGGGACCATGATCAAACTCACAACCGTTTTTTTTTTTTCTCCCCTCTCTTTTGCAAGCACTTATGCAGGTATTTATTCTTTAGTTTTTTTTTTAACGCACGCTCACACGTTGATGTAAATGGGCTCTTTTTGATGCAATCATTACCTCAGTCCCATGCATCCTTTCCCTTTGCATATGCCACTTCGAGAAGAGTCACAAGAGAGATTGTGAACAGATTTTTTCAGAGTTTCCATTTTGTGTATAGCTATATAGTCGTTCATTGTCGCACACATACTGCCTGCCTGTACGATGGAAGGATTGTAATAGCTTTTGAGAAAATCCAGTGGATGATTAGAATTTTTAAGTCCGTTTTGGGCTCCGAAACATTTTTTTAGCCTTATATGTGGAGTCACCACCGATTATTGAAAATGAGCTGTGTGAACTAGCGTTGCGCATTTTCAAGATTGGAAATGTTCCATGGGAATTAACATTAATTTACAAAATGAAAGCTTGACTTGAAATGAGGACATATCGGATATTAAATTTGATTCATTGTTCCGCCCTATTGCAGACTCTCGCTCCGGGTCTGTGTTGGCGAAAAAAAAGTTGCTGGGATGCAATTAGCTAAGTGGAATGCTTTAAAGACAGGGAAAATGTCCAAAGTTTGAGATCATTTGACACTTTAAAAAGAAGATAACAAAAGTGCAATTTGTCTACTGCAAAGCGGAATTTGCTACAAGGAGAGAAAAATTTAATTAAATACCTTCAAATGCCAATTCATTCCCATGGAAAGTTTCCTGTCTGGGATATTTTCTAAATTCACCATAAATTTGCACCTTTGTAACCCTGTTGTAAACAAGGTTCCAATGCACTATGGCTCCAGCTGAAATAATGAGCCGTACTTGCCATTATGCGCTATATAACCACAGCATGTTTTGATCGGAGGGGGGCGGAGCCAAAGGATAACGAGTGGGCAGATGGGCCACCGTTTTTTTTTTGTTTTTTTTTTTTTAACCTCCTTAGACGTCGGTTAGTGGGGATTTATTATCTGCGCCAACTCTCACTACAGTGGAGCCTGCCTCCAAAGTCAAACACAAGCCGTTCCCTCGTGCTGGTCGACTTCCATGGTCAATCCGCGTTTTTTTTTTTTTTTTCCTCCCTGTGACGCATACGTTAAATTTAGTTTGGAAGCAAAGCACAAAAACCGCAAATATGTGACGTCACGTATAAGTTGAACACCAAATTTTATTGAAATTTTGTGCTCCAAACGATTCGTTCGACTTTGCCGGTTCTCGTGTCCTTCAGACTCGGTCAACGGCAGAAGCGGTCCCTTCTCATCTTTACTACCTCGTTCCCTCCCAAACATTCATACTGAAAAGCTTTTGCACGATATTAACGCTCACAAAATGTTTTAAATGAAGCTTTTGGGTGAAATCTCAGGACGAACCTCTTCATGTGAACATAATTTTACGTTCGCTAAATGCTCGTTCAATAACAAGAAGCTGAACGGCAAATTCAAAGCAGGCGAACATTTCCAAGAACCTTCTTTGCCTTTCTGTGACTCTTCCAGTCTCTCTGAATTACTTTTGGAATCAGCTAGCGACATTCTCAGTGGCCACTGAGCAAGTAGTGCCATCTGCAAGTTGCAAATGAGTCACAGAAACGTACAGACTTAGACCCCCTTGAAAATTGTCGTGGTTCAAACCGAGGGAAGAAACATCTAAGTGGATAATTTGAATATTTCGTAGTGTTTAATAAAGCAAAATTGTTACCCGGTTAATTAGTTGAACAATTGATTAAAAAAAATGTCATCAAAAAAGTCGATTAGAGAAGAACCGGTTGCGCACTCGGTACTTAAGCGTTGAACAATGGAACATTCAAACGTTCATGGAAGGTCAAATTTAGTTCATCTATTAACGTTGTATTGCATTTTAGGTTTGTCCTGAAATTTTACTCAAAAGCCCATTAGCCCAATTTTTTTCCATTACTATACACTAATAATTTAAGAGCAATTTATGACGTTTGAAATGATGTGAAAAACACAAATCACAGACAATCATACGCTGGGATGTTATATAATTTGGTTGGATTTACAGCAAATGATCTCAAGTAGCATTTAAAAAAAAATGAAAAATAAATAAATCACATGCCGTTTTTAGCCGCGGCATGACTGGGATTGTGCAATTGGGCCTTTGTTGCCATACTTTTAAGTTTAAAGTAGCATACATTTTATTTTTTTAATAGTTGAAAAGTTCTTTCAATTTTAATGACAAATTGAAAGCCAACTCATGCGCAGGGTTGGCCCGATTGTAATAAGGTGCAATACTTTGTCGTCGAATGTCAAGTTAGGCCCCCCCAACCCACCCTCAGTCCACCACGCCGTAATTTGAACGGAATGAAAAGTTCCCGCTTGAAGTTCCTCAGGGTGATAGCTCGGCTCTCTGTCCTGTCCTGTCCTGAGGTGTCGACAAGGCACCTCGCACCAACAAACTGTAGACGACCTTTGAACCTTGATCACTGTGTACAGTTCATGTTCTTGTGAATGTTGGATTACAGAAAGTATCAACGATTTGAACCTTTTTGATTATTGTTATTGCGAGACACGTTGAGTTGGCGTCATAGATTCATTAGGATATTGACACAAGTAAAGAAAAAAACTTTTGAAAAAAAAAAAAGAAGTAAAATGCATATAAAATATGAATTGTAATCTCTGATCCTCGTCTTGGTTTTGATGTGATCTTCAATTTTGTGTACCATCATGACATTTTCCTCATTAGTTTAGTGTCCTTTTTGTCTTTCGGAGAGATGTAATTCTATTTTTTTTTAAAGAGCATTTTTAAATATGTCCCCTTAAGTTTCTCTTTTTTTTTGGTCATGATCCTTCTGTATATGATATTGTCACTCTATTTTAAGATTATTATTATTATTGAATCATGATAGATGTAAATGAGAACTAATTTATGTCATGCCATGGATATAAGAGCCAGAGCGTTTATTAACACGAAAGTGTTATTGCACAACGGTGATATACTTTGTGGGTTTAAGAATGTAATAAAATTCTTTTTACAATTAAAAGAACACAGGCGCAGTGATTCATTATTGGTCATTGAAATGACTAGAAACAATAATAATCTTTGACAGCCTCTCAAGTGCAACGTTCTCAAAAACATGCTTCTGGTGTGTGCGATTTGGCCACTAGGGGTCAGTATAATACAGTCGTGCAGGCTTAAACGAAGACAAGTTTCACAACTACTGAAAGTGACTCGGTTTAACTGTTGTAAAAGTCTTTTGTTTTTCGTGCGCCCGTTGTAGTGTCTGTCTACGTGTTGCGCCACTGTTAGTATTCAAACACCTACTGCTTGAAAAGTTATAAAACATTGCAAATTGATGCTATTCGTTAGCCTGTCTTTAGAGTTTTGCATTGTTGGCATTAATGTAAGCGGACTTTCCGAAAGCAATGCTAAGTGGTTGTTTTAAATGAACATCATGGAATTCCTTTTGTTGGTTTATTTTGGCAGTGAACAACTTGCCTTAAAAATCCACCAAAGGATCGTATCTCAAACTTTTGAAGTTGGTCACTCGTAACGCAAAGGACAGTTGTACATAATTTGTATATGGAATTTTCATGTTCCTATTGGAAGTTGAAACTGCCATTTTTGCCACACAAGGCCTCCTTTTACTGGGTTCATTAATTGCAGAAACCAGATTAAACAAATTTAGTGAAAGCGTGATGGCATGTTTTGCATGTGAAATGCGCTATATAATTCAAGTTGAACTGTATTATATGTCTGATGCAGTTTGCTTGGTTTCAGTAAACAGCTTTGGAAAAAAATGAAAAGACCACAGCAAAATGATAATATTTCTCATATTTTGTCATTTGCATCAATGTGTTTGAATGGAAATGCATTTCATTCTATAATTTATTGACACAACTCCCAAATAAATTCCAAATAGAAACGTTGCCTTTGGCCAGGAACTCGTGGCCTAATTATGAAGTTTTGCAAAAGTAGTACCTTCCTGACACCTTCTGGTCAAGAGTAATATTGCGACAAAATTGCCTCATGGGTAAATAGAATTTATTAAGCATACTTTTCTGTTTTTTTTTCTCTCATGTTAGCATCTCAACTCAGGTTTACCATCTCTATTTTAATTGGGACACTGGCAGATTGGAACAAACAAAAAACAACAATAAAAGATGAAAAATAAAAATGAACCCAATCGTATCCGGTCGCGCTTGTTTCAGGTTAGCGAGGATTCAATGTTCCCAAGGCAAAGTTTTGGTTATCAGACATGAAAGTCAGAAAAATGTCAGACGCTCCAGGCTCGCTGAGCAGCATATGATTTGTGCAGTGATTAATTATAAATTAATTTCCCTTCTTATTTTTAAAGAAGAGACATAACATATATTGAAATTCTGAAAATGTCAAATTCCCTATAACCTATCTTAGGACGTATAACCCACGAGTTTCGTTTTTTTTCTTTCCTTTTTTATGTTTGTCTGCTAATTTAATAGCATATAGTCTTTTCCTTTTCTTTTTTTATTATAAATTCACTTTGATTTTCATTTATTTTTAAAATATTTTCCTCATTGCCAAAGTCCAAAAAAAACTATTTGTTATTGTTACATATTCGAAATAAACATGACAAACAAACAATCAAGCAGCTACTCTGTTCGGCTCACACATCTGCAAATCGGACTCAGCAATTAATTCCTCACCAAACATGAATCTCACCGCACATCACCGTCTAAAAATGAGAGCTTTTCTTTTTGTGTGAGTGAAGTAAATATTATTTTGAGCCTATATGACAACTACTAATGTTTGTTTTCTGACGACCCAGTAAAATGTTCTATGCTTTTATGTTATGTAAGCAAAAACATCTGGCCTGTTGACCTGACCTGCACTTCCACTCACAACCACACAGGGGGCAGTAAACGCCAATGCAAGAGTCCCCCTTCCCACCCCCACTGAAACTCGCCCCAGAATCATTTCATTCCTCCACAGATTTGTTTGCGTGAATACGTGGAAACTCACCACTGCTCCAAATTATACTTTGGGGACAACCTAGTGTGTGTATGTCCGGTGACAGTGGGGCGACTCCCCCGCGGACGTGGACGTGGTCTGTCGGCGTGTCCCGACCCAGTTGACGGACGTCTGAGCAGTCCTATGATACTTCCGAAACATTTCCACTCGTTTTGCCCCCCAACGCCGCGCGGCCAACTTTGGAAACGTTCACGCCACCAACTCGCTGTGAAGTTGAAGACACCGCCAACATGTCCGTGGCAGGCTTAAAGAAGCAGTTTTATAAAGCGAGCCAGGTTTGTTCAACTTTTCCTCTTCAGCCCAGTACCGCCACCCTGCTTCGGGTTCGGCTAGCTAACCAACTCTCGTAGTTAGCTTAGCAGTCAAGCTAACGCGATTTAGTTTCTGCTAATGCTAATTGACGTTTAACTTCGGTTTTCTTCTTAGCGCGTTGACACTAAAAAGTAAACGTTGCTTTTTTTTTTTTTACGGGTGGTATGTTTTTATGTTTGGTGTTTTTTTTTTTTGTCTTCTCCTCCCCACCCAAAGCTAATTAAAGTGGAGGTGAATCTTCCAGGCGTTTCGTTCCCTTTTTGACTTGATATATACCAAAGGTCACAAACTATCGTTCTTTCAGTCTCCGGGTGAGTCACGGTTATAAGAAGCAAACAACTTTTATATGTATTTGGAAATGTCAACTCTCTGCAAGACCTGGTGACCTCCCTTCCACTCCAGCTGTGTTGTTAGTCTTTTCTTTCTTTGTTATTTAAATCCAGGAGGTCCACAAATCCCTTTTTTTTATTTTAATCCAGAAAATCAATGGCCAACCACCACTGGTGGCCACACAATTGAGTTATTTATTTTAAATGTGGGTCGTCTTCTGCTGCTACTTCGACTCAACCTGGGCGCGGATTCTGTAAAAGAATGTCTTTTTCTTCACCACCCCTGCTGATCTAAGCAGGAAAGACATTTGGTTTCTGCCTCACGCTTCCTGTCAGGAACACAAACAGATCCCTGACGGTTAGAACGTGTTGCAATGTCAGACTAACTTGTGCGTAAACACCAGAAGTGGACGATAAACATGAGACTAAAATCTCTGCCTTAAGGCTTCTCAGGGGTCGTTACCCACACAGACAAATGCAAATGTAATCACCACTGTGTGTAAAATAAATTGGAGCGAATGCGGTGAGCCATGAGGAAATGATGCACAAGTCAATACCACGTGGCATTAGGGATGGAATAGTGGTGTGTCGTCCCAGGTAGTAGATTTACAGCCCACCCACCGTTAAACGCATCAAAATAAGTGCTACTTTCTACCTATTTTTTTTTTTTATTTTATTTGCACTGCACCACCTCTGTTTTCCTTCTTCTCAATAACAGTTGACACAGCTCGGATTTTCCTCACTGGAGGCATACAGGATGTGGGACTGGATATCAGTGCCCAGCAGTGCGCACATCCTTGTTTGTCTCTCTCTCTTTTTTTCGCCAGCTTTTACATCATTGTCAACTCCAAATGCATTGAACTGAAAAGGGCAGATAAACAAAATCACACTCCTTTTGGACGTCTGACAGCAAAAAGTTTTGTTTTATGGCAGGGAGCGCTTCTACAATTCCAGTGAAACATCGGAGGCAGTCATTTTTAATCACTATGATGGGAGAGATCGCCAAATATCTCGCGGTAACTTAGCCAATTAAACTGAATTGGACCAAAAATCATTACTTAATCACTACAAAGAGTATAACGTTGCTCATCTATCTATGCCAGCGACATGTAGTGACATATTTTCCGTACAGTACAGAGCCATATCAAGTTCCAACCTGGAACGTTAAAGGACGGAAAGTGAAACTGCGCTCTAACCGCACACCTATTCTGTAAACAAATCCAGTTCAGCTTAGCTTTTGACCTTTGGATGTCACAGAGAGCAAAATACATATTCCATTTTGGTAAATGGACACTATCCACGGAGGTTAGTGACTGAGCCCAGTTATGAATAGCAAAAAATAAATATATATATATATATATATATATATATATTTCTTTCTTATATATTTGTTCTTTCTTTCTATATTGTTTTTTTTTAGTATTTTACAATTCCCAATATTTTTAGTTTTTGAATGTTAAACCTCTCGTACTCACTCTTTGATGACACGCCCAGTGACTAATATGTAGGTGGAAGTTGGGAGTGGACTTTCCTCAGTATATTCTGTCATCCTTTGCTTATTATTGTTGTTCACTCACCCATATTGTGCTGAGCCGTTGATCTCGCGTTTGGATTTTATTGTCATCGATAAGAGTTGCCCAGATGCATCACATCAATTTATCTATAATCAATAAGCGCAAGCAGTCAGAAACAACCTTTTTTTTAAATTAAAAAACAGACCATGACAAAAACAAAACATGCATGACTTCATGCAAAACATTGTTGAATATGATGAGTAAAAAACAAACAACTGGTCGTTATGTAATATGGCTGTAAATCGTTTGCTCTAAAGACTCCCCCATCTTGGGTTATTTTCTTCTGTGTCTAGTTCGGCACGCTCGTCGACACACACACACACGAGTCGATTCTTGGCTGTGCTAGCTGTGCATGTTTCTTAGCCGTTGCGGTGACCAACCCATGGGTGGAAACGGCAAAAAGTCGCTGGTTTTCCTGACATATTTAATTTTTCCTCCGCAGGCTTTAGACATTGCGCGTGACTTGTCTCGTTTGAGCTTCACTGCCTGTATGGAAAATCCAAAATGTGTCCAGAAATTCGTTTGCAAAAAGTTTTTAAGCATGTTTGACTTTAAGATCGACCAGAAAATGTGAATATTGTTGATTTGTCGTGGTTGGATCCAATTTTGATCAGGAAACAAATCATATCATGCCATAATATACATTTCACTCTGCCAAGGAAAACAAATTTGTCTTATTTTTTACATTCCAACCCAAAATAGCACACATGTTCCCCCTTACATGCAATCAAAACAAATTCATTTTGTTCTTTTCCAAAGCCGAATGTGGACCTTAAACAGGCTGTGTGATGACCCACACACATATTTGCTAGATTTCCTGGTTGTTTTATGCTCCGTTTCCCTAAGTTTGTGTGCACGTCAACAACAAATGTTGCAAGGAAATGAGGGCGCAGACGGTTATGTGGGCTGCTTTTACACCACAGATTCTAGTTTGCATGTACATTTTAAGTGACAAATATCCCACCTGGATCTTGATCCGGTGTTTTCAGTGACGGTACCGCTACAACGATTTTTGTTTTTCTCCAATAGAAACCGTGGCTAGTAGTGAATATTTGCACTAGACCCTCTTCCTTTTATGGATGTTTCTAAACTTAACTTGCACTCTGTCAAAGTGAAATAAAAATTATTATCGACAACAAGATAAAAACTAGTCGTCTTGCTAACCGAATAATGTTGCTTACTTATTTTTATTTATTTTTTTAAAGTGTGGGAGCTTGACCACTCTACATTCTTAGAAGCATAACATTTACGCAATATAATAAATGATAAATAAGAATTCACCTGATCTTTTGGAGTGTAACAAAAGTTTAGTTCGCCTTTACTCGAATTTCAAAGGCGTCGAACGGTGACATGGACTCCTAAAATAGTCCAAACATTAAACGAGATAACTCTTTGTTGAACGGATTGGGGCGTTTATTTGTATCTGACTTTTTATCCACATTTGGATGAGGTTTGACTCCAATCTGATCATATCGGACTCCATGAGAATCATGCCACTAGCGATAAAAATTATAAATAATAAAAGTCACTGGAACCATATAATATTCATCCCGCCCAAAAGGTTTAAATAAATAGTTTAGTCGATAGGTGAACTTGAACCTGAAGGCCTATATCTTGTGGACGTGGCTGCCTCAAGGCTGCATTTCAACCTTTGCCTTTCTCCAAATATGCATGAAGCGTTCTGTATTAAATGTCCGCCATGACTAACTCTTACAGATATTTCAAACTATTTTGGGTTCAATCATCCTCCTCTTGATACATTCGCCAGATCTAATAACTCACTTTTTTTGTTGTTTCACATGAAGCACAAGACAGATTGCTGACATAAGTATGAGCATGATGTAAGGGTAAAAAAAAAAAAGTGACTGCTGCTTACAAAGTGGGTCACACAGTTATTCTGCAACTCAGGGGTGTAAATCATCGCTGTTGTCTAAGTTGGTGTTTTCTGCCAATGGACATTGGGGGAATTTAAAACAGAACGGCACAGACGTAACATACTCATAGTTGTTTTATTTCATTTCTAGCCATCTGACAGCTCGTTCTACGAAGAGTTACTAAGCCTGCTTGGAATTAGAAAATGCATAGTCGGGAAGTCTGAGTTTCTGCTTAATAGAGGCAAGGCTCCCCATGGCTTGGATCGGGTCATGCTCATAAAATGTTTTATTTGCGTTCGCAATGATGCGCTTGTGGTTGACTATTGTATTCTGCTGCTCGTTGCGTCGTCACTCACGCTTTTAACAAATAAATCAAGAAATCAATGATATGTTGTTATCCCTTTTCACACTAAGGCATGAAAGTGTGCAAAGTTACCGGAATCGAAAGTAGACGTCGACACAAGAATTTAACTATTCAAATTTGTTAAACCATGACAACAACAAAAATATATAATACAAAAGATATTCCCATTCCAGATTTTAGATTATATTTCTTTTTTTTTTTTTGCTTTCTTAACTAGCCCTGAAATGTAAAAACAATGAAACACTCACGCATGGCCGTGGTTTGAATGGAATTCATTTTTAATTTACAGTGGGGCTGCAATCATCATTCAAATAACTGAAATAATTCTACCACGAAAAAAAAACAAGAAGATCGGCAGACTAATCAATTCTAAAAATATTCATTACCTGCAGCCCATGTCTGTAATATTGGTGAAACAGAACCCACTGACATCAGTCTGTAAGATTTAATTGTTGGGGGAAGCCTAAAGTAAATAAGACCTAAACAATTATTCCTTCTTGCTGCTTTGAATTTTCGAATGCAAGTTGACAGGACACTCAGCGTTTCTTTGTGAGTGTAACACACACCAAAACAATACAGTCGAGCAAATGGCTGCACTCGGCTGTACAGCAGGCATGTGGATGTGTCTATTAGAACCTTATGGGCCTCAAGCAATGACCTCACCCTTTATAACACTAACCCCCCACCCGCCTCCCTCCCCCAATGACTCTTTGTCTTCCTCTCTGCCGCTAGATGGTGAGTGAGAAAGTTGGCGGCGCTGAAGGAACCAAACTTGATGATGACTTCAGAGATCTGGAGCGGGTAAGACAACTATTTGTTGCAAAATGGAAACTCACCAACCAATAATAGGGTTGCACAACACAAAAAGAAATTGGCCGAGCGGCAACTCATAATTTGAAAAACTGATAAATGACGGCACTCATAACTTAGACGCGGTACCACTCGACTTGCATGAAATAGGATTATGCTGAAGTATCTACTGTATTTCCTAACTATAGTTATGTTCCCTAAGATATCCTGAATAAAATATGTGCCAGCATGAGAAAACACTAATTAATATTGTGTTTTTTGAACAAGAATTAAAATCCATGTTGGGTAAAATCGTCAAGCTGCAGACCAAAAGTGACGTTACAGCTGCAGTTGCACCACTGCTAATGAAGTGTCAGCTGGAAGATTTTATGAGCGATGGATGGATGTAATCATTCAATCCTCGTACACCAGCACTGAGATGGAAAACATGCAGCGGCCATTAAAGATTAAAAAGATTTGTGCATCTTTTCACTTTTTTGACGTGACAAAAATCCTCAATAAGAAATCCAGATTGCTACACAAGGCTAAGGTCATGGAAAAGATAACATTTATGATTGAAGTTCTTGCTGTGTCCCTGTAGAAAGTGGATGTGACCAGTAAAGCTGTAGCTGAGGTGATCTCCAAAACATCGGAATATCTCCAGCCTAACCCTGGTGAGAAAGAGGAGGAATCCTTGTACATTTACAAAAGTATGTCGCAAGATTTTGAAGTGTTTCATCAGCTTCCTTTTCCTTCCACAGCATCAAGGGCCAAACTATCCATGTTGAACACCATGTCTAAAATCCGTGGTCAGGTGAAGAACCCCGGCTACCCCCAGGCCGAGGGGCTTCTGGGCGAATGCATGACCAAGTATGGAAGGGAACTGGGAGAGGAGACTAACTTTGGTAAGATGGACTTCCGGACACGTTCCTGGGTTTGGCGCTCGGGTTTAAATGTTGAACGTTAAAACAACACCCTACTTTTAAGAAGGGTTGCCGTAAAAACTTCAATCACACGGCGCAGTTACTTAGACCGTTTCATATTACTGCCTTGGTGGGGGGACACTGTTGCTCATTTCTTTGTGAGGCAAAGTGGTAAAGCACATTTGCTGAGTGTCGCTAAATCGTGCTTTATTGTGTCGCTGAGTTGTCCGGTTCCATCTCCAGGTGGCGCACTCGTAGAAGTCGGGGAAGCCATGAAGAGGATGGCGGAAGTCAAAGACTCGTTAGACATTGACGTCAAACAGAACTTCATCGATCCTTTGCAAGGCCTTTGCGACAAGGACCTCAGAGAAATTCAGGTATTCATACCACATCACACGTCTTACTTCATGAGGATGCGCCGTGGAGACGTAACTCTTGCCTGTCACAGCACCATCTCAAGAAGCTGGAAGGTCGCCGCCTGGATTACGACTACAAAAAAAAGCGTCAGGGCAAGATTCCAGATGAGGAGATTCGACAGGCCCTGGAGAAGTTTCACGAGTCAAAGGAAGTTGCTGAGACGAGCATGTATAACCTGCTGGAGACCGACGTGAGGACTCAGTTCTTGACATTTAGCGTCAAGTTGGACTGTGACGCATGACTTAGTTCGATGCGCCCGCTGGGTCTTTGTTTGTTTGTGTAGATTGAGCAGGTGAGCCAGCTCTCGTCTCTGGTGGAGTCCCAGCTGCAGTACCATCGGCAGGCAGTTCAGGTCTTGGAAGAGCTGTCTGACAAGCTTGGAGAAAGGTGTGGTAGCACACGCGCACACAGGCACTCACACGTACACAGAGCATCAGGGAACATTGTGGCTGTACCAAGTTACGTTGGTCAACACTTCAAACAATTCAAATAACAATAAAAAAAAATGATTGCTGTATATTGAAATATACACTTAACTCCTGTTTATTGCGGGCTATAAAAAAGGAACTTGTATTGAACATGTCATGTATATTACCTATAGTACGTGTTGAGTGAAGCATTCCAAAACAAATGTTCATTTCACTCTTAGTCCATTTTTTTATCGTTGTGGAAAAATATCCACATTCACTTTCATTTCACACTACCAGCTTGGCTCTGTTCAGGAATTTGGTGCCACATAAAACTTTAAAATCCACTCTACCTTGCTTGCACACGGTCCAAACGAGACGGGCTAAAACCTGGTCGTGTGATTGACTCGCTTGCATCATTTTGAACAGGATGAATGAGGCCCAGTCCCGACCAAGACGCGAATACACGCCCAAGCCCAAACCTTTGTTTGATTTCGGAGAAGACAACCACTCCAACGGGGGCTACTCCACCTCAATGGCCCCGCCACCATCTCGCAACTCAGGTGAGGCACTCAAAAATACTTGAATTTTATGTGAAAGAGGAGCCATAAAATGTGCAGCAAATCCCGGGAGAACTGCAACATTGATTAGAGGACACGTCCGTTTCTGTGAAACTGAGCCGATAAACATTCCAGCCATTTCCAACGCGATTGCACAAGACCTGCGTGAGTCACTGCAAGCCAGCACAAATCTCATACACATCTGGAGTGTTTACATGCGTGTGTGTGTGGGTGCGTGTGTGTGCGTCTGTGTGTGTGTCCTTGGGCTATTGTCCGACTGACCTTGTTCCTCTTCTCGTGACATCACCAGAACCGCCAATTCACTGGGCCAGATTGTCTTTTCGGAAGCAAACATTGTGTGAGTCAGAGTGGGTGGAGCATGAATTGCTCTTGTGGTCTTGTGTTTGTTTTGGGTTGACTTTTTTTTTTTCTAAGGTGGGGGGGGGCTGAAAAGCAGAAGACAAACTTAATCGTTGGTGAATTTCAACATAAGCGCTTCATGTTTTCATTGCTAACCTTGCACGTGGTGAAACAAATCCACATCCTGTGTTCTGATTGGAAGCACGCTTTTTATTTTTCAAAAAAGGAACTCACATAGCCCCAATGTGAATCATGTGGTGTTGAAACATGCCGGTGCTTCGCATTGCATCCTGTCAATTGTTTTTATGTACGTGCACTTGACACGGTTTGTGATGTGTGACATTAGGGTAGCACTATATATTAAAGTGTATGAATAATAAGAGCTTTCTATAAACAACTATTTTAACTAAGCTAACTAACTAAGATTAGCTCCCATTTCATAAGGAGCTATGATTGACCACTTAGTGGCCCTTAATGTCCCCTCTCATTTGTTCTCAACAAAAATTGCCGCCTTCCCAAAAACTGCAAAAAAAATCTAATTGACAGCCGGTACAGGGCCTATTAATTTTAAGTTCATTCATTTTCAGTGGGATTTTTTTCCTTGCTGGGAAAAAATATTTTTGGGGGACGTTGTGCTGTCATTTCAGGCTCGTTTAAGGAACAGAAAGGGCAACTCTCTTCCTCCCTCCTAAAATTGCACGTTAGCTTCATTAAAGACTCTTAAGTCGTCCTTATGTATGTAGGTGAGTGTAAATGGTTCTGCAATTGGCTTGCATACAGTCCAGGGTGTTCACACCCAAAGTCAGGAAAGAGGAAAGTCTTCATCCTGCCCATAGAAAATGGATGGGATATCTAGCAAATTCGATCAATATTCAAAAAATGTCCCAAAGATCCCTCGAGTGCTTAAGTTAACATAGCAGTTCCATTCGGATCAGTTTAAAATACCTTTTGAGACGGAGCACAGTGTTACAGTCATAAGGAGTGATCAGCTCTTTGCGCCTCTCAAGCTCATCAGTGAGGCCACACAGAGAGTGAATTGTTTGAAGACAATCGTGCAGGTTGTTTGTGCATGGAGGTCCTGTGTGTGCTCTGCTGGTCCCAGATCAGATCGGCGACACGGTGGTGGGGGGGTGTGATGGACTAGACAACAAGAGGTGGGAAAAGAACTCGAGCGCTGTACTTTAGTAGAAGTGCAGACACTTGTTTAAAAAAAAAAAAAAATCAGGAAAAAGTAGAAGTATTGATTCAGCAGTAAAATGCAATATTTATAATTTCATAAAAAAAATTGCAGCAAAAAAAATACCTTTAATGTAAAATTGTTTTCACCCTGGAATTGTTTTTATTTTTTTTACTTACCACTACTGACAAGAGATGCCACGGGATGTTGTGACATTGTAATGTTTTGGTAAAAGTCTGCTTTTCCCTCCCCGTCGGCCGCAGCCCCGGAGCAGCCCAGCTGCAAGGCGCTCTACGACTTTGAGCCGGAGAACGAGGGCGAACTGGGCTTCCGCGAGGGTGACATTATCACGCTGACCAATCAGATTGACGAGAACTGGTATGAGGGGATGCTCAACAGCCAGTCGGGATTTTTCCCCCTCAACTACGTGGAGGTGCTGGTGCCGTTGCCCCACTAAAGCAGGAGTGCGCATTCTCGGGAGCGAGGCCTCGGACAGACCCGCCGTGGTCCACACTGGCGCCTGTTCCACTTGGAGGATGGACTCTTCAAGCCTCCCTTGATTTTTAGACCGAGACAAAGTAAGCACACAAAGCTCAGGTTGACTCCCCGTTTTCAAATCTGAGCGCCTCAGTGATGACACCTGCTGGCCACTCTGACAATTGTTTTTTTTTTTTTCTTTTTTTTTGTTTGACTGCGGTTTTGAACCACACCATTGCAGCCGAGCACATTCTAGTAACAAATGGCAGTTTGAGCATTTATTCCTCATCCTTGATCGCTGGCTCAAGGTCTACGTACTAGCAAGCCCTTTCCCTTCGCAAACAAGATAACTAAATGCACTTGTAGAACGATTGAGTCTTTCTAAAAATGTTATTTCCACTGCTCAAGGATTTGAGATAATAGCAAAAGTACCTTTTTATTTTTTTTTAATTAGCCGTTTGTGCATTTATTCCATATACTTGCTACCCAGCTTACTATCATCCTACTAGTACGCTTTTTTGTCGCCACTTGTAAGACAATTCAGTACAGTACGGTTAAGAACGACTAGAGCACACTACTAGAACTTTTGAAAAATAATTAATTTCCACATACATCAAGGATATGAATGGAAAGTAATTTCAGCGTTTTCATAGCCTTAATATCCAACTCAAGATCCTGACGTAAAACTGTGCTTTTTCAATACTCGTAAGACAACTTGGCCCACTAGTAGTAGTAAAATACCAAACTAACGAGTCTTCTGTATGCTTCTTATCAGGGCTCTTGATAGCCATCTTAAGTTCCATACTGTATGAGTACACTTTGTTCTCTCGTGTAAAAAGAGTTCAGAGCTTTTGTAGAAGAACGAGGGTTCTGCATGCTGCGGTCATCATAGAACGATTACTGTAGTTGCTACGACTCTTGTTGTTCTCTCCACCTCAGCTAAACTTTATTTCAGGATCACTTTAAAACAAACACTGATCATACAATAACAGACAGTTAAAACATTAAATGAATAACAGAGAAAACACACAGAAAAAATGCAATATAATGCTGAGTCAAAAGCCATAGAATGAAAATGTGTTTTAAGATGAGTTTTAAAAATGGGCAGCAAAAGGGCTTGCCTACAGTTGAGCAGTGGTCATTCCAAAGAAATTGACCGGCAACAGAGGTTCTCTGTACCTCGGTTAATATCTCGTCTGCTGATATTAGGCAGTGGGAAGGTGCTTAGGTAAGTTAGGCGAGGTCATTTAAAGCGTTGAGTAGAAAAAAAAAATCTTTCAGACAGGACGAAAGTGGCTTTAAGGAGAAAGCGTCCTGTTTTTGCTCAATAGGATATAGATCTGACAGTCATATGCATAGCTGTGGAAAGAAATACCATGTTTTCTTCCAATTGTTTCCAAGGCCAGCACATAAAATGAAAACAGCAGGGGCCCCATAATTGAACCTTGTGGAACACCATACAAACAGTGGGGCAGAGCAGGACCCGGAGCAACCAAGGCCAACTCGTGAGCAGAAATGTCATCAAGTGGGGGTGCTGAATTAGAAAGACATTTGGTCTACTAGTATGCTGAATTGTCTTACTCAATAAAAAGGGCGTACTAGTACGTGCACCTTTAACTGGATCTCAAGAAAAGAATAAATGCTCAAAAGGCTATCCATAGCCACGTTAGCCTACAGTGTTTTGTGTTTTTAAAGGTTTATTCTACAGTGTTTTCTGAAAGTATCTCAGTGCCACTAGACAAGTGCACGTTGTCCATTTTGTTTCAGTGTGTCCTGACCCGTTGTAGAACCAATTTTACACACGCAGTGCCTGAAAAGACGCCGCTGCTGGCAGCGCTTCCGTCTTTCTGTCCGTAATGTGAAACAACTGCCTTCCCCCTTTATTTTTTTGTGGGTTTGGGGGAGTAACAAAAGTCCCCCTTACAGGTATTCTGAAGCTCTAGAACCCTTGTGATTTTTGTCTTGCATTTCAACTGTTGCTGTGCTGTTAATACAAGTGGAAACACCAAAGCGGAACGACCCAACAGTGGGACAAATTGTAAGTTCATCCTCCATAACATGAATGGACCTTATGGAGAGCAACTATTTCCCATGTAACAGTCAAACGGTATTATAGCTTCAACTATTGATATCGGTATATTGAATAGTTTGAAGCCTGTACTTTTCAATGTTGAAATGGTATGAACTTCTTCCACTTACTTCAACATAGGTGCTTGGCCAAAAAATGGCGCCAAAGCATTTTTTTATATTAGACATGGCTTTGGCAGTGAATGGGTGTTTTTCCCAATGCGTCAAATGCATTGTTCCACTTGGGAGCTTCCACTGAACAAGAAATCATTTGTGTCTAGTTGAGAATTCCAACTTCAGTCAAAGGGAAAACATCAAGGGAATGCTTTGATTCGGGAATGTTTTTACCATTTTTTTTTTCTTCAGTGTTTGTGCGTTTACCACCCCCAGAACCAGACCGCCACTGTGTTTTGGATTTTGTCTAATATGTTTACACGTCGTATCCTAGCAGTGTGTGAATTGTTAGCTGTTTAAGGATAAAAAAACAAAAAAAACAAGATTTTGTTTTGAGTGCCTTTTGGAATAGAAAGGTGGGAAAGCAAAAACGAATGGAGTAGCTACTTAATAAATGGTCCAACAATTTTTAACCCGTGGCACTTTAGTGTATGTGCTTATTATGGCACATTTACGACACTACAGGCTGTTTCCTCGTACACACACATGGATAACTTTTTTTTTTTGCGCGGGGGGGGCATATATTTTAGATATGTTTCAAAAAGTCCCATTTATTTCCTGGTTGTAAAGCGCAATGTTTTGTGTAGTCTGTCTTAAATATTCTACGGAATCGTATGAAACGTATTCAGGCTCGCTATAGTATTATTTTTATATCCAAACCCGCTACAAAAATGCATGTAGTTCTTTACCATGTTAATTATTGTTGTACCCAGTAAAATGTTAGACGTAAGACACCTTTTTACCTCTGGTATGAGAACTCAATTTAACCACGATTCTTTTGTCTATTATTACCATTATATTTGTATGTGCAACTTTCTTGACCTTCACGACACTTCTTACAATAAATAAAAAAAGACAAAAAAAAAAAAACAAACCTGAATGTGAATTTATTTTCCGATACTGTATTGGACAAGAATACAAAAAACATTTTTAAATATTTCCAGTGTGTGTGTTGGTAGAAATGTTTTGTAGAACAGCAATCAGCAGGCTTAAGGCATCAGTCTGTTCTAATGCAGTTGCAATAATAAATAAAAAGTTTAGGGAACAAGAAACAAGCACAAACCAATAGGCTAATACAATGGTTCTCAAATGTGGGTCCGCTAGCCATAGAAAAAAAAAACTTTTAATGGTGGGCCAATTAAAAGCTGTGATGATTGTGACACATCATCAGATAAATGTGACATCACCAAAATGAATATTTTTTTAACTCCCATTATTTTTTTTTAAATGAAAGGCTAATTTTCCTCCTAATTTCTCCCCTTGGACCCAACAACTTTGAGAAACGGCATCATAGATACAGTGAAATCACCTCAGTGTAACCACAACAAACTAACATTGAGAAAATAACAGATTGAAAAAATAAAAAAAAGACACGTATTGACGACGAAGGCAAATTGAAATGTGGCATTGACCGCTCCATTTTTTTGTGTTTCACTGAACGCCACTCAGCTGGCTGTAAACGTGCTCCAGGATCTGGGAGTAGGCTTGGTCCTTGGGGGCGTGGCAGCTCAGCGAGCCCTTTTGGGGATGGGGCAGTGAGAAAGTATTGACTTCATTAACTCAATTAAAATGTACCCCACATAAAGCCCAAATGAAAATTGCACATAAGTAAATGTCTTAAAAAAAAAAACTAATAAAAGAATAAAAGCTTTAAAGTTAAATACTACTGAACTAAACTTAAGATGTGATTATTTTGGCCCTCAGGTTAAAGGTTAAACACCCCTGATCTATGTTGTAATAAGTTAAAATGTTTATTTAATAAAAAGATAATGGGAAAAAAATGGCCAATTTTTAAAAGAACCAATATCAGCGCGACTGCAAATATGAAAAGCGAGAAACTGATTTTGTAGCAGTCTGCATTTTCCTTTTTTTTTTCCCCCCTCCATAGCTTGTATCCACCATGGCTCCAACATTTCATTATTACATGCAAGTGATGTTGGAATTGTCGCTCTGACCTTGATCTTGTCCATCATGGTGGTGTCGGGACACCAGTACTGGTTGAAGTGGACGAGGTCAGGGGCGGCCTTGTAGAAATCCACCAGCAGCACCTGCAAACACTTAGCACTTAGGACTTTTTTTTTTTTTTTACCTCTTATTGAACTTAGTTGTCCTTTTTATTTATTTTTTTCCGCTAGATGCATTAATACCATCTCATTGAGGACGTCACTGGTGAGAAAATTGTCTTGAACATACGTGACCTCCACCGCCACGGGTATCCCATAGTCATTGGGCCTTTGCTGCAATGAAAGACACCTCAAAAATGATTTTGGGTCAGCTTTGTGGTCACGTTGATTTATTTTTTTTAAACAGACAATATTTTCACAAGAATTATTATCAACCAACTACTCTTTACATGAATATTTTAAATGTAATATATATTTTAATATGGAAATTATTTCCCATATTTCATGTTATTTAGATTTTAATTAACCAGTTATTGGGGTGGAGGAACAGTTCAATTAATGCACCAAATATGACATGGCTCTTGTTAATATCCAGTAAATTCCACCAAGCAAATGTTAAAAGCTGCATGCTCACCTCAGGCGGTGGTACGACCCAGAACGGCGTTATAGTGGAGGCCACACCTTGATTACCATGATAGTACGGTCCTGAAAAACAGTTGAAATACCGCTTTGATTTTTTTTTTTTTTTTGCTATCATTAAACATGACTACTTGTAATTGGGGAGTCTTCATGGAGTTTTTTCAGGACGATGCGTATTCTGATCAAATTTGGCAACATTTAACTGTTTTACAATATTTGTCCTTTAGTGTTAGGGTGGTGGGGCGATTGTAACGTTGAATGTTGGGGTTTTCTTTTTATTTAAAAATAAAATTTGTCCCATTTCAGCCAAATTTAAAGCGCTAATATCAGGTCAATTAACTCGGTCAACCGATTAATCGGTCAGACCCGAGTTGTCATTTTCTCGAGGCGCAGCGCAGGTACCGCAGATGACACCCAGGCACGGCTGGAAGCCGTTGTTGGAGCCCTGCAGCCTCAGCTGGTGGTCCATCTGCGAGTCGATGTCCTGCAGCGACGGTAGAGCCGGACCCCGAGGGTGACTGTGGTACCAGCCCACCAATGACAAGCCACGCATGAACAAGTTTTGGCAGATCTGGATGCATTACGGTAAAAAAAATAAAATGAATAATAAATTTGTGAATTACATTTGAGTTTGAAAATTTTGGGCGTGTTACCTCCTCCTCGACAGCAGAGGCAGCGTCTCTGTCAGCCAGCCTCGTTCGACAAGGGAACGCCCGTAAAACGGTCAGCACTGGAACAACGAAAAAAGAAACAGATTGGCTTTTAGATTTGATGAATGCTCAGTCATTTTTTTTTTTTTTAATTTTGAGTCAAACTCACGTTGTGTGTTTGTGTCCCATCGTCCCCCCAAGTATCCCACCACCTCACTGGTGGTCAGGTGGCAGTGGAAGTCCTAGTGAGGAGATGCGTGTATCAGATTGTTTGCACCCACCTTGAGTGCCCCCCCCCCCAAAAAAAAGTTTGTAGTGTGCGCGTTTGTGCGTTACCATGAGCAGCAGCACATTACTGGACACGGCCACATTGAAAGGCTGGAACCTGTTGATGGCCGAAAAGGCCGACAGCTCCACCAGCGTGTGAGGGTCTCTGAGGATGCAAGGTCACCTCGTTAGCGCTCTCTGGTGGACACGCTAAATGTTGACCAAGGGCGACTCTTAACGAAGCGGCTACCTGGAAACATCCCTGGTGCCCAAAGTGCAGTATCTGACTGGGATTCTCTCCCGGTCCGTCCTCCTTGGAGTCAGAGCGTCTGGAAAAAAGAGCAAATTAATTGAAATGCCTTCCAGTACGCCCCATAAAAACACAATTTGAAAAAAACTACAAAGTTCCATGTTGAACAAGAAAAACGCAACACATATGATCACCCTCTGCCCAACCAGATGGATGACAAAAATGCTATTTTAGGTAAAGGATCGAATATGTGCAAAAAACATGCGCTTAGATTTTGTATAAGAGATTCACTATCCCAACCCAGCAATAAAAGGTTTGAAGCAAACAACTGCCTTTTGCAAAGGTTAATCAGAATTGCGCTATTCATCCTATTTTCTATTTTTCCAAAATGAAAATAAATGGATACAAAGCCAGAGTCAAGACTCTTGAACAACGAAGTATGTAAAGAAAGGGAGAAGATTGCATGTTTATGCAAGCACAAATTTAAGTGTTTTTCCATTCTCTTCCATAAAAAATACTCAAGTTACAGAACCTCCTTCCCTCCCTCCTTCCGTCCGTCTCTGAAATAGGAAACAGATTGCGGAGGACCAGAGGGGGAAATTAAAAAAAATTAATAAAAATAAACAAATACCATGTAATCCTCCAGGTTTATTATTTCTGTTCTTCTCTTCGGCTTGCATGGCTGATTTCCCTTCCTCTTCATCCTCGTCGTCATCCTCCTCACTCACCAGGCTCTGATGTCAGCAACACAAACATATAGGATAGTAGGGACTGACACTGTAAGACAGCTGTTGATTTATTAATCAATAAATGGCAATTATTAAAACCTGAGAAAGCATTTTTACATCTCAGCTCCCCCGGTCAGAGCAAGTAGTTTTTTTCCCCCCACTGAATGCTTACCTAGTCAAGGAATTATCTGGAGGACTACTTTTTTTTTTTATTTCACTTGAGTCATATTGTGTAAAGTAACATTAATCTTAGCAGCTTGTGATTGTTCTAGACACAGTGTCGTCCTCACCATGTCTGCGCTGGGCTGGTACTTGTGCAGCCAGGTAGTCTTGTATTGGGCCAGCTTCTGGCCGCGGTAGCGCACCGATGCCCAGCCGCAGCCAGACTTCTTGGCCGGGTTGACCAAACGCTTGCAATGGGTGGCCCAGGCGCTCGGCGAGTTGAAGATCTGACCCGTCTCCACCCAGCGGATTTTGCCGCCAGTCAACAGGTCTCCAATGAAGTTCTTACCCTGAAAGAAGGCACTGTCAGATCCAGCAACTCACATTATAGTAGTCCGGAAAACTTCAAATTCATTCTGATGATTTTGTCAGCAGTCACATCATCAATAAATATTGTGGGGACAAAACAAAAGATTGTAATTTAAGCCTGCTGTTACGTGCTATTTTCTTACTAGGTAGTGGATGGCCAACACGCCATCGCCAGGCTCCACCAGCCCGTCTTTGAGGAGCACCCGCAGCGTGATGCCTCGCCGAGTGAGCAGCGAGCCTCGGCCCGAGCTGGAGCGCAGGTCGGCCTCGTCGCCGCCACTCAGCTCCTCCTCGTCATCCTCACCACCGTCCTCCACCACCTGAGGCGAGCTGGGCACCTCTGAGGAGAACACAAATACACAGTAAGAAGTGATTAAGTAATGTCACCATGTCAACTGGGGGTCATAATTGGGAGCACTAACCTACAATTACAACCTAAATTCCAATTTTTGTTTTTATTTTAACCAATCATGCTTTGAATTTGTTCTAAAGGGGCCAGCCTGATGTCAGCATTTTTCAATCTGATTTGTTGGTCAGAGCAAAACTTGTTATAGCCCGCTTCGACTATCAATACACAACAAACAGCACCTTGGCAAAAATGAATTCGAAACCTAGGCGTTTTTATACGTTTACATGTTTTTGATTAATAGGACTGCTGAGATGTTTTTGGGGATAGATTTTCCCTCATTGCGTGTGGATATGGAATTTATCGTCCGCGATAAACGGGGGTTCACGTCTTATTATTGTCTAGCAATCACTTGGGTTTTCTTCCAGGGGCCAAAAAGATTTACAAACTGCAAAGTGTCAAACAATCTACGTTAATGTCTGCTTGATAAAAATCCTCCTATTGTGGGTGCTACATGCTAAAGTAATAGTAGCCACTAGCCCCCTCTCTGTGTTTTTGTGTTTTAACTCGGGGGCAAAACGAGCCCCAAATGGAGCGTCTCCGTTAACTGTCGCGAAAGTACCGCTGCTAGCCAGCCTTTTGTTTCCGCGTCCCGTCAGGACAAGAAAAGCGGCCTGCTCCTCCTTCCTTCTTCGTCCCCCACAGTCTCGGGATGACAATTAAAGCCCACTTTCATTCATCCTCCTCACCCATGATGGCTCCGAGGGCGCCGGGAACGAGTCGCTCCAGCTCGGGAAGCGGCCGTTTGAGCTTCCAGTCCGGACAGAGGTTTCTCTCTCTCGCTCCCTGGTCGGATATGAGCCTTCTTTCCGTGCTCACTGTAGCTCGGGCTGTTGTTGAAAAACATAAAATAAAGGCTGCGCCGTTTTCGTTTCCTTGTTGTGTTGCTTTAATGTCGGCTCTCCTCCCCTTTCGTCTTCCTCCTTGTCACTCTCTCCCTGGGCGCCAGCTGCCATGCCGACGACCACCCCCCTCCCCGGACACTGTTATCTACTCAGGTTATTAACGCATTTATACACATCACAATCGGAGGACAACATTGATCGGGCTAATTAAGGAAAATACATCAATAAAGTAAACTGTGCAGTGGTGTAAAATTATTAAAACAAAAAAAACTACTTGGAAGTGAAATGTAATAAGCACAATTACTGATACGTAGCGTTTTAAGCGAGAAACGCCATATTGTGAAATACGTAAAGTTTAGAAAATTCCACATTGTTCAGACATATTCTATCCACGGGACGGCCAGTGTCTTTCTCGAAGAAAAGCACTTTTCGTACACTTTGCCAGCAGAGGGTAGCAATTTTCCCAAGTCCGGGTTTGATCACGGTCAGCGTGTTTATAGCGACACATGCTGGATAAATAAGGTATTGCTCACCTCGAAGGGTGCTAATAAACAAACAAAAAACTGGGATAATTTGCCAATAATCTTTTCCCACCAGAAATGAATTACTTCCTCCCTCGCCCCCCAAAAAAAATCTAGCAGTAGTTTTGCGGTTATGGTATGTCATGCAGCCCCGTTAAATTCTGGACCACCATTAGGAGAAAAATCCTGAAGTCATGAGGACATTTTAAAAATATGTATTTTTAAAAAAGTTAATGCATGTTGATTGTATTTTGTGCTGTTTCTGATATTTATACTTTGAATTTACCGTTCATTCGCCTTGAGACCTACAAATCTTTGTTTTTATACCGGATGTGAAGTCAGATTACAAATGTTTCTCGCGATTGGATGAGCGCAGAAGGAGGGGCGTGTCTTTAAAGTAGCGCGAGTGGAAGTAAACACTGTTATCACTTGTTCCTGCTAAAAGAATGATGGAAGAAATGGACTAATCACTTTTAACTTAACTTTTCGGATGTGTGCGTCACGTTTAATGATGCGTAGTGTTAAGAAAGAAGCGATCCCGCTGGTAGAAAACGTCAAACCGACACGGAAGAGGCAGCGGACGCGTGGAAAAGACGGTAAGAATTATAATGTGACAAAATGAGGGAAATATGATTGATTGACAGCAGATCTGCTCAGTGTGTTGATAACATAAACCAAATAAGTTTTTCACTTTCCTCCAGGTCATTTCGAACACAGAGGCGTCCTATGTTTTTGGCATATTGCTAATACATGTCAGTCACGTGTGCAATTCATTAGTCTCAAGTCTCATAAACCTTCAAGTCCCAGAAAGTTTTGGTAAAATCAAGTTAGGATAGTCGACCGGTTTTCTTTTCATTTGTTTTTTTTTTGTGGGTTGTCAAGTTTTTGCTTTATTTTTGTGAACTTTTTGCCACATTTTCTGGAAAGTATAACTGCCCCATCCACAAACGTTTCCTCTTACTCCAACAGGCCCTAAAAGAGCCTGATGTCAACATAAGGACATATGTTATCCAGCGTCATTACATCATGAGGCTGCCCCTGACTCGCTTGAGCGGGTTTGTCTTTCCCTCTTCAAGTGTGGGTGTCTGAGATCATGCTGCAGCAGACCCAGGTCGCCACAGTGATAGACTACTACACAAAATGGATGAAGGTACACATCCTAGTCTATGTGTGGTAATAATATAATAATAATATCATTTGAAAGTTGTGTGAATGTGTTCCAGCGTTGGCGCACCGTTTCAGATCTTGCAGCTGCAACACTTGAGGTGACCACTAAAGCCTTAGATCTCTGTTAAGCAAAAAAAATAAATAAATATGTATTGAGACTATTGATTTTGTTCATGAGTATAGGAGGTGAATCAGATGTGGGCGGGCCTTGGCTACTATTCACGGGGGAAACGTCTGCATGAAGGTGCACAAAAGGTGAGTCATGAAGTATGAAAAAGAATGTGTGAAAAAAAATTCAAAAGGTCTAATGCGCGACTGGTTGTGTAATGCCATTGGTGCTTTTGTGTCTACAGGTGGTGTCGGAGCTCGATGGCCAGATGCCCGACACGGTGGACGAGTTGCTGAGACAGCTACCAGGGGTGGGCCGCTACACCGCTGCAGCCATCGGCTCCATCGCACTGGGCCAAGTCAGCCGTCACACACGTACACGTGAACGCCTTTGATGACAGGGAGTGACTACATCCTTCGTTACCTAGGTTACTGGAGCCGTGGACGGCAACGTCATCCGAGTCCTGTGTCGTATGAGAGCCATCGGGGCCGACTGCACAAGTCCTGCAGTCACAGAGGCCCTTTGGTGAGTCAAATAACTCTTTGAGCGTTTTTGACGTGAAACTTTGTCAATGGGAATCCGAACAAGGAGAGCTGTCAGTCGATTGGCGTCAAGTACTTTTTTTTTTTTCTGTTTATATGAGTGTAGAAAACTCTTGGCCAACTGTGTTTGATCATGAAGCCGGGGAAAGTATATATAAACAAAATAATTAATAAAAAAAAATCAACTCTGGCCAACAAAATAAGTGTTTGCTTTTTTTCTCGCCTGTTGTCTTTCAGGGCTCTGGCAAATACGCTGGTGGACCCAAAACGACCAGGGGACTTCAACCAGGCCATGATGGAGCTTGGGGCCCGAGTTTGCACCCCAAAGGGACCCTTGTGCGAGCAGTGTCCTGTACGCGCTCAATGCCACTCGTACCGCAAGGTACAATCAAAAGTACTCCCACTTTGTACTTAAGTAGAAGTATCGTGATTTTATGGATGATTGTGTGTGTAGGTTCAAGCCAAACAAGAGCAAAATTCCAAGAGGCTGTTCAGGAAAAAGGACATGAAGCTTGCAGACATTGAAGACTGCAGTAAGTTGTCTTCTTTCCTCCCAACTGGACTTCTCATCATTTTTTTTTTATCTGGCATTTCTCAATCAGATGCCAATGGATTCTGCCCACTATGTCCACGCGAGCCTTGGGATGAGGAGTTGGGGGCTCAGAACTTCCCAAGAAAGCCTGCCAAGAAGCCTCCCAGGGTGGAACGAACCTTGACGTGTGTGCTGACTCGGCATGGAAAAGGAGGCGAGGAGGAGTTCCTGCTCATGCAGAGACCAAATAAAGGTTTGAACGTGCGTCTCTGTTTCCATGTGGATTATTAAATTGAATGCTTGCCGTTATTTGTGTGTCCAAATGAGTTTACAATGTGATTCAAAAGTGTGAATGTTTTAATCAATTTACATTTTTTTCAAGCGGGTGAGAGGGTGAACACTATCTACATTATTAATCCCGATTTCTATATTTTATAATGTTTGGGTTTGGAATGGATTTCTTTTCGATTTTGACATTGAAATGTTTTGTTCCCAAATCCATGTGGCTTTGTCAGGCTTGCTGGCAGGCTTGTGGGAATTTCCGAGTCTTTTGTTGGATAAGGACAACAAGGCTGAAAAGAAAGATCAGACGGCGCTGTGTGCTCACCTTGGCAAACACCTGGGAGCGCCGTTGATTGACGGCTCTCTTCAGTATGTGGGAGAAGTAAGTGCTTGAAATGTCATTTTTTATTTTTTTCCAGTTTTGAAAAGTGCTTGACACCACGTTGAATGGCTATTTGACCGAATGACGTGGGTTTTATATCATTCCTTAAAATAAATGTGATTATCTCTTAAACTCAGACCCACCCCATGAGTACAGTATGCTATGCTATTTTGCATTTCTAGTTTTCTCATATTTCCAAAATGGAAAAGGAATCCATTAGTTGTGGATGCTCCCTGAATTTGATGTCCTCGTCGTTTTCGTAGGTGCTTCACATCTTCTCGCACATACACCAGACGTACGTGGTCCACACTTTGCACCTGGGAGACGCCGAGGCGCCTCTGCGGACGGGAGACGCGTGTTGGATCAGCAGGGCGGCGCTGCAGGAGGCCGCCGTGTCTACGGGAGTAAAAAAGGTCGCTTGTATTATGTCACGGCATATTGTAGAAATCCACAGATTTGCATATTTGCTCTTCTATTCACATTTTGCGTAAAACATGGCATGTCACATTCCACAACACTTTTCACTGACTGTTACACAATATTGGCCATTGTTGTTTCTAAAAAGGAAATACTTTCTTGAAAAGTTGAATGTTACAAAATTTAATATTACACTGCAAAATATATTTCTAAACTGATTTTTTTTTTTTCAAACATTTAATGTTCGTCTTTTTTAAAACTGCTGTATTGTACTGTATGTCGACTCTATTCCAGATTCTGAAGCTTTGTGACTCAGCAAGCATTCAGAAGGAGCTGAACTCTCCAGTAAGTTTTCCTCTCCTTCTGGGAACCTGTGGCTTGCGAGAGAATTAGATTTAGCCTAAAGCGTAATTCTTCAGGCCAGAGAAGCTGCTATAAATAGACACCTGAAACCCTCTGATGATAAAATCTTACAAATTTGTCTCACTTAGGCTGCGAAGAGGCAAAAAAAACGACGCCAAGAAAAGACCACGTAGTGCAAAGAATGGCAAAATGAAGCTGTCCAATGATAGCAACAAGCAGTTGTCACTCTCGACTTTCTTCAAGACCACCAAGCAGGAACCTTGATCCAAGTTTTACATTACTAGGTTCTGTACAGTGTCATCTGCATTTGTCTCTGAGTCGTGCTGCTGACAGTGAAGTCTTTTTAAAGTAATTACACATGGGTTTACAAAGGCCTGGCAAAATCTTCTAGTTCCCTACACGCTTCCATTGGAAATTAAGATGAGGAATTTTACAAGTATTCTCAATATTCCATGGGATTAAATGGGAAATTATTGGATTTGAATCAGCAGTGGATTTAACATCCAGTTCTGCTCACAGTGAAAGTACACTTCATTTTTTAAAATAATTTTATTGTAATTACTGTTATGTTTATGGTTAGCCTTTTCAATTTTTGTGCAAGTGTTTTGCTCAATGTCTTTCTTCTAACTGTGGTTACTAAGAATGAATGCAGAAATGAATGAAATCTTGAAATACAAAAACATGAGCGAGCGTACTACTTCTACGATGTGTGCGAGACTGAAACTGAAGGAGTCGACAAAGGCTAGAATGCAAGCCAAGCTGGTAAACTCCTTGAGTATATAAAAATTGTAAGGTACACCTGTAAACGTGTTTTTAAATGAAATGTATCACACTGAAATGTTTTTTTTCGGGTTAAATAGTTTTTTTTTCCTCAGCAAAAAAACACCCTTTAGTGGCGTTTTCCTCCTTTTCATCGATCTCGTGGTCGATTGTCAGTTTGCCCAGTCGTGGCTATTACAATAAAAACTAAGTAAACAGCGACTCCTAGTGTTCAGTTGGTGTCCTAACCTACCGTATTTTAGGCACGCAAAGAATGCGGACACGTGTTGAGCTTGTTCCCCTGCATTGTTCCTCTCGAACGTTGGCGGCCGCATAATGTGCTGCACTTGAGGAGAAGAAGGAAGAGCTACGGACCTCGGTTCAACTTAAAGGTTGTAAGTTTGTCGAAGAGCTTTGAAAATGTTCTTGTAACTTTAATTGGGTCTTTTTGCTGCGTGACATGCAGGTGATGACGTCTGCGTGGGAAACAATCTTGTCTGTCCACCAGCACATGGTCGACAATGGAGGTAAGTATCTCAGATTTTTCCTAACTCGGCAGTAATATAGAGATTATTGAGACGTGTGTAGTTTTTCTACAAGCTGCAAAATATTTGCGTTCTTATACTTGCTGCTGGGCAAAACTGTTCAATAAGTTTGTCAGTTTTGTTTTCTCTGGAACCTGCTAAACATGTCGATTGAATGCTGGCATTGTCTCCGTATTCTAGGCATCTCATCTAGTGTCAAAATGTCTGGCCTCGTGGCCTCTGCATTATGACTTAATTTAAATTCAAATCCTTATTATCATTTTAAGAGGCCCAAAATATGACAGTGGTCCATGGTGGCAAAGCAATACTTTTATCTGAATAAATCTCTTCAACTCACTATTATTGTTTTTCCTGACGAAGATAATCAAAAGAAGTGTTTTGATTACATTTTATTACAACGCGCATTTTAGCATTTGTGTGTTGAATGTAAGCCTTTAAGGGGCGTGGCTTAGTGAGTGATTTGAGCAGCTGAGTTAGATTGCTCTGCAGTTGAGCATCTGCATTCTGTGTGGATACTGTGGCCTAAAGCAGCTCCTTGTGAATGTTGTCACTTTGTTTGATATTTGTGTGTTTGCATTTTAGATGTGTTTGAAGAGCACCTTTGAACGGCAAATTGAAGAATTATGCGTTTTATGTTTAAAGGATAATTAAGGCCTTCACTTTGGGAAATCCGCAGACACACTGACTACTATATCTGTATCAAAGCTATTACATTAATTACATACATTGTGCTCTAAATACCTCACATGAACATTGTATGCAAGGCCGGGCTTATGTGGCGTATGCCTGAAATGTTTATGTTTGTTTTTACTGTGAACATTGGCAGCGAGCATAAGGAACTGGTTAGATGAGTGATCATTGGGATCTGAACGCCACTATTTTTCTTCAGTGCTGCTAGACTTTCATCAGCCTCTTCTGAAGATTTTTTTCCCCCCAATTTATCATACTTTTTAAATTAATCGTCCGATTGATCAGTTCTCTGAATTTTTGACTGCTAAATAGTTTAACAGGAATTGGCCCAAAAAAAATCCATATTTGTGATAAGATGAAAACATGATTAATTTGTTTATTTATTTTTACTTCTTTTAAATCAAATGTAAAAAAAAAAAAAGTATTTTTCTTTTCCAACATGTGCTTTCACTTTTCTTTTTTACTAAACTAAACCTTGAATCATTTTTTCAACCTTTTTGGAATGTAAGTTTCCATGATTTTAAGCACTGATCTGATGATGGTCGAATGTTATGAAGTTCTCTGCTGCCATCTAGCGGGTGTGTAAAGATCGAACTATAATATATGCTTGTGAGTTGCTCCACTTATTGTTGTGTGCGTTGCCGCAGACAAGAGGACTGACCCGTGGCCGTTGGTCAACTCGCCGGTGCCGGTCACGCTCATCGTGCTGACGTACCTCTGCATGGTGTGGGCGGGGCCTCGGCTCATGAGACACAGAAAGCCCGTAGACCTCCGCATGGTTCTCATCCTTTATAACTTCGCCATGGTGGGCTTGTCGGTCTACATGTTCCTTGAGGTGCGTCCAATCCTGAAGTGTTGGAATGTGTGTGATGTTGAGCGAATGCTGCCTCAGTCTTGGTTCTTTGACACCCGTCATGTACAGTTAAGGGGGAGCAAGATTGTGTCAAGATGGAAACCATAAAATTGTCTGTTAAACTCTAAAGCGCAGAGGCAAGCCAGAATACGAGTCCTGTGCTCCCTCTTATGCGTTCCAATTTAGAGGCAAGTGACGGCAATTTGAACCAACTGGAGGCGTTAGAAGGAGGACTGGTTGACTCCAAAGAAAAGCGTAATAATAATGACTTTGTATATTAGAATCAAAATGATCTCAACCGGCATAATAAAATACGAATTTGTCATTTTGGAATCACACAAGTACTACGACAGTGCACCTCTGCAAATCGTGGAAATCCATGAATAGTAGAAGGTTTTTAATTGCCACAAGATGACGGCAGAGCGCTTATTTTTCTACGATGCTGGCCTGACGAAATCAATCTTTCAACTAATAGCATTGACTTTCTTTTTACATCCATTTATTTATATTCTCTGCTATGCATTAACACCAAATTCTGCTGAGTTTAGTGCCATTAAATTCCCTTCTGTTGCTCCCGTGGCTTCCAAAATAGTCATCTGTGAAGCTTGTCGTGTGACTTGTTTCGTAGTTCTTGACTACTTCGTGGCAGTCCAACTACAGCCTCCTGTGTCAGCCGGTGGACTACAGCAGCAGACCACTGCCCATGAGGGTGAGAGACATTTTGTCTTTCAGTGTCTGGAAAAGCGTTTTTATTCATCGTTGTTATCGCTATAATGGCTCCGTTGCTTGTTCTTTGTCTTAGATGGCTCGGGCCTGCTGGTGGTTCTTCTTCTCCAAAGTCATTGAGCTCAGCGACACGGTACGGCGACCTTTTTCATGATTTGTATATTTTGCGGGCGAGGGAAAGATAATTGAGTATCGTTGATCTGAACTGAACACAAGGACATCAGCTCAAAGGTGATGGAAGCATTTTATGATTCCTTTCTCTGACTGGGTGGGAGCAGATCTTCTTCATCCTGAGGAAGAAGAACGGCCAGCTGACTTTCCTTCATGTCTTCCACCACGCCACCATGATCTTCAACTGGTGGTCTGCCGTCAAGTACGTGGCTGGCGGACAGTGTAAGACAACGTCTGCTTGCTTGTTGACAACGGTCATGATCAGGTTGCGAAACTGGCAATGAAAGAAACCAGAAATTGTACAGAAATCAAGGTTGGCTTTTCATAGGGAATTTAAATATAGTTTGGGAATATATTTGTGAACATATTCTCACTTAAACTCAGAAAGTCATAGATTTTCGCTGGATTCGAAGTCGTGTATTCCGGAAGGTAACGAGCGTCTCTCGTTGCAGCTTTCTTCGTCGGCCTGCTCAACACGTTGGTCCACACTGTGATGTATTCTTACTACGGCCTGGCTGCTCTTGGCCCTCACATGCACAAGTATCTGTGGTGGAAGTCTTACCTCACCTGCCTGCAGCTGGTAAGAAGAATACTTGTATAGAAAAAAAAATGATGTGGTCGGAGTCACCGAGATCTCAACTGCAGTTCACTCTGTTTTTTTGTTTTTGTTTTTTTTAATATCTGTTTTGACAAAGTAAAGAATAGAACATAAAAATTCAGGACAGCAATATTAGTCGTTCGAGGATAAAGAATATATGCTAGAAATACACATCCGGGCGTTCTGTCTTCAAATGTTCGGAATGAAATAAAAAAACAGAAAAATACAATTTCAAATCATGAATACCTGAAACGTCTACGCAAGTAACACCCGCTGCTGGAGAAAAGACCAAAGACAAAAAAAAAAAAAGAGAATGAAGAAACTTGCAAGGCAAAGACATTAACGCCAGCTTTTATTTTACCTCGCCAGCTGCAGTTTGTGCTGATTCTCATGCACACAATCTACAACCTGTTGACTGAATGCGACTTCCCGGTGGTCACCAACGTTTTGGTGGTGGTTTACGCCATCATCCTCATCATCCTCTTCGCTAACTTCTATCGCCAGAGCTACTTGGACAAGAAGAAGCAGAAGTAAGATGGATTCAAGTTTGCACAGCGCCGTTCTAATCACGCAAAGATGTTTACATACAATCAAACGTACAACATGCTGCTGCTGTGTGCGTACGTGCGTGAGTATGCGTGCAAACTAATTTTTGTCCACTAGAGGGCAGCGCGTGCCCAAGTTGGATTAAAAACAAGCAGAAGCTGGCGACACGTTTCTCTCATATATTTATTATTTCTTGAATGGAGAAGATGGCAAACATTCAAAAGTGTGTTGTGTGCATTTATAGAAAATATTTAAAGGGGTTTGATTTGCTTTGCATCGTTGTAGCAGGGAGACAAACCCACAAAATAAAACAAAGGTTTACAAACATTGTTTTCCCCTTTATTGAAACAACACAGCAACACGATACGTTTGTTTTGGGGTTTCGGTCTGAAAACAGATGTTTTTTTTTAAAAAATACATGAGAGGAAATGTTCACATTGCAGCAACAGTATAATGAAGTCCTTCCCCCCTTTCTTTTGGGTTCAATGAGAGTGATTTTGAAAGGATTTTGGATCATTTAATGGCTTTCTTGTTATATTTCTTTGGTAAAGTGAACCGTCTACTTTTATGATTTATAAGTAGCAATTCCTCCAATAAACTGCTTTAACTGTAATTATCTGTAGATGCCACATAACAGCGGCAAAGAACCACTTTGGTCAAAATAAAGTTCGTCAACTCACTTTCCTAGTTCGTTGTCCACCAGATGGCGTCAAAGCAATCTTCTTGAAAGAAGAAAACAAGGCTGCAAATTTTTTCCCACCAGTCATTTGTTAATCAGTTAATTGTTTTATTTTTATTGTGTGGCCATAAAAAAAAATCATATTTCTTAGAGGAGCAGAAACAGCAAAGGTAGCGCCATTTTTTTTTCCTTAAAAAATGAAAAAAATAAACAAGTCTGAGTTTGACTGGCAACATCTGTGCTCACTGCTCACAACTATACAAGTTGTGTTTTTGATGCAATAATTGTAATTTTAATAGCTTCAAGCTCCATTACGTGTTCTGTACAATGACTACCCTGGATATTAGGAAATAATAATTGGTATCAAGGAAGTATGTTGAAGTAACACATGTTCAACTATTGTGTTTTTTTTTTTTTTGGGGGGGGGGGTTAGGAGCCAAATTTAGCCAGGGTTGGTAACTGATGGACTTAGTCACTTTTGTATTTTCACTCCGCTGAGTGCCAATTAAAAAGCAGCTCCTGACTCAAGTTGAAGCCTAGGATGGCTCACCTGCGGAAGCTATTGTTCTGATGGGAAGCTGAGGCGTGAGAATCTCCGGTGCCGCCTCTCACCGTCTGCTCCATGCGGAAGAAGTTCGAGAAGCGGAAGCAGCTCTGGAAGCTACCTTGGAATTCTGCAAGGAGGAAAAAAGGGAAGTCGAATAGTAGCCAGATTTCATCTGACATAAAACTGTGCTGTGAGTTTCCTGTCCAATCAGAATGGAGCCTCCCGTTACCATGGCAACCTAATATGCCCAGTATGCCCAGAACCTTTTCTTTGAAAGACATCTAGTTGTCTTCATTTCCATCATATTTCGTCACAGTTCTTCCAATTCAAACAAAGCAAACAGCATTTTCCGTTGTTGCCCGAACGTGCCGTTTTTTTTTGTTTTTTTTTAGGCATGCAAAGGATGCGGGTGCGTGCTGGTCTTGTTCCTCCGCATAGTTCCTGTCCAGTGTTGGCGGTCGCATAATGTGCTGCACTCCAGGAGGAGGAGGAAGAGCAACGGAACTCAACTTGAGGTATGTTACCAATCTCACGTGGCGCTTCGTAGAAGAAATTTCTAAATGCGGTTGTGGATTTTTGGTGCGCGACAGGCCGAATGATGACGTCTGCGTGGGAAACCATTTTGTCTGTCCACCAGCACTTAGTAGACAATGGTGGTATGTATCATTCCCTCTTTACTTTTCAACTTGGTGTCAAACCTGAGGCCCGGGGGCCAGAGCCGTGCCGCCACATCATTTTATTTTCCCCGTGAAGGCAAACTTGTGTGTCGACTTCATAGTTTTTGCTGAAATACCAAAACTCTGTCACTGATTATTAAGATTTTGCAAGCATTTTTCTTAGCATTCTCCCTTTTAACATCCACTGAAAAAAAAATAGTTGGACAAACATTTTTGTATGACTGCTTGTGTATATGTGATAATATGATAATATTTATAGAAGGAATGACTTTGACCCCCTTGAGCTAAGATATATTTTATTGATAAATGTATATTTTTTCTACAACCTGTTAATTGTTCTTATTCTTTCTGCTGGCCAAAACTATTCAGTAATAAGTCTGTTATCTTTATTACTGATTTTTGTCTGAAACCTGCTCAACGTGTTGCTGAATACCCGCATCGTCGCTATCGTTCACGTATCTCATCTCGTTTCACAATCTCAGGCCTTGTGGCGCCAATGCATATGGTTCCATTTAAATTCAAATCTTTATTTTTATTTCAAGAGGCGCACCGGTCACGTCATTAGGGCCACAAAATGTCGCAGAATGGCACTACTTTTGTTGAAGTAAAACTCCTCAACTCAATCAAGGTTGTTCCTTGGCACCAAGATGTCACAGGATATTTTTCAAAGTAACCACGTTGATAACATTTATTACCTTGTACCCTAATTATGTGACATGACCATTGTGTGCATGACATGTGCACGTATGTGCATGACCGAGTTTGTGTCGTTTAGCAGTGGATTTAATCTTTCGGATTCTTTTTTGAAATACACATTGGCGGTGGTCATGAATAACTGGTTAGATGTTTGATTGCTGAGTGATTACAAAGAAAAATCGTGTATCTTGCTCCACTTGTTGTTGTGTGCGTTGCCGCAGACAAGAGGACTGACCCGTGGCCGTTGGTCTACTCGCCGGTGCCGGTCACGCTCATCGTGCTGACGTACCTCTGCATGGTGTGGGCGGGGCCTCGGCTCATGAGACACAGAGAGCCCGTAGACCTCCGCATGGTTCTCATCCTTTATAATTTTGCCATGGTGGTCTTGTCGGTCTACATGTTCCTTGAGGTGCGTCCAATCCTGAACTTTTGGAATGTGTGTGATGTTGAGCGAATGCTGCCTCAGTCTTGGTTCTTTGACACCCGTCATGTACAGTTAAGGGGGAGCAAGCTTGTGTAAAGATTGAAACCAGAAAAAAAGAGAATGCAATTTGTTGAGAAATTGTGTGTGAAGGCTGAGAAACGGAATACATTTGAATGATTGTGAATGATACTGAATGACATTAAATGATTTTGAAAGATTCTGAATGACAAGGAATGATTGTGAATGGTACTGTACTGGTACAGTCACTTCCGATCAAATCAAGTGACCGGAAGTGACGGGATTTCTCCAAAAATTGCATTCTCTAATTTGTCTTGTCGGAAACTCACAAGTACTACGACAGTGCTCCTCTGCAAATATTTTAATTGCCCCGAGATGCCACAAGATGGTGCCAGAGCGCTTTTTCTGTTTGACGAAGCTGGCCTGACTAAATGAAGCGCCTCCTTTTAAACTTTCATCTAATTGTTTTCAATTTCAATAAACATCCATTTATTTATATTCTCTGCTATGCATTAACACCAAATTTTGCTGAGTTTAGTGCCACTAAATTCCCTTCTGTTCCTCCCGTGGCTTCCAAAATAGTCATCTGTGAAGCTTGTCGTGTGACTTGTTTCGTAGTTCTTGACTACTTCGTGGCAGTCCAACTACAGCCTCCTGTGTCAGCCGGTGGACTACAGCAGCAGACCACTGCCCATGAGGGTGAGAGACATTTTGTCTTTCAGTGTCTGGAAAAGCGTTTTTATTCATCGTTGTTATCGCTATAATGGCTCCGTTGCTTCCTTTTGTCTCAGATGGCTCGGGCGTCTTGGTGGTTCTTCTTCTCCAAAGTCATCGAGCTCAGCGACACGGTGCGTAGACCTTTTTGGATATTTTGCAGGTGGTAGAAAAATGATTGACTATCACTTGTTTTGGGTTCCACCAGGACGTCGTTAGAAATTTTGAGGTCTCTCTCTTTTTTTTTTTTTTTACTGTTGATATCTGTCATGTAACTTGACATGGTTATCCTTTCTCTGTGTTGGTGGGAGCAGCTCTTCTTCATCCTGAGGAAGAAGAACGGCCAGCTGACTTTCCTTCACATCTTCCACCACGCCACCATGATCCTCAATTGGTGGTCTGCCGTCAAGTACGTGGCTGGCGGACAGTGTAAGGTTGCGCAATTTGGGAGTTTCCCCACATTGGAAACTTTCCATGGGAATTTACGAGACTAAAATAAAGCTTTCCTTCATCTACTCACAGAACGAGCATCTCTCGTTGTAGGTTTCTTCATCTGCCTGCTCAACACGTTGGTCCACACTGTGATGTATTCTTACTACGGCCTGGCTGCTCTTGGCCCTCACATGCACAAGTATCTGTGGTGGAAGTCTTACCTCACCTGCCTGCAGCTGGTAAGAAGACAACATTCTCACACATTCTGGAAAACCTGGAAAATGATTGAGCAATTTTCCTGACTTGGAAAACTAATTGAAAATGAGAAAAAAAACAGAATGTCTTGGAAAAACTTGCGTTGTCCTGGCAAATAATTTTCCCTCCATCTGCTTCGCTCTGCCTCTGCTGGTGTTCGCAATCTGTTCAAACAAACATTTGTTTGTTGTTTGTTTCCAGCTGCCTTCAGAGCAACATTGAGCTGTGGCGCTTTTCTGCTTTCTCTCACCGCGTGGCGTTACCAACCAATCAAATTGCATATTCCCTTCGAACACTTCTGCTGCCCAGTTTTAATTTCTCTCTCTCTCTCTCTCTCTGTCTCTCCCCTCTCTTCCTATTGTTATTATTTTAATTAAATTCAATTGCTTTGTTTTTAATACCTTTTTTTGCGCTGCATGACATGATATTGATTTTGATATTTATATATTTGATTAATTTTTGTGGTGGTTTTTACTTGACTTTACAAGACAGGTTTCAAATGCACAAAATCGAAATCGTAAGCAAACGGGTGAACGAACATTTTTTTTAGGTGATTTATTGAACATATGAAATATATTTTGGTTACATTTACAACAGAATTGCCAGAAAAATAAAAACTCACATCCTTGAAAAGTGTGCGCCAGTAACGCCCGCTGCTGGAAAAAAAAAGACCAAAGACGAAAAAAAGAATGAAGGAACTTGCAAGGCAAAGACATTAACGCCAGCTCTCATTTTGCCTCTCCAGCTGCAGTTTGTGCTGATCCTCACGCACACGATCTACAACCTGTTCACCGAATGCGACTTCCCGCTCGTCACCAATGTTTACGTGGTTGTTTACACCTTCTTCCTCGTCATCCTCTTTGCTAACTTCTATCGCCAGAGCTACCTAAACAACAAGAAGCAGAAGTAAGATGTTTTCACATTCGTACAGCGCTGTTCTTCACCCTCAAACATGTTTACATACAACCAAACGCAAGACATGCCTGCTGTGTGTGCTGTGTCACCCTTCGCCACTAGAGGGCAGCACGCGCCCATGTTGGATTAAAAAAAAACAGGTTTCATTTCGATTTTTATTTCTTGAATGGAGAAAATGTCAAACATTCCAATGTGTGTTGTAAACAATCTGTACGTTTATATTAAAAGCTATATATTAGATAGAATATCTATATAAATTATTATTATTTTGCTTTGCGTTACTGTAGCAGGGAGACAAACAACAAAACCACAAAATCAAACAGAGGAATGCAAACATCTCCGTTAATAAAACAACACAGCAACATGATACATTTGTTTCTGTGCTGCGGTCTAAAAACAGATGTACAATACGAGAGGTTGTTTTAACAAAAAAATGCATGAGAGGAAATGTTCCAATTGTGGCGACACTGGAATCAAATCCATTTCTTATTTTTTCTATTAGGTCAATAAAAGTGACTATGAAAGGATTTTGGTGAATCTAATGGCTGGCATCTTAATATTAACTCTCCTGTTACCTTTCCTTGGTAAAGTTAAGAGTTATTGACACACCCACGAAACAAATTTCTGCTGTAACTGTCATTACCTACTGATGCCACAAAATGGCGGCAAAGAACTACTTTTGTCAGAAAGAATCTCCTCAACTCACTTTAACTTTTCCATCAGATGGCGCCAATTATGCATTCAAAAATCAATGATAAAAAAAAAACAAATAAAAAAACAGCAAGCTCAGCACACCCAATTAAGTTCCTGCCCTGTACAATGAACACACATCACTGAATAGTAAAGAATAGAAAAATACTTTTGTCGCGTTGGTTTTTACTTACTGAATATGTGATGCAAATCAGGAGTAAATGTTCGTGATTTGTTTTTGGTGGTTTGGTGGTTTTGCAAAGACACGCACACACATACAAACCAAAATATACTTGGGAAATAGATCCCTAGCCACCAAAAACAATGGTTAACACTTTCACACTTACAAATGTTCTCATGTGTGTTTACAGCTAACAATATGCTTGTACTGTGATGATAAATATCAAAATCTGACCAGTACATATTTAATCTGTATTTACAATATCTAGATCATAAAATGCAGCTGTGAAGTGGGAGTACAAAATTGTACAAAAACTGTCATGCTCTTGCATGCGGGAAAGGAGAGCCACAGTCACTGCTTAACTTTTAAGCCATTTATTTAACACAAGAAGAACAATTAAACAATAAAACCAGCACACACACTCACACAGGAGGGCCACAGCTCACACCCAGACACTCGCACGCAAACTTGCCAACGTCACACGTCTCCCAGCCAGTTCCCGCCTTTTAAAGGCACATCCACGTACGTTGACAACAATATGTACAGTATTTTCTATACAGTTAATGCTTGCAATTTTTGTGTGTTCAAATATCTTTACAAAGTGTTTTAATAAGTTTAAATGTTTTTGATATAGTCTCTATATTGCAGATTTACATGGATTGCCAGTGGCTCTGTGATCGGCGGGGGCGGGGTTTAGTTCACTGTGCAATCAAAATACACTATTGAGTCGTAATTAGGGCCCGACAAATATAGAATTTTTGAGGCTGATGAAGATTCTGATATTGGCAGAATAAAATTCTGATAACTGATTAATTGGATCATTCCTTTAAAAAATATATATGATCAATAAAACAACTTCTTTCTTGGTCCCTTGATACATACAACAATAGAGATATTAATTACTCGTAGAACATTTTAATTTTTAAAATTTCGGCCGATAGTATGTGTTGAACTTTACATCATAGCGAAAAAAAATCAGGCAGATTTTCTTTCTTCTTTGTTTTATGTTCTTATGTGTAAATGACTAACAACAATGGCAGATTTTTGCTGATTTTAAAAAAGCTAATCTACTGGCCGATTAATCGGTCGGGCCCTCGTCTTTATTCCATGAGATCTGTCTTTGAGTGCTCGAACGCTGGCTACATCTTTAAGCAGCGAATGAACGAGTTATCTTCACCCATAGCTCCACTTTGCCACATCCAATATGGCGTCCACGTACGATTCAACACTCAAGCAATATCTATGTGGAGACTTTTTCATATTGTTGGTAAAGACGCCTTGGTACTTTCAGCTGGCAGAAAGCGAATGTCGACTGATGACGTGAACTTAAAATTATGAAAAACTTTCACCAGATATAAACCAAAATGATTTTCAAAATACTTCATTAGAATCAAAATTTAAGTTTATGGAAGGCTCCGCTTGTCTAACTGGGAAGTATGACTGTGATGATAAAAATGTCAAAATAATGCTATCCATGTCTACGACTCGGTGTACACTGACGACATGTGGCCGAGGCCGCGCTCGAAGCTGCTCGTCTGGAAGAAGGCGCCCTCCTCTGGACTGGAGGAGAACTGGCACCCAGCGCCGCCTTGCAGCTCCTGACTCAAGTTGAAGCCTGGAAGGCACACACACACAAGCATGATACAGATGGAATCATCTCCCTGGCCCAAATGGAACCGTTATGGGATGACTCACCTGCGGAGCACAGAGAGTTACTGGTGGCCATGTGGAAGCCATTGTGCTGATGGGAAGCGTAGGCGTGAGAATCTCCGCTGCCGCCACCGCTCACCGTCTGCTCCATGCGGAAGGAGTCCGAGAAGTGGAAGCAGCTCTGGAAGCTACCTTGGAATTCTGCAAGGAGGAAAATAGGTAAGTCAAATAAAAGCCAGATTTCATTGTGCAACCAAAATGGAGCCTCTAGTTGCCATGACAACCTAATCTGCCAAGGACCTTCACCGTCTGATGTAATTTAATTTTTAATCAGCAATGTGGCTGTCTCATTTCAAATTCCAGAGAGTTGGCTCTCGATGACGTCAGCGCTAAACCAGCCTCTAGGTAGTTGGTTTTTTTTTCAGTTAATTCATTTTTTTAGAGTTTAGTCAAGTCAAATAAAATGCATTATGGAAAGTTGGATTAAGTCCCCACTGAAGGCTCAGGTCGCAAATGCTTGCAAATTGAGCTGATACTGGCCCGTTTTGAAGGTATCGGGTACTCATAGAGGCAGCCGATACAGCCACACCGATACTTTAGGCAAGTCAAATTTGAAAAAATCCCCTTTGACAGAAGTTGGCGTTATACTTTGACTCATTGGCAAATCATCATCAGAAAGGAAAGTCTTTATTTGCAATTTTTTGTCATTGTGGTAGTTTTTATATCAAAAGTACGTATTAGTACTCAGTATTGTGAATACTCAAAGATTGAATACTCTGTACTGGTAAAGGTTTTGAGTCATATTGAACATCCCTACTTATCACTCAGATGACAAGTTTAGCGTTAAGATTATGAGAGCGTGCTTGGAAACATTTGTCCTCTCTCCCTCTCCCCAAAAAGTTCTGCGACTCTTTATTCTCGACGCTATTGTAAGTCTTAACTTAGTCTTCGCCATTGTCTGTGTTGTCGTTGCGTGCCGACCGCAGGAGTCACAATAGTGGCGAGACGACCCTTCTTGGAACATGTCTCGGCGACAGCGTGACCACAAAGTGGTGACGGCGGCGCGCACTCGTGTGTGTTCGAGGGTGCCGAGAAAACAGCGTTGAACGTTCAAGCGCGACGGGGTGAACACCCGAACACCCGACCGCCAGACTCGCCATGTTCTCTGAGAACAGCGCGACACGCCGGCCTCTGTTTACTTGGCTCATTCTGGCTCCCGGCTTTTGCGGCTTACCCACTATCTGTCTCTAAAAATGTTCAAGATGCAAGTCAGCCTTTCAAAGGGGACATTTCAACTTTTGCAGCATTGCCGAGTAGGATCCGCTTTGTGCATTATCGCCTCACGGGACAAATCATTAGGTACACCTTAGGTATGCCATTCAACTGTCCAGACTTTTCGTCATTGTGAAATATTTTATAACATGGAAATGTATTAAATTTAATAATCATTTAGTTCAGGAAAAAAATTCTAAATATTTTTTTTTTTTTTTATGAAATGTTTTATTATTTAATGAACGATTTCATTTGTTTGGATGTTTTTTTTGTTTTTTTTTTGTGCAGGTGTCTCTAATGAAGTGTCCAGTGATTCCGAGCAAAACATCTTCATTGGCCTTACCGTTGTTGGGGTTCTCATGGTGGTGATAGTGAGAGAAGGGCTTGTGCTGAGCTTGGATGTGATGCTTCTCTAATGCAGGAGGAGGAGGAGGAGGAGGGGGAGGCGGGGGAGGGGGGCTGCCTGTTCCCTTCATCCCCGGTGAGAGGAGCGGACCTGACATCCTGAAGGACACGCACACACACACAAACACACACACAGATTTTGTCTTCCAATATCAATCCATCATCTCAGGACTCTGACCGAGTAAAACGCGTGATGACATCCCAAGCGGACCTCCACGCAGGCTCGCTCACCGCCAAGAAGGAGACGTGTGGAAACTTTGGGGCTCCCCACAAACACATTCTGTGCGATAAAGTCAACAAACACTTGACCGAGTTTGCATTGGGGAGAAATGTACGAGTGCTATGTACTATTGCAAATGTTTTTTTTTTTTTTTAAACAGTAAGAAATTTTAGCATAAGAAATGAAGATCGTGACATTAAAACATTCCCCGCGAAACTAAACAAAAAACATTTTTGAATGTTCAATTTCTGAATAGCTTAATGTTAAAAATGCCATAGACGGGCTAACAAATATAATCAATAGGTGGAGCAACACATGTAGACAGCTAATGTCACAACATATTCTTTTCTTTATGAATTATCGGAAGCACCCGTTATTTACAAACAAAATGAAAATAGTCTTTTAACCCCTGTGTGTTTGGAAAACACAAAAATCAATATCCATCCTGATTTGTGTCACGTGAATACACGCCGACCGCCCACAGCCCGCGGCGCGCCCGGGTGACGGGTGAGCTTGTGCAGAAGCGCTCGGCCCCACACGACACCGAGCGCGTCTGCTCTGCGTCACCGGCCGTTCAACACGCGTGTTGTCATTGTGAAAAATACGGCAAATGGTGTTTATCCAAGTCGTAGCTGTAAAATATTTACCGCAAAGGGAATATGAAAGGAGCTGAATGACATCATACCTTTTCTTGCGGAGGCAGTAAAACCAAGGAATGGAAAGCCCGTTTATTTGGGGATTTTTTTTAAATTTTATATATATATATATATATATATATATATATATATAATTTTTTGTCTGTTTTTATTTATTTATTGTATTTGTTTATATGTATGTTTACTTGCCCTGACTGCCCACCACTGGAGATGGTTTAACACTGTAACTGCCTTTAACAAAATGCAGCTGGCAAGTCAGCTTCCCTTAAATATTTAACAGCTCCTTAGCGTGTGCAGATGAGGAATGCGGCACATAAAGTGCTGCTGCTGCTGCTGAAGAAGCACATGCTTGGCAGCGGCGAGGACGACGACGACGGCGGCGGCGCTGCTGCCGGACACGGCCGAGGAGGTCGAGGACGTCCCCGAGGTGCTGCTCGGACCTCCTCTGAGAGCCGTGCGTGATGCAGGCCCAGCAAGTAAATGAGCAACGAGCGTAAAGCTGTCAAGCGGCGCCGCCAGTATTTGATTTATTCTGCATTTGGGTTCGCGGAAGCGGCTTGAAGGGTTTAATTCAGCCTCAAACATTACGGTACATAAAACTCAACCGTGAGGAGCAGGTTTTTTTTTTTTTTTTTATTGTTCTTATTTCTGATGCTTCATAAAGTTGTGTGGAATACTTGTGAAATTCAGTGGACTTTGAGTTTGAGGTCATGCAAGCGTAATGAGGGAAACTTTTAGAAAAAAAAACATCTCTTTGTGCAAGGAATAGCAAATAATAATTTCTGTCATAATACGATTTCAACAGACATAAAGTCAGATTATTTGTTGATGTTAAAAAGGGAAAATAATGTTAAGAATGTGTGAGTAATTTTTGTTTTAAATAAAAAGTTTATTTTTGTGTTTGTCTCCTTTCTCATTTATCATTTTAAAATAAATTACATTATAATTTAGTGACCTATTGTCAAACCAGAAAGTTAAATGCATATCATCACTGTCCTGTGAAAAACACTTATTTCCATTTTCATTTAACTTATTTAGAATTTTAACGTTAATGGCGAATCTGACCCTAGTTTGAAACCCTACTTTAAAACCCTAACCCTAGTTTGAAACCCTACTTTGAAACCCTACTTTGAAACCCTAACCCTAGTTTGAAACCCTACTTCAAACCCTAACACTAGTTTGAAACCCTACTTTAAAACCCTAACCCTAGTTTGAAACCCTACTTTGAAACCCTAGTTTGAAGCCCTACTTTGAAACCCTAACCCTAGTTTGAAACCCTACTTCAAAACCCTAACCCTAGTTTGAAACCCTACTTTGAAACCCTAGTTTGAAGCCCTACTTTGAAACCCTAACCCTAGTTTGAAACCCTACTTTGAAACCCTAACCCTAGTTTGAAACCCTACTTCAAAACCCTAACCCTAGTTTGAAACCCTACTTTAAAACCCTAACCCTAGTTTGAAACCCTACTTTGAAACCCTACTTTGAAACCCTAGTTTGAAACCCTACTTTGAAACCCTAGCCCTAGTTTGAAACCCTACTTCAAAACCCTAACCCTAGTTTGAAACCCTACTTTAAAACCCTAACCCTAGTTTGAAACCCTACTTTGAAACCCTAGTTTGAAGCCCTACTTTGAAACCCTAACCCTAGTTTGAAACCCTACTTCAAAACCCTAACCCTAGTTTGAAACCCTACTTTGAAACCCTAGTTTGAAGCCCTACTTTGAAACCCTAACCCTAGTTTGAAACCCTACTTTGAAACCCTAACCCTAGTTTGAAACCCTACTTCAAAACCCTAACCCTAGTTTGAAACCCTACTTTGAAACCCTACTTTGAAACCCTAGTTTGAAACCCTACTTTGAAACCCTAGCCCTAGTTTGACAACCCATGTCGAAACCTAAGGGTTATTAGGTTAACAAAAAGGGATTGAAAAGAGGCTTTCTCAAAGGTGTCTATTGCCATTCATTCCAATGTGAATAACGTTTTTTTTTCGAAAGGCAAACAAACAAACGCAGTGAGGTTCTCTTTACTCCTTCCTCTCACTGTCAACGTCAAAAAACTAACGTCGCTATGAAAACTATTTTGGAGGAGGTCCGCCATCGCGCCACTTCACAGTGGCAGCTCTTAATGTCGTGCCGTTCGCCACTCCAATTCAATTAGCCCGCGTCAATCACGGCGGCGCTGTCTAAACGCCTCGCGCTAATATTTGCACAGGGGCTCTAATATCAATACGCGCCCGTCAACGGCAACATTCAGCGGCCGATAGACGTCCACACACCGCAAATGCATTTTCACCGACAGATTGCAATATTAGCGGCGGGCGGACACAAAGCACGGCGACTGTAAATGGTCCGCTTGAGTCCGGGTAAACACATTTAAGCGATGAGGTCAGAGGCCGCCACGCCGCGGCTTGATCATTTGGTCCAAATGTTTCATGTCCCGCTAAGCCGTTTGGGAAAAACAAGTGCGCCGCTGCCGTTGACTTTGGCAGCCGACTGTAATGGAAGGACGCTCTTTTCGCGGGGGACACGTTCGACGCGAAAAGAGGTCAAAAGACACGGCCGCAGTGTATTGGTGCTTGACAAACTTTGTTGTTTGGAAAGAATAGCGACCGAAAGTGAGTGATGACCGCCGACAATGACAAAAAGTCGTGTTTGGTGTTGCGCTCGGCAAATGGAACCCAAAAGGTTTTCATTTGGTGTGGCGTTGCGGTTTTTCATTTTGAATGATTCGTGTTCCAGCTGTTCATTTACACATATCGCAAACAAATGCTGGATTGTTTTCCTAACCAATTTTCCTGAGTTGCTGCTGATTTTCAGCAGATTGGGTTACTTTTACCATTTGGGTTGAAGATTGGGTTTGAATCTTTAAAACTGCATTTTTTTTTAAATGGGTAAAAAATGTGGGTTGACCCACTACTTGGTCCATTCACAATCCAATTTTTGGGTTTGGGTTGTTTTTTTTTAACAAAACAACCCAAAAAGTTGGGTTAGCGAGTTGGTCCAATTTTTTTTTTTCTCCCAAAACTGGGATATTTTTGACCCAGTAGCTTTACGAGTGTTGAAGTAGAAGAAAACGATTTGGGCTAGAGAGTTAGAGTTTGATTTAGGGCTTCATGCAGGGGTTAGGGTTTCAAATTAAGGTTTCAAGACGGTTTCAAATCACCTTAACTCATCGGAAACATTCTCTAACCACACACACACAACAACACAACATTTAAACCAGTCCACGCCAAACAAAATCTTTTTGTAACAAGGTTGATCGGATCCTATTTGCCATCGAAGACCCCCCCTCCCCTGCCTTGCCCCCCTTCGGCGATGCGAAGATCGATGACCCAACGGCACCGCTTGTTTGTTCTCGTTGCAAATGAGGCGGAAATGACATGTTGCTACAAGCTCATTGCACGATCGGCGAGTGCTCGCCGCGTCGTCGTCAACAGAGGGGAACCTGATGTAAGTCTGTTTCGCAAAACCAGAACACGCCCCTCCCCCATTGACCTCATGCTTTGACAGTTTGCTCTCATTAACACGGCGACTCCCTCCCAGCAAGGAGAAATTTGCTCATCGCTTCGATTCTGCAGTGGGACATTGCAAACGGCGCGGTGGGCGCCAGAAATAGAGCAAGTGATGTGTCACGACGACCTCGCCGTGACCAGCGCGGCCCCCTCGTTCCCGTAGGGGGGGGACGCACGGACGCGTTTCCAGGAAGAAGGGCCGAACGAGTTTGTGTCAGCGGGGCCCACAAGTTGACCCGGTAAACGGGATCGCCCCTTGCGTTTGGTTCCGCCGGGAATGAGGATGACAAATGAAATGGGTGGAAAACGGAGCGGGAGACTCTGCGTTGTGACCTTCATAATATTATCAGTATGATTCATCTATTTATCAAGTCCGAGGAGATTCTCTTGTACAATCATGAAGACGGGAAGCTCACCTTCTCCAACGGTTCAGGGTGCGACCGATGCAACAGATTTAATAATATTAGTGCTTTAAAAATCATTATTTCCCGTATATAGCACTCAACTATATTTAACTTTATTATTTAGTTTTTTTTTTGGAAATAAATAGAGCTTGAGATTAATAAATTTTTTAACAAATATTTTTACTCAGTTGAATTTACTTCCAAAATAATTTGCATAGCTTGCAAAATCCCAATTCAAATATGCGCTGTACATCTTTAGCGCATTATCTCAGAACAAAACACCGTGCGTGCGTAAATGTCAAATCAAGTGGGCTGGTCCAAGTCAGGTGCGATTTTCTCCAAATAACCGAAAAAATTCCCCCCCATCCCCTTGAACCTGAATATGCCCGGTCCTTCAGACTCACCCGTCTCTGTTGCCATCCATGGGCGACAGATGATGAGGGCTGTTGAGGTCCGGGTCCAGGCAGTGCTGTCTGGTGTGTGAGGTCAGGTCAGCGGCGGTGGCGCTGGGGGCGGCGGCGGCGGCGGGGGAGAGGAGCTCGGCGGAGGCGCTGTGGTGGTGGGGGGTGCCGGGTCCGGCGTACAAGCCTTGAAAGACAAACACGGCTAATTGATGGCAATCGGGCTTTTGTTTTGACAACTTGCATCCAATCACATGAAATGTTCATTTGAAATTGAAAGTCGTCCTTGTGTGTGTGTGTCGCCACGGGGGCCGTACGTTCAGCTGCTTGTAGTTATTGCTGCGTAATGAACTAAAATGTTGCATGTGCTCCAACAGCGGAACATTTGAAAGGAAGGAAGCGGTTACAGGCTTGCCTTTGTTTTTTTTCTGTTGTTAAATAAATATTCATCTGCATCATCTCCATGGCCACATCATTAGAACGTTTCACAATCTTTTTCGAGCCAACGCACATTAGCTGAAAAATATAATCGGCCAAGTCACTTTTGAAAGAAAATGAGAAAACACAGAAATTTAATTAAAAAAGTCCAGCTGCCTCGATTCGAACTTAGTGGATGACCGCAACCGAGATTTATGACAATCTACACAAACGGATCGAAAAAAAAAAAAATCATTTTGATTGCTATTGTGACAGTAAATTAGAAATGATAGAACAATGTTCTTAAGAGGCTAACGATATTTTACACTAGAAAAAAATTCACGCCGCAAATGTCACAAAAAGTACGAAACAGTCGTGCCTTGAGATATGAGTGTGTGAGCGGATGATAAAACGCTTATCTCAAGGCACCGTCGCGCCTCAGTAAGCTGCAGCGATATTAGTCATTCTTTGCAGAGGACAAAGAATATGTGTGTGCGTTTTGGTCTATTATCTGTCTTGGTGTGTTGCTCAACCTTTTGTGGTTACTGAATGGGTAATAACACCGCAACGCTATTTGTTAGCCTATGTATGGCGTTTGCTTGTTAGCATCAAGCGAAGAGTAAATCTGTGTTTTGTGTTTAGTTGACAAATAAACATCATTTTGGCGTTGCAATTGACAGCTTGAATGATGTTTTTGAAAAAAAAAAAAAAAATAAAAAAAGGTTTACTATCTGCGATCTCCCGCTGACACGAGCTCCATTTTTTATTTCAGCCAAAATGTTTTGTATTAAAATAAAATCGCCAAACTTGCAAAATGTGTTATGGTCTGATTAGGGTTGAGATTTGGGGTGTGAAGACTTTTTAATTCCCCTGTAAATTTTTTAGACTGTACTTTTTTTACTGTGATGTAAAAGGAGCTGAATCGGCGCTTTCACTTTTACAGTTTTTTTTTTTTTTTTAAATAAACATACGACATGTTTATTTCTATTTAAATACAGTATGTGAGTATTTGTTCCACCTGGGCCAGCCTGCAACACTTAAAGCCGGCATGCACCTTTGGTGGCTCCTTGGGGGATTTTCGCACAAGATCCAGGAACAGAGGGTAGGATCTGGTGAACGGCCAAAATTTGGAGGCTCCTTTTGGGCGAACACACTTGTCAATGACGCTCCGAGTTCCAGCAACAATAAGAAGGAGCACCGGGGATTCTGGATGGCGTACAGGCCGAAAAACAAGGACAGATGTGTTCAGAAAGGCGGGAGGCCCACAGGGGCATCGCTCTTTTGTCTTTAATATCTTCAAAACGCATTTGTCTTTGTCCTAATCCAAAGTGGTGTTGACGCCCGCTGATGGAAAAATGGACGGCCGCACGGCGGTGAAGAAACGTTTCCTTCGCTTGCTTGTTGCCAAGCATTCTTTGCATAACAAGACACGTTCAGATGAGGGAATGCAAACAAAGGGGCTGGGTTGGCTGTCATCGGGAATAAAAGGTGAAATGTCCTGAGTAAAAATATAAATCACCCTGAATGCACCCACGCTTTGGCCTTTTGAAATGCGTCATGGGCACGTTTTGTGTTTTCATTTGGAATGGATGCAGCCAGAACACTGCCATTAAGTTTTGGCACAAGAACACAGTTTAGCATCGTAGGAAAATAGGAATTGACATTGAAAGAAGTATTAGCATTGAAAAATAAAATACATACGAGGTGTCAAAGTCAAGGCCAACAGGTCAGATTTGATGTGGGTCTCGAACGCTTGCTTTCAAAACGAGCCATTAAAAGGAGAAACAAAGTAATTAAAACTATCTATCCATCCATTATCTGTACCACTTAAGGGTTGCGGCTTACTGGAGCCAATCACAGCTGTCTTCAAAATGGGATTGGTTTTTTTTCATTTTTATTTTTTTAATTAAATTTTTTTATATTTTTTATATTTATATTTTTATATATATATATTTATATATATTTTTTGTATTTTTTTATTTTCCTTTTGTATTTTTAATTTTTAAATTTTTAAATTTTTAAATTTTTAAATTTTTTTATTTTTTAATTTTTAATTATTTAAATTTTTTATTATTAAAATAATATATATATTTTTGCAAGCGAAAAAGTGAAATTTTATTTTTAAATCTTAACTAACAGAAACAACATTTCAAATTAACATAACCAAAAATATCTTCTGTTTTCATGTTGGTCAACTAATTATCATTCAGAAGTCAAGGAGGTATTACGCAATACTTACTGTGACATTGGTTCTTTTCTTGCACCCAACAAATACGACATACACATGTTAAAAAAAATATATTACCAAAACTAATTAAACCAAAACAAAGCATTTTTGCAAAACTATAAAAATAATAAAAACTAACAAACTGTTCCAAAAAGCAATTAAAACGAGCTGGCGTGAGGAACACCGCGACAACTTGGCAGTCCTTCAGCTGCTTTGAGAAACCACAAATGTCACAGCGCCACCTATCGGCCCGGCATGCACTTAGGAGCCTGCGATTGCAAATTTCCGATGACATGAATTGATGTGCGTCGTCGTTGGGTCGACTGCGGGATTTCCACGACTGACCACAAGCCACGTCAGTCACGCTGACAAGGTTCTTAATGGCCACCGATGGCTGTGTGATGACTTCACCAGGTGTCGTCGGACGTTCTGGCACATCATTCGTGAGCCGACTTTGGAATGAATGCTGCCTGAAACGAGGCCAATCTCTTGCGGTCTTACTACCAATTGCTCAGCACAGAGGACGCGCCGACTCCTCTCGCTGGTGTTTTCGTTACAAAATGGGATTATTTCAGCCGTAGTGTGTTAAAAGATTGGTTTAACTTTTACACACTGGCATGTTTTAGGTCCAGAAATGTAAAAGATACCGACCAAAAGGTCCGGATTTATTTGTGAAACAGAAAAACTGTACTTGCTTGCTGCGTAATGCTTTTTACTCAGTTTGCTAGCTTGTGGGTTTAATATTAGCATAGCGCGACGGAGACAATTAGCATCTTGACATGCATCCGGTGTCTGATGTCACGGAGGGAAGCCGGTCACTTTTCAAAATCAAATATTTTTCAGTCTTGAATAAATAAACCAAAAGTACTGCAAATGTATTTTCTTTTTCTTTCATCAGCTCCCGTCAACTCCCGTCCCAATCCCGTGATTAAAGGTAAAGTTGACTCCAATCGGATGGATTCCCGAAAAATGTCAACCCCCCCAAAAAAATCTTTGCAATAATATGTTGTACGCGCCTTCATGAGTCAACCAGTCCGTCAAGGCTCAGCTTCAGAAAAAAGGTCGTCACCTGAAAGCTGAGCAACTCTGACGTCATTTTCAGTCGACAGGAAGTGACAAAATGGCCGCCCACCCGGTTGGATTTTGCAGCTCAACTCATATTCTACAAACACATAATTAATCAGAATGCCTTGTTTAGCGCATAGAACATTTTATTACAAGATTTTTTTTTTTTTTTTTTAAACTATCCGAGTGCATTTCCCAACTCAGCAGAATTGCCCAGCAAACAATCGAATGGCTCCAGCTCGCACACCAGACCTAAAAATAATTCCTGCCTGCCGCAGCAAGCAGTGTTTTGCACAATTGTCTTAAAATGATTCTGGCTCACTTGCCTAACTTGCTGACCATTTGAGTTCTGCCTCGTAGCTTGAGCTTGGCTATTGTTGACTGTCAACAAGTTCAATATAACGACACCAGACTTAAAAAACAACCCCCCCCCCCTCGAAAATCCTTTTACCACTTTAGCGAAACCACAATGTCAATTCAAATTGAAGATAATAGCACAATTGTACATTTACAATAAATGACAGTGCCGTTTTTGTGTTTGAACACTTCAAGTATTTATTTGGTGGGAGGGTCTAACCTGTAAATACGTCTTGGCTCAGTCCTGGAGCGCAGCCTTCCTTGTTGCTGTACACAAGTTGAGTCTGATTGGAGGTCTGAAGATGCTGCATGGACAGACAGTCGCTCAACACGTCCTGCTCCAGGTGAGGACACGGACGGAGCTGAAAATGATATACATATCATCACGGGTGGCAAACGGATTCGGTCGTTTGTTTTTTTCAGCCCTCAATACGTTTAGAATGGGAATCAAGCAAAGTAACTGGTTATCTCATTTAGTTACTTTGAAATCAAGTAATCAGTAATTTATCGAAGCTACTTCTAAAGTCAGGGGTGGGCAAACTTTTTGATTGGCGGGCCACAATGGGTTCTAAAATTTGACGGAGGGGCCGGAGCAGGAGAAAATGGATGGAGTGTTTTGGTATCCTCATCCATTGATTTTTTTTTTTCAAGTTCGGCGGGCCGAATTAAAACGTTTAACGGACCGCATGTGGCCCCCGGGCCGTAGTTTGCTCTCGCCTGTTCTAAAGTCAAGTCGTCAGGAAAGTAACAAAGTTACTTTTTCAAAGTAACTGTGGCAACACTGATTTTGAGTGACCTTTTTGTGGCGCCCCCTGGAGGCCGCAGCTTTCATGTTCTGCTTGTGCTTCTGAGTAAAATAAATAAATAAATAAAACACAAATCCCAGAAAAAAAAAACTTGAGTCAAAGCAACCAGCAACAGCTGCCTTGCGATATCCACTGTTTAACATGTGGTCATAAAAAAAAAAAAATAAATAAAATAAATGCATATTTTAGGTACCGGGATGCGTCACTTTGTGTTTATCAGCCGCAAGCCTGCGAGCAAGACAAGCGAACGGCCACAAATGTGCACTTGATTTGGACTTTCTTTCATGTGCGCTGCCATATTCCATGTTGTTCTCATTGTCAGCGAGAGCCCACGAGCAAACAATCAGTCTATACTTTCAGCCAATACTATAAACAAATATTGTTTGTAAAGTCTCGTATGTGCTGTAAAGGCCGCATTGTTGGAAGCCAGCTAATAAAACACACAATCACCGAGCCACCATGTTGAACGCTGCGGGAGAGCGTTCTCACGACAATTAAGCAGGATTCACCACGCAACGTCGTGTCGTTCGCACAAAGACGATTTGTCATTTAAGAACGCGATGAAAGTCACGAATAAATCGTATCCGCACACGTCCGGCTTATAAATGCATTGCCTTTTGGTCTGAATTAAATGGAACGAAACCGCTGAAGATGAGCACGCTTATTCTTCTGCTTTGCTTGGACTTTCGACAGGAAATAAATATTTAGAGTCACAAAGGTATAAAACAACTCGTGATGAGATTATAATGCAGTAAACCGACGGGAATGAGTAGAAAAGTGCACGATCTCAAAAGAATATTAAGTATCATCTCAAATTTAATATTGTCTCAAAGTCATCTTGTAGCAAAAAAAATAAATCTGGAAGAATGGAGACGTAGCAAAGACCCTCGGTAATTTCAAATAACAACCCAGGCTTCATTTAGCTTCTCAGGAATATTCCAACTTGTCTCTCAGTTGACATGTATCCCATGAACAATCCATCCTTGACATAAATTCCTGGTTTCCTATTAATGCTATCTTGTGGCATCTTTGATTGTAATAGAAAGAACACAAAAAAATGATGAACTGATGAATTTGTAAATAGTGAACTTTGAACAGCCCCATAACCTTAAATAAATAAATAAATAAATAAATAAATCAGAAAATCAAGAAATCAATCAATCAACCAATAAATAAATAAATAAATAAATACATAAATGAATAAATCCACTTATTTGATCTCTTTGACTTTTTAACATTATATAATTATTTTGAATTATCTTGTCATGAACACACTTTGTTGACGCTGCTGCCAGGAAAACAATTTTGCCTCCTTCACATCCAAACCAGACGAAAAGAGCACCAGGCCACTTCCTGTTCTGTCGCTTAGCAACGATTGTGAATTATGCTTTCCCTTTGCAGTGTGCCACCTTGTCAAAAAGTTGTCCCATGAGCAGGATTCGAACCCACAACCTCACAGCTGCGAGGCAGACGTGCTAACCACGACCAATTTCTCCTCTCAACTCGTGACGTTGACGATGTTTAAAATGAATAAAAGGTGGTCGTGCTTGAAGTCAATCAGCAGCAAAACAGAACATGACAAGGTCAACTTCAGAGATGTTTTCATTCTTCGTCCTCATTCCCAAACCGCCCAATCAGGCGCACGCGTCAATCGTCATCTTGCGTAGAATTACATTCAGCCTTTGGTCCGACTTAGCGCCCCCCCCTCTCGTAGTAATAACATACAAGCGCGCAACTCTTCACAGCAATCAACTTTATCTTTCTACGAGCGCCGTCATCACCAAGCTTTGACGGATCAGTCGACACCGTCATCGTGTTGATTTCACACTGTAACGGGGCAAACGTTGTACACAAGCTGCGCGGCTCCTCCTGGGAATCCTCCCGGAGAAACATTCATCACGCGTAATTGGCGCGGCGCTCTCCACCCCGCGGCGACACTCCAAAAAAGCGCTTTGCTGTGAAGCGCGCTCCAAAAGCGCAGTTAAGAGCGCTTGCGTTTGACATTTGTCCATAACATCTGGGCCACGAGGGGATTGTGCATTACGGCTTATTAACAATGCTACGAGCGCACATGTGTTTCCCTTTACGAGCTCGCAGCGAACGGAACACATCACGCGGCCTGCCACTATCCACAACAATGAGTCCATTCTCTCTTATTTACTCATTTCCAGTCAGGGAGAAGAATGGGCCTTTGACCGTGAACACAATGAGTTGCGCTCAAACCTGATCTATTGTGGTGGAAATGAAAGCCAGGCCCGAGCCAAAGCCAAATTACTCGGGCTAAACTGTGATAATGTGCAAAATGCAATGTTTGACTTGTGTAAGGTTGCAGGAAACCAATGCAATGTAACTGGAAATGACACGACGCTCGGGGGTGGGCAAATGTTTAGGCTCAAGTGCTACATAAAAAAAAAAATAATAATAAATAAATAAAAAAGACAGTGGAGGAGATTCAAATTAAAAATCATGATGGGCATATAAAATAAATGAAATCAATTTGAAATCAAGTCAAGGAAAATCAACACTGACGTCAAAAGTGCCTTGTTAGATTCAAATCTTTGATTAAAAAAATTTATATAAAATAAAAAAAAAAACAATTTTCCTTTTGCCATCTCCAGTGGATCAATAAAGTTTGTTTGGCTATTTGCTACCCTATTTCGGAATTCAAGTTGAAATCCGACTGTCAATCTCAGTCTGCACATGTGGATATGGTGGAGATAAACTATTATATAAGTGCACTCCACTCCACTTTAGCAGTAAACAGATGGAATAATCCAATTGCATGAGAAGAGAGGAGGCAAACTCAAAACAATGATGATTGAGGCAGAATTTTTATTAGGCTTTTCATTTTTTTTTTCTTTTTTTTTTAGATGTCTTATCAATGAGAAAAAGTACCACAGTGTCATTTGAACTCATACACTCATAGCCTCTCCCCTATGAATGTGCAAAATCGCTGCCATAAAATTACAAGTGGGGGGGAAAAAAAGAAAACTAAAAAAAAAAAATCGACACCAGTTAAAATAAATAAATAAAAAATAAAAAAAAATACAAAATAAAATACAAGGCTGAAAGGGTGCAATGTGTATGCCAAGACTGAAGTGGGCGCTGGAGCGCAGTCACAAAATGTCACCAAAAAAAAAACAGAGAAGAAAAAAAAAAGAAGAAAGAAGAAGTGAAACGTGTTTCCATGTGAACGGGCTCTAAAAGATTTGAACAATAGCTGCAAAACTGCAGCATTTTGTCAAAAAGAAAAAAAAAAAAATCAATCAATCAATCCAAACAAGCAAGCTTGTCTTACCTTTCTGCGCACCTGTTGCTCTTTGGCCGAATGGATCTTGACGTGCTTGCGCAGGGAGCTGGGGTCAGTGTATCGTTTGGTGCAACCGGGGATCTGACACGCGTATGGTTTCTGTAAGCAGGCACAACGCATTCCCGTTTAGACAGCGAACGGAATGAAGCTGGACGCCAGCGGGATCAAAAGTGGGAGGAAATGAGATGTGAAGGCAGGTAAAAGGTCAAGTTGAAGTCTTACCTCCCAGCTGACAGGAAATGTGAAGGACATAAAGCAAGAAGGGAAAATGAAGACAATTTGATTATAAAACACAATTTGATTGGCATCAGCAACATCATCTTATTCGGCTTCATGAATATGCAGAGCTCATCTTAACATATTGATCAGGTCAGATGAAATAAAAACGACAAGAACCGAGCTTCAACGCCGACAATGAGCTCACAAAGTCAGAAATGAACGGAGCAGAACATTCAACTCCTCCCATAATAATCAATAAATTATAAGATGGCTCATTCTTTTTTCTTTATTTTTTAATAGAACATTATAACATTAATAGTGATATTTTAGCATTCACAAATACTTCCATGTTTTACATATGCAATCATTTGCGACGCACTCCAACCAGTTTCAAAATGTCTCCAAATAATCGCCGTATTCCTCTCATGAGAATTTTGTTGTATTTGAAATAAAATGTACAGTACCTGCACAAATTTAATCGAAAACTCAAATTTGTGTTGGGTCACTTAGAGAGAAGTCTGAAAAATGCATCTATCCATCCATTTTCCGAACCACTTATTATTATTATTCTTGGAAAGTTGTTTAGAAGGCAGCTTGTCCTAAATGTGATTTTTTTTTTTAAAATGATTGTTATTTTCTTGAATGTGCTGTTGTTGGTGGGAAATTTTCAACTTTTTTTTAGAGAGTGTGTTTCAATGCCTTAAGTGTTATTTTTATTTTGGGCAATTTCAGTTGCTGCAAAAAAGTAAACTTTTTAGCAAATGTAAATGAGATCATTTTTTTTCCTTTACTCTTTGAACTTACTTTTATTTATTTTTCACAATATAAAAAGATCAAGATGATCTAATAATAATTTGGCAATAAAAAATTAATCATACCTCATTGTGCATAATATAGCACATATTTTACTGTATTTTTGTTTTATTTTTATAATATATATATATAATATATATATATATTTATTTATTTTATTTTTTAAATCACTATTATTATTTTTTTTTTCTATCAGCATAATGTCAACCTGGTAAATTTCATCAGAGGCAAAATCTTGTTTTACGGAATGTGCAAGTCTCAATGCCACCTGATGGTGAACGTGACTCGAACAACTGCTTATATCGATGTCAAGTTTTTTACATTCTCTATTGATTTTCAATCTATGTGACCAATTGAGCTATCGTAAATGACAAGTGAAAAGTTGGCGTTTCCTAATCAATTTGTTCTCGCCTCATTAACAAAGCAAATATAGCATGTCGTATTGCAAAATCGCCACCCCTCGCCCCCGCCTTCACGGCAGCCCCCCCCACAGGAACATAAGACGCCTATTAAAGTGTAAGTCGATACGGGTCTTTATTAGCTGTTCCTGCGCGTATGTTGACGGCCTCTGTAAATAAGACGTTTTGCTATTCCAAGGCGCTTACAGTGCCACTCATCTGGGCCGTGTTTGTTTTGCAGCCCGGCGTGGCGCGGCGCCTCCAGTCACCAAAATCAAGCGTGACTTCTGTGTAGAATAAATATCATTAAAGCTTAAAAATCATTTTCCCCTCAAGTGCTCTTGGCAGAGTGGGCCTTTAGCAGGGTGTTAATGTGAAGCTGTAAGCATCGCCCGCCCAGATTAGCTGTATCATTTGTCCTACTTGTGGAAAGAGTGGATGGTGGGAAACTTGACTGATACAATAACACAAGGCCACATTCAATATTGTGCCTAAGATGAGGCAGTGACTCAGAATGCACACGTGTGGCTTTCCTATACAGGTGGACACATGGGGAGCAAAGTCAAGAAATGGAAATGCAATAATAAAAAAAAAATGAAAAATGAAATCCATTTTTTTTCATCTTAAGCTTCGTGGGCGTAATGGAGGCAATCTGGGGACAATTTCAGTCGAAATACTGCAGCGTGGTTGTAAATTGCATACGATATGGCAGACGTGGCATAAACGTCGGATTAGATGCATTTTGCTTGTTGAACCGAGGATGTAAGAAGAAAAAAAAAAATCAAATGTAAATTGATACAGTTAACCCCGGTTGATCGCGGTGGGATACGTTCTAGGCCCACTGAAATTTGTAGAAAATCTGTCATATCGAGAGACCATATTTCCCAGTTTTGCTCGTCTCACGCTCTTTAAATACAATTAATCTTATCAATCGCACTGAGAGTTTTTCAATTATTCCTTATGCCACTCCCAGTTGAAATTTTCTGTAAAAGTTATTAAATAAAATCAGCAAGTTGACATTGAAAAACGACCACACTGAAAACAATCAAAGCAGTGTCCGTGAAAAAAGACTGACATTCATGCTATAAACTCCCCAAAAAAAAAAAGAAAAATCCCTATAAAAACCGGTATAACGCAATGTTTTTCAGTGCCAAAGAATCTTTCCCACAAAGCCAACATTTATTTTCAAAGCCAAAACTTAATGTGTTTGCTACTTAATGTTTTGGCTCCACGCGAGCCGACCTGTAAACGCCAATGAAAATAAACATTAGACACTCAGGTAAGTGTCACTCAATCAAGTATTTTTTTGGACCTTTCGTTGAATTTCTTGAATGCTCGTTCGTTTTTGGAAGGTTGGAGGAAACCAGCTGAGAAGCGGGGTACACCTTGGACAGGTTGCCAACCAATCACAGAGCACATACAGACAAAAAAAAAATTTAAAGTATTGAAAATTAAGAGTGTTCAATGAACATAAATTGCATATTCAAGGAATGTGGACACAAGCTGAGTCAGAATCGAGGTATGCCCTGGACTGGTCGCTCGTCAATCACAGGGTAGAAATTGACCAGTGAGTTAATTAGGTTTGATTTTTTTCATTATTGTTAGTTTTTAATATCATTTTGATTTATTTTTTCAATTCTGTTGGCTTTAATTAGTTTTCAGAGCAGGTTTGTTGCAGTTTGTATTCTTTGAAAATGCTGCGTTCTAGTTTAGTTTTTATTAGTTTTAGTTTTAGTTTTTGTAACTATATGGAGTAGTTGGTAAGAGCAAGATTAAAAAAAATAATAATAAATTTTTGTTATAATTACAGTTAGTTTTATAATGTGACATGTATTTCCACTTATTTTTTAAAGCATTTTCATTTTAATTTTATTACATTAATGAAAATGTGTTCTCAACTTTAGCTTTTCATCATTTTGTTAGTTTTTCGTGAACTCCTCACAGGTAGGCCACTGCCCGGAGTCAAACCCAGAACATCAACTGTGAGGAGGATGCGCAGAACGAATCAAAAAAAGAAAAAAATTGAAAATGTGTTAGGGGGCGTGGTCTAAAACATTTGTGCAGTGCTGTATGGTGCCGAATTTTTGAGTTACAATTTCCTCCTGAATTCTCATGAGAGCAAATCGAGCCACGCAGCCTCGAGCCAAGTATCGATCCGGCCTGGAAAAAAATCAAGAGATCAAACGGCGCCGACACTTGTTGGTTTCTGACCGTGTCCAGGTGAGTGCGCTGGTGTTTGGCGCGGTCGCTGGAGTTGCTGAAAGCTTTCTGGCAGCCGGGGTGCTGGCACAGGTACGGCTTCTCCCCCGTGTGGCTCCTCAGGTGGATCTTCAAGTTCTCCAGACGCGAAAACGCTTTGTTGCAGCCCTCAAACTGCAGAGGAAAAAGCAAGTCGATTACAACACTTAGGAGAGGAATGTATGCCTGCAGAAATAAAGACAAATAAGTCCGGTTGGATTCAGGCACGGTGGTCGCCTGACTTTAGTTGTATTTGTTCCGTTGCCAACCTCATGACTCAAATTAGACAGTCCATTAAATTTGACCATTATAATGAATTCAAATGTTTTTATTTTTTTTAATAAAGATGAATCATTACAGTGGCAGCACATTTTGAACACATATATAATATAATAAATAAAATTAAATATTCATCCATATTAACAATACTCACAGGCATATATTCTTTATCCTCTGCGAAAAATGACCCCTATTATTGCAGCGGATTGAGTCACTGAGAGTCGTGGTGACCCAATTTGTGTCTATATTACCGTATTATACTGCCCCCGGTGGCCAAGGTGGGAACACCAAAAGGAGAAGCACAATTCATTAAATTAGTGCATTGAATAATGATGCACAAGCTTTTAAATCTTCTACGAGTACATCATCATATGGTGCAATTGCTTTAGAGGCGGACCGATTTAGATTTTTTGTCAACGGCAATGAATGATAAAATTCTGATAACCGATTAATCAGCCAATTAACAAAAAAAAAATATGATTTTTTGGGTCGCTTAACACATCAGTACAGCAATTAATATATGAATTACAGGAAGAAAAATTGACTGTTTTACAAAACATCGTCCTTCAGGATTTGCCTAAATGATTTATGATGCCCTGCCGACCCACCCCATTGTACGCTACTGGTATGTTTTTTTTTTTTTTTCCAATCCTGTGACTGACAGGTGATCAACGCATGGCGGGCTCGCCTCCAGCTTCCCAACGACCCTGAACAGGAGAAGCAAAATGGAGGAATCCCGTCCTCCACTTTCCACGAGTCCCCCTGATCACTTGCACAGCTGCACAAGTCGAAATATCCAGCACTGCCGCCTCGGGAATGGGGAGTGACGCTCCTGAAACACGGGTGGTACGATTACAAATCTATTTTCCCGTTGGCCCGTGGACGTCCACTTGATGAAATGCGCAGTGACTTTGAAGACACGGCATGCGTCTAAGTGGCAGTTAGTGGAAAGTGGAGCGCGCTTAATGGGCTGTAATGCGTAGCATGAGCCGAGAGCTCGCCGGCGTCAATGGCACATGAGACGGACAAGTGACAGTGGCTGTAAACAAGCTCGTATCTGACCCCGCTTGTCCCATTTGATGGCGAGCACTCAGCCAATGAAGACCATAGATTTGTTAACACATGAAAGATTCAGAGGGGGCGCGCTTCTCGCGTATCCGGACATTCGGCGGTGTCATGACCCGCAAAGTGTGCAGTTGTGACTTCAATGTTACTTCTCGACACATGGAACACATAACACTAAAGAATTAAGAGGCACATTGACATCAATGTAAGCAGGCTTAATTGTTACAGGAACTTGTCAGCTATACGACCTTTTAGCTTGTACAAAGAGGTGGAAGAGTGACAATGGAATTGAAGGTGGAAAAACGATCAAATATTTTTATTGTCCAAAAATAACCTGTGATAGGCAAAAATCTGTGAAAGTGTCACTTTTTATTTTACCGTTACTATTATGCAAGACAATGCTGGCTGGCTGATGTTGTACTACAGAATACAATGAAACCAAAAAAACAAAACCTGTTTTCAAGCCCAAGCATTAAAAAAAACAAACGAAAAAAAAAAAAAAAAAAATGTTTTCAACAAATAACTGACTGTTTTTGGAGACACTCTTGTAAAATAATGTTTTTAATAGTCAGTATGACGTTAAACACATCGTGACTCGCGTATTTCACCCAAACTTTGGCTCTTCTTCATTCTGCCCCACTGTAGCCTCTTTTTCTATTGGAGGAAGACTGTTCATGCAAGTCAGACTCTTAGAACACTATGCACTTAAAAAAAAAAAAAAAAGCAGAAAAAATGCAATAGAAAAAAATCTGTGAAACTGAAGCTGTTCACTGTAAACCGATATTTTTTTTCCATAACTATTTTGGTCTAACTCTGGTTTATATGAAGTTGTATTGTATTGTATATTAGCATGTAATTCCACTGTCAACCACTAGACAGCGCCATACTTGTTTTACTTTGATTACATTTTAAAGAATAAGAATGCAACTGTATTCCAGCACATCTTAGTTTTTGTTGAAAATGACTGAATGCCATCCAGTCTAATCCTGCTTGTAACGCTCACAGAAAACAACAGCTGGGGATTAATTTTATAATGTACATCGTTGGTTGTGATTATTGTTTTATATTGTGAGATGATGGGGAAAAAGTTTGTTTACTGTAAAGAGACAGTGTAGATCAGGGGTGGGCAAACTTTTTGACTGGCGGGTCACAATGGGTTCTAAAATTTGACAGAGGGGCCGGACCAGGAGCAGATGGATGGAGTGTTTTGGTAACCTCACCTCATCGGATAAAAAAAATTCATTTAATTTTACATGAAAGTGAACAAAACCATTACAACAATATATATATCTTTGAAAAACCACAGCATTTTGAAAATAAAACATGAAGTTCGGCGGGCCGGATTAAAATGTTTTACGGGCCGCCTGTGGCCCCCGGGCCGTAGTTTGCCCATGGCTGGTGCCGCTCTTGCTCGCTCTCATTATGGTCTGTTTTGAAATGTTAAATCAATTCCAGTCAGTGTTTACATTCCTGCATAAATGTGTTTAAAGCGTATGGGAAGCTTAAACGATAAATGAAATGATATTTATATGGTCTGCATACTTCCATGTATCATAGACCCCCTTAAAAAATGGAGTTTTTAGTTCAAATTGTTATTTTTCATGATGTCGGCATGGGTCATTAGCGAAGCGTAGATCAGATCCGGTTGCAGCCAAGCAGAGTGACACCATCCGTCCAACAGTCCTGGCGCTTCATCAGGTTCATCCCCACTTGTCTTCCTTCACTCACACGACACGCAGGCTGAACGTTCTATTCACAATGGCTCCATTTAATATCACCGAAACCCAAACCCGTTATGGCAGAGGCGGTTCGGGTGACCGCGTCTGATGTGTCGGCGCGCTCAGAATTGTCCCCAGCAGTCTGCGCCCCGTTTGTGTATTATTTGGAAAAGGAGCAAACTTTTTCCCTTCTTCTGTGGTTTGCAGTTGAAATTGAGCGTAAAATGTTGAATTAAACATATATTGTGCAACTTTGCCGCAGAAAAAAAAAATGAAGGCTGCAAAAACGATGCCATTAAAGAAACATTAAAAATGTCAACACAGCTTACTCTGTGCTTGTCTTTGTATTTTATTTGGTTTAATGTTTCGTTTCATTGTTTCTATATCACGTAACGCTTCAATTGTCTTATGTTCAACTTGTATTTATATACAGCAAGATGTTTCAGCTGTGCTTCTCTTTTAAAGGCTCTTTAAATAAAACTGAGTTGAATTGAAAAAAAAAAGAAAAATAAGATGAAATTGAGATGAACATTTTTTTTTTAAAACCGAGCGCTAACTAGCTTGACTTTTGAATATGATGTTCTCATAGCTTTGCTAATGTTGTGAAGTAACTAGAGAAACTATTCTGAATTAGCTCATGATCACAACTGAAAAAGAAGTAACTCAAAAAGAAAAATGCTAAGTGGACGTAGCCATGCCAACAACGCCTGATTAGCGACTTCAAGCTTCTGACGTCGATTCTACGCCAGGATGAAAATTAGCATTCAAGTGGGCATGGAAAAGTGATCAGGGAATTTGAATTTTCTGACTTTGATCCTAGAATATCGTTGTCAGACTTGAACGTGATGCATGACAGCAAATGAAGGGAGCTAGCCAACTTCAGGCCTGGACGGACCTCTCCCTAGCTAGCTAGCTAGATAGCTAGCTAGCTAGGTACCGTGCAACTGGTCTGAAGCAACCACGATTTATGTACATCATTAACAGACACAAAAACTGACCCGGATTTCGCCTTTGGCCACATTATAGAGATGATTCCTGGTTAAAGTCATCCATTTTAAACTAAAAAGAAAAAAAATCCAGCGTGAGAAGCGGCAGCCACCACTTTACTCTCCAGTTGAATGAATACTTCAAATAAGTGAACGTGAGGCTTTGTAAATTGCTTTGGGCATCGTATGATGCACATATAGCACTGCAAAACGGATTGATTAAATTGTATGTTTAATTTATTGGGATATGGCAACTTTATTTCATCAAAGTTCAAGCAGTAACCATTAGCAAATCAAGATTTAGGGTGCGAGTCCAAACGCTCGTCGATGCAAAGTTGTAAAGTCGATTAGTTGACAATCGGATTTTCCGGACTATAAGATGCTACCTTTTTGCTATATTTTTAACCATGCGGCTAATACAACGGTGCAGATTTTCTGTAGATTTTTCTTTCACCAGTAGGGGGCGCTCTATAGTTCAGAAAATACGCTAAATAAATCTTGATTTTTTTTTACTCTTGGGTCTGTTCTGTTTATATTAGCAAAGTTGTTGCCGTGTTAAAAGACACTGTTTTAACAATCTGTTTATGTACCTTTATGTGCATTCACAGTACAAAATTGTTCTGTACATGCAGTAAACAACTAATTTTTTTCTCATAGCCTGGTGCAGTCGTTCTGTTGTTTTCCTTTTTCTTTTCCAAAAAAAGAGTTATATACTGTTATATACAGATATATAGTCCAGAAAACTCTCTCTGGTGTGTCCATTAGTCAATTAGCAGATTTCAAATAGGAAAGGGTTGACTGTAAAAAAAAAAAAAATAATACCGTAAAATGCGGAAAAACTTGCAAGCGCTGCAGTCAAGATTAAAAAAATAAATAAAAATCAATGAAGTCAATGAAAAAGCATTGTAGAAAGTCGCTGATGCATTCAATTTCCACTGGACTGACCAGTTGCTGACAATGAACCCGAAAAGTCCCAAAAGGATCCCCAAACCACATTCAACGGTAAACGTCGCTATGCTCCTTTCGAATGAACTCCAACTGCAGCGAAGTGACGGACACGTGGGTTTTAAGTTCCATAAACAGTGAAACGTGGTGACATGAGATTAATCTTGCCTTCGATATTATCTGGGAAAACCGCTTAGACAGCTCTAATCACTCGAATTGCTTCAAACATGTTTGCTTTTCCTCTCCGAGACCTCCGGCTGAGGCGAACCGGCAGGTAACCGCACGAGCGGAGGCACTCCATCTCGATCTGGAGCAGGAGGGGGGGGGGGGGGGTTCAATTGCTCCGTAAACATTGGAGATGACAGCGAGGTCTTGATATGACTGAACGGAGGGGGGGCGGAGTTTTGGGGGGGGGGGGGGCAGCTGATCACAACAGACAGGCAAACTGGTGGCGATGGCCTGAGGCCTTCATGGGAAATGACTCCTGACTGGCAGGGTGAAGGCCAAACAGTGTCGAGCGAGGCTAAAAGGGAGCAGTGTCAAGAGCTGCGCGCGTGCGGCGGCTCATTAGAAAACCTGCGGCGGACGGGAACAAACCGTCCATTATGGAGCGCTAAAAATGTGTCTGCTGACATACCGGACAGGTAGCTGATTAACGGCCTTTACAGGTGGCGCTTCACGGCACTTAAAAGAAATCAAAGGGAAGAGAAATCATACAAAAAGGAATTTGAAATTTGAAAATAAATTCACAAAAGGCCGATAAACCGGTTGGTGGCTTTGAGCGAGCGCCGCTCATTTGCAATCTGGCTCAAAGCACCTTCACTCTATGTTCATGACCCAAACTCAGAACTCGGCCTAATGACCGCGATATGCGATTGAACTCGCATGAAAATCGCAATTCCTCATGTTGCGAGACCCGCCGCCCCGTAAATGGAAAAGGTCCTGAAAAACCCCAGCAACCTCCGCAATCCACTTTCCACTGTGATTACTTTTACCCTTCAAGTTCAACCCGTCCTGTTTCCAAGCTTGACAGACATGACGAAGGGGCTGAAAAAAAAACAGCGGCCAAATAAAACACGTTCTGAAGTGCCAACGCTCAAAAGCAGTCTGTGGACGTTTCGAAGCGCGAAAACAAGACTCGGTGCAACGATTGGTTCGTTATCACAAGGTGTCTTTCTCTGCGAGGGAAAACCTGCCGACACTTCGGGATCTGTTTCGGAAGGGGCGAGCGGCAGATGGGGAGGAAGAACATGTGCGTTTAATCTGCCCGCTTCCAAATGCCCCGTGGCAACCACAGCAAAGAGGAGAAAACACGTAAATGGATGAAATTATATCCACATGATTCAATGAGACAGCTAAAGGGAGGCAGGTTTCTCATGCGCTTCGTCAGGAGAGCAAATTAAACACAGCTTGGCTCAAACATTCACATAACATAGTTTACACATATCATTTCCACCGCCTTTTAGTCGGACGGACGGCCTCGTCTCGTGCTAAGATAAGAATCGAAAAGGAGTCGCAAAGACAAATTTGTGCGTATGCAAATGTGCCTACATGGCAGATTCACTCGCTTCTGCACGCCGGAAAATTGCGACGACGCATTCCTAGTAAAAAAAAAAAGGCTTGCTCAAATGTTTGTTAACCACATTATTTTCACTTTTTGTCTTTAAAACATAATTTGCAATCTTGAGGCATACTGCACAAACCGGTATATGTGGAAGAGCCAGAATATCAAATTTGAATCTTTTTTTGTGGGTATAATTTTGTTCATTAAATATTCCCTGTAATTTCTCGAAAATAATTTTATCAGAGATGGATTTCAAATGATAAAAATTATGCAGTGAAGTTGTGAGTCTCAACGCAGTTACCAAAACATTTTTAGCCATCTAGTAGAGAAAAAAAAAAGTCAGGCACATAACTCAGCAAAAATAACATCGAGACGTTTGCTCTTGATCAGGGGTGGGCAAACTTTTTGATTGGCGGGCCACAGACGGGCCGGACCATTGAGCAGATGGATGGAGTGTTTTGGTAACCTCACCTCATCAGAGAAAAAAGTACAATTAATTTAAAATTAAAATGAACAAAAGCATAACAACAAAATATCTGAGTTTGACACACCAGAGTATTTAGAAAATAAAATATTAACAAGGTTTATTCATTGAATTTTTTTCAAGTTTATCAGGCCGGATTAAAACGTTTAACGGGCCGCACGTGGCCCCCGGGCCGTAGTTTGCCCACGCTTGCTCTAGATTATGGCTCGACCTCAGTTGTTGTTTTTAAATGTTTTTTTTAACCACTATGGTTGAAATAAAATTTTATAATGGTATTTGACAATTATTTTTCCTCCAAATGTTTTCATCCTAAATGCTGGACTTCATAGCTCAGCGTCTCTGCGGGTCTACGGAGCATTCACCGAGTCACCAGGGCTGCAAAGCGCAGTTCAAGGCGTGGCTTAACCTAAATGTTGAACTCCGCCCACACGGATTCTGAAACACGTTCTTTTTTATGTATTCATTTTTTAAACAATGTATTTTTTCCTTGGTTGTTTTACTGATACACCTCAGGATGTCACGTTTACTTTTTAACGCTTTATTGCTCGTTGAAAATTACAAACGCTCAACACTCAATCAGTAGGGGGCGGAGCTAACGCGTCCATTCTGGGTCAACAGAGGGTTGTATTGCCACGTTGAATGTGTAGTACTACACATGCCCAGCAGAGGTCGCACATTCGATGTGGTTGAGGTTCGTTGAGTTTGTAATTTTCAACGAAAAAATGTGACGTCGCCAATTATGCCGCTAAGGAAATAGTTTAAGACAAAAAAAGAAAGAAAAAACACGGCAATTCATGTAGGCGGAGTCAAACATGGAGATTGAGCCACGCGTCGAACTGTTCTCTGCAGTCATGGAGGGCTTGCTCACTTTGTCTTTGTTGAAAAAAAGACTGGCCTTGTGTTTAGCGACAGAGGCTAGAATTGAAATCTAAATAAATAAACACATTTATGACGTAGGCCTGGAAAAAAATTGAGCTTCCTCTCCTTGAATGACCAACAGCCACCACTGCAATGGCAGGAGTGTTTTCCAGATGCGGATGAACAAGAAAGGGAGTGAGAGCACCAGCCGATAAATTGGCGGGAGGAAGCGTTCATGGAAATGAGTCGAGAAATTGTTCTTAAGAGCCATTTTGCACCCATGCCTGGATGGTCCTGGGCCCAATTAGAAGCGATGTGGATGGTACAACAGGAAGCGCTCCTTATGAAAATGAGCCAGGCCAGCGGGATCGCTCCTTTCACCAGAGTTGGCAAACATATTCTGGAAGTACTTGTGGAAAGGAAGACTCATATATATATATATATATATATATATATATATTTTTTTTTTTTTCCTACACAGCCCAACTCAATGAAAAAATTATATAGGCAGTGGAAGTATTAATAAACAACTGAGATAATGCAGATTCATAAGTGTGCACACCCTCTTATCACTAAGATGTTGTTTGTGTTCAGATTTATCCAATGACATTCCAACTCGTGTTAAATAATTAAACCATTTATTTTTTTTTTTTTCGAATTAACCCCAAATAAATGTCAGATGTTCTAGTGGGCTTGTTGACTTAAATGCAAGGATTTGATTCGATTCAATTCAGTGGAACTACGATTCACACATCATCAGCAACATCAAAGCCATTAATATCGAGTGTACATCTCTCCTCAAAGACGAGTCGATCCGCATCTCATTATTTGGAGTGCGACACGATTCAAGGATGCAACATGTTTCAAATGAAAACCGATTTTTTCGATTCGAATCATTTTTTTTCTTACACCGCAGTTGACTGGTACTCTATTTGGAAATGTTCATAATTCCCTACACCTTAAGGTGCCAGTTCTAGCAGAAGAAAAAGTATATACTTAAGACCAGTACGCCTTCCTGTCATGTTTCCCATGTGCACTTCCCTGATGCAGTCCTGGCAACGCAGGACAGGCAATGCTGCGCAGCAACTTCATGGAAGCACTTAACTGGCCGTGATGAGGAGGCCTTCTTTCAAATGTCTACCAGCTCCGCAGCCCTGCATCACATTAGAGGGCTAAAATGTGATTTCCTCCCAAACTGGCCAGCCCGGGGTTTACCGGTTCACCGGGTTGAGGGAAAAAGGGGTCATACAAAAGGAAACGTCTCATGCCTCGGTGACGCCTTCAAACGTCCGTCCAATTCTTTTGGCCGTGCAATATTGAATTTTCTCTTCGCTCCGCGTACAAGTTGTTCGGGTCTTCGCGTTTAAGGTCAACTTTCTAATGGCGTCCATATGAGGGCTTGTCAGTGAGAGAGTTACGACTGTCACAGAATTGATATTCTCAAAGGGGACCAATTAAGTTCATTTCCCGCTCAGTGTTTTTATTCGAAGACTTTGATTTACATGCAGACCTCTCATTTATCTTATATTGGCCCCGTATGACGGCACTTAGTTCCTCCTGTGTATGATAGGCGCACATTTCAGTTCTGTCCATCACTCACATTACGACTGCTGATGATGTGCGAAACATCCATTCGTTGGCAAGAAATCAAAAACAAAGATGATGGTCTTTGTCTGTTTTATATATATATATTTATATATAAATTTAAAAAAAAAAGGATATATATATATATATATATATATATATATATATATATATATATATATTAGGGCTGTCAAAATTAAAGCGTTAGTTCTGCAGATTAATTAATTTTTTTAAAACTCACTTAAATATTTTAACTCAATTAACTCAGTTTGATTTACTTAAAAAAATTTGCATAATTTGCAAATATTGTACCATATTAGCTGTACATCCACTGGGCCTTGCACACCAACATCGTGGGGATGTGGTGCTTGGGGGCAGTTTTGAGAAAAATGCCTGTAAAGATGTCTCTTTTTAGATCGTATTTAAAAATCAAAGAAAGCTATTAGAACAGTCTTTGAATTTAATATACTTTATATTTGGTGATTTTGCATTAACTTAATTCACTACCAGCCGAGTAAAAAAACACATTTTTTTATCTTTGACGTCTTTAGCCGTCAATGGCAGTAAATGAGTTAATTCCAAGATATTATTTAAGTAAATATCTGTTACAAGCATCACAAAAAATAGTAGTTGAAAAATGTAATTAATCGCAATTAATTGTGGAGATTTTTGTGACACATATATATATATATATATATATATATATATATATATATGTGGTTTAACATATCTTCCAAATTTAAATCAATGAATGAGGCACATCCAAAATATATTTCCACCGCTTCGTCTTTCACTGAATGCCGTCAATCTTCCTGTCCCGTGACCGTTTGTGAAGCGACCGTCTCCACGTTTAACGACCTCATTAGAGTGCAACACAACGCTTGCACCGCCATATTAGCGAGTGACCAGCCATTAATTATGCACCCCTTCACGAAATCCAAACCCATCTTGAAAACGACAGACCGGGGCCCTGACGCAATGAAAACGCTCAACACGATCTGATGTCGCTGGCATCCCGTTGGAGTTTCTCCGACACCGGCGCTTTATCAATCTGTCCGTCACGTTTCACTCGCACCTGCATCCTCTCGTCTTTCCCTCGCTTTCTTGTCTTTGCGCAGCCCAATTTACTGCACAGTGACGGACGCGAATGCGATATTTAACAGATCCACTTTACGACTCTTTTGTGGAGCCTCGACAGCGCCTAATCCAATAGAATTCAATGTGATGACTGGCTTGTGCTTGGTCGTTGGAGCTTCACCAACATCTCCACCACACCATTCTGCGCTCAAGCATTTTCTTTCCGAAACGTATTATTTTTAAAAAAGAATTTTAATATACACGACAATGGTTTTTGGGTATGATTCACTGAGTCCTTTTTAATGACGAACATTGCGATTTTCTCCTACTGTTGAAAGGTTCTTCTGTTGTTTTCCTTTCGCAAATACGAAAGCAGTCACTCAAACGCGACATGTCTCATGACGGCGTTTGATTTTGCGGCGGCTGGCAGTGGAGACGTTGGCTTCGTCGGGCATCACCACAAGTCTGGAAAGATGCCTCTGCTTTGACTTTAAACCCTGACATTAACCATCCACGCTCCCCTAACAAAAAAAGACAAACAGTAAAACCACAGCATGTATACAAAAACTCCAAAGTACATTTCCAGAAGGTCTTTTTTTTTTTTTTTTTGCTCATTGTGGAAGTGTTAGGAAAGGATTTGAATACTTGTCAAAACCATTCTGGGAGGAGTCCTTCAAATACAAATTATTCCTAAATCCGACTGCATCCGGGCTTGTCAAAGTTTGGGATTTTTCACAACTGTTATTTTTTATTTCAGTTTTTTATTTTTATTTATTTGTTTTAATTCAGTTTGTTTTCATTAAATTTTGGGGCAGGTTTGTTCATTTTTTTTCGTTTTAATTTTTGAGAAAATGCTTTATTAGTTTTCGGATTAGTTTTTTTTTTTTTTTATAATGGCAAGTTTGTCAAGTTCAAGATGGTCACAAAATAGCGAAGTCAGTGAGCCACAATTCTCAGACAACTGTTTGACCTTCCTTCTCCTGAATCAACGTCGTTAAGTACCGAAATATTTTTTTATATTTTCATAATTAATTATATTAATTGACAAAGACAAACATTTACACTATAATTTTGGGTATGTTTATAAACAAATGTGTTTTTGTTCATTTTATTTTTGAAATATATTACTTTTATACACATTACTATTTTTATATTTTTTATAACAATTTTTTTTTCCAATTCTAATTTGAGTTTTTTTTTTTTTTTTGTATTCATTAAGTCCAATAACTTTGATAGTTGCCAAATTGCAATGATGTATACTAGACAGACGGGCAGTTTTGAATTATGAAGATGATGAGTTTTCAGTTAACGCACGGGCGGCGGAGGCCAGTGACGTTTTGCTGACCTGCCATAAAACATCAAACTCAAATACAGTAAGTCAGCTCCTCAAGGTCAGATCTTGACCAAATGTCAGAATCGTAAAAATGCAATTACGTCCTACTTGAACCTCCAATTACCTTCAAACGCCATCCGGAGTTTCTGCTTTGAGGCCTTGTTCATCGCGGCCTGCAGCTTTAAATCGTGGCGGAAATTTTGACACTCTTGCAAACCAGATGTTTGACTTCTGAGGTTGCAGTGCATTTGTATGACAAAACGAAAAGTAGAGCTGAAATCATATTGGTCATGTTTTGCAAAAAAATAAAAAAAGTAGCCTTTTCGATTCAGTTTGGCTATTTCCCGTCCGCTTCCAAAAAAAACACTCCTGCCCAAGAAATGCTGTCCGATTGCTACAAAATTGGAACTATGTGTTACCAGATGCACCACGCAAGAAAAACAATCCAATCTGTTTTGTGCTAGACATGACACAACACACCAAACCAGCATGGGTTTGATTTTCCCCAAATTTGACCTTTGCGTTGGTTTACCCAACCAGAGAGACGACAGATCGACGAGATGGTGAACCACACGTTTTTCAAGAGCAGAAGCTTATTTTGGTATCGGTGGAGAAATGATTCGCACATTTTCACTAAAGTGTACCACAATGTAGTGTACAATGTAAATTTTACTCAGCGTTGGAGCAACGTGATGAAAGTTAAGCTTCTCAAACTGGCGCTGAACTGCAGTAGAGCAAGCCGTTGTCCAGACAAGGAAAGAACTGACACAGCTGTACGAAGGCTCATGCTTATAAAAACACACACTGGCCTTGTCTTACGCGACAACAAATAATAGACATCGCAGAAGCTGGATGCCTTGCCAAGCCAAATGTTTCTGTGCCAGAAGCTTTATAGTATTCAGACGGCAAACATGCCAGTAAAATGAAACGACAGGTCAGCGTGGCATTGTGAGCCGACATGGAGGGGAAGGAGAGAGGGGGGGTACACTTATGCAAACCCATGGAGGCACACCTGGAGGCCTCAAAGCGACAGCCCGAGAAATGCGCTGGAACTCCGATTCCACAATGCCCTTTTAGTTTTGGACACGACAACGCAGTGTGACAAGCTTGTGTACTTTTCACAGAAGTGGTAAAAGTTGTTGTGAAGTACTGATTCAGATCCTCTAAAGTTATCGATCAACCAGTACGGACTGAAAAGTATTCACCTTGGTATGATGGGGGAAAAAAAAACAAAAACTACTTTCCATCTGAAAAACTAGCTAGGCTATCAAAATGTGTTCACACCGCTTTGCTAGCAAAAAATGCTACATTAGCTAACAACACGTGGAACAAAATAGACTTTTCTGCATTCAATTCACAATAACAGCAACACTCACTCCATATTGTAGCGACTCTTGCTAACATTTTTGTCAAAGTAAAAACAACAACAATAAGATGTTGGCATCCATCTCGAATAGCAATTCATCAAACGATGAAACTTGCCAAATCAAGAGGCTCACAATAATCGTTTTAGTTCTCTCCTAAATTTAATCATCTAATTCCCGCTCCGTGTTACAGTGCCAAATCCATCTGTGAGCAAAAATCGTTCCGATCCGATCAACCATGTCGCCGATGGCAACCATGCCGAGGTCCCATTTGTCACGCTTAATCATCCCTTTTTATATTCATGAATTATTTCCCTCATTCCATACACAAAATACGAGTCGGAGCCAAGTGCGTGTAATTTGTCCGTTGGTGTAACGGTAAATTATAACGTAATATCGCCACCACAAAATAGCATCTTTATTTCCTGGCTTTCCTTTCAGGCATGCATTGGCAAAGTTAAATTGCTTGGCGCCAACGGCGAGATTGGGATCGAAACGCGAGCGAAGAAGTGTCACTTTCTGACTCGGGGTGATTCAATGAACAGCTGAAGAGAAAATAAGAATACAGTGCAGATGGGTTTTTTTTTTACTTTTGACCTAATAAGAGAATCCTGGCCAAAACTTTTCTGTGCTAAACTAAGTCCAAAGCGGAACAAATGTGACTAAACATAAAACATGTTTTGAAAGTGCACTAGAAAGCGAGATGGTTGCGTCAGCCTCCAGGCGGGGGATCTCGCTCTTAAAAAGGGGGAAATATAAATCATGACTTTATGTACAGCACACACCCGCATGTCCCACTGATAAAATTTGTTTCTCAAATGTATTTTAATGTCACTAATAGTTGGATATAGCCTACATATGTAGTTTTATTTTAATTACATTCATTTTCCACCCGGATATGGAATCATTTTCCCTCTGTATTTTCGATCCAAACAGCTTATTTGTTTTCATAATGATTTTCTGCAGATGACAATTTACTAGTACTGCGACTTTTTAAGTCTAATTCTGTATAGAAAGTTCAGTAAATAGAAAGAAAAACATTTTTGGAGTTACTTGAATTAAGTTGTAGAATTTTGAATAAATTAGCGGTTCAGAAATTAGCCGGAAAAAATACATTATTTGAAAGACCTTTTTTTTTTCATAGTTTAGTTTTTTTTTTTTTTATTATAACTATTTTTAATTATAACTATTCATGAAAATTAGGTATTTTTTCAATTTTTTTAATATAGCTGGAAAAATACATATTTTTTTAGTTAATTAAATTATTTTAAATTTTGGATAGAAAGTGCAATAAATAGTTGGGATTCTTTTATTGTCATTTAATTAATCAACAAAGTTTTTCAGTTTTATATAGAATTTTACTCCAAAAATATAATAAATACTAGTTAATAATAATTAGTTGGAAAAATGCATATTGTCTGAGATATTCTCATAAATTAAATATATATTTTCAAGTTATTTCTTTTTTTTGTGAGAATTAAGTAAGTCATTTTTTTTTTTAAATAAAGGAAATCGAAGGAAAATGTACGTATTTTAAAGAGGGAAGATATGATAATTTCTTTGCATTTTTTTAAGACTTTTCCACAGCAGCGAACTTTTCTGTACAGTTTCATACAAAATTATTACGAGATCATCATTAAATAAAACAAAAACAAAAAACACTTTTGGACAATCTTAGGAAGCAATGATGTTGTGAATGTACTTAAGCGGTTTGATTTTTCAGGTGTGTACTTTACTTGAGTATTTACTTGAGTACAAAGTGAGAGTCGTTTGTCCTCGTCTGATTGTGGACGAATTGCCCATATTTGGAATTCATTTTTTAAATCCTTCCTGCCCGGTCTGTAAAAACCATTCAAGTTGAGTGTTCAACATCCGGCCTAATGCCTGAAAAATGTTGAAAAACCCGCATTGGGTGCATGGCTAATCACTTGTCATAGATAATTCCTGATGAGTCGCCCTCATATTCTCTTCTTGGATGACATCACGAGGCACGAGTGTTTATTTAAGCCTTCACGTCGTCTCTTAAACATTGAAATTAACCTCGGCATATGAACCGTAGCACCCCGCGTGTGCGTAATTTTAACTTGACACTTTAAACACACGTCTTTTTTTGCTAAGCAGGGCAGCCATACGCCTCGGGTGTTTATTTTGCGCAGAAGCGACTTGTCACACGGAGCCTGTCGACTGCACTTTTAGCTTGCGCGTGCCACCGCCGTATGACAAAGGTGAGAGTTCAGAGCCAGCAAGTACGCAACTAAAATACTCCAAAACACATTTGGTGAACGCAAATGCCCAATTTTGTTGTATTGACAGTGACAAAGGCCTCCTCTTCTACCCTGAAAGAGTGTACAGCTTCGACTGCGGCTCCTAGTACAGAACAACACCAACAAGCTAGCATGCTAATCTTTCATAGTTTGGAAAGTTAGCTGTGCTCAGAACATCATTAGTTTGTCAAATATATCATTAACTTGACATTTTATGTCCGTTATAGAAATTTTAAAAAGCAAAGCCTCGTCTGAGAATATGTCATGAATTGATATTAAAATAATACAATGCAACTTTACAACAGCTGCGGCTGTAACGAAGCGCTTTACATGGAGTATAATGTTAGCATCCGAGTTCTTGTTCACGCTTGTGCTGATCTCAAAAACAATCTAACGTGATAGTCATAAAAAGTTGGAGAAGTTAGCTCATTAATTTGGGAAGTTCGGCCGTAGGTCAAGGATTTTAATATTTTTGCGTTGATAATTGTACTTTGAAAATTAAAGCCTGGTCGACATGAAGATAATGTTAGCTTCCAGCTCTTGTTCACCCTAGTGCTAATGCTAACACCAAGCTAGCTTGCTAATCTTCAAAAGTTGGAAAATTTAGCTCATTAGTTTGTCAAAAGTTCTGTCATAACTGAAGTAACGTAAAATTTTTGTGTCGATTATTGAACTTTTGAAAATTAAAGCCTCAATTGACATTTAGCTCATCTTAACGTCCTAGCTACCTCTGGTAAAACAAAAATTATTCTGCTTGTTTTGTCACAAATGTGCATCGGTGGACGTATGACATTTATAACCAAAATTGTGATATTTGTTCTGTGGAATTCTCTTGGCTTCACTGTTTCCAGAAGATGAATGTGGATTTTTTCTTTTTTTATTTATTATTTATTATCATTATTATCATTATTATCGTCATATCAAAGCTTAATTTCGCCAGCACTGTTGAAAAACAAAACAAAAATAGAAACACAACACCTCCACATGATCCATGACGGCATACAGTCTTGAGGCCAACAAGAGCGCGAAAAACAAGTCCGAACAGAGGTCCCCCCCGTTGCTACATCAACCGAGACCCCCCAAAAACACACACACGCCTTGATATCTCCAATGTATTAGTAAACTGATCTGGCTCAGTAGAGAGGTTAAAGTGATTACACTTTTGGACAGGACGCAATTATGACACAATCTGCGCGCAATGTATAAGGGCTGCGAGAGCCGGGATGGCGGCTCTTCGGGTTTCAGACACCAGGCGGTCATTAAATGTGGAGGAAATAGGCAAACTCCAAATATTGCATTCCACGCAAATGTAATTAGGATGTACAGCGCTTAGAAAATCCTGCGTGCTTTGATAGCTGCTTACAAGGTTGACAGCAAAGTAGCTGGAGTGGTTTGACCTTTTGGAGCTTAAATTCCAGAATTGCACAATATTTTGTGTTGGATTAAGAATATTTTATATATATATAAATATATATATATATATATATATATATATATATATATATACACATTGATTTTGTGCACCTTGTGGCTGTGCACATGCAGCAAGTGTTTGGGGGTGTTGGAGAGGGGAGGCTGAGCGGGACGTGGGGGTGTTCTTGGAAGGATGCAGTGTTGGATGACATGACTACAAAAGATTGACTGGGAAACTTTTTTTTTTTTTTTTGCCCTGACATGAACTTGGCTCTCTTCCTCTCAATGAGGAAAAACAAGCAAGAGCTCTCCGTCCAGTGTTGGCGTTTTTATTTGCCAAAACATCAGTGGCGCGCACACTCCGCCAGCAGTTTCATCACACTAATGTCACACATGGACAGTGTTGTGTTGCTTTTGAGCATGACAACCAAGCGGATGGGGAGAGTGAGGATGAATGTGGATGATGTTTGTTTGTGGAAATAAATGACAACAATTCAGCGACCTGTTGAAATCATTTGTCAAGCGGATGTTTGGCCAAGATTGTTCTGGCGTTGTTACAAAGGTGCTCGGCACTTGACCTTCACGTGGGGAAGTATTTGAAGTCCACCTCCGCCAAGTATACGGGCTTGATTAGGTGATTTTAGCGACGTGTGCCAATTCAACAGACAAATGTGAACGTAAAGCTTACACTTTGAGGCCCTTTCCACAAACGGGAATCTGCAGCATCGTTCTCAGCAGATTCTCACAGACAACTCAGGGGATGGAAAATGCACAATTAAGATTAAACACCAGGACACACATCTACACACACACATGCATTTTTTTTGTTTTATGTGGGAACTAACTTTATATTTGGAGAGTCACCATTTTGAAAACACACACACACACACACGCACACACACGCAAGTCGAAATTACATTATTTTGCATTGGAAACAACAACAGCACTTGTGGGACCGCATTTTTTTAACATTTCCACACACGCATGCACACATACTGTTTTTTACTATAGTATGGGGACCAAACCAATGGATCTTCAACCAACTACATAACTTGCATTTTCTGGTATTTTCATGGTTTTAGTCTTCCTTTCGTATTCTACTAAAAACACTACTTGTGTTTAAGATGCCTGAGTTTTTTTTCCATCAAATCCTAAAAAATATTTTCGACTAAATTCTGTGTTTTGATATGGATAGTGTGATATACTACTCAACTATACACAATCGAAACTAATAAAAGGTAACTGCTTGACTTTCTCAATTAAAAAAATTGCTTTTGCCATCACTTAAACATGTGTTCATTTCATGTAAATAATTAAAACTCACATGCAATGTTTTATGATCTCAGAGTTTACACCCGACTCAGTTTTTTACAGCTCAGGCATTGTGATTCAAGATGTGTTGTAATTTTAATTCTGCAAGCCTGAACAATATTTCACTTTTGCGTTTGTATGTTATAAAACGAGATGTATTCCATTGGTTAAATATCGTTGATATATTGCATGAGAGAATGCATGCAAGATAAATCATTAGAATATTGTGAAATTTAAAGCTGTGAGTCATCTGCATAGTTTTGATAATTTATATAACGCCTGCCTATGACTTGAGAAAATGGACGCATGTACAGTACAGACTGAATGACAGTGGGCCAAGAATTGACCCTTGGGGGACACCACACCAGATGGATGCAAAATCACCAATAGCAGAATATGTAGTTTTTTCAAGCATTTCTTGAAAGAATATGTCATTAAAATCGAATTATTTGGGGTTGAGTGGTTTGTTGATGAATATTGGCCAATTTTTATAAGGCATGTTACTCAGCTGCAAAACATAATGATAATGAGATGAGCGCAACGACTTACTGCATAACATTTGGGAAAACCACTTTTTGAACAAGAAATATTTTTTGTCTCGAGCCAAAATAAAAAAAAAACAATGTCGAATGAGGCGTTCAAACTGAACCCGAGCCCAAACTGTCTGAGTAAAATATTATCATTGCGTCCCATCGTCTGTCATTCTGTACCTTTGTTTTAGAAAATACCAAGTTGAAGTAATTGTAAAAACAGCCGCTTAACTGATCTTGTTTCCATACCCCAAAACTGCCCAACAAATCCATCACCGCATACCACAGCGTTCCCTAATAACAGTCAAAGCACATTATTTCGTTTGAACGAATCAGCTACAAGGCAACTAAAGTGCATGCGCTGTAAATAAAATCCATGTGAAACTTGCGCGTCCATTTCACATTGTGTGGTTTAAGTTGTTTTTTGGGGTTTTTTTAGCTCTAAGGGTTGGCTTCAGAGAGAAGAAGAACAATATCAAAGTCTGGGACGATGTCAGGGCTACTCTTGTCGGATCTCTTTTTAATATTTATGCAGACATGAAGGGGGGAGTGGGAAAAAAATGCAATAACGTAAAAACAACAAGTGAATTAGGCATGAAACACAACAGGATATTGCAGAGAGATTAAGTTGTTTCCTTCTCGCCAGCGTGTCCCTCGTTGCACCGCACAACAGCCCACGGCCGTCTTTAATTGGAGCCCCCCGACATGAGTTACGCATGCTTTCTTGACTGTGGTGGAGTTTACAGTGAATTTAGGAATTAAAAATTGGGTTTTCATTCTGAGAAAAAAAACCATATATTTTCAACAGGATTTTGTAATGAAAGTAACGGGGGGACAATAGATCCCCAAATACTAATCGACTTATTTTTATGCCCCCCCCCCTCCAAAAACAAAAAAATAAATACAAATTCACGACTGATTTACAGTGTCTATAGTAGGCGATCAAACTGAATGATTTTAAATTAGGGGGGGCAGATTAATGATCCTTTAAATCTAACTTGCATATTAATTTCACGGTAAAAACAAAATAAATCTTGACTGTTTTGTAGGTTATCAAACACAAAATAAGATTGTTTAAGCTTTGGCTTTTAAAAAGAAATTCTGAAAAAAATATTTTTTTAACTTTTGTGCCGCTTTTTTTTTTTGGGATATCAACCCCATAAAACTCCGATATTTACATCAGAAAAAAAATTACTTATATTTTTAACTATTTTTTGTTAAGTTGTTACTTTAAATTTTGGGAAAAAATATGTCAAAACCCTCTTATGAAATTTACGGCAATAATGAATTTTGTACAAAATCAATGTATAAAAATGGTAAAAGGTTATAAGCGATGGCAAAACCGAAGCAGCATGTCTGCCATATTTGTCATGTACGGCTGATTGCAACATTTTGAGAGAGTTACGTTGCCTTCTTCTCATTTGTCATCAAAAAACAAAGTCACGGGTCACAAACTTTATGAAAAGAGCCTTGCCTGTTTTTTTTTTGTTTTTTTTTTTATTTTCTCACTCTCTCCAAATGACATCTCTTAAAATATTAGCCGTCTACAAACGCTGACAGGCTCAAGCGGGGGTCGGACATGAATTGTGCCCCACAATCATGACGACTTTTCCTGCCAAGACGCAGCATGCCACAAGCTAACAATTTAGAGCCGCCACAGAAGGAGAGAGAGTGAGAGAGAGAGAGATAGAACAGTTTAAATATGTTAAAAGGGAAGCTGGGTGTGTGTCGGGGGGGATGAGGGGGGGGGGTCGTGTTATGTTTGGACGTTGGACGTGTGGAGACGTACGTTTCACAAGGGTCCGATGGAATCTGCTGCTGGAAAGATGATAAAGGAGATCAGTCCTCCCCCCCCACTCCCCCCTTCCTAAAAGAGAATGTCTGATCTATTTCCTCTATAACAATTGCTCACATTCTTGAATGTCTTTGACCATTTTATGACTAAACACAAAAAAGGTAGGCGGTAGCATTAAAAAATATTTTCACCAGGATACATGAGTCAACATCAATATATAAGGACTTTGAGAGATGCCGTCGCGACCACCCCCCCAAAAAAAAAAACGCAATTTTTTTTTTCCATTGAACTTAATGTTTTTTTTGTTTTTTTTTAAATACACACACCGCCGACATTCCCTTTAAAATAGTCACTTGGGAGACCGTGACATGACGAAAACAGAAAAGGTACCTTTTTAAGGAACTGCAAGCAGAACTCACTTGCGGATGACGTCACATTGGCCGGGGAGATCAAAGGTCAGCACAGTCAAATGGCCACTGAGAGACAGCCTCCCACCCATGCGTAAAGTTTAGTCTACTTTCAGCCACCAAATTGTGAGGTGCGTCGGCGGCGTGTAAAAAAAAAAACACGCCCTCGGTCTGCCAGAAAGCCTACCATCTGACAAATCAAGATGCAGCATTTATTACCCTCGAACTCAAGTGCACTGTCTATGAAGATAGAACGTGAACAGCCTGGGTCCAATTGGTAGACAGGGGCGAGTCGAGTTTACCGCGGTTGGGAATTTGGCAGACGCCGCGCCTGGCAATTAGGGGACAAAATGTAGATTGGACTTGTGAGTGGGAAAAAACAGGTCTAAGTTGTGGCGCATTATTTTGGTGGATTTTATCCAGGCGTAGGCAGACAGATTCTCATCATATTTCATTCATAAAAATGACATCAGAATGCAACCAACTCTTTGAATCATTGAGGAAATCAAGTCAAGTAGAGTCTCCTGAATATCAAATCAAAGTCGAGTCTTTCATCAATTTTATCCAAGTTCCAAAATGAGTCCAAATCATGAGTTGTAGAAGAAGTGGAAAGCTGAAGATGAAACAGGTGCCGTAGTAATACCGCATACTCGTCACTCATTTGGATTTGGATGGCATCCCGAACGAGAAGAGGACCGCTCCTGACGACGGTCCGGGGTGAAGACTGTGAACCGGGCGAGGTTCGGGCAAACGTTAGCAACTGTGGCTCGCTACTCCAGACGACCACATTTCTCTTGCTGTTTGGCTTGGATACGAGGCCAATTCACTTAATACTTGTGGGACAGCTAAACGCGTAAAGCCCCCATTTTAAAGGATCAAGTGCAGGCATTGTTTGGTTATGCTCACCATATGTGTTGGCTTTTCACGATCCGAATCCTTTCTCCCAAAACAGTGTGCCTGTGAAAATAAACACGGCTTTGCCCTACACAAATTGTGGACTAATTGTGTATTTGGACTAAATCATTCTTCAAGTCGGAGGGCTTTTTCCATTTGCTAAGGGGTGGAGGGGAGTGACAGCTTGACATTGATCAGTGTGTTGACTTGCGGAATTGGAGCTTTACCTGTAACGCATACGACCGCATAAGTGGTGCTACTCGAGCAGCAGTGGAAAAACAACATGTTCTCTTCACATGTTCCACTAAAAAGACACGTGGATTGTAATTACAACTATTGTGAACGTAAACTTGAATTTGTCTTTCAATCCAGACTTTATGTGCTTGGTGATTTGAAGCTTTTCTGAGACATATAAAGTGTATAGAAAATGAGATTTCAAACTTGGGGAAAAAAAATAAAAAAAAAATAACTCAAAGCTTTCGGTGGCAGCAGAATTTCTCGAAGGGTCGTCGGAAGCTTAATTGGTGGGCCACAATGGGTTCCCAAATTGGGCGTTGGCGTGGAGGGTTGAAGCAAATTTGAAAAATGTACAGCTTTTCACCCATTGTGAGCGGGTTTGGAACTGTTTTTTTTTTTTTTTTTTTAACACATATTCAGTGTTCCCATGCAGGTTCACGGCAACTCACCATACACTTGTTGGGTTTCTCCCCAGAGTGAACCCTCATGTGGATGAGCAGCTTGTAGCGGGCGTTAAAGGGCTTATAGCGCCGGATGCATCCGGCCCAGAAACAGGTAAAGTCCTCGCCTTTGCGCTGGTCGATGTGGACCTTTTCAATATGCCTCACCAGCTCCTCCTGTTGCTCGTAGGCAGCACTGCAGTCAATCCAGCGACACGACTGCTTATCAGCCTGCGTTACCCCGACTTCCTCGCTCTCCGGGCCAGCGTGGGACCCGGTGTGGCCCCCGGATGACGTCGACTTGAGTCCAAGGGATGAGCCTGGTGCCGGTTGATGGCTGTTCAGAAGGCTGCCACCTGAATATTGGTGCAGGTGGTAAGGCGGCGGCATGGCGGCGCGGGGGTGCTGATGTAGGTGGCGGAGTTGCCCGTTGCGCCCACTTAAGTGATGGTGGTAGCGGTGTTGCAGCATTTCATCGTCACTGAAGTCATCTAAGGGCTCCTGCTTGAGGATGGCCCCCGATCTTTGGCTCCTGTCCTGAAGAGCCCCGGTTTCCACCGCCGTTTGTAGCGTCCCCGACATGAGCATGAATAGTCCCAACCCATCCGAGCCTCCTCCGGCATTGCCCTGGGGGGGCCCTCCGGCTCCGCGGCCCAGCTGCATGGAACCCTGCTCCTCGCGCTGCCCCTGGCCTTGCTCCGGCTCCACTGAAGACACAGACGAAGACGATGACGAGCACGAAGAGGACAGGGACAGCAGGCAGGTGGCAGGTGAGTTGGACAGCTGACAGCTCTCCTGCAGCGTGATCCGCTGGGGGCTTTGGTGCTGTGTCAGTTTGTGGGGGGCTTCCCGAGAGCAGGGGATATTCGGCGGGGACGTTGACGACGAAGAGGAGGAGGAGGAGGGAGAAGAGAATCTGCCGCTGCTAGCGTGGCTCGGCGAGAGGTTAGCGCGCAAGCCGTTGACGCAAGCCACCATGGACATCTGCGAGGAAGCACAGATGATGGCGGTGATGTTGATCTCCTCGGAGGCGGTTCTGCTGGCAGACGGAGAACCCGCCACGGTGGACTGCGAGCCCGGCAAAAGGCGACGTCTTTTCAGACTGCCGGCGCTCAGCGGACGCGCCGAATGACGGGAAGTGACCGGCGACAAAGCCGACGGGGAGGAGCCGTCTTCATTATTAAAGGCTTGCGACGCGGCAGCTCCTGATGCAGCATTGCTCACTCCACACATGCTATCGCTGCCGTTGTGCGCCATCTCGTCCCTCGACGTCCTCAAAACGACCCCGGACCTCGGGTTGTGAAACCCGGCCTGGACAGCGGGCAGCCGGCTTGAAACGGTGTAGCCCATCGCATCTTCTTCTTTGATTGAATACGAGAGAGCCGATGGAGCCCGGTTGGCACCGCCGCAGCTCAGGCCAGGCGAGGCCCCGGGCACCGTCCTCGGAAAAGTGGATGACCTGCAGGAAGGCGGACAAAAAAAAAAAAAAGGCATTACAAAGAGAGCAACATGAGCTCGAGCAGCTTAGCAACTGTTGACAGACAAACTGGTTCATCTTCCCATTCACTCAAATGAAAGTCAGACCGATTTGTCCGGAATCTGGAGTTTACACATTTGCACTCTTTTTTTTGTTGAAAAAAAAAAAAGCACGTAAAATATTGTTCTAGATGGATGAAAAAAAATCTAGTAACATGAGAATATAAACGGGCGTTGATAACTAAGATTAGAAAGGCCGACTGCAACTAAAGACTGAGAGGCCACTGGCTTGAGTGTCCGTCTGACATGCTTTGATGGCACAAAAGGGGTTAAACCCAAGCCAACATCGGAGATAAATATGGAGTCACCTGTTTCGGGTGGCGTAATTGCAGCCTCAGAAGGGTTTGTCGATTACAATGCTGCGTATTATGGTGGGAATCTTTGCCTCGCTGAATGGGGGGACCCGGCTCGGATTTCCCCATGCGTCGCTGTGATCCCCGACATAATAATTCCTGTCAGTTGGCTCATTATGGATTTTGTGCAGAGCTCCTGAGTGATATGAGAAGATCTCTTTTTTTTTTTTTTTTTTTTTTTTTTCAGACTGTCTCACGATGAAGGAATCGTCTTTGTTTCTCCCATCGACCCCCTCCTCCCACCGTCACCCACCAACCCACTCAAAGCATGGCAAAAGAAAAACAGAGCCACAGAAATATTCAAGCGGCTTGTTCCGAGGCACAATTTTGAATATGAGAAAAATCTCTGACCACAGAGAACTCTAGTTATCGAGCATGCAGTTTTTATTTTTTTTTTTTAATGACAAAATGAGCATAAGCAGTGACGGCTTACCTGGCATCCTGGTGAGGGCTGTCCTGCAGAAGAAGATCCGGCGCAGGACTGTCACACTGGAGGCTCTGCGGGTAAAGCCCCCCAGGGTGACCCCCTAAGGGCAGCGGCAAACTCTGCCCACATGGCATCATGGCGCCCTGGGTGCCCCCCAGCTCAGCGCCGCCATTCTTTTCTATGCTGTAGCCGTTGTTACCTGGAAGCAGAGCAGCGGCGGCGTCACGTCAATGAATGCAGAAAAAAAATTAAATTCTAATGTTATAGATCTGAATTAGTTGTTGCTGCACTTTGGAACCCTCATTATCCTTTTTTATTAAAAAAAAAAAATTTTTTTTAAAAACTTCAGATGATCTGCTTCGGCATCCAAAATGGTGGATCAGGATTTTTTTTTTGTTCAACTCAATGGAAAGAAATAATATTAATAAAAATAATAATAATAAAATAATAATAATAATAATAATAATAAAATATATATATATATATATATATATATATAGGGAGTGGAAGTATAAATGAACAATTGAGATCATGAGGTTTCAGAAGTGACTTATGACTAAGATGTGTTTTTTTTCATGCAGGGATGTCAAATTTATATGGTGACATGTCGCAATCATATCAGAGTTTTGAATATGCCCTAAGCACCGGTTGGGAGGAGTAATTCAATGTATTGGAAATTATATTATGGACCCCCCTATGGCTCGCATCCCAAGGTTTGAGAGCCACTGCTCTCTATTCGATAATAACTTTTTTGTTTCTAGCCACCCATTTTTCATATTTGCAAAAATATTTGGACATGCTGATTATTCGAATAGAGTTGAGAGGAACGTGTAATGCAAAAAGCCGTCAACAGGTGGCGAAACAAGCAACCAAGAAGACGGGGCATCGGGAATGCCGTGAAGACGAAATCCTTAACAGATGCACTAAGTAACGAACATCCAACGTTGTCTTAAATGTCAAATGATGCATGCCATAAAATACCGTAACTGCAGATAAATTGGGTATCATTTGGAGAAAAACCGACTGGTGACAGGCAGAGTAATGTCAAAGAGAAGTAATATCAAATATTAGTGTTGGTGCAACTGAAGGAAACTCAAATTACATGTGTCCGGAAAACCAATTCAGCCAAGCGCAATGTAATAAGTCATTTTGTATAAATAATGCCATTACTTCTACATCCTGTGTGCACTTGTAAGGTAAATCATTTTTTTTTTGCCCAATTGACGATTCACTAAATGATTCATGGCGGGATTTTTCCAAAGCCTCCAATCATTAATAACTTTTATGTGTGAATCCCATCTGCAAATAATCAGGTGGTGTGGGAAACACATGGCACAGTGTTGGTTACCCAATGAATATCCTTTTTTTTTTTTTTCCCCACTCTCGCACATTTAGATCCTCATTTACGGAGATGTATCATCGTATCGGTCACGCCTGCGGATTTGAATGGGAAAACTCATTTGAGGGAGACGTTCACGATAAAGCACTATTATTGAGGAGACAAAGTGGTGGCGTGAAGACGTCCGGATGGATGATAGCACGATGAGGAAATGTTTACAGAAGGTGAGCCAATATTCCCATGCCACCACTTGGAACCGCGGACGCCACGTGTCCCCTGTTCCCGCTTGCCTAACTCAATTTCGCAACAGCATTTTCTGCTCAAGATGTCACCGGCACTGTCAGCGCTCATGACGCGAGAGTTGTAATCAAGTCACTTCGACACGCTTCACGTGAGAGAGCCAACAAATGCGCAGGAAATCTTCTCTGCTGAGCTGAACACATTTTCAAGCGAAACTGGAATACAGTAGTAGTAATTTTCCTCCTTTGAAAAGAATCTACAAAATATAGAATATTTGCTACATCAAGAAACTTGTGTCATGTTGTTTAAATGCACAAATGTTAAGATTCTTCTTATTGTCTCATTATTGAGGAGCTATTTTTAGACCCACGGGCTATTTATGTTGTCATTGGGACTAACAAGTACCCGTGGGCAAGTGATTTATTTTCATTTTAAGGACAATGCCCATTATTAAAAAGGCCTCCATGTGTTTCTTTTCCCCTCTTGCTCCCCTGTGCGTAACTGCTCACCCCTCCCTACTCTGCTCGCAACATTTGAAGTAGCATATTGTCTATGAGCCTCATATCAGTCCTAACGATAGCTGGAAGACAAAAAATGAGGTAAGAACTTTTGGGCCACCCTTTATTTGACTAATTATTGTTAAGAAAGTGAGTGTTGTTGAGAAGTAAATGATTTCTACGGTATTAAAGCACGTCACGGCAAAAATGATGTGGAAAAAAATGTTGCAGAAACGGTTTAATGGGTCATTATTTTTACACAGTACTGCAGTGTTGAGTGCAGTTTTTCTTATTAAAAAGATCTTCAAAAAAAAAAAAAATGGTGTTTTTGGGTAGGTCGAATTTTTTTTTTTTGTGTTGGCCAGAGCTAAATGAGTTACAGACATATTTGACAGGCGAAACACATCTGTAGTGATCTGTACTCGTTGATACATTTCAGAACCATAATAAAAACCATGATTGTATTTTCTTTCATATAATTTTGTTAATTTCATAAATATTTATTGTGTCCCGCTCCAGAGCCTGATTTGAGATTTCCGCTGTACTGTCCTGCTTAAGTAATCAAAAATGGGATCTGCACCAAAAAAAAATTTAGTACATTCTGCCTTTAATTGCACAATACTTTTTGTTTAATCCTAACAAATTAACAAACATAAACTGATGAAAATATCACCTCCTTGGTGGAAGTACTGATGGAGAGGTAAGGTAATGGTTAAGACGTATTTGGAAAATCAGACTTTTTTTTTTTTTTTCAATAAAGCATACAAAAAGGAGGAGAAAGAAAATGAGAGGACCATGTGAGCCTCGAGTCACACTCAGCAATAAAAACCCGCCTTGGTACGATGCAAGCCAGCGGCAGACGATGGAACCTGCTGCTTTGATTGTGACGTGGGTCGCGGCGTCAACACAACCGAGCGGCGAGGAAGGGAACGCAAAGAAACACAAACAGTGCGTCGTCACCAAGGGAATGCTAGGAGCGACCCTGGTTTCACTCAAAGCTGACGGTCTGTTTTCCAGCACGCCCATATTTTCTCAGGCTTAAAAATGAATGACAAAATCAGCCAAACACACAAATGCAAAATGAACGCACTCGCAAGGAGCAATAGGCATCGAATAACTTGACCAAAAAAGAGAACCCCATCAATTTATTAGGATTTATTGGATTTCTAGTTCCTCTGACCAACCAATCAGAGGATGGAAATTTTTTTAGGTATATTTGAAAATTGTAGGAAATAACAGCCCCACTGCTAATAAAGTTGAAGTTAAATTGGCCAGCACTACGATTCTGACGGCCCAAGACAGATTACAAAGCAAAAAAATTACAAATACACCTCATTGAAAAGCTCATCTAATAATTTTTTGGTTACATTTTTAAATTGTTTTACGTCAATCTGAGGCGGACTCACGGGCTGCGTTGCTGAGCGGGATTTTGATTTACGACTCTCATATTTTCTATGTGTCATGTCGTAAAAGTCACGGTGTGAGGACGTGAAGCGCGTTTCGTGATGAAGGTCCCGATGGCCCCCGCTGGGCGACGTTGGGTCCGCGGTGATTTACAGCCTCGCTTAGCGAATCGGTTATGCTGTGATGCTTGGATGGGACCCAGAAGTAAATTCACTTTAGACTGAATGAGCCGTGGTAATTGAGCGTTCTGTATTTCAATGAGCGTCGCGCGCTTGCTTTGGTCAGGAGGCTGAAGCCAACTGGAGCATCGAAGGATGGCAGAGTGAAGTCGCCGCAGTGGAGGAGGACTCTTTGTGGCCTCGACCGACTTGAGGGCTGCAATAGTTTGAGTGGATGTAAAGTGGGGGCGGGGCCACCTGAGAAAGGGCATGCACTCCCCGCTAATGACATTGTTCGGTGGGGCATCCACATTATACAACACGGCATTAACTGAAGCCAGTAATATAGTGAGGGTAATTTTCTAAATTCAGCCCGATCATCCTCAGCCCCTTGTCAAATGTTTAACTCATGAAGACCATTAGAATCAAAACGCTCAGTGCCAAAGTCGACTTTTGACATTTTCTTTTCCATTGGGATGGGTTGATCTGGGTATTTAAATTGTAAGCATTTTAAGGAGAAGTAATGTGCCAAATCGCCAGCAGAGGGTACCGCTGCACCATTTAAGATTGAAAATCTCGTGTTTGCCAACTGTTTACAGTGAAGTTAATGGGTACTTTTTTTCTGGTGAAAGAAGACAGCCTCTGCTTTCATTTGGTAGACTTGATGTAAAAATAAACAGAGCACAATATTCTGAAGGTCCAAAAAAAAAAGAAATCTGTCAAAATCTAAAATTGTTCGCACTCTTAGGTCGTGGTGCAAGCAAAAAAAAAAACCGTTAGGATATAATTAAACTGAATAGAAATAAATTGAACAGTTTTTGCCAAATTTTTGTTTCATTTCACTGTACATTGTGCTGCTCCTGCTGGTATGTGCGTCTTGGCCACATGGGATCAGAATAAAATACATAAAATATCCTTAATAAGGCAGAAATATTACTTGTTCTTCACAGAGGATTGAGAATATATGCATGTTATGTGATTCCTTGCGCCAACATTTGTGTTCTGATCTACGTTGCTGAAAGGCAAACAACGCCACAAAACAGATGTCATCCAATCGCCCAACAATAGGTTTCGCATTGTTTGTTAGCATTAAGCTAAACAAACGTCATTAAAGCCAAGTTGATTGGTTTTAAATATACAACGTGTCATTTTCTTTGTTTTCTGTTTAGTTTGACTGAGAGTGGCAATAAACAGCTTGAAGGCTCTTTTTTGACGAGTTGTTTATTATCTGACAAAGCGCCGCTCGAGCTGAGTTCACTTCCACACGGCACTGCCGGATAAGAGCAGAAACTCCCCAAAAAAATTCAACGTTCAGGGTTCGTCTGAGTATGAACGAGGACCACAGAAGAAACCCGGTGTTTCGTACGAGGAAAAATTAGCAACACGGGTACAAGAGGATGAAAATTGCAGACAGGCATTGGAGAAAAACGGAGGCAGGACACTGTCAAAAAACACCTGGTGAAAATTCAGCGCACATGTGTTGGCTCATCTCGCCAAACAGCCACTGATGTCAGCATTACCAACAAAGAAAAAAAAAAAAAAGAAGGCCTCTATTGTTTTCGATCTCTCGCGCCTCCCCGCACCCACAAAACTCTCAAAAGAACGGAGGCGAGAAACAGCCGCTGTTGATAACCCCGACCATGTCTAATAATACTCTGCTACATCTTAAGTGGCATCTTCCTTTCTATAAACGTCCTCACGTGTTGCTCGCCCTGCCTCTTCTCTTGAGTAATTGCACACAGAGAGCAGCAGTCTGGAGACGTAGCAAGCGGACATACTCTCGTGCCGAGGAAATGAGGTTGTGAATGAGACCAAGCCACGCCCCTTAAAGGCACACAGCCAACACATAAATGCTAAACGGAGTGCACTTTCATAGCGCTTTATCGACACCATGCATGAATTCTACAAAATGTACGAACAGTGATTAACTTAGTAAAACCAATTCATTTCATTTTAAATTCATTTTTAGAACATTTTAATTTATTTTTATACAAAAGAGTTGTTAGCTTTAATAGTCCATTATTACACATTTATAAAGTGCAGGAAGTCCTGCTATGTGTGTATCATGTTCGAAATAGAGTACTTAAAGCAGTCGCTAATCCGTTCACTCAAAGAATATTCTTGGTTATTTCAGAAGCTGTTATCAGATGTGTATTATTACTACTTTTTATTAGGCAGAAAGTATTAAAAAAAAATCCTGCTCTGATGTCATCAATTTGTCCTAGGCCATTTCCTTTTTGCCCAAAACCTGTAAAAAGTCCGATGCATCATTGGCTGAGTGAGGAAATAACGGTGCAGAAAATCAAGACTGAAAACTTGAACAAAGAGAAGGAAGACATGAATGAGTGTGACTAAAAGGAGAACATTTGAAAACAGTAAATCTCTTCAAAATATAGTCCGAAATCAATTACACGACAGGATCTAGTTCCACTTTGTGGTTGATATACTAGCATGCCAAAGTCAGACTACTGCACTTGTCCACAATAACGAAACAATTCAAGACACTCGTAAAAGGTGTGACTTACTAGTGACATTTCTGTCCATGAGTGGGACAATTGTGGCGTACTAGTAGGACAACTATTTTCCTTACCTTTCGGTACAACGAGTAGGGCTCAGAAGGTTACTAGTGAATGACACAAACCTCCTCGTTGGGTGACACTAGCAGCGGAAAAATTGTCATTTTACTAGTGCAGTATAGTTGTTCTACTAGTATTAGAAGTGCCTTACTAGTAACATCTTTTACCACTAGTGCATGATCATTTTAGCCAACTAGTATGACAAATACAGTTTATTTTATTTGTGAGGCAATCAGTGCAACTAGTAGGGCTCAGAAGGTTCCTAGTGAATGGCACAATTCGCCTAGTTGGGTCTCGTAGTGCATCACAGTAGATTTCTGCTAAGGTTTGATTGTGTACTAGTAGCTCAGAAGTGACACTAGCAGCGGAAAAATTGTTCATTTTACTAGTGCAGTCTAGTTGTTCTACTAGTACATGCAAATAATTATACGAGTGAGCTGTATTGTTAAGGGACTGAGGGATAGATGGCGGAAAGACAAAACAAGGTAGAGGCATTGAGGAGAACAATGGGCACAACAACAGCCCGGTCAAAAACATAATAGTGCCATGATGATAGCAACATCATAGTTCTTCTACTAGTGTGCTGAAATGTCTCGCTAGTAGGAACAGAGCGTACTAGTACATGGACCTTAAGATGGATATCAAGGACAAAGCATTCACTGTATTTAGTATCCGTCTTATGGTCCGAGTACTAGTGCACAAGAACAACTTTGGCATACTAGTAGGACAACATGAGGAATAAATCTTTCCATAAGTTGCTGTCTCCTTCAACTTTGTGCCGCGTCATTATTATACGCACAGACAACAGCAGGTCTCCACCAGATCAACACCAAGCCTGGACGCTATTATTGCGTGTAATTGCTGGTAATCTTTTTTTTTTTTTTACTTTACTGTGACACTTCATTCTCGATAATTCTCGGCGCTCCCTTTTAAGTCGCCCAAGAATCGTGAGAGCGCTTGTGTCGGCGTTTAAAGCGGCCCGAGTATTTGGAGACGTACAGTTGAAATGAAAAGCAGATGTGCTGATGGATAGGTGCTTTTGAGGAGAGGAAAAGGTGAGGGGGATCACAAGTGGCCCCACTTTTTTTTTGGAGGGGGGGGTGGACGATGTCGTCGGTTTGAAACATCTGTACCTGAAGTGCAACAAGCTGCCAAAACCGCAAGACAAATGCCTCTGGAAATCTAATGTGACACCTCAAACGTTCACACTTTGGCTCCACAAATCACAACATTCAGCATGGCAATTATAAAACGAATAAGAATTATCATCATTATTATTATTATTATTATTATTATTATTATTATTATTATTATAAAGTAATAAGAATTATGATCATTATTATTATTATTATTAACTATATAATACAGTAATAACACAGTAATAACACAGTAATAATAATGACAATAATAATATTAAAAATAATAATTACTTTTATTATTATTATGATTATGATTATGATCACATATGTTGTTGTTAAATAAAATTCAATTCAAACTTACATAGATTCACAAAATTCAGGATGAGCACAACAACATGTCCAATTTCTCCATCGCACATTCAACATTTCTTCCATTTTAGTTCCAATTGTGCATTTCACTTCAACATCACCTCTTGGGCATTCACACACGATTCCTGCAGAGATGGCACTTTCTCACATTGTATTTCTTTGCAACCTGCGCGTCTTTTGCGTTTCAATCCGAGGCTACAAGTGTGCGACAGCGTCAGCAAGGGTCACTTGTCCGCTACAGATGTTGCGTATTAAGGTCCAAAGCCTTTCTCGGCTTCTCTGAATTTCATAACTCGTGTCTGTATTTGTGTCTGCGGCAAAAAGAGGTCCGGAACTTATTTGTTGGCTTTGTAATGGATGTATGATTGAAAAAGCTCGGGGGCACAAGTAAATGAAAAATAACAATGTCTCGAGAGAAAGCGCTTCGTTAAAGCAGGTGCGGAGTGAGGAGAATGGGGAAAAACTCGATTAAATGATTACATACAGGCAAAAATGTTGGGAGTTTTTTTTTTTTTTTTTTTTTTGCAGTGGGATTACTGGGAACGGCAGACATGAGAACTTTCATGGGGATAAGAATCAATTTGTTCTGGCTGATTTTAGCCGCTCTCAGGCAGGCGTCTTAACTTGCTCCATTTTTCTCATGGTCACTTGACCACAAAATAATCTCAAATTAACGGTGAATGTGAAAGATAAAACTTCTTAAATCATCCAGCAGCTAGCATTAATGATTGCTATACACATGAGACAAAAAGATTTAAACAATACGGTGGTGCCTTTGAATGGTGCCAGAACCAATTTACGAGTTTTTCATGATGCAAGTTGTCATTCGCTCTATTTTTTGACTTGTGGGTAAAAAATGTGAACTCAACTCAACTCACAATACGAAGCAGTTTGAAGGATAGTGAGCTGTTAAAGTAAAGATAATACAAAAATAATTATGAGTTATGTATTTAAAAAAATAAATAAAAAATACATAACTAAATGCTTAATGCTAACACCTAATGGGAAATGTTATATCCGGGCTAATAAAAGCAATTACTATGCATGTGGCAGTGTTCCCACCCTTTGTACAATGCGCATGAGCATATATTCTTTATCCTCTGCAAAAAGTAATTAATATTATTGCTGCTTAAAGTCACAGTAGTGGTGAAACTCCTCTTTACCTTTGTCTGCATGGCTGCATTATACTGCCCTCTGGTGGTGGCCAAATCTCAAAAAACAAAAAGAGCCACAATGAAGTAATCATAATGGCTAGACTGCTCAATTATTTGCATTCTGTTTTATTACTATATGATTTGATAAAGTATAATATTATATTTGTTTCTATTTAAAAAAATAAAGCAGTACAAAAGTTGATTTTTCAAATTTTTCACCCATGCCATCAAAGTCACAAAAGAGAAAGTGGCCAGGGATGTTAATAAAAATGTATTTATTCTGTGGTCCGGGGTGTTAAGAGTTAGTTATTTTTCCTCGCCTGTGTTTGGAAAATATGCAGGCCACACCGGCAACTCTTTAAATGTGCTGAGTTGGCGTGAAACAGATGAGGTCTGGATTCAAGTCGCACATCAGTCTCAATTCTTAACCTTCATTAGCCCTATTTTTGTGCTCTAGTCTACTTTCTAAATGCACAATAAACTTTACGGGTGCATTTAATTTGACCCTTTTTAATCAGCATGTCAGTACTTTTTGGACAACTTGGTATTCTCTGATTTAGATTTAGTTGCTAGATTTAGCAACTTTTCTGACCGACCTAGATAGTTACCAATAGAGATCTATACATAGACGAAGATATAGATATATAAATTCAAATTCGATTGTCACAGCAGCAATATTCACAATTACACCAATAAAAGAGTTGATAGCTTGATAAAGAGATAAAATAGTAGCATTAAAAGCGTTAGTTACTTGCGTTTTTTTCCCTATTTGCAGAAATAGCAAAGCTTGATGGTACTTGCACAAAGAGCAGCAATAAAAACAAGATGAGTATTATCGCAATCAGAAAAATCGAGATTATTTTACAATGTGCGCAGTCCACAAACCACATGAATGGCCATCATTCTGACAATTACTATCAAAACAAGATTTTGTCCAGAAAACAAAGCAGTTGCCAAGATTAATCAGAGACCATCACAAAAGTGTTTTGTCATCAGCCAAACCACATCCCATAAGTGGACAGAAAAGAGGCTCGGAGTGGTCGCGGAATGTTTGACACGATTTTCTCGGTTGGTGAGGCGGCCAGTGGCAGACACCTTTTACAAATACTTTTGATGCATTTGTAAACATAATTCGTTGTGTTTGGGATAATAGTCGCCAAAAGGTTACGGTAAAATGTTTTTATTTTTTTTAAATCTAAATGAATCCAGTTTTCCCCATTAAAACGAATGGCTCTTTGCAGAGGATAAATAAGATCCGCCTGTCGTTACTTGATAAGTAACTTGAGTTGCCACCATGCAGCACTTATATCTTCGATATTTGCTGACCGTACGACGGCTCATATCTTGAAAAATGTCTAAGTCGGATCACTCGCATCTCAAGGCACCACAGTAGAGGAGTTTGTACAGTCGGCTGCTCTGTGCACGGAGGCGGCAGTAAATAGCGCACGAGTGATGTAACGGGCGCAGGCTTTTAAAGAGCGATGAGCAAGTGAAAGCTGGTTTTGGCTTCCCAACAACAGCCGAGCTTGGATCGACGCTTGTAAAGACGTCTCAGTATCCATGTCAACATTACGATGATTCCGACATGGCATTAACAAGACAAGTCATTTTCAATTCATTTTTTTTGGCAAAAGCGGATAGCGCCAGGAACTCAAACGTCCAAAAGTGCATCATAACTAATCATGAAAAAAAGATATCGCAGCCTCTTTCAGCGGGTTTTGATTATGTGGCTAAGATGTTTCGTATGTTGGTTATCGTTCTTATTTCGAGGCCTACTCAGGAATTACAAAAAGTCAAGTGCTTTTGAAGTCATGCTCCTCCATTTTCTGTACTTGGATGGAAACATACTGGAGCCGTCGCATTTTGATTTTGGAATTTTAGCATAAAATGTTTTTTTCTATCGACGGTATTTTTTTGGTGTCAGTGTCACGTGACGAATGGAGCGTATGGCCCGCTGCACACCAGTTTTGGTGGAACATCAAAAAAATGACAGTCGGCTACTCTTCCCCACACATCAAGGTCATAATGTTGGATATTTCATATGAGAAATATTTTTTATTTCTTCTTGACTTTTTTTGTTTTAATTAAATTTTTACTGCAGTTTTGTTAGTTTTTATTTTTTGAAAATTACTTTTAGAATAAGTTTTAGTTTTTTCTTTTTTTAAATAAATTGCATGTTTCTCAAGAGCAAGATAAAAAAAAAAAAAAGCACACAAACATTGTGTAATACAGTTAACATGACCTTCCTTACTCTATACTTCCTTACTTCTTCAATACAAGAATAAATTAATTAAAATTATCACCGAAAGCTCATGCATGCATATTAATTGACAAAGACGAAAACAAAGGATAATTTAAAAAAAATATATATATCCTTTAGTTAGTTTTACAAACGCAAGGTTTGGTTCCAGTTTTTGTTTTTTAAACATTTTCATTTTTTTAGTTTAGTTAACGAAAATGCACATCAGCCCAGGAAAAACCGCAACCCTGCATCAGGTTTTGAGGCCACATCTACAATATATTGTACGGCATTTTTTATTTATTTTAAAATGGAACCATAAAAACATGGTGCGATTGTCAAGGAAGAAGCAGTTGCCCCAAAAAGAAGAGGAAACAAGTGAGAATGAGGAGCATTTTCATAGGTTGCACCGGTGCATTTTGGTAACAGAGACTCTCCATGCTTAGCTTTTTAACCGTAGATACATAAGAAATTACAAAGGGAGTGGAATATTTCTGTAAAACACAAAAATACATATTTTATCCACACTCATGGAACAGCTTGGCAGATGTTTAACAGCCAGATATCGTTTACACACGCGTGTTATGTTTTATACAATACAGCACTATTTTCAATCATTTTCGTGACTTCCTGTGGGAAAATTAGTTCGGCGGGAATCGAGCTCGACCTTGGAGATTCCACTGTAAGAGTCCGCTCACACAGAGGCTACGTCTTCGCCGAGCCTGAAACGTATCATTCCGCCTCGAGTTCATCCCTGCATTGGGGGCTGCCCGTTCATTGCGGTCTGAGAAGCTGTCAGTGCAAAACTCACAGTGCGCCTTCAGTCTTCTTCAGCCGTCACCCAATATTTACACGCAAAGCCCAAGTTGTGAGAGAATCCGATTGAACACAGATGTCCGGGGGAAATTCTTGTGAAATGACAGCGGCCAAACACAACCGCAGAACATGAGGGGTATGTTGGTACGGAAGACGTGAGGAAGATCACGGCGCATTAGCGCCCGACCACGCTTGCAATTTGACAAGCGGACTTCTGGAAAACAAGTGACCAATTCGCCGCAATTACTATATACAGTCAACTCCCGTTTATCGCGGGGGGAGACGATCCAGATCCACATGCAATAGGTGGAAATCCACAATTGAGACCAGATGAAAAACATTTCAATCGTTAAAGCTCTTCGATGCACTTGAAATGAAAAAAAAAACTTTACTGACAATTTTCTTTGTGAATGTTTTCTCTCGCTATTGTCCATCCATTATTCTACCGCTTCTCCTCACAAGGGTCACGGGAGCCTATCCCAGCCGTCTTCAGGCAGTAGGCGGGGCACACCCTGAACTGGTTGCCAGCCAATCACAGGGCACACACAGACGAACAACCGACGGGCAATTTAGGGTGTCCAATCAACCTCCCGTAATTGTTTTTCAGAATTTGGGAGGAAACCAGAGTACCCGGAGGAATCCCACGCAGGCACCGGAAAGGAACTCGCTAAAATTAGCATTGAGAAGTCACGGCTCGACTTCTACGCAGGATGAACGTCGCATTAGTTGAATTCTTCGAGGGGAAGCTTGTTGTTTAAAAGTGGGCCAAAAACCAGATGTTTGAAGAACCAAAAGGGGGAATCCGATTTCACTTCCTACTTCTTTGTTACATCAGCAAAAAATAACCAGATCTTATCTTTGAAATGGATAGCCCCCAAAGCATGCATAACAGCTTGAACGTTTTACGTTTCCTTTTTCCGTTAAAGTACTCGGTCACAGTTCCCGCAATGAATATTAGCTTGCGGGAGATCAGGAGAGGTTAACTATGTTGCTGTTTGAAGATTTGTATCAGAGGTGAACTCAGACGTTTCTTTCTTAGCTGACCTTGACCTATTATTAGAATACATAAACACTTGTAATTTGCACAACAACGTTGTGGTTTTAACCTGCTCAACTTTGGAGGATCTTTCAGTAGTCTTGTTAACCTCTAGAAATTTGGGGGTTCTTATGGTAGTTGTAGTTGTGCAGTTTGTGTGTGCATTTTTTTTTTTTTTTTACATTAGGTTTTTATTCACCTCTCCAACATTTGGGGAAATGACGGTAGTCTAGGAGACTACTTGTGAAATTTGTGGGGATTATTGTGGGGAGTAATTATGGTAGTTTTAGTTTGACCGATGCAAAAAATACATATTTTTGTTTTTTTCAACATGCGTCACTTTGGGATTTTTTTTTTTTTTTACAATAGGAAAAGGTTTTTACCTGTGAAACATTTGGGCAAATTATGGCAATTTTACTTTGAAATGAAAACTTTTGTGAAATTTGACTCACTGTAGTTTGTAGGGGATTACGGTAGTCATATTTTTAACCTGAGCAACTTTCAGGGAATCTTTTTTTTGACTTGCACAACTTTTGTGCAATTACGGTAATTTTAATTTAACTTACACCAACTATTTTTTTGGTTTAACATGTGCAATTCCAGGGATGAATTAGTAGTTTTGATTTTATCGTTGTGACTAGAAGGGTAATTTATGGCGCTCATACTCTAACTTACTCAATTTTTGGAGAGATTATGTTAGTGTGATTTTGAGCGGTGCAATCTTTGATTATTATTTTTTTAATGTCACCTTATTTTACCTTTGGGGGGGGGGATTTACGTTAGTTTGTTTTTACTGCTGCAACTTTCAGAGAATTTATGCAGCTAATTTTAGTTGCACCTGTTCAACTTTTGGAGCAACGACAGTAGTCGACACCGAGTTTTGTTTGTTTGTTTGTTTTTTGACATTTGTCTCGTTTAACCTATACAGCTCTGTGTGTCATGACAGCGTTTCGGTTTCACCCGTACAATTTCCAGAAATGACGCTAATCCCTCTTGAACCAACAATTATTTCGAACCATTTATTTCAAACCAGTGCCATATGAAGTTCATAAACTTGTGCGCAGAGTCTTCATTCACTAAATGCTTTAGTCGTGCTGAGCCCCCCCCCACACCCGCCCCTCCCATACACCCCGAGACCCTCCATCTCTTTTTAACTTTCAGATGAGCCCGTTGTTGGCCACACTATTGGAGTGAGCAGGAGATGGCAGGACTCGCGAGCTCCTGCAGTTCCAATGACTAAAGCACAGCGGGGCTCCGTTAAAAATCCCCAAACGCGACCAAGTGACACCTATGGAAACACATTCAATCTTGTGCGGTAGGAGGTCAATATACAGCTATTTACACAGACAGGGCCACCATCCAAGAGCTTTATGACCAAATATATTCTCACAGTGTAAGCATTTTAGATATGCGGGGCGTTAAAACCCTCCTGTGTTTTGCCGTCTCTTATTTAATGGTTGTAATAAGATTCTCTTTGTTATGATTTGGCCACTGGCTGCGCAAGGCAGCCCGGTGTTTTACGGCCAACGCAGGACATGGTTTTTTGTCCTTGCGGTGAAAATGTTTCAAGATACCAACCGCGTCTGACCAACTGTGGACCGGGTCATCACAATAGAATACAGAAAGCCGTGGATGCTTGGAATCATTTGACGGAATAAGCGCGCAAAATCCTGTCAAAGTGAAGAAGCGTGGCAAGTGCAAAAGGACGTACAAGTGTAGTGGGATGGGGGTGGAACCCTGCTGCAAAAAATGTTTATGCAGTCGTACCTTGACTTGAATTCATTCTTGCTTTCGTTAATAATCCATAAAAGATAGTTTAAAGCGGTTTATTGACACCAACTCCCAGTTGGAGTTTATTGTTAAATTAAACAGAAAACAAAGAGAATACACACATTGTACATTTCAAATAATCACGTAGATCTTTCTCTTAATTAAAGTCGGCTGAGCTAAATACAAACAAAGATTTATTTTTAAAAAAAGCCATAGTCGAATTAACGAGTTGTATCGGTGTCAAAGTGTGATAAATGTCGTCCCACCGTCAGTATTCATAAAAAAAATAAAAATAAAAGAAAATAAAATAAAATTAAATTAAATTAAATAAATAAATTCATTCATTAATCAATTAATTAATTAATTAATGTTTTAAAAATATCGCTGCTCGCCGTTCATCCTCGTCCTTTTAGAGCACTTCCGTCTCTACTTACTACTTTATTACCATATGTGCCTTGTCTCAGCAAGAGCCGGGAAACGCTACTCTCGAGTCGCGCAAACAAAGTCAAAGCGGTTGATCTTGAGTTGATAGAATTCTGGAGCGCACGTGTAGTGTGAACAAGCCTAATCAGATGATAACAAGCAGAAAATGAAGAAATCATTCGCACTCACTTGGAATTTTTTTTTTTTTCCTGTGTTTTTTTTGGCTTTCCCACACCCCCGCAAAACGTCGGGGCTAAATTAAGTGTCATGCCTTTCACATAACCTGGCATTCATTTGTGAGGCACCATAAACAAAATATTCATGTTAACCCTGACCTCCTTTCCAACATGGCCTTCCAAAACCATAAAAGGGTTTTCTCCTCATTTATATAATTTTTTTTTTTTTTGGAGCCAAAGAGCTTTGAAATGCTAATGTTTGTTTCCTCGCGTGCAGAAAAAAAGCCTTCTTAAAAGCAATTTGATGTGAAATATGGATTCCGGCCATTTGACATCATCCCTAAAATAAACACGCGGGTTCTCAGTCTGTGCTGTTAAATAAGCGTGCCTTGGCAGGCGACGTGTACATACGCTAATGCCGGACCGCTTCACGGCTCGCAGCTCCCCAGGCTTCTAGACGACTGGCATTTTTACAGTGGCCAACACTGGCAATAATTTCTTGTCAAATGACAGGTCTGGCACTCCAAAATTGGCTAATGCGGTCAACTGTGCATTTACATTTACAGCGTAAACTATCAAGGACGAGGCTTTATCAAGGCTTGTTGACTTTAGCTGGATTGTGGTTGGAAGAACATGAAATAGTTCATAAACTCGCAATCCCTTGAATGGATGTGCGACCTTGCAAAAAAACTAAATAAAAAACAATCAGACAATCCACTTTTGATTGCTGGAACAAAACACGGTCTTCCTTTGAATGCGGCTGTCCAAACGAGGGCCCACGATTCATTTTTGGTGGTTCACAAATGTTTTACATCATGTACCACTATGAAAAATACTTTCGTGTCCAATGTAATTATTAAACAGGCACATGAAGATTTTTACAAGTGGTAAAATCTATCCATCCTGATGAGTAAAAGCTTCCAAGAAATGGATTATGAGTTATCAATATTGCTGTGGGGTGATTTCATGACCAACATTTTTTAAGAAGAATCCCTGTCATGAGTCGCCACAGCAAGTCACTAGCATAAAATTTGGGCACAGTTTTGACGGAATCCACTCGTTTAGGAAACAGGGCAGCATTTTTTAGCACAGAGCGTATTTTTGCAAAAATTAGGCGCACTTTCTAATCTATAAAATTCCCCAAAACAGACGAGGCGTGTATAGATTGCCTTGTGTATAGACTGAGACTTTTCGATTCGTACAAATGTTATCTACTCAAGCAACATTCAGTGCTCCGTAGGGCATTACAGAGTGCATGTTAGCACAAAAAAACGCAAAAAAAAAACACTGCCCAAAGCACACCATTCACATCTCTCTAACCAGCCATCTGATTGGCTGAGGCTGATAGGCTCCCAGAATGCATTGCAGTACTCTTTTTGTGTCATTTTTATTTCTTTTTGGGGTATAAATGACATGATAGATGCATGTTTTGTGTTAATTTTGTTTCTTTGTTTCATTGTTTGCACGTATGCTGTTCAGAGATAGTTTTGGTTTTGATTTAAAACCATGACTCAAAGGAGTGCGGTGACTAGTGACATCCCTCCCCTGATATTGTAATTTGCTGCGTTGCCATGTGTGCTACCACATCACCTTGGTACTCACTGCAGTTGACAAAGTTGCCTTTCCCTGAATGAGAGCTAGCATGCGCAAACTAGCATGTGTGAGCTAGCATGCGCAAGCTAGTATGCGCGAGCTAGCGTGCGTGAGCTTGCATGCCCTTATCGTGTGCTAGCTAGCATGCGCAAGCTAGCATGCCCTTATAGTGTGCTGCGGCCAGTGTATGTGCTAAATACAGAAATAGCACCTACAACTGATGCTTAATTTAACTTTAGCCTGATGGAGAGCTAAAACGTGGATCCTTCTATTTTTACGCATGCAGCTGGCCTTCTGCAGAAAAAGTTTGGACACCCCTACATCAGAACAACAATGATTGTTCAGGTGGAAAAGTGCAGAATATTTATTGTTCCCAGTCTATCAGATCATTGTGGAACCTTTGCAAATAATCATAAAAGCCCAAATGCTGGCCACAGCGGCGAGATAAGGAGAGCAGCACGTATGCGCATTAACATCACTCAAAGGCAACATTATTCATCCTTCTTCAAGTCACTGCGGAGAGCATTTGAGCTGTGTTGAAAACGCCGACTTGGCTCCACTTCTGTCTGATGCTAAACACTTGGGCCTTTTAGACATTTCTCAAAGATGACAAGCGGTGATGTTTTATTCAGCGCGTCAGGTGTGCCAAGTGATCTTGTCCAAACTTTTTGAGCTTCATGTGGAGTCCGCAGCCAGAATTTGCTGGTGTTTATATAAAAGTCCAGAAAATGTGGCTGGGCTGTGATAGTGCTGATGAAATTCAGGCATGTTGGTGCTATAATAGGAAAAATGTGCTTCGTATTTAAAAACAAGAGTGAGTTTTTGATTGCTTTATTTATTTGAAATGGATTGTTACCAGTAGTGGGAAGTAAATAAGTACAAATACGTTGTCACTGTGCTGTACTTCGGTCGATTTTGCAGGTATTTGCATTATTGTGAGTATTACATTTTCGGACTTTTTTACTTTTTACAAGGATATTTGTGTGTTGGAGACAAAAATGGGCGTTAATATTTAACAATCCAGTTTTGACATCCTTGGCCGGGGTGGGACAATATTCAGGATACAAACAAGGCCAGTTGTCTTAATTTTGTCATGAGATCAATACTGGGACCGAATTATAAAATGGGTGGTTATTTCCTGAAATAACTCAAACTAGAATTGAAAAAAAAAAATTTTAAGAAATGAAATAAAAACAACAATGCTTTTTCAAATAATGACAGCTAACTGAAAGAATATTAATTTACAAAAACAACTAATTATAGAGAAAATGTCCTGTTTTTGTTTTTACTGTCGCCTAGAAGTGACATCGACAGATGACGTTGCTTCTAGGCAACAAGCTAGCTTGTGTTTGTTGCTTTTGTCACTTAACTCAGATGGATCATGTAGGGGAAAAAAAAATACATACAGTCGAGCTCGAAATGATTCATACCCGAGGAGGATGAGTCATTTCGGGCTCGACTGTATATACATATATTTTTTTTAAAAATAGTACACATTAAAACCGTGTTTAATACTTCTCAAACCACAAATCCACTTTACAAGTTGGCAATTTGGCAAACAAGTGACGGAAGGCGAGATCATCGTTATATTTAATGGTGCCATCTCATGCTATTTTAAGCTTGCAACACTTTAATAGAAGCATGTATATGATTATATGTTACCATTGGTAGAATGGCGATTTAAATATTAAATATTTTTGTAGCTATATTTCTAAACTAGAAGTAAGACGCCTGGTTAATTAAAACCTGTGTGGCACCTCTTCCATGACGTCATCCTAAAGCTGGCTGCTGCGCGCACCTCCCACGGAGCAGGAATGAACAGTTGTTATCACGAGGCGAGACGTAACTGACATAATGTGTGATAAGAGACACAAAAGTGTTTCACCGCCGGCTGCTCACTTTGTGGATTGAGCGGTGCTATAGCGCGCATGCTAGCGTATGTTTTTAAAAAGGCAGGCACGTTTTAGCGTGCATGCATGCTACCCGTATGTTTTAAGCTTGCGTATGTTTTACCATACCTGCGTTCAGCCTTAGGAATGTGTGAAATACAGAAAGAGCACTCGTAACTGAGACGGTTCGCCAGGTGTGGGCAAACTGCGGGCCGGGGGCCACATGTGGCCCATTGAACGTTTTAATCCGGCCCGCCGAATTTGAAAAGAATTAAATGAATAAACCTTGTTAATGTTTTATTTTCTAAATACTGTGGTTTTTCAAAGACATATATATTGTTGCAATGCTTTTATTCACTTTCATTTAAAATTAAATTTATTTTTTTCCCTCCGATGAGGTGAGGTTACCAAAACACTCCATCCATCTGCTCTTGGTCCGGCCCCTCTGTCAAATTTTAGAACCCATTGTGGCCCGCCAATCAAAAAGTTTGCCCACCCCTGCGGTACGCCTTATGGACACGAGAATACGGTAATACTAAAACTAATAAGTAATAATAAGGTAAAACATAGCATTTAAAGAAAAAATAAATAAATAAAAAACAACTTAAAAATTTTAAATTCAAACATAATAAAAACTAACAAGAATGAAAATTCCAAAACTACTACAACCACACACAATACGACCAAAAGTGTCAAATGCCTGAATGGGTATATTTATGTGTTGAGTCAGTCACAGATCAAAAAAAAAAAAATCATGCAAGATTTGAAAGATCCTTTCGTGTGTATCAGGCCTTAGCACTTCACATATCATCTTACCAACAAATAGTGAAAAGCCCATAACACATTATGTCTGTGTGTCCCGAGCAAAACGACAAAACACGCTGTCAAACTCGATGTAAGGCAGCGAGCTGTGTAATGCTGTACAACAAGCAGCAGGTATTTGTTAGTTAATCAGCCTTTAAATTAAACCATAGGACAGACGGGGGTTGCGTTCGGGAGCAGAAGGGCGCTGGTGGCGCTGGGCCGGGGAGGGGAGCAGGGGTGGGGTGGGGTCTGTTTTGACTAAGCCATCTCACCAAGGGCCTGGTCACGGAGACTCGCAGCATTTGCAAAAGATTAGCCCGCTAGTCCTGATGTAGCCAGCGCAGGTCAGGTAGAGTGCAGGGCTCGGACGGCGGGCGGGTTCGGCCCTATCGCTCCCATCTGCCGCTCATCTCGCAACAAAACGCCCGCTTGTCCCGGTACATGAGACACGGCCGGATTATCAGATTAAAATGGTTTCGGGGTTCACTTAGCGAAGATTTTGCTTCGTAAAGCGCCGCGATCCCGCTTGACAGAAACGACGAGAGACCATTCTGGTCTCATCGAGAGCAATAAGTCAACTTGGCCAAGTTTTGCTTTGTTGTGCGCAAAAGAACGTTCTGTTTTATGTGGTCTCCAGTGCCTGTATCTATGCTAAATAAAGGAACAACAATAGTCCACATGGTCCCAGCCTAGAAATGAAATGAAAACCAACTGTGAGGGAACAATAAAATCATTTGTCATGGGAGAAGGGTGCAGATAAATTCTGAAAAGCTTCGCTTTGCTCCAATTGGCTCGGGCTCTCGTGCAGCGGGCCAAGTGCTCAGCACCTGGTTGTCACAGCTTTGACACGTGCTAATTTATTTGAACCTTCAAAGCAATTAGATCGCAGTCCAAACCAGCTGAAAGGGCCCAATTGCGCTTTTTTTTTTTTTTTATCGGAGTTAATCAACAACGTCCAGCCAAAAGCGAAATGCCGCGAAATGACAGAAGAAAGCCATCTCGAAGGCTTCTAAATGGACAACAGATTGCACAAGAAAATTGATTGTTTGAGAAAACAATGCTGTTTTTATGTGAAGAGCCAACAATTTTGGTACATTCATTCAAAATGAAAGATGTTGTTGGCGACGGGTTTCGATTTTCTAGTACAGTTATTACGTATGTTTCTCTTCAACAATCCGTCTCTTGTTTTTTCTTGACTGTTTTAATGGGATTTAGTTTAGTTTCATCATGTTTTCTCACGTTTTCCTGTCCCCTTTTTCCATCACCACACGAGTGCACGGAGACAAGCATGGAAGCAATTAAAAAAAAAAAAAAAAAAAAAAAAAATCGATATCAAAGGCTGGAAACTGAAAATCGAATCGAATTGGGGCTTGATCGATTTGCTACATTCCGACTCATCAGTTTTTTTTTTCCAACTTGTTTCTCGTGTCAAGCAATCAGCCAGCTCCAGGCACTCGCAACTTGGCCAAGTGTGCCTCGTTGTCTCGTCAATTTGCTTGTATGCGGTTCCATGCTTTGGTTCGGTCTTTGCCGGTTCATCGTTGCTGTCGTGCGTACTCAGAGTCATGTCATTTCACGGAAGTTTTGAGTTGTTTTCTTTCCTTGTGTTACTTTGATACTTTACATTTTGAGATTGCTATCAGCTCGTTTTCGTCCAACGAAGGCAAATAAAGTACATATACTTGGTTTCTGTACTTGGGTAGTTTTTCCAGGACTTATTTATTCGTCAGACTACTTTTTACTTGATCCATTTAAACACCAATATTTTTTACTTGTTACATTCTAGGCTAAAGTGTTCAACGTTTAGTGAGCAATAGGCATGAGGCCATGATGGGACGTTTGAGTACTTGATTTTTGGTAGTTGAAGAAATACCAAGTTTTCAAATCAATGAATCATCGGTTTTATTAATCGTGATTTTCAATATCCATCAAAAATAATCGTGATTATTCATTTTTTTCCATGACGGCCCAGCTTTATTTTATAAGTAGGCTCATCCCAAGGTACTGCCACAATGAAGCTTTTAAAACGGCAATCGGGCCAGCCAAAGCCAGCAACCGGCTGATTTGCATTGGAAATTGCTGGGTCGGAAGTAATTGTCAAAGTAATAATGAACAGCGGTGTGTGTGCGTGTGTGTGCGTGTGTGTGCGTGTAACGGACAACTCAAAAATGACAAAAAGAACCGTGTGTGCCATTTGGGAAAGACAAATAGAAAAAGTGGACGCCACGCCAAGAAATAAAAACATCAAAGTATTAACGCCATAATTTGACTTTGCTGTTGACCTTTGGCCCCGGTTGTCTTGATCTTTTACATAAATGCTCACAGCTCATTAAGTGTCTTTAAAATGACAGAAACGTTTTCAGCACACGCACACTTTTGAAATCAGCTCCCATTTGAGATCTTTAGTGTCCGACATCATGCTTGCGTTACGCGCCGCATTTGGAAGCCGATTTCTCGGTCTTGAGGGGAATGTAAAGCATGCATACGAACACGGTTGCTCCATGTAATGTGGATCCATTTAACCCTGACATATCTTTCCATTTTCGAGCACACATGTTCAGTTTAACGTGGGCCAAAAATATCCTCGTAATAATCGTCTATAGCCTATCTTCCCAAAGTGTGCACCAATCGAGGCGGCGGTCAATGCATGAAACAACCACGTACAGCGGATTGTGTTGACGCTGAAAATGTTCACTTGTACTTAACTTAAAGTACAACACGGCTTTAAGAATTGTTTTTAAACATGCAAACGTGTTTAGCGGCAATTATTTTTACGTGTCATACTTTTTAAATGAAGTACATTTACAGGTTGTAGTAGTCGTAGTTCAGGTACCGGTTGAATATGGGCTCCCTCTAGTGGTTCACAAAGTAATCGCTGGCTAAGTACAGATGAGTTGTGTTTTAATTCTTGTTCGTTTGTTTGCTTGAAAATATTTATTTTGGTGAAATACATTTTAATTGAGTCGTAACTTTTATAGCATTTTAATAACAGTGGATCTCCACAATATGCAGGGGATAGGGCAAATAGTGAAAATCAGCAAGGATTTGAGAAAAAATTAAGTTAGCAAAAATTTGAATAATATAATAGCGCCGGTCCAGATTTCCATGAAAAAAGGGCTGGCTCCCCCCACCCAATTTAAAATGAGTTTTAAAAATAGTGAGAAAAAAAAATCTGTGAAAAGTCGAATCCACGGGTGCAGAAATGCGAACATGCATGGGTCCACTGTATTTTCCGATATTTATATTGTACATCATTTTACTTTTAAACTTCCACTCCACTTTCTTTATTTTAATGTTGGTCATTTCCCCAAATCTAAAATCTACACGTGTCAAATTTGACTTGAGTTTAAGGAAGCTTTTTAGCACCTGTACAAAACGAAAACATTTTGTCTGACGAATGTTTAAGGTCAGCAAAATTCTGGGTGAATGGAAAAACCATTTAGGGTGTTTTTGTTACTGTCAAATGTCAAAACAGGCCTAATTTGTAAGTAAGGGTTAACACTTTACTTTTGTTTTGCTCTGCACAACCCAAATGGGTTTAAAAAAAGAACTGGCGTGCCACTTTTAATCTTTGCAGCTGTAAATCAAAGAATAGCGCAGGGGGGGAAAAAACGGCTTACTGAGGAATGATTTCCTCATTTACGAGGACAGGAAAACACTGCCAAAAGACAGTGTTCCTTTTTGATGCAATTTGATGTGGCTCGTATAAAGCAGGCATACGCAATGAGAGGAGAGCAGACGTCTCTGGTGTTGCCAGTGGAAACACTTCGGCAACAAACTCACTCGCGGGTTGTGTTTCTCCACTTCCAGCAGGTGAAACAAAGCAGAGAGCTCGATAAGTCAACGTCATCTTTGATTCCTTCAGCTTTCCAGTTAGTGTGCGGGCAGCCAACAAGATGATAAATAGCTTTGGGGATACGGAATACTGTGCTGGATGGAGATTTTTTTTTTTCTCGAGAAGGTAGTGCCTTGAGATACGAGTGAGCCGGCTTTTTTTTCTTCCATGCATGCCACAACAAGCGGAAGTCAACTGTCAAACTAAATATCAAACCATGAGAATTACGCCTTTGGTATTTAAAACAACCAAATGGGTCAGGTTTGGTCCGTTTAGCTTAAGGCTAACATAGAATGAAAAACACCATAAACGACAGTAATACCAAGCAGAAATTGGAAAATAAATGGTGGAGCAACACATATAGATAGACAATATAACAATAATCACAAGAATTAGTTTTTTCTGATTTCTGAAAAAAACAAAACAATTATTACTGCTGCTTACTGTGCAGTTGTGACCGTCAGGATGTACAATATTGTCTGTACTGTATTTTACTGTTCCTAGGTGGCCACGGTGCACATGCCAGAAGGAGCAGCACACGTGGTTGAAAAAAAAAAAAAAAGATTATGCACTGCTTTATTTATTTATTTTTTTTTTTTCTGAATGTTACTTTTTGTCTTTTTTTGTGTTTGTTTTATGAATGCGCGTTGATGTTTTATAAAACACTCAACGGAGCTCCCTGAAGATTTTTTTTTTTTCCAACATGTTTATTTTGCTATTCATAGGCCAGCCGGGTCGCTGTCCTCCGTGAATAGCGGGGCGTCCTTTGTAATCCCGTTTTCATGGATTTCAATGGGAAAGCAAATGATGGCGTTTCCTACATGATCCACCAAAAAATTTTATTTGTATTTTATTTTTTACTTTTTATTTATATTTTTTTATTTATTATTTTTTTTTATTTATTTATTTTTTTTATTTCTATTTACCCATTTGAAAAATACCACGAAATACAAAATACATAATACTGCTTGTCTTTTTTTCTATTTGATTTTATGACATTTAAAATATAATAGGATTTGTATTTTTATTTTTAGAGTCTATCTGTAGCTAATCTGAGCATTTTAGCAGTTTAATGTGAGCAAGTGGAGGATTTGGAGGTTTCCTGTTCAGGTAAATACTTGTCCCTTGTACAAAAGTATTTCAACGTTACCAGGGGCCGGGAGACTGGCCAGGCCCAAAGCGTGGACGTTAATAAAGTTCAGAGGATCCCCTTGTAGCTCTGCGATCTGCATTGCTCGAGGTTATTTTTACAGACGACGATATTTGAAAAGCAAGGCCGCCTTTCAGTGAGCATGGAGATAATGCGGTGATAAGAAGATGCAATTTCCCACGATGTGATGTTGTTTTTCTTGTGTGGGAATATTTCTTCTGCGCGGGGACTTGTTTTGTTGAATTTGCCAGTTCTCCAATTTATGACAATACTTGTCAAGGCGAGAGGGAACAAGGGATGGGCGTTAACAATAAAATGTTCCAATTTTAATATGGTGAGTTCATTCAGGCCAAAAACACAATTTTTTTTTTATAATTCTAACAGCAATTGCGCACACGTTACATTTCTTCACTTATTCCTCATTTTACAAACAGCGCGCCACACCGTTTCCCCGACGCACAGTGAACAAACGTCGCTATTTGCATCGCCCATTCAGCGGTTATTATCTCAGTATCGTGAAGAGACATTTGACATGATTTCATGATTGATTCAAACTATGTCAGCTTCAAAATCTTCCACCTTTTCAGAACATCTTAGAAAGCATTTATCTCGTTCCGATCCTTCACAAATGTTGGCAGTATAACGGTCAATCTCTGAAATATTTCACATATTAACTCCCAATTCAAATTTCAAGTCTTCCATTCGTCAATTCAGCCTCAGCTCTCCAGCATTCACACACGATTTCTACCAAAATGCCATTTTCTCATTTTTTCCTGTTGCCCTTAGCAACGTAACAAGCCTTGGTACACGCTGCACGGCAACACACATAGAAGGAATAAGTCATTCCTCCGCAACTGGCTTTCCATTAACGACTTGTAATAAACTATATAAAGTGTACTATTGGACTATTTAGTGTTTTTCATGATCCTGCTGGGCAGCGCCAGCCAATGGCAGTGCGCACCCCCGGCCACTGCCCCGTGGTAGCTTCCTGGCAGAGAGAAGGCGTGAAAAGGAGTGAGAATAAAACTGGAGATTTCTGGTCTAATGAAGACATAAAACTACCTCGGCTTACGTCGTGTTTGCCCGTTTGTTTGTGACCACAGTTGGATTAATGAAAAACAGGAGTGGGTTTATAAAAAGCAATGTCAGACGGAATTACATCAATTGGAGTCGTGAGATTCAATTTTTAATGGGGACCAGCACGCAAACATTTTGGGTGGGGCAACAAGCACTTTTCAACAAGTTTCTTGTCCAGTGTACTACAGTGGACAATTGGGAAAAAAAATACACCGTATTTGTAGTTTATTTTTCAGATTAGACAGAGATTTTTTTTTTTTTTAACACTAGAGGCGTATTCGTCACCAATCATTCCTGAGTCGACAACATAAAACAATTCTTTTAAATAAGGTCGTGGATGGGGAAGATCTTGCTTTGCTGAATCGGTTGCGGCATTATCGTGAACCCTCTCTAATTAAGTCTTCTTTGTTTTTTTTTAACTTTGTGTCATTATCTGTGGAGATCTAGAAATGGAACAAGCCTATTTTGACAGACGAGTATAAAATAAAGCTATGAGTATCGTATTTTCACAACCATAAGGCATCTCAGGTATGAGGGCTGAAACATAGGCTAGCTTAAAACAGACGTTAGCATGCATTCACGCTAAAACGTGCGCTAGCATGGATGCTAGCGTGCGTTTTTAAAAAGGCAGCGGGCGCAAAACTGAGTTTGGTTGTACTTAACATGTCAGGTCCCCCCTCGTCAATCTCATTGCCGTGCGGCTCCTGAGAAATGTTCGACCAACAGAGCAAGCGAAATGCTCCCAGTCAGTCAAGCGAAGCGCTCATCGAAGTTTTGCCGACTTTCATTATAAGGCATCCCGTCCATTTTGGACGTGTGCCTTGTGGACATGAAAATGATGTGTTTTCAAATGTAAGGAGTCAAAGTAGAAAGACATCATCAAAATAAATACTCAAGTATTTAGTACGCTGAGAGCCGCATGACAGCAACGTTTCAAGCGGCCGCACTCGGATTCTTCCTTGATGAAACACGGCAACTTTGGAGCCAAGAAAAGCAAGTGGCACAGGCCAGATGGAAATCCAAAAGCCAGTCGAGCGGCTGCCGTCTGAAAAATGCATGAGTCATGCGGCCGCTATAGACATGCAGACGGGGGGGGTTGACTGGGTTGTGGGGGGGGGCAAGAACCAAGCACCTGGACAAATTCTTTTTGACTATATTTTTGCATTGTTGATTATTTGTTATTTATTTTGGGACTACTTTTACCCCCAGACGACGACATGACGTAGTCGCCTATTTGTACTTCTACTTAAGTACAGCATGTGAGTACTTTTGCAACCTCTGCATGCAGTGCACTGAGACATGCGCAGTGTCCGAATGTAAAAATGTCTTGATCTGGTCTGTGCAATTTGCGTGCTCTGGCAGCTTGATCCCCTCATCAGTGAAAAGTGTAGTGCAGCAAGCACTTCTTTTAGACATGATGTGAACTAAAAATAAATCTTTTACGATGCATATTCTGGCCAACTGTGCAGCTTTTTCCTTGATTAGACGTGAGGCCTCCAGCACTTTTTCTGCCGGTATTCCAGAGATATTTCGACACTTATTCAAAACCAAATTGTTTTGTTTTGGGTTTTTTTTCCTTGTTGACTGGCCGAGAATGAGAAAGCTTTTGGTTAACCATACCGCACCGTTCAGATAAAAATGAAAACATTTTAAGATGACTGGTCGGGACTGACAAGTGGTTAAGTGTTTGTTTATTTACTTAAAAAAAAGTGCAGCCTGTTGAAAGAGAGAGCTTGAGCAGTGATGCATAACACAAAAATATTGTAAGAGGTTGACTCGTCCATATTTAATTAACCCTTTTCGAAAATTAAACCTCACACGTGTGTTTCATCTCTATACGTTGTAGATCGGGGAAATTTAAGTGATCTTAGATCAGTGGTGTTTCCTCTCTCGCCATTTGCTCTGACTAAGGGAACGTTCTCCTTCCATTACCCGGCATTCCCTCCTCGTCAGCGTCACCAGACGTGAGCTTTTTTACGGGAATACCGCAGAGGAATCATCACCAGGCCGCGGCCTTTATGAATCAGCGGAACATACTGCAAACATTTGCGCTCTTAACACGCTTCCCAGGCAGTGGCAGCAGCACCTTCATGTTTGAAGCGTAAATCATTGCTGAGCTCATTCTTGACTTGAATATTAAGAAAGCGGTTGGCAAATGGGATACGCAGTGGAAGTCTACTGTCAAATTAAACACAAAAGAACGAGACTTAATCGCTTAATCATAGCTTTGCCTTGAAAAAGTCAGTTTAGCATAATGCTAACAAACGATGCAAAAAGGCATGGATGAGCTAGCATATTGCATTGTTTAAGTAATGAATATTTGAACATAATAGGTCAGGCGTGAAGTTACCAAAACACTCCATCTGCTCCTGGTCCGGCCCCTCTGTCAAATTTTAGAACCCATTGTGGCCCACCAATCAAAAAGTTTGCCCACCCCTGCAATAGGTGAATAGATGTGGGCAAACACTTTACAATTTTCACATACATAAATTCTTTATCCTCTGCAAAGAGCAGCTAAAATTACTGTGGCTAACTGAGAAGCTGTAACCGTCTCCAAATACAGTGTCTGGCTTTCTTTAGAACACGTTTTCATGTAAGAAGGCTTACATGTAGAAACAGCATGTAATGGTGTATGGGAAACAGGAAGTGTAAACTGGCAGAAGTCGGGAAAAGCCAACAATGTTCCAATCCAAAAAGATCCATTCGTCATCCCCTCATAAATTGAGTCAATAGACAGACGCAGCGGAATGTATCCGATCGAAAAAGGTGAGCCAATCACTGCCCGACCTCAAAACATTTTCCACAACAACTCTAGCGAGGTATCAAATGATGCGAGAAAGCATGCATCCCTCAAAACCAAATATTCTTTTTCATGGGGGGCAGGGAGGTTAATTCTTTTTTTTTCCTAGTAATCGGTAATATTTATAGTTCTGTGTATTTTTTCGGATTTTCCCTATTTGGTGCCGCTATTGGAGTGACGTGAATAAAGTCCGCACTGAAGGCCCAGGTACCAATTGCACAGCCCGCATCTGGTATATGGCGCACGCCACTGGTCGGATGGTTCAGTGCCGCTGTTTTAGACTTTAGTGGTCTTCTGGCGAACATGAATGGCGGTAAGGCCAATCCGAGTGCTCATCAGTCTTTTGTGCCATGCCTCATTTCACATTGATCAGATTACATTTTTCCCTTCGGGGGATACAGAGCTGGAATTTAAACTGCAGCCCCGCAGCCATTAGTTCTCGGCTCATACAGACAGGAAACGCTGAACAAACTTCGGTTGTCATCTTTATCCCGATGGAAGTGAGACAGTGGGATTCAAAGGCTTTACCGTCATATGTAGACATAAATCAAAGCAAAGGGATTCTTACTTTGTGCTCGCTTTATCCTGAGGCCATCACTTAATACGTCCGCTAGAAGTAATGAAGTACAAATATTTTGTTACTGTGCGGAAGTCGATTTTTGTAGGTATGTGTAACCGTACAATGACAGTGCTCGGAAGGTTATCTTTTAAATGTACGTAATTAGTTACAGTTACCCTGTTGAAAATTTAGCAGCCGTGCAACTATTTCAATGACTTTCTTGAAGTAATAAATACTTTTTTTATTCATTTTGAATGAATGCTCCCAACTGTTAACCATTTCCACATTTTAGCACCTGAGAGTGTTAAATTTTTTCAGCAACACTAAGGACTACACAAAGACAATAGAATAAAAGCATGGAGAAATTAATATATTGCACCATAAGGTGGCGGCTTTGGGGAAAAACAATGTCATGTTTGAGAGGTAGCTCAGGTTCGAAAGCACTTTCACTGCCGGTGTGGATACGAGATGTGATCTGGCTGCAAAATTGTCCTCCGGTGGCCTGCTGATGACGTCACGCTCCAGAATATATTTTTATGATATATTTCTTTGCTTCCATGTTTGTCACCCCTGGTTGTTGTGTTTGTATATTCTGAATTACTAAATAATGAAAATGGATAAATAAAGCATATTTACTGCTACTTTTGCGAAGTTCATCCTTCGGTGACCTGCGCTGACCGAAGACATCAGTCAATGTTGAGAATCAGATTGTGGTTAATTGTCGGAGGGAAAACGTGGAAACGTTTTATTGAGAAATATTTCACAGTATATACATAAATTATATTCGAATAATCTTGCAGCCCGAGTCAACCATGACATTGTTGCAAGTTCGGCAGGAGAAACGGAAAAGCTCCGCTTCTGTCGATTCACAAGAAGTGCTGCGGTTTCTTTTTGGCTCATAGCAGGAAGTGACGTAGGAGCTTTCTTGCTAATGTGGCAGTAACGCATTTATTTTTATTTTATGAATCACAATATGCAAATAAAACAGCCAGGTGAAAAGAAAAAAAACACAGAGGCAAAGAAATAGATTTGAGAAATACGTGATTTAAACGTGACATCATCAAAAGGCGCTGTCTCATTCCGATTCTGGCAAACGCTTGCTGCACTGTCGGGACCTTTATCTTTTGTCAGTCTGAAGTACTATTTGACAAACAAAAAAAAAAAAAAGAAAAGAATATTTTAGGAAAGATGCCCCAGAAAAGAAAATGCAGCAAAATTCTCAGAATCAATCATCGACGATATACTGTATACAGCAAAACAATAGAGCTCGTTTACGACATCCAAGCGGTCATGTTTTGATGACGGGAGCAGATGTCGCCGGGGCATGTTTTCAGCACTCCATGGGAGGCGACAAAACACATTTAATACGTCCAAAAATATTCAACCACGTTTGCCTTGCAGAGCCACACAAACAAACAGACAAGCACGTGGCTGCGGCGGCGGCGGCGGCGGCGGCGGGACAATGGGACGATTCATTCCGGGAGCTGGATGCTCGGAACGGAGTGCCCGGGGCTCGCCGTAGCTCTCGTAATAAACGCGGAGACACGTCAGGAGGACATATGGTTTGTATTTGGCAAGAAGAAACAACAATCAAATACGTTGATCCTCTCCTTCTTGCTGCAAGGATGACTGCTAATATAAAAGTCTGTTCTGTCTAATCATGATTTAGGACGGGGTAATTACCTCCGCTCTCTCTGGATGGAGCAGCATGCATAGAATGCGCGCTTTCCACAAAGCTAGCCTGACAATAAAACAAAAAAAAAATCCCCACTGTATCTGTGGAACGTACTCATTTAACTGTAACTGCTGAGACAGTTTGAGGAAACGAGAAAAGGAGTAGAAAAATACAAACTATAAAAGAGTTCAACCTTTTTCACGGTTACGAAAATAAGTTAGATGGTCTCACCAATAGTAGCGATGCGGTCATTGTTAGCCCATGAGAACGCATCAGATGGAAAGAGTGACTCGATCAAGTTACCGTTTCATGATAAAAATATGAGTAATAAAGCGCTTAAAATGGTTCAATGTTGATTAAAGTTCTTAGCAAAGTAAAAAAAAAAAACAAGAAAGATTTTAAGGACTTCATGCAGCTCAGGAAATGGGAGTAATTTTTCAAATTCAGACTATTTAGCTGACGATGAATTTTAATATTCAAGGTGATAAATATTACTCAATGGACAGGAAAAACCATAAAAACAGTTAATTAATTTACTGCAAGTGTACAGCTAAAAGTAGAACACAAATTGCATACGGGCCTGCCTTGCCCCGTGAAATCTATATTTTGGCCTGTTTTACTGCCGCTTCCCCTCACCTCTCCCTCATACTATTTTTTTCCCCATAATTCTCAAACCAACACTACAGTGCGATTGGACCCATGCTCACAGGCTGTATATTGGTCGGTGGCGGTTTCTGGTATGCGCAACAGGGAAATGGCTTTCTGTTGGCCTCAGTCAATTATTGGGGTTGGTATGGGGAATTTGCTCCCCCCGTATGGAGGCAATATGAGGTCAAGGTAGTGTGACACCTTTACATAATGCAAGATTTGTATTTTTTTTAATTCTCGGGTTTCTCCAGTTTCTATTCTTTGCTTTTATACGCCAGTGTATTTTTTATTGGTGGTGTGTGCATGTGTGTGTGTGTGTGTTTTGCACTAAGGGGCAGTTTACACAAGATTGATTTGAAATAAAAAATATTAATATTTTGGAGCGCACTGATTTGATTCACGTAAGTTTCTCTGTGTGTTGAGCGTGCTTAAGGCACAGGACGCTTTATTAGGTACAACCACACAATCTAAAAGACAAGGCTAAAATCGATGGCCATGCTTAATTTTCAGAGGTTACGTTTATTATTGTAGTTGTAGATGCACAGCATCCTGCCAAGATCTGCTTATTAGCATTTAGAATAACTTAAGAGCAGGACATGTGATGTGTGATTTACGGCTCAAAAATCTGATTTCAAATCGTAATCAATTATTTTCCACTTCACCTTTGTTTGTTGGTTTTCCTTTTAAAGAGTGGATTCAAAGTATGTTAGCGCAAATTCTAAAGTCTAATTTATAGTATTGTGGAATGCGTACATTTGCAGCAAATTACACGCTAGTGACTTTACTTACTACTAACACTTCCACTGTATAAGAGTTAGAATCCAGATAATTTCTACACAATTACAGCATTTCATTGCATGACATGTTGTATGTGAAATTACAATACATTAATGGTTGTTTTACATTTTTAAAATTTTTTCTAAATGTACTGAGTCATGGTTACAGTCCCATTACCGTGAAAGTTGTGCAACTATGTAGCCAGTAATTTACTGTGAATTTAAACCCAACATTTTAACAGTGACAAGTTGACCTCTTTTGGGGTATTTTGACATTCGTGCATTTTCTGCAAATAAACGTTCTAAATGGCATTTGGGAGTTACTATATTTTGTCAATGGTTTATAAATGCACAATGATCATTTTAATCAAACATATAGTATACCTAGAAATTGCAAAATCATATCAATGATTTCCAGAGCTCTATAGTTAAAATATTTGCACCTACCTTGGCTCACAATTCTAGACAGGGCTGATTTTGTACCGAATGGACTACATTTCTTTTCATGTTTATGTTTATGGCCATGTTGTAAGTGGAAGTCAGTAGACTTTCAGTGACAGAAGCCACTTTTTTAATCACATCGACAGATAAATTCAAATTAATCAATAAAATAAGATTTTAGAGTATTAATCAAGAAAAATCCATGTTTTTACATTTTTTTGTAACTTTTTTTTACTTTTAGGTGAGAACAGTGGTTGAATACTATACTGTGTCTGTTTTTTATTTATTTTTTTACCAAGTATCTGTGCTTGTACTTAAGAACAAATGACTTTCCGTCTCGGTTTCCTACCTTGCATCGGAGGGAACGTGAAGCAGGAGCGCGGAGCTTTAGCGGCCACATGCGCTTTGACGCCCGGCGTAGCTGCGGAATCACCGGGGCGCTTGGCGATGGAGTCCCCCTGCTGCTGCTGGTGGTGGTGGTGGTGGTGGTGGTGGTGGTTGTAAACGTGACCTCCTCCGAAGCCAGCGGCTCCCGCACGCCGCGCCCACGTGTCCGCTCGGCCGACGCCGTGCACCGTCGCGAAGTCGGCGAACGTCGGCTGACAGTGGCTCACCATCCCGGAGTGCGCTGGTGCGGAGTTCTGCATCGGAAAGGTTTCCAAAATAGGCGCTACCTGAGAGGTGCAAAAGCGGTTACTTTGGGGGCAGTTTTTTGGGCGAGGTGGGATGCTTTGATCCGCGCCTCATCGTCAGCGTTGAAGGAGGTGGGGGGCTTTTTACGCGTGTGCGCGCATTGGCCGGCAGATTGCAGGGATGCGCGAGGCTGATCGATAGCATCCTCTGTGCTGTGAGGATCAGCATCACTTCTCGCTCTTTTGCTCTCTCTCTCTCGCTCTCTTTTGCACGGTTCTGATTGACATCTGATATGTGGACCAGGCTGCAGCATTCGAACGCACCAATGACGACGGAGACTGAGATTTATGCGTGCGTGCTTTTAAAACATACTAAACACAGTAGATGTGAAATAATCAATTTTAGAGGTAAAATGGTAAATTATTGAACAAATAGACTATGAGGATTTTGAATTATGTCACTGTAAATATGCTAGTATGTCAATTTGAGTAGTCTAAATCGGAGCATTATTATCTTTATTAAAGCCGTAGTTTTTGTATTGTAATATGCAGGTTTAGCTATCGCGATGTGTGTCTGGGTCTCAATATGTTTGGATTTTTGAAAAATGACGTCAGAATTTTAAAACGATGTTTGATTGGTAAATATAATTCAATTATGATGGGCAATTTTTAACACAATACTTTTTGTTTTATTTGAATAAATTAATTCTGCGCGTGGTGATGATGACTATTATTAATATTATTATAAATCAATAGTAAGAGCAGTCTTGAATGACTGAAAAGTGGCATAATCGTCCACTTTGGATTTCGGCTTCATGCGTTGCATTGCAGCGCCATCTAGCGGCTGGGAGTTGATGCTACGTGAAATCTGAATAGCCCGAAAACAAAAGCATAATTTTTACATAGTTTGTTCGTATTATCGTAGCACACTGTTCCTCTTATTTGGACAACTGTATGTATTTTAACTTCATGAGCGCCCCGAACCTGCAAAAGTGTATCTCTGCAATCTGCTCCAGATAAAGTACAGTAAATTGAGGGGAAGAAAAAGAGTGATTCTTTTAACTTTTATTATCGTTGCAATGTAGTTTCTCATATTTGTAACACTATAATTTCACTAAGTCACACATTTGAAATTTACCTGAGAAATCTGAATGAATAAAATGTAGTTGTTTATTTTCTTTTTTGTGCGTGTCCTTCACTTAAAATTTCATCACAAACAAAAAGGCAGAAAGTTGTGAAAGGTTACCGTCTGCTGTCACTCTCATTCACACGCACACATTGTTTTTAGGGACATGCTGATGACATTTCATGTCCACACACACATACACGCACATCACACACAGCACATTTTAGCAGTAGCATGTAACACTTCACTTCAAAATATCAGAAATTAATAAATATACTTTGCGCTGAAATTGATCTTCCACTTAGTGGCATGGTAGCATAGCGTTAGCATTTTGAGCTGACAACATCGTAATGTAATTTTTCACACAAACAAGTACAAAGTTTGGCTTTGAGCATGCAAAGATTTGCGCTTCAAGTGACTATGCAGACAACCACATAGATCTAGGACCAGCATTTAGCTGGATTATAGTGGGATAGATTTTTTTTTATCACTATCAACATCATATACATATATAACATAAAATCTATAAATTTACTAAAAAAAAAAGAAAAAAAACCTCATCAAAATTAATTTTCAACCTCTCTGGTTAATATGTTTATGATTTTGGATGGCCACCTAGCTTTGTAACACGCCTGCATTTATCTTCAGTTAATTTGTGGTTTTGAAAATAGGACACGAAAAAAAAAAAATCCCTTCTCTCTGGATAACATGCGATTTTGGTACCATAGCATTAGCATTGTGGACAGCCACATGGCTTCATATAGAGCTTGCGTTTAACTTCTCGAGAAAAAAACGACATCAGTAGCATAGCGATAGCATTTTGGCCCAAAATAAAAATCATTTTGCATGGCTGTATAGGTTTGTTAGCCGTTTAAGAGAGCCAAAGTGGAATTTGCATCATATAATTCAACTGATCTTTTGTCTATGCTGCGCTGTCTGGCATTTTATGGGGTGTGGTTTCGCCATGAACCGATTCATGTCACAGTTTTAAAGGCACTTTCACAGTTTTTCGCAAACAAAAAAGAAACACATTTGGAAAACAAAGTTCCATTGCTGTGAGTTATTTGTAGAGGCAAATATTTGCAGGAGGGCTACCCCTCACTGCATGTAAGGCATACTTGGTTGCTACCCCCAAAACAAAACCTCAGGAGCGTTACAGCATTCCGAAGCCTTTGGCGTAAGTGATGGCTTTGAGGAGTCGCTCTCTCAGTTTCTCCTTGGAGGAATATTCCGGAAGGAGCAGCGCGTTGAAACAGGTGTGCGACGTCGGCAGCCTGCGAGACAACACAGACTCGTGGACAGGATGTGTGATGTGGTATGATTTGGATCGGGAGATGCTTCTTGCCAAAAATACTACACGCAGAATGTGGAATGCTTTGGAGCACGACCTTTATCTGTACTTTACTCCACAAATGGGTGATCGGTTTGGCACTGTCTAACGAATAAAACAAAAAAAAACAAATGATGCAGGGCCATACCTTTCGGTGTCTGAGCCGTTTTTGGCGATGATCATTTTGAGCTTGCCGAGCCCACCGACTGGTGCTCTGTCCGTGCCGGTGGTGAATTGAAGGAACAGCCTCTTCTGCTCCTCTCCGAACGAGTGCAGTGTTTCCCAAAAATCCCTATTTAAAAAAAATGATATAGGGTGGATGGAACAGATTAATGACATTTTCAGTATATTCGTTTCTTTGGGAAAGATGGTATGAGACCTGATTTACGTTTAACTCACGGAATGAGTTAAACTCTTCTCTCAAGGCACCACTGCATTTGCTCGAGAAATTTAATGTCAGACTTACTTGATAATTTGCGTGTCTTTGCTATAACCTCCGTCGTAGTCAACAGTCTTCTCCAGGGCCTCAAAGTCGAGTTTCTGTTTGAGGAGAATAGTGGCTCGGAAAAGGAGAAACAACAACAAGAAAACGAAATAGCATTATAAAACATGCTTCCTTACCCTGCTTCCACAGATAAGCAGCTCCACTTCCTCGGGCCTGAACAAGTATTTCATCGGGGACTCACTGGTGACCATGAGGAAACCTTTCTTGAACGCCCGGAACTGCGTCTCCACGCTCGTATTCAGGATGTAGTCAGCGTACAGATCCACAAACTCCTGCCCAAAAGAATGTGTGTTTGTATGTGTTGATGCTGTGTGTGAAAGTTGCAGATGCTCAAAGGTTCAGAATTACAGTAAGATCTTATGTTAGCATTGAGCTAGTGGACATTTTGGGTTTTTTTTTTAAACAAAGTCTAGCGGAAATCACAGTAGGTGCAGGTGTAAAGAGGCGTTTGCGCTGTTGTGGGAGTGAGCAGAGCTGACTTGCTTCCCGGCCATGGAAGCGGCTAATCTCATTCCTTTTAAATGCAGCGCAGGAGAGGCACGTGGTCTCCATGGCGGGAACATAAACTGATTTGGTGGAGTCCACGCAGGAGATTGAGGCATGAAAACACTTATAAAGAACTCCAAGAAGATCTACACTTGTGGCTAATTTAAAGTTGATTTCTGTAAGTGGGTACTTAGAGACTACCTTCTAACACCAATCGTGCGTTACAAATTAGTTCAAGCGCGTGGGAGGAGTAAATAAAAAGAAATAAGCTTGTTGTAGACGATCTTTCTTTTTCGCAAATTGTCACTTTTTGCAGGGCAGGTCCGTAATGTAAATCGTCGGTTACGATGAACGGCGTTCCCCGTATTCCCTGTTACCTGTCGGTTCTCCTTGGAAACAGGAATGTCTTCTGCCTTCTCCTTCAGGTCGTACAGCACGGGGCTTCCGAAAAGATCTGTGTGGGAGATCTGGAAGGTGAGCGCCATGTCCGCCTCTACATCGCCATTGTAGTCCAACAGCTCCTTCAGACTCTTGTAGAGAACCTGCAACACAAAGATGACAGTAACATGTGGTAGGTCCTCAAAGACTCTAAATTGTCTTTAATGATTGGAAAAGCACATATGAGGTTCGTTGGAGACCCCACATTTTCTCCAATCCAAGACAATTATCGTACAATCCATTCAAGACTTAATAAAGTGAGTGCGTGAGGAAGTAAAGCATAAGCAACTGTACTGGATGAGAGTCAAGGAGGTCGCAGAAGGTGCCCCGCTTGCCCATGAGCTTCCGGTACACAACCATGGGGAAGTGCACATCCAGGATGCAGTTGTTGTAGATGGCGAGGCCCAGCACGATGCCCACCAGAGTGTACTGGGCTTCGTTCTCCAAGGAGGACGAGTTGAACCAGAAGAGCTCGGTGTCGTCATCGTAGGTGAACATTCCTGTAGGCAGTCACAAAGTCAAAGCAAGGATTGATTAAATCACAACAGCAGACAGAAGAGAGCAATAAATAGTTTTTGATGTTTTCAAAAATGGAGTTAATCTTCATTGACGACTCAAAACCACAATCAAATGCTCAGGGGAAGTCCGTCAAGGTTGCAGGCTGTCCTGCGATCCTCTCACCGATGTCAGGATTGAAGATTTCCTCCAGGACCAGCTGGAAGAATTCCTTGGAAACGCCACCCTCGTCCACTCCTTGCTCGCCCTCGAACTCGACAAAGAGTTGCTTCTTCAGGTCGGACGGGTTCTCCATGGAGATCATCTCCAGCTGAGTCATAGGCGGTAATTGTAAATGATAAACGGGCTTTCACTTGGGCAGTGATTCCCCGCTATTCGTAAACGACCGACGTCATCATTTTGAGATCTAAATAATAGATCTCAAATTTATATATTTTAATCAATTTAGCTTTGCAAAAGAAGAATGATTTCATTGACATAATCTGGCATTTTATGTACAAACAATTATTACATTATTCACAATGACACATAAAATTATACTTGACGGCAAGCAGTTTTTAAAAAATTGAGAAAGAACTGCCTCCTTTAGAAAACCTCTTTAGTGTCCTTGCATTATTACAATCATAGCGTTTATTGTTTTTAATGGCATAATTTTCTGCCCTGTTTATAAATGTCGCTGTACATTGTGAAAAAAAAAATCTCAAATTAAATTAAAAAAAAAAAATCGCAATATCGGTCAGAAAAATAGCAACGCAATTATTTGCTAAAATTGTTCTGCCCAAGTATCAACTCCATAATCCCATAAAATAGATCGTTAAAAAAACGCACTACAGCAGAGGGCAAAGAACTATGATTTACCCGATCGCAGTGACTCACCCTGACAAGCGCGTCGTCGATAATGTGATCTCGACGCACTTTGAGCTTGAGGTACGGGCTGGGCTGCTGCCCCTGAGCCATGCTGTAGAGGGCGGTGAGGCGACGCTCACTGTACATCCTGATCCGATTGTCGTAGTACAGCCCCTGGTTCTTAGTGAAGACATTGAGGACGAAGGGGCAGGTCTGGAAGGAGAACTTGGTTTCTGCATCCACCTTGAAAAAGGTGAAGTCCTTGTCCATCTCCACCACGTCGTTCAGAGACTCGTTGACAAAATCCTCGAATGGGATGAGGGGCTTCCTGCTATCGATGGGCCGGACCCCTAGTTCTTTCTCGAGCAGGTCCACCTGAGGACTCTTCTTGTAGAGCCGCTCCTCACCCAGAAGCTCGTGCAGGCTGGGCCCGTCCGAGTCGGCCGCGTCAACGTCATCGTCGTCGTTGTGCTCCGTGTCCACATCGCCGCCCACCATACTGGCGTAGAAGACGACCTTCAAGCACTTGCAGGCGGCCACCACGGTGTCATCTTCATTAACCAGGTGCTCACCGTCGTACTCCCGGCTGACCACAGTGTACGTGATGAGCTGCTGGAAGGTTTCCATCATGCGGCGGATGTGCGGGACCTCATACCCGGACCACAGCTTGCACAGCCGGGTCAGGGCGGCCACTGGCAGCTTGCTCATGGCCTTGCACAACTGCGGCAGCGACAGCTCCAGGTACTCAGGACTGTGGAGGTTGGCATTCTCCATCAGGATGACGAAGATGTTCAGGTAGTCCGGATTGTTCTCGTATACCTCCAGGTACTCCAGGTCCAGTTCCACGTTGGGAGTGAGGTAGACGAGCGCGTTGAGCAGAGCTGACTCCGCCTGCTCGATGGTTTGAAGTCGCTCGTAGACGCGCCGCACCGAGTCGATGTCCACAGAGACCTCAAGCGAGGCGGCAGGCTGATCCAAAGTCCTGTCTCTCGGCTCGGAAGAGTTGGGTTCATCCTTGCGGAAACTTTTTATCAGGGCGTTGGCGTTGGAGAACACCCGGCCAATGATGCGAATGAGGGGGGAGTAGTCACTTTCCTCTTCACACACACTCAGAATCATACAAATTGTGTTTTCTGTGAGGTAATGGACATCTAGAGCAAAACAAAAAAGAGAACGCGAAATTGAAAAAAAAAATAAAGTGAAAACGGTTTTTCAAGGATCAAATTGCGGAAGAGGTGGTACCATTCTGAACAATTGCACAGGTGTACTAAAAAATGTTCATTGAAGACAAAATAATGAACGATGATTACAAAAATATGTTGTGCTGTTCAATAATCACTCCTGTTGGTTTTTTTTGTTTGTTTGTTTTTTTATAAGCAGAAATCATCTTGCTGAGGGCTCCTCAATCCTGTTCCTGGAGGGCTGACGCCTTGCCCTTTTTCGTGTCTCTCCTTGCTGCAACACAGTTATCTACCTTCCGTACACCTTGCTGATTAGCTCACCATTTGAATCAGGTGTGCAGCAGGGAGAGATGAAAAACAGGCAGGATACCAGCCCTCGAGGAACAGGATTGACAAGCTTGATGATTAGAAAACCAGTATTTGACTGAGTCCAACCCTCAAATTCAAATTTCCCCATTGTGGGACTAATAAAGGACATCTTTATCTTTAAAATCAGCTCAACGGGTACCTGAGAAGTCCTCCTTGAGATCCAGAGCTTGACTATCAGATTCTGACTGTGAAGTTTTGACATCGCAGAGTTTGGCGTTGATCTTACACAGCTCCAGCGCTCGGACCGCTGCCGCGTTTTTATCCAGCGGTAGGAAACGGCGACAAGAGGCGCAGAACTCGTTGACACAGTCGTCATTACCACAGCCATCGGTTAACTGACGAAAGTAGCGCTCGATGAGATTCTTTGCTGCTGATCTGTTCCTGTGGCCGAAGATGTTTAGTATTATATTATTTTATCTGATTACCATAAATCTGAATATTAAGAGTGACACTTTTATTGCAATTTGAAGTGACTTACATTCGGCTGGATCACGAAACCTTCTACAGGTCCAGAGGACAATACCCCTAAAAGAAACTGTATATTTAACGTTCCGTTGGTGGGCAGTGCATATCTGCGTAACTGGGCCTTTAATGAGGGCTTACCTGACTTAATCCACCTCTTAATACCACCACAATCGCATGTCAATTATAGAAAGCATCTAAACTACACAAAAAATGCAATATAACACCATGCAAAAAAGAACATCAATAAAATGTGAAATGGGTTAAATGTTGTGCAGATTTCTACAGACATATTCCCTGAGAGAATGAATTTGAAAGAATCTAATAAAATTTGGGCACACAAATGAATCATTTTCTATGTGCAGAGTTTAGCGGTGCTAAACCTTTGTCAAATACAATTGCATTTCATTTTTACAAACTTAATGCTTTCAAAATGTATTTAGGTACAGTTTTTATCTAACTTTCATGTCCAATGCGTCTTAGTCTAAGAATCACTGGCTGAAGTTACATGGGCCAACATCATTCATTTGGAAAGTCCTGGTAGAATAAGCTTGACATGGCAATACGGAGAGTCGCAAATCTGGTTGTACAAAAAAAAAAAAAAAAATCAATCTCCATGACTGGGTGAGGCTTTGCTGTAATTATGTTTCAGGTGTATCAGTTTTTTTTTTTTTCAAAATAGCATCAACATATGATTCTAAACACAAATGTTAGTGTATTACTAACATCAACTTTTTGGCTGGCTATTTGTGTCCACCTCGCTAGCTATTTAGGAATCATTTTAGCTTGCTATTGCAAATGTAATTAAAATTTCTTATATTAATCAATGTACTGTGCTCTTTTGTGGTCACTTTCTCCAAACTGGGTATGACATTTTCTAAACCATTATGTGGTGTATTGAATCACACAATTTTGGAGGAAATGGGTTTAAAAATCTAGACTCAAAACGGGAACATATTTCCATAATATTATTAATCATTTATTAGTTTAGGAAAGGGGACAAACATCTTGAGATTTTAAAAACAGAGTTAGATTTTACATGCAGGGCTCTTCTTTTGAAAACTATAAAACCAATCTTTATTATTAACAACCGTCAATAACATGCTCGATTTATAACACACACAGACGACACCACGTTGGCAACTTGACATTTTCTCTCACACAAACACGCACGAGCACACAACCCGTGACATCATGCTGGCAACTTGACATTTTCTATCGACTTTCTGCCGGCACAAACACGACGAAAAATGTCAAATGTAACAAGTTCCACGCGGTCACTAAAGTTCGCCACACACGCAATCTCTTAAACGTGAGCAGGCGATAAGTACCATTGTGTGTCCGTGACACTGCAAAAACACACTTTGAGGCATGCCGTCCACTCACTGTCTATTTTCGTCGGTACGATTTTAGAACAAAACAAACTTATTTCAGCGTAAGTGAAGGTAATTATAAACCAGTGGCAAGAGGTGACAACTTCGAGTTGAGCTACTATTTAACAAACCACAACAATAATCTCTACCATTTTGTCGGTACGAGCGTGACTCTATCCCAGCATGCAACGCGCAACCCCTTCGACCCCCCCCCCCCCACGTAGCCACGAACCAGGAAGCGTTTCATCATTTATTTGAGTTTTTAAATGGCGATTAATACCAAATTCCAAAAATACTGTATTTAATTAATTTCTCCGTAATATTTATGTAATTTATTTACAAGTATGACAATAAGAGGCTCAGATAATAGTTAAATGGATGGATTATTTCACCGCACAAAACCCACATTTGTTAAAATATTGAAAATTATGTTTGTTTGTTTGTTTTTGTTTGTTTGTTTGTTTTTATTATTTTATTTACGATGGTTATTATCATTATAATTATTATATCATGTGTAGCAGTAAACTTTCTTTAATGTAGACACTATTTCTTTTTTAAATGCCAAAAACTGTTTTTGTCCGTGCCCAATTCTGCATTTTTCTTAATGGACAGTTGAGGTCGCTGTAAGCACACATTCTGATTATCATGAAAGAGTGCTAAACAAATGCCAGAGAAATGATGGGCCACGCTCTATACAACGATTGGATGTTACAGGCAGTATACGCATTCCAATCTGATTATGCATACAGTGAAACATTAATATATTCTATTCATGACTGCAAGGGGACAAACATCAATCTCCCATCGCCCTGCGGCTTTTTTCATTATCTTTTCTCAACATTCCAACCGAGTGTATAGGAAGTCATTAGGCCATCATTTCACCTCCAATTAAGGTGGATTCAATATCATTATAGGCTTTCCGTTAGTCCCAGAGAAACTGAACTATCATTTATGCATCGTGATGATACTGTTGGCAAAACGTAGTTACTGATTTCTTTTTTTTTTTTTTAAATGTGTTTTTTTTCTAGTTTTCACCTTTCTAGTGATTCACTATCTCCCACAAAAAACATATATCCCAAACCCCCACTCCCTCAAATATATGTTTTATGCGGGCTTCTCTGCTGGTCTCAATACGCCCATTTTTGAGGCGGGGTGACAAATTTTAAAAAAGGGTTCGATTAACAAAGGCCGGGGGTCGATTTTAGTCCAGGCCACGAATCGGCCCTCATGTGTGTGATGAACTTACTCGCGAAATGTGCAAAGGACAACAATTGCCTCAAAACGCGTCAAAAGCGCCACAACCAACTGTTTGTGCATGAAGAGACATGAGACAGCATTGTGCGTTCAAGCGTGCATGTATTTCTGTGTTCGGACATCACATAACCCGCGCCTCCCACCTACTAACTAGACATTCCATTACAAGAGAGGGGGGCAATACCACAATCCCGATAACACCAACAGTGCGTACTTACTTTAATTGGGTATGTTTGTGGAGAAGAAGACAAATAAGACCAAAATAAGCCAATAATAAGAAAAGTGTATTTGACAGCAAATGATGTTTAAATAAACCTCTGCAATTAGCATCTGACCCGCGGCTTTTTGTCAAGTGCCCATTCATTACATATATATACATTTCTAATCTAAATTTTAATTTGTGAAACTGGTTTTGTCCCAGCAGTCTATTCTAATCATTTTGTAGTGTTTTTCTTGGCTGCACTGCTTCCAGATTTTTTTGTTTTGGCCAATCAGATTTCAGCCTCACTGTGTTGCTATGTCAATCTAATCTGCCTTTAAAATCAGTTGAGCTGGCCCATGTCCCAATTAGTTCAACTATATTAGCAATTTTAACCAATCAGAATTCAAACTCATCCTCCAAAGGCCAGAGCGCTGGCCTTCAATTACATCAGCATTTTTTTCTGATTTATGTTTTTTCTTATCTTCTTTTCGACTGCAAGAACTTGACTATTATTTTCTCGCTTCCGGACATATCAAGGCCGGAATGCTATCTCATATGCACCTCACTCCTCACTCACCCATCATCGGGATATTTGGAATTCTTCTCTACGCCAAGAAGAACACATCCATTTTTATCATTTGTATTTTTTAGGATTCACGTTTAACGGATCAGGCCTTTGAAAAGCTGGCGGCTTTTTATAATCTAATGGCTTTATTGAATTGATTCCATGTTGTCTTTTCAGGATGCCTTCCAACTGCATCAGGCTGCATTATTACAACACGCTGTTGTTGCATATTGGGGAAATACCTGGAATAGCCCAGCCTTATTTGATGCGATCGCTGCCCAGTCGACTCTTTTTTTTGTTCCGTTTTATTATTCCAGCTGTGCGCAAGTGTTTGAGCAAGCAGCCCACGAATCAAATTCATTGGGTTTGATTTCCTATCTGGAAAATAAATCATTCGTGAAATAGTTGCACAAAAAAAAAAAATAATTAATTAAAAAAAAAAAATCACCATTTACAGTCTTGTCAGAGATATGAGCGCTCATGGGGACTCTGTTCAGTTTGTTTCGCTTTGTCTTTGTTTTTTTTTCCTCGCAACACCCACAAGAGCAAAATGTTTGAACCCCCCCCAAAATGAAATGACCATTTTTGTTATGGTAGCTCATTTCTTTTTTATTCCTTGCATCGGAAAATGAGCTCCTGTTCCCCGGCCCGCTAACTTCCTGCGGACAGGAACATAACTCCGGGAATACCGCGTGGCAGTAGCTGGGGTAGCCGGGCTGGGCTCCGGGGCGGGCCGCGGGGTTTAAGTCTCACGTTTCCAGTTAAATGTGCCGATCTACACAATATATGCTAGCCTGTTAGGTCATTGTAGTATACGGGATGTGCTAGCTAGTTAGCTGCATCCAGGTGGCATGTAGATCGGCAATCTGGGGCGGGCCAAAATCAGCATCCTTCCGAAGTGGAAAAAAAGAAGAGACAAGCCCCAAACAAGCTAAAAGTTGTCGTCAGGGCGGGTGGAGTGAGGACATGGATGAAAAGGAGCTATTTTCGGGAGGAAACTAATACCCCGAACCACGGAGGGGGAGAAGAATGATCACCTAACCGCTAGCGCGGGCTGTTTTTCCCCCGGCGAGCAAGAAAAAAAGTTGTGGCGTCGCCTCCCCACCCCTTCCCCAAAATAAAAAGTCTTCGTCGGCCATGGCGAGCCGCGAAGAAGCCGCCGCCAAAGTCAAACTGAGGCCGCGGAAGAAGAAGAAGAGCAAAAAGGAGACTAAAACCCGCAGCGTCCACGCCAACATCCTCGGCGAGGAGGACGACAACAACCCCAACCGACACTACGCCGACAACAAAATCAAGACCACCAAGTACACGGTGCTCTCCTTCCTGCCCAAGAATCTCTTCGAGCAGTTCCACCGCTTCGCCAATGTTTACTTTGTCTTCATCGCGCTGCTCAACTTCGTGCCGGTGGTCAACGCCTTCCAACCCGAGCTCGCCCTGGCCCCGGTGGTCTTCATCCTGTCCGTCACGGCCATCAAGGACTTGTGGGAGGACTACCGGAGACACAGGTCGGACATGGAGATCAATCACATGGACTGTCTTGTCTACAGCAGGCGAGTAACAACACAGCAACACAAATACGGTTTGGAAAGTTGACGCGTGGGCTTCAGCTGCTTGAGTCATCATGAAAGCACATTTGATTCGTTAGACAACTCAATGTGTTTAGTTTTGATTATATTCCTGTGGATGATCAATTGGCCAGTCCCTAGTTTAACTTGAACTACTTCAAGTCTATTATCTATCAAAATTGCTGTTTCTGGTTGACACATGGGCATAAAAATTTCAGTTTCAACTTGAAAACATAACTTCTGTATCTTGTTTTCTAAGAATGCAGTTGTCGTTTCTAGTCGGCATATGGCAGAACAAAAGGCAGAACAGTCACTCTGACTCTTTGAACTCCATCCATCCATCCATCCATCAATCCATCCATCCATTAATCCATTCATTATCCGAGTCACTTCTCTTCACGAGGGTCGCGGGCGTGCTGGAGCCTGTCCCAGCTGACTTCCGTCATTAGGCGGGCGTACACCCTGAACTCGTTGCCTGCCAATCGCGGGGGCACACAAAGACAAACAACCATTCACATTTCTCAATTACACCTTGGGGCAATGTAAAGAGTTTGATCAACCTTCCATGCATGTTTTTGGAATGCGTAAGAAACCTGTAGTGCCCGGAGAAAAACCACGCAGGCACGGGGAGAACATGCAAACTCCACACAGGAAAGCCAAAGCCCAGATTTGTACCCCCGACCACTGTACTGTGAAGCAGATCTTGCTAACCAGTCATCAACCATGCCGTCCTTTTTGAAGTCCTTGCCCAAAATGGATTTAAGTGTAAAAAAAAAAAAAAAAAACACATGAACTACTTATCTGTTAAGCATGACACTCTGACTTTGGAAAATAGGGCTGAGCAATATTGCTGAAAAGTATTTCATAGGAGCCAATATTGATATTTTTTTACCTATTCAAAATAATCAAAATATTAAATGTCCAATTGCAATCGGTTCAATGGCCTGACAAAGGAATAGCCTGGAAGAATCACAACATCCACAAGTACAAAGTAATTAATGTGTTACTACCAAAATGTCTTCACGTGTCCTCCGCCTGTTTTTGGGGTGTTTCTGCCCTAATGAAAAGCGGGACTGTAGCACACGTTCACAGAGCATAATTCACACCAGTCAAAAGGCTCTGTGTTTTTCCTTTTTTTTTTTTTGCCTTAAATCCTTCTCGAATTCAACTCCGTCCAGGTGATTCCGCCGCATACGTGGCAAGCAGCGCGGGAAGTTCCTGCTTCTGTCCCGAAAATGCTAATATTTACAAAAAGTTGAGATAATGGAAGCATTGATGTTTGCGCTCGTCCTCCCTGTCGGGGGGGGGGGGTTGTGAGTAAACGTGGACTTGAAGTATCCAGTGAAGTTTACAATGAGTAATCACTTGGCTCTTGTTGATGCAACTCCAGTGTGAACTAAACAACCTCTCGCTTAGGTTCCACCTGGGAGAAAAGAAATATTTGGTTTTTGGACTTTCCGTGTATTGCCGTGAACTCCTTTTGAACCTTCACTTATTCCTCATTCTAATGGCCAAGCAGCACTTTGCAAATGAAATTTACAGAAATGAAACTGTTTATGCAAGATTTTAAAAATCAAATTTTAATGGACATTGTGCTGCTCCTTCTGATTTGCACACCTTGACCACATGAGGGCAATATAATACAGACATGGATATAATTGAAAGAGACGGTCACAATCGGCCACAGTCATATGAGTTATTCTTTGCCGAGGATAAAGAGGATGGATGCAGAGGATGGATGACTGGGATGCAGTATCCATACAGAGTGCTTCGCAGTTAATCAAATTTGCAATCAAAAGTTACGTAGACTGTTATTGTTTCCTGTATGTGCTTTTCGCTACCACAAAAATGAAAACGCAGCAATGAGTCAGAATGATATTCCCACACTGACTTGCTCTGTGGTCAACGACAACGAAAGTCATGTGCTCTGCTGATCAACAAGCGTAAATTCATTGGTCACGCTGCATTTTTCTCAGTCGAGGGCAACGCTAAGCTAACGGGGCAGGTTGCAAGAGTACAATTGACATAATCGTATTGCTAGTATCATATTTAGAAAAAAAAGTCTTTCATCACATTGTTAGGCACTTAGTGAAAGAGCAAATTATCTTTCTATTTCATAACATTTCCGTTCAGGAACCATGAAATTAGTATATGGTATATGAATATGTGAATTCTTCTCCCATCAGAACAGCATGGACTCATTTTATTATAATGAGGGCTTAAAATAGAAAAAAAACGGTTGCGTTTTTTTCCTCATGTCAACCTCGTGATACAACGCTGGCTCGCGAAAGCTACGTCAACGTGTCCACCATGCTTTTAGTCACCATTGATCATTGTTTTTGTTGTTTTTACATCACATGATGTGCCTTTTGAAAAACGCAGAGCACCATTTCATCATCCAGCGATGGAATCACACTCTTAGCCCGGAGCAGAAGACGACAGTCTTCTCAAAAGAATTGATCTGAATAAAAGTTGCTGCAAACAAATGCAGTGCAGATCTGTTTATCCTTTTTGCTCATACGTCAGACTTGTTAATTTGTTCGAAATTGCATCACACCTGCATGTTTTAATTGTTTACATTTTTATTTTTTAAATATTTACGTCACGTTTTTCGTTGTTCTCTGGATTTGTACCGTAAATCTTTACAAAACTGAAACACTTTTAACGGATTGACTTCCTCCCGTTCAATTTGGAGCATGACTTTAGACTTTTTTTTTTTTTAAATGCTTCTTGTTATGATCCACAAAATTCTACATTATCTGGTGAAACTGGTGTCAGGGACTAATTATTTCAACTTTGCAGGGGGCGCTACTGAGTGACAAACGGATAGATATGTCCGCCCAATTTCATGTCGTTTGGTAAAAGTAGTGGCGAATTTTCCAAACCTTCCGAGGGGTGATACGCAATGAGAACTGGCTGCTTCAAACGCCTAAAAATTAATTGCTGTTATCTTGTTCAATTCGGTGAAACTAATTTGTCGGGCTAATTTTGTCTTGTGTCCCTGGTCATCAGGACAGAGCGACGCTACGTGGAGAAGTTCTGGAAGGAGGTGCACGTGGGCGATTTTATTCGACTGCGCTGCAACGAGATCCTGCCGGCCGACGTCCTGCTGCTGAGCTCCAGCGACCCCGACCGCCTGTGTCACATCGAGACGGCCACTCTGGACGGCGAGACCAACCTTAAGCAGCGGCAGGTGGTGCGCAGCTTCTTCGACCTGGTGAGCTGACGTCACTTGTCATCGGCGGGATCGGACGGTGGTGCTGATGTCCCTAATAAAGCGGCCGTGGTGTGGCTGGGTTTGCAGGACTGCGACTTTGACCCGTCCAAGTACGACAGCGTCATCGAGTGCGAGAAGCCCAACAACGACTTGAACCGATTCCGAGGCTACATGTGAGTATCCTAGCTTGGCGTACGCCGTGCGTTTTATGTTTTTTCTTTTGTTGTTCACGTTTTTGCTTCGACTTAAGTTAACTTTTTAAATCAAGCTTTCTGTATGGACTTTTACTTTTTTACGTTATTAATTTAAAAAACAGTTTTGTGTTTTAGCTTGTTTTATTTTTTATACAAAATCTTTTTTATTTTTACTCAATAGTGTACATCTTTCTGAACTTTAACATTATTATTCAATATCTTTTCTTATTAATTGCCTTGTGTACGTTTTGTAAGCTTTAGGGTTTTGATTAATCATTTTTTTCAGAGTGTTACGTTTACTAAATCATAGACATTTTTTTCGTAATTTAAAAAAATATATTTATCATGGTGAATTCTCAGTTTTACAAAGTAAAAAAGCAAAACATAAAGCGTAGTACATTAAAAAACAAAATGTAGAATGCATTATTACTACATAAAACTTAAGAAAATGTGTAAAAAAAAAAAAAGAAAAAAAAACAAAGGTAAAATGTTAGTTAACATTTTTAAACATCAACTAAAATATTGCCTTCGACTGTAACGATTAAGCGCTATTGAAAAGCGTATTGAAGTAAAAAAAAAACTTCCTTAATAGAGCAGACATTTTTGTTTCCAAGGGTATGTCTAGATTTAGATAGATGTGTAGATATACAGTGCAATATGTTGGACATATGATGTGGTGTGCTTTGGATCATGAGATGTTCTTTTTCATTTGTCTTCATTGATAGATAGATACGTATTCATCCACAAGCAAAATATACTGTTCCAATAGACTCCGCAATGAAAACAACACAAGGCAAAGCAGGCGTGCGAAAACATAAAAACTATTTTAACAGAGCTATTAATTAAGTGCTGCGAACGTGAAGAATCCGCAAACAGCGTAATGTGAAGGTCAGTCAGGGACCAATTGCCCAATTAGACTCTTGTTTCTTGAGGAAATTGCACTGAGATAAGCGCTCTCTCTCTTTGGGTGAGGGAAGAGCGACTGCCACGGTTTTTCGATGGTGATTGAGTGGGAGGTGTTCGCTGCTATAAATGGATGCTGTCCTCTGTGACATTCTGCCACGAGGGTCCGGGAAAAGCGTGTACAATCCATAAATCTTCACACCGAACGGGCCATCATTCATTTTTCATTTTTCAGACCAAATTGTCCCATTTTCCGGGGGAAGTGCAGAACCGACAAATAGTCGGCTCGGACGTTCTGTCGCATAATCGACATGATTTGCGTAATGCTCTCGGTCGCAGTGGAGACAAGGCCACGGGAACCTTTTAGTATCAAATTGTCAAGACTGTATCTGTACTTTTTTTTGCTTGCTGTGGAGGACCTACCTGCCATTATTTGCTGAAGATGTGACCTTTTGATCTCATCACCATTAATTTTGATTAATTGATGCAGAATCCACAGGAGCGGCAGACGAGACGCACTTTACAAAGACAACCTGCTTCTGAGGGGCTGCACGATCCGCAACACGGAGGAGGCGGTGGGCATCGTCATTTACGCAGGTGAGCGACACGCCCGCGGCAGTGGCTCAGATCGTCTGCGCGCGCATGACCGTGCGTGCGTTTGCGCTAATGCGTGTCTGCAGGTCACGAGACCAAAGCCATGCTCAACAATAACGGGCCTCGTTACAAGCGCAGCAAACTGGAGCGACAGATGAACGTGGACGTCTTTTGGTGTGTCATCATCCTGCTGGTCATGTGCTCCTTTGCTGCTGTTGGTGCGTGACACTTTGCTGCAACGCACACACAATATTTTTAATCATCTAAATCATTTTTTTGTTGAGGAAAATGGTCTTCATCTGGGAGCCTTATTAAACTAATGGGATTGGGGACCATAACAGGAAGTAGAAACCAACCAAAATAAAAGCGGAATTAACAAATATTCACAATAGCAGTTACCAGACATCCTATCTAAATTCCTTTTAAAAGCTCTTCAATGTCAGCTTCTACCAAGCCAACAGGAATAAAGAACAAAAACATGAAATAGAAAGCCTCTCAAAATAAAACTGCTAACAGATGCGACAACGCCATTGACCAAAAGATCCAAACCAAAGTTGTTTTTGTGTGATGTGATGTTCTTATAAATGCAGGTCACGGGCTGTGGATGTTTCAGTACGGCGATAAGAGGCCCGTTTTTGACGTCCTCAGTCCGCAGGGCACAAATTTGTCACCGGTCTTGTCGGCCATCTATCTCTTCCTCACCATGATTATTGTCTTCCAGGTAAGAAGCGCCCAACCTTTTGTTCACTACCATACAGACACTAGTCAGGATGAGAAGCAGTCAACATCCTCACTCCAACAGCGGATTCAGATTATAGAGTCCTTTTGTCACAAAAAATGGTTAAGTCAAATGATACGCTTTATGGCAGCTAACCAGTTGCCGATTAGCTAGCTAGCGGCTAATGCAGAAAACAGAACACTATGATATAAAACCCTAGCCATGGAAGAGCCAATGTCCAATTTGCTATTTGCCATACAGCTAGCTAGCTAGAGGTGCTAATGTAGCACTGTGATGCTTTTTTGTCAACGGCCCTGTTTGCTGTTTCTCTTTCAGAGTCAGTTTGTATTGATTTATTTCTGTTTGTCTGATTGCTGACATGCCAACACCCCACCCCGCTCTAAAAAAAAAAATGTCACCCTGTGCTGGTCAGATGTGAAGTTTGTGTCAGTATGCACAAACAAATATTTGTGGACGGGGATTTTCCATTTTCCCTCCCGCTCTGACATTTCTTGATGCACTTTGTAACAACACATGACTTTTTGTTGATGTTCCATTCCAGGCACAGGAAAAGGAACAGTTGCTAGCTGCCTTTACTCTTCGCAATTGCTAAGTGGTGCCTTTTACCTCAGTTTGTACGTCACACTTAGCTTTGAATATTTAGCATTAAGCTAGCATTTTCTTTTTTTTTTGCCTTCTCCTTTAGCAGTTAATGTTTTAAAGCTCTTTAGTTGTTGTTTTTCGCTAACTTTTGTAGCTCCTTAGTCATTAGCCAGCTCATTTACCCTCATCCATTGTTTTGTTTAGTTTTAATGCTCTTTAGCCCTTTTTTTTGTCTTTGACTTTTTAGGCTATTACTCTTTAACCATTTTTTTTCATTGTTGTTCCTCTGAAGCCGTTGTTGTTTTTCTAACTATTGTAGTTATTTCGCCATTATGTTTTGCTAAAACATGTAGTGACAATGTCACAAGTGGGCAATATCTTTATGGAATGTTCTACTACACAGTAAATGAGCACTTGAAACACCTCTGAAATATTCCAGAACACATAAATACGTAAATACATGATGGAAAAAAAGTGATTGCTTAAATACATGACCAATTGCTCTTCTCATATTGTTCTTCTGACAAATAATATCTTTTTTTTTTTTTTGAAACATCACCTTAATTTTGACGCATCAAAACACCTCAGAATCTTTGACCCGTACATGCTTATTTGTTGATATTTTTAATTTGTTTTCACCTAGTTGGTGAATGGGTTCCTCGAGTCGCAGATGAATCGCTAAAAAGATGAAAGTGCAGAGTAGATGCGTTGAGAAATAATTAAATTACCGTAATGTATTCTCTTTTGGTCTAATTTGAAGACAATATGCGATATTGCACGTAAACATTCACAAAAAGGCCATTTTTGACAGAGACCAAAAATGACAATTTTTTCTGGAATCCATCATCAGTTTTTTTTTATTCTTGATGTACTGTATCAGGTTATTAAGTGGTAATTCCAACCAAAATCAACATTTTGACACTGTCATTTTTCGGAAATCTTGTCACCTTGCTACTCTTTTCTCTTTAGTCTTATCTTCTTGGCAATTTTTTTTAAGTTCTTTTAGCCAGCAAAATATGCTTGTTTCCCCTCAGGTGCTAATCCCCATCTCGCTGTTCGTGTCCATTGAAATCGTGAAGATCTGCCAGGTTTACTTCATCCACCAGGACGCAGAGCTTTATGATGAGGAGAGCGACTCCCACCTGCAGTGTCGCGCCCTCAACATCACAGAGGACCTCGGGCAGATGCAGTACATCTTCTCCGACAAGACCGGAACGCTCACGGACAACAAGATGGTCTTCCGTCGCTGCACTGTGGCGGGTGTGGAGTACTCGCACGATGCCAACGGTGAGACTAACGTTTAAAAAAAAAAAAAAAAAAGTAAGCAAAATAAATTGGATTTGTTTGAATATTGTTTCCATTCATAATTTTTTGTTCTTGATCTCCAAAAATAATCGTTTGAAAAATTGTGACCCCCAATTATTCCTAAAATATTTGTGATTAATATCTTTTTTTCATAATTGAGCAGCCCTAATGTTATTTTATATCTTTTTGTAAAAATAATTATTAATTAAAACCATTCTGGAGCCTTAGTCAAGTAACATAACGTTTGTTTGTTCACTTGTGCTGCCATAAGAGCTTTTTGCCACTCTTAAGAAGGCGTGACATCATAGTGAATTTTCCTATCATGTGTTTTTGTTGTCCTCCAGCAAGAAGACTTGCCATGTACCAGGAGGTGGACTCGGAGGAGGAGGAGTGTCCGTCCCGCGGTGGGACGCTTCCCAGGCGAGACAGTGTGGGCAGCCACCACAGCGTCAAGGTGGTGCTGCGCTCCCACAGCACCAAGTCCCACCGCCGGACTGGGAGCAGGGCCGAGGCCAAGAGGGCCAGCATTCTTTCCAAGCACACGGCCTTCAGCAGTCCCATGGTCTGTGTGTCCACTGTCTTACTGTCTTCTAATGCCTCCACTCTCCATTGTCACCTGATGTCCTCCTTTGACAATCCGTGACATGCATCCTTTTTTTTCCCTTCACTTTTTCTCACTGTCCCGTGTCCTACTCTGTATCCACGGCCTCCAAAGTTTGCCCTCGCGCGTTCCTCCCTTGTCCTCAATCATCAACGATCCCTCAATCCCCCCCGTGTTGTCTTGCACTGTTCTCCTCTGCCATCTGCTCCCTCACTCACTGATAAACGTTCCTCCGTGCCGCAGGAGAAGGACATCACACCTGACCCTCAGCTGATGGACAAAGTCAATGAATGCGGCAGTCAGATGGACTTCATGCGTTTCCACAGCCAGCCCATGTCTCAGCTGCCCTCCGACCTTGGCGACATCATGGATTTCTTCATCGCGCTGACCCTCTGCAACACGGTGGTCGTGTCCTCCCCCGACCAGCCTCGACACAAGGTAACCTCTGTCCTCCGTTCTTTGGAGAACTTGTCTTTTCTTTGTCCTCTCTGTCCCTCCCATGCCTCTACTGCAGCGGTGTTCAAACTATGGCCTGCTGGCCAATTGCCATTCAGTGTCCATTTTTCAGTGACTCATGGCATATAGTAAAAATGTCTTTTTACAAATAATTGCAAAAACAAAAGTAGAGGTTGGTTAGGGTGGTATAATGTGGAGCAAAGCTCACCAATGTGTATCGCATGAGTAGCCCGCAGGCCTGTTCCAAAAATAGATCACACATTGTGAATTTCTAGGAATGTTGCATAAGTGATCATTTGAGCATCCAAACAAAGGATTTTTAGAAATAGTGTTGCATTTGGGTATTTATGTTTCCTAATTATTGTGAGAAATCATTAATTTGACCTGTGTCTTTATATAAATGAATATAATTCACTATTTTTTGTAACATACAATAAAAACATTTGATTTCTAAAGTAATTTGAACTATTTGTGAGTGCAGAAGTGTTTATCAACCAGTAGTCAAGAAATAGCTCCGTTTCAAAAATGTTGGTGGACCCTGCTGTAGAAAACTGTACAATCTATTTAAGACCAAAATAGTAACATAATTTCTCTTCATAAGAATGTGGTGAATAGAGATCATTTATTTTTAGAAGCAGAAACATTTTCCTTTGTCGCATTCTTCTTCACGTCATGGTCCAATTTTTGAGCATTATTGAATCACAAGTAACATCTTTTAAAATGATCATTTTGCCACAGACTGCTTGTTTTGGTTCTGCTTGGATTTGGCTGAAGTTCAGCGCAGGGGCAAATTTATCCTAATGAGATTCAGCTCCACCCGACGGACACCCAAACACTTTGAGAAATCCTGAACTACAGTATTTGCCACATCACATTTACCATAAAGTTGTCACATAGATTTCAAAATGATATATAAAATATGTACAAAGCTCATTTGCTTGTTTGATTGAATTAGATTGTGTTTAACCATTGAAAATAAACATTCAAAGTGGCCCATTCATTCTTGAATTGCTCTATATGCAACCCTCGAAACAAACAAGTTTGGACACCCCTGCTCACATTCTTCCAGTGTGAACCTCCTATATTCCTCTTTCTTCCACTGTTCGTCCGTCGCGGTGTAGATCGGGATATCGATTGACCACAAACAACATATATAAGGGAGTGTCTCCGTCCACCCACGCATGCAAACGGGTCACTCCGACTGTTTCAGAAACCGATCTTAACCTAAATATTGACTGCATGTAAACATCGTGAATGTCACACTCCCGTGTCCTCCACTCCCCCCACCGTTATCAACGGTGCCCTATTGTCTTGCGCTCTCCTCCATTATTCCCACTCTCCCCCATCTTCCTCCACAGTCCCCATGCACTTGATAGCCTGCCAATGCCTTTTCATCACAAAGAAGCGGGTGTACAAACTGCATTTTTTTTTAAAATAATGTACAAAAGAAAGAAATGCCAAACAATAATTTTATTTTCTTTCTAAGTAGCTTTATCTTATTTTAGTTTTCAATGTTTTCTCATCGCACTGTTTTATGAGATGTGCTTCAGCATGCTCTCAGCTGTATATCCGTGTTTTGTTTTGTTTTGTGTGGGTGTGGCCGTCTCGGTCAGAGGTGATATCCTCTCCTGCCAACACTTGCTTGTCTTGCCATCTAATGAGAGTCTTGATACTATGCGGAAACATCACCCGCTCGTATTTGCTCGCTTGCTTTGTCCTTTTTTTTATGCGTCTGTGATTGTCCACCTTTTTGTTAGTACACCCTTGTGGCTTCACCTGAATGATTTATATGTTCAAGATGCATGCATGTGATAAGGCTGGATGCCAGAAGGCCGCTCAGTCCGGTCACTTTGCTTCCACTATTGTACTGCGCTGCCTCAAGGGGAAAAGGGACCAGCAAAAAGGTTATATGCAAATGTTGTGCGGCGGCACTGACTGTATGTCTCTTTGTTATTTTTTGTTGACAAAAGAAAAAAAAATGCTCACTGATGAATATGTATGTCTGACCCCCGAAAACGCATTCTGTCGTGCCCATTGATCTATGCCCAAAATTGAACAGGATGTCCTTCAGTTTGGTTTGGAAAAATAGAAGAAAAAAAAAATCAACACAGATTTTGTTGGCCATACATGTCACAACTGGCAGCATGAAAAAGGACCCATTGGTGAAACTGAACAGGAAGTCAGCCATGTTGGTTTGAAAATCCATTTCTCACTTGGTAATGCCCATAGGAAAATAAAATAAAATAAAAAAATTAGTTCCTGATCCCCGTTTTCCAAATCAAACGAAAATTCTTTGTCATGACAGAATGCATGAAAATTTTGATGTCGGCCATTTTTCGGCCATCTCAAGAACCCACACCTGCAATTTAGCAGGAAGTCATGTTGGTTTGAAGCAGCCATTTTGCGTCAAATTCCAGGCAACCCACGACCGACAGACAGGCGAAGTGAAATTACTGTGCTTTTTTTGCCTTCCCCATCTGATATGGTTGGAGCATGCGATTGATTTTGTCCCTGTGTGTGTCGTCCAGGTCCGGATGCGGTTCGAGCTCAAATCCCCGGTCAAAACCATTGAAGATTTCATCAAACGCTTCACGCCGAGCCGCCTGACCTCAGGATCCAACAGCAGCAGTTCCTCGAGCCTCGCCACTAACCGCTCCTCCACCAAGGCCTGCTCCAGCATGCTGTCCTCCCCTTCGGCTGAGAGCACCCTGACCAAGCTGGAGGAGGAGGAGGCGGCGGCAGCGGTGGCAGCGGCAGCACACTCCTTCAGCCCTTCGCCTCCCACCTATGACGATAAAATCCGAAACCCAGAGGGCACAGATCTGCGCTACGAGGCCGAGTCGCCGGATGAAGCGGCGCTGGTTTACGCTGCCAGGGCCTACAAGTGCTCCCTCGTCGGGCGTCTGCCAGACCAAATGACAGTGGATCTACCCCACTTGGGGAAGCTGAACTTTGAGCTGCTGCACACTTTGGGATTCGACTCCACCAGGAAGCGCATGTCGGTGGTGGTGAAGCACCCGCTCACGGAACAGATCACCGTCTACACCAAAGGAGCTGACTCTGTCATCATGGACCTCATTAAATCCCCCAATACAGGTAGGACATAAGCATATTTTTGTGATTTATCAGATGCTGGTTGTCCTTTAGGAAGAGTTACTTACTACGTATTTAGTAAGTGTAGGTTGTGTGGAGCTCTTGGTGCATTTTTTTTATCCAAGTACGCGTAAAAATGAATTTTGGTATTGCCGATTCTTTTCAAACAAAAATAATAATTAATATGGTCCAGGTGCCGCTATTCAATGTTACACTATCCAAAATATGAACGAATCGGAGGTTGATCCTCATTCTAGAATGTGTACCCCCATCTTAGAGGTTCATTAGCAAAACAAAAATGAATACACTTTTGTGTTGACTATTAGTGTCCACCATCACACTCGGTGTGCTCAGTTATTAGAAGGCACAGCTTCAGTGGGCCCTGAGGACAAATGCCTACACAAGTTCTGCAGTGGTGTGTTTATGGTGTACCACAAAGGAGTCATCCTCACTGATGTGTCATGTTAGTAATTGAAGATGTTGTTCTATGTGACTGTCCAATCGTGCCTTGTGTGGAACCGTGTGCCTTAAGTAGGGTTTTTGTTGTTGGAGCACTAACCCAACCTTTGCGCCGCACCTCGAACCTTTTCACTAAAGTTAGGTCAGAAAAGTGTAAAAGCGGAGAAAAAGAAAATTCTGAATTCCCTCCCAAATATTAAGAAATGTGAATTATGAAATGAAAAAATATGGGAACTGGGAAATTAAACTCAAAGCATGACAACTTTCCGCACCAACTCAAGGATTTCCCACTCAAGTTATGCAAGACATTTTTAAATGGTGCCATTCTCAGACAGCTCAGTGCTTCCCTTGAACTTAGAAACAAACAAAAAATCACAACCTGCTTGTGCAGTATATTTCCCCCTGTGGCGTCAAATCATTGTTCTATTTATCGTCCTTTTGGGGATGTTGTTATTCCAACCATACAAAAGTGACCTCGCACGTAGTTGCACGGAACGCTTGACCACTTCCCAGCATGCCCTTTTGACAATCACTGGCAAACACGTCAGTGTTATAATGTGATATGAAACTACTAATATTGCAAGTACAGCCATAAATCAAAAACATGTCCTGCAAAAATGCTACCGACACTTTCGCTATTCCCACGTTGAGCTCAACCTATCAAGATGAAAATAGATATTTTTGAAAACACCCCTCTCGAGCATTCTTGCTTTGTGTTGCAAGTAAAACTTTGACCAGTTGTTGAGCACACATTTGTTTGTGCATTATGTGCATATGCGTCCAGATTACATCATTTCCCCCTTCAATAAAAGCCTCAAGGCGTCTCCCGCCACCAGACGTTATCCCGTTATCCACCCACCTCCTCCCAGTCCAGAGGCCTCAATGGGCGTCGTCACAACACTGACTACTGTGTGTTCACCATTGGGTGCTGGCAACCAATTAGAACGGAGAGCCAGTGCAACCTCATGGCCAGGCGGACCCTTCATAATGGCTCCATTCACATGACCGGGGGAGTTGTTCAGTGTCGCTAATATGCTGACGCTGCTGCTTGCCGCGTGTGCGCCGTGACGTCAGCTCAGTGGTGATCTCTGCTGGCCTAAACATTATCCGAAGCACTCATCTACATTTACAGGAAGAATTCCAAGATTTGTATTTCTATATTTCCCTCTCTTTGCGTTTCTATTGGCTGTGCTGCTTCCATTACTTCTGGATGTAATTTTTAGCTACTTGTACTCCTTTCATGCTCCTCCAGTACATGCTCTATAGGGTTTAAATCTGAACATTGACTTGGCCAAGTCTAAAACCTTCCACTCAGTGTAGTTTGGAATGCATACTCTATATGGTTCGAGTCTGGAAATTGACTTACCCGGTCAGTTTTTGTTTTGACAATGTGTTTTAAATCCATGCTCTACTGGTTTTAAGTCTAGGGATTATCTTGAACGGTATTTTAAATGCATGCTCTATAGGGTTGAAGTCTGGGGATAGACTTGTCTGGCCTATCGGGTTTGAATCGGAAAATTTTACTTGACCTTTGTGTTCAGTGCATGCTCTTTAGGATTTAAGTCTGGAGATTTACTTCACCACACAAATCTACTACTGATGTCGTTTTGAGAGTACGTTTTAAATGCATGTTCTATAGGTTTGAAGTCTGGAGACTGATCAAATCGTTTCACTGCTTGACCTTGATGTTGTTGTGGCAGTAAAATGCATCCTCTATTTGGTTTAAGTCTGGAGATTGGGTCGGCCGGTGTCCTGTTGTCATTTTGACAGTGGTAAGTTAAAATGCATGTGCTGTAGGGTTGAGGTCCGGAGATTGGTGAAGGATCTCCAAGTTAGTGTGGTTGCATCTTTCTTTTAATGGCCAGACAAAATGTTTCTTGTCGACTCCTGAGTCATTTCCTGTTTGACAGATGTGCTCGTATGCACCATCTGTCCTTGCTCTCCTAAAGCTTTATCCTTCCTCTGGTGAAGGTTGTCTAAATGTTTTAAAGCAAACATTTAGACAAAAGTTAATAAAGATAACGAGAGTATGCTCATCATTCTTAAGATGGCTGACAGCTTATCAGTGCCTGCAAGCTGTGCTGTTATTACATTACCGCCTGGCAATCTCTCTTGCGTTTGGCCGAGAGACACGAGACTAGTGATCATGTGCAGCTCTCCACGGGGAAAACACACGCAATATTGGATCGCATTAAAACCTCTTAGAGAGTAATTGAGAGGAAACCTTGTCGGGTGTTTGGGCTGTGAAGCGGGATGAGCAGTTAAAGCAGAGGAGGTTCACATTTTGTGCTGATGAGAAATTTACACCATGAAACAAATATTAGAGGACTCTTGAAAATGTTAACACTTATGAGTTCCATTATATGGCGGCTGGCGTTTGACGTGTGAACACAGATGGCGTTGGTGAGCCTCCAAAGGCGCCAGCGATGCGTCAAACCTCTTCTGCCAATCTCATCAGCATCTTCCTTCTCCTCATGTTCTGTCGTGTGTGTGTTTCCTAGGTAACTCCAAAGGAAAACGGCAGAAAAAGATCATCTACAGGACCCAGAACTACCTGAACCAGTACGCCGCTGACGGCCTCCGAACGCTTTGCATTGCCAAAAAGGTAATTCGGGCAATTGAGTGAAGCTTCAATTTATGGAACTGCAAGCAGATCATCCCGCCTGACCAAAGTGGCGGCATTCTTCATGACTCACGCGCTATCTGTGCCACTATCCCACATGGCTGATTTACGCTTGTGTGAAAACTGTCACCACAGTGTGCCCATAAAACATGTCCATGGAAAAGTATTTGAGCATTTATTTGATATCCTTGCTATTCAGCTTGAGGTCCATGTACTAGTATCCTCTTTGTCCTCACGAGTAGGGCAATTCAACTCTACTGAACTTTATTTTAAGAGGACTTAGAGTGGCGCTGGTAGAAGGAAAAAAACATTGTAAGGAAAGACACAGCTGTTTTGCTAGCGCACTGAATTGTCTTCATTATAGTAAACGGACCCTAAGCGTGATATCCAATAAATGGAATACTTTACACATCCTCTGCTCTCATTTTCCAGGTTCTGAGCAAGGAGGAATACGCCTGCTGGCTGCAGCGCCACCTGGAAGCGGAGACGGCCATCCAGGGTCGAGAGGAGCTGTTGTTCGAGTCGGCCCTGCGTCTGGAGACAAACCTCCAGCTCCTGGGTAAGCTAATACTCAGTGTCGGTCGTATCTGCTCAAATTGTGGCTTCCGTATCGAGTGGAGATGGATGAAGGCAGAGCCACTGGGTAAGAATAAATGCCCCACTCCATATAAACATTTTTATCCATTGAGTGGTAACTGTAACAGAACTACGACTTTGATCACTGTGGAGTAGTTCTGATCAGGCAGACACTGTTGAGCCCACATGAACCAATCACATCACGGATCCTTTTGCACCTCCACCACCCACTCTGGGAGCAATGATTGACAGATTTGTGGTGGGCTTTTTATGTCCCATTTCAATGTGCTGCCACATCATCAAGGCCATTCAATAAATAAGTCATGAAATAAGTAATTATGCAATGAAATATAAATAGATCTTTATATTCATTAAATAAATAACTAAATAAATGCACAAATAATTAAAAATGTCAGTGATCCAAAAAAAAAACCCAATGAGAATCAAAGTTAATTGAAGATTCCATTAAATAATGACTACAGCTTTTACATGTGTAAAAATGTCATTAATTATATACAAATTCTATTGAATAATGAACATTTGTTTGAAACAACTAAGCGGTTTGGTTAATGGATGGAGAACTATATTAAAAAAAAAATAATTAAGAAAAAATTCTAGCTGGTAATTAGAAATGTTATGGGTTTAATTATTGACTGGAAAATTTAGTAAAGTATTTTGTTTTAATTAATTGATTACGTTTATTAAATTAATTTTAAATACATTTTTTATGTACGCTCAATTCCGACTCCCCCCCCCAAAAATCAATTTATATTGGCCCACCATATTTTATATACAGTGGACCCCCGCTATTCCTGGGGTATTTTTCAACTGCTAAAAATTCTTCCAAAAATCAACCTGCTTTTCCCATGAAAATCGTTCATTATGAATAATCGAATGCGCGCGTCCTTTGCATAGTGTCATTATTTATTTGTGCCCAAAAATTCATAATGTTCTGTTATGTATTATTTCAAATACAGATGATTATTTACAAATTAAATATTTTCCTCACAGGTGCGACGGGAATTGAGGACCGGCTGCAGGACGGCGTGCCCGAAACCATCGACGCCCTGCGGAAGGCCGGCTTGCAGATTTGGGTGCTGACGGGCGACAAGCAGGAAACGGCCGTCAACATCGCGTACGCCTGCAAGCTGCTGGACCCCGAGGAAGAGATCTTGACTCTCAATGCCGACTCAATGGTGTGCTGGAGATCTTGGCCAAGTCTTTCTTTTCTTTTGTAACATTTCAAAACAAAGTTGCAAACCAACATGTAAAGAAACTAAAATCAAATTTTCACCCTTTTTCACCCCCTTTCAGGACATTCGATTCTTCTTTTTAAAAGCAAACCTGCGATCTACCACTGTTGCTGTTTAGTCCGATGTTCCATTTTTTTTTTTACTACTTGTCTTCCAGATGTGAAGCAGGTAGCATTGCTTCAGCTTTTGATCCTGACCGTGCCTGTCTCTGTTGAACCAGGAGGCTTGTTCGCTGCTCCTTGAGGAGAGTTTACACTACATCCAGGCCAAATTCCTGTGCGGCTCGGCCAAGGCCTTCCACGCTGACTTCGCCCCCTTCCACATCTATCCGTCTCCTCACCCCCCTCCTACTCACTGGTCGTCCTCCCACGCCGCCGTGCACCGGCTGGGCCTGGTGATCGACGGCCGCACCCTGGCCTACGCCCTGGATCGCAGTCTGGAGGATAAGTTCCTGGCGGTGGCTCGAAGTTGCCGCTCGGTGCTGTGCTGCCGATCCACGCCGCTGCAGAAGAGCATGGTGGTCAAGCTGGTGCGCAACAAGCTCAAAGTCATGACGCTGGCCATAGGTAAGCAGCTGCAGAGAGAGCTAAATGTGTTTAATGCTGGACTCAAAAAAAAGTTCGGTTACTTTGGAAAATAAGTCAAGTAAAAAAATGAAATCACAGGAATCATCATCAAAAGCCAAGTCAAAAATTAAATCTAAAAAATGAAGTCACAATAAAGCTATATTTTTTTAATTTTATTTTATTTATATATATTTATTTTTTTTTTTAGGAGACGGAGCCAATGATGTCAGTATGATCCAGGTTGCTGATGTTGGTGTGGGCATATCGGGACAGGAGGGCATGCAAGTGAGTACTTCTGTCCATTCTTATAAAAACATGTTATAGTTTTAGCTACCACAACAGCAAAATTCATTGTTTTTATTTTAGTTTTATTTTTTTCCCAGCAAACTCGTTTTCTCTTCTTTTTGGTCAAAAACCCGTGTTTTTGGTGACCTCCCCCAATCCATGTTTTACTGCTGAATACTACAGACAAAAAGCTTTTTCCTGTCTGTACATTGCATGCAGTCATGCTCATTGTATTGTTCAAGGTGATGGAAGGACGCCTTTCATGTCTGCTAACGGTGTGTTTTACAAACCTGGCGGGCACCTTTATATGGTCGGCGCTCGTTTACAGCATCCACATCCATGCTAATATCACATGGAAGTCGCTGTCATCATCGTCGTCATCATCGTTCCCCTATTCCTGCTTCGCTCGCCTTTGCAGGAAGGTGATCTTGCCTAGCAATAACCGAGATTCCCAATTAACTCGTGGGCATGGCACATCTGTTAAAGACTTGTTTTTTTTGGTGGGGGGTGCAGGGGGTGCGCCAGATTAATCACCGTTAGTCACAGGCGCTCTTAAAGGGACAGCGCTGGCTCCCACGTGTGCTGAGATGCGCATTTCACAGCCACGGCTGCGCTCACTCTCGTCTTATGATGAACCTGCTCCCGACGCAGCTATTGAGACGCGGCTTATTAGCGATCAGGAGAAAGCCAGGAGAGCTTCGCTATCGGCCGCTAACGCTTGACCATGTCACTGGCTTGCCTTAAGGGAGCTTTTTGATGAAGGTGTAGTCTCAAGATCAGATCGGTAGGTAGTTGGTAGAGAGATTATATTGATTTTTTTTTTCCCCCCTACGATACGATGATTGCCAATTAAAAAGATACATTGGATGAAAACAATGATAATAATGCAGCACAATATCGGCTCTGTGTAACTGAGAAAGGATGTTAAATTATGACCCAAAAATGTCACGGTTTGCTTAAGGCTAACAAAGATGCAAAACTCTAAAGCCAGGTTGACGAATGACATCTGATCGCGGTGTTATAACACTTGAAGCAACAGCTATTTAAACACAAATGGTGGAGCAATACATGATGATAGACAAAATACAAATACTTGCAAGCCTATATTTTTCATCCTTTGCAACAAATAGTAATATTAGTGCAGCTTACTCAGTCAGTTGTTAAAACTGACTCACTATGTCCCTATTATACTGCCCTCTGGTGGCCAACGCACACACACACACGAGAAGGAGCAGCACAATGTCAACTGAAGCGAAGTCTAAAAAAAAAAAGAAAAAATGTAGTGAAACTGCTTTATCTATTTAAGTGTGTTCAATCATGATATTGATAAGTACAATATTGCAAAGTGGTATTTTTCTTATTAAAAACTACATTACACATTTTTTTTTCTTTTTTTGGGGGGGGTGGAGGGTCCTACAACAGTCCTAGAACAGATTAATGGCATTTCCATTCTTTTCAGGAAAGAGAAAGATGATATAGTTGTCTCCATAAAGAATCCAAATGCCACAATAGATCGTCATATAAAAAGCCGAGGAAGGCTTTTAAAAAGTTGCTCCGGAACACGTGTGATGTGACTTGCGTGCAGGCCGTGATGGCGAGCGATTTTGCCCTGCCACGTTTCCGCTACCTCCAGAAGCTGCTGCTGGTGCACGGACACTGGTGCTACTCGCGCCTGGCCAACATGATCCTCTACTTCTTCTACAAGAACGTTGTAGGTCACCCAACCACACTCGAAAATGACTTCATCCCTCTTGGCACTTAAAAAATAAAAAACAATTTTTTAAAGAATAAAAAAACAAGGGTCATGTCCTGGTATGCTTTATTTTTTTCTTTCTGCTCTCAGATGTTTGTGGCGCTCATCTTCTGGTATCAGTTCTACTGCGGCTTCTCGGGCTCGGCCATGATCGACCAGTGGTATTTGATCTTCTTCAACCTGATGTTCTCCGCCTTCCCGCAACTCGTCACCGGCACGCTGGACAAGGACGTGTCGGCCGAGACGCTGCAGAAACTACCTCAGCTTTACGTCAACGGACAGAACTCGGAGGTGAACGGGCGCGTCTCATTTTCTTCGCCCCTTTCCTTTTCTTTTTTTCCCCCTCCTTTTTATTGTTAAAATGTTAAAAATGAAAGTTTTCAGCAACTTCAAACAAAATGTCAGGCCCGGAAGCCACTTTGACTTTGCATTATGAAACTTGGTAGGCATGTTTTTCATGAGTAGACACAAAAAAAGGAATAAAAAATAGGAATAAAAAATAAATTAAAAAACTAAAGGATTCAATCCCATTATTTTTTTTAAATTCAGCCCCTGAAGCCAGTTAAATGAGGTTTGGTGGGCATGATTATTTAGAGTTAACCCAATAAAAACTCTCAAGAGCCTAAAAATACACAGGAAGTCGGCCATTTTGGTTCTAGACAACCATTGTAGACATGGGGAATCCGAATTTTCTGTTTAGATTTATTTTGAGTTGGGGAAATGTAAATATAAATTATTGTAAGTCAGTTTGACTTGGCAACCTGAAATTTGGTGGGTATGTCTTAGAGGAGTTGGCCCACCAAAAAGTTCCAAGAATCTTTGCCCGAAAAGACCAGCAATGTCTGCCATTTTGGTTCTGAATAAACAAATAATTTTTTATTGTGAACATTTTATCTTGGAAAATTCAGCCTCTTAAGACACGGAATTTGGTGGATATGTTAAACAGGAGTAAACCCACAAAAACATCTCAAGACGACTTGCCCGAAAACACACACAAAGCATTCTAGTTGGAAAGTTCTTTTTGGTTTGCCGATTGTTGCCAACTAACAATTTCTGAATGGTCTCGTTCACGTCAAAGGAATACAAGCCATACATGTTCTGGATGAACATGATCGACGCTTTCTACCAAAGTCTCATCTGCTTCTTCATTCCTTACTTTGTGAGTGTCCCGCCATCAGTGTCATTTATGCATTGCCGCCATTCTTGCGTTTGAACTCAGCCCTCGCTTCCTCCTCAGGCCTACGCCGACTCAGACGTCGACCTGTTTACATGGGGGACCCCCATCACCACCATCGCTGTCTTCACCATTCTGCTGCACTTGGGGGTGGAGACCAAAACCTGGGTGAGAAAACTCAGTCCTGGAGAAGCTTGGAGAAGGAATTCATCCAATTGTTTTTTTTTAACCGTGAAAATGTACAAACTGGAATTTTTGGGAGTGAAATTCAGTGCTAAGAGCCATTTTACTAGAGTGACATGAAATTTGGCGGACCCACAAAAAAAGTCACAGGAACCAATGCCTGAGAAGACACATGATATCTGCTTTTCGATTTGAATCAAGTGGGAAAAAAAATGTTTTTTTGAAAATACAGCCTGTCACCAGTTTAACTTCGCATCCTGCAATTTAGTAGGCATGTCAATCATGAGTAGACCCACAAAAAATTCTCAAGGATCCATGCTCAAAAAGACACACATTCTTCCATTTTGCTTCAAATCCACCGCTTTAGGGTCATTTTGGCCATCTAACAGTGTTCTTCCAAGACAAACTGGTCCTGCAGATTTTGCCAAACAGCACCGAGCGTACCTGTACATAACGTTTAAGCCAGGGGTGGGCGAACTTTTTGATTGGTGGGCCACAATGGGTTCTGAAATTTGACAGAGGGGCCGGACCAGGAGCAGATGGATGGAGTGTTTTGGTAACCTCATCGCATCGGAGAAAAAAAAATACATTTAATTTTAAATGAAAGTGAACAAAAGCATTCCAACAAAATATATGTCTTTGACACACCACAGTATTTAGAAAATAAAACATTAACGAGATTTATTCATTTAATTTTTTTCAAGCCGGATTAAACCGTATAACATGTGGCCCCCGGACCGTAGTTTGCCCACACCCGATCTAAGCAATGCCTCTTGTTCCAGACATGGATGAACTGGCTATCCATCTGCTTCAGCGTGGCTCTGTTCTTCACGGTGGCATTGTGCTACAATGCCTCCTGCCCCACCTGCTACTCCCCTTCCAATCCTTACTGGACCATGCAGACGCTGCTGCAGGACTCCGTATTCTACCTGCTCTGCCTCATCACGCCGGCTGCCGCGCTGCTGCCCAGGTATGTGCTCCAACTGTAGGAGTAGCCTCCGTCGTGTTGCGGCGTTTGTTTTCACATCACTCGACTGGTGGCTTATCAAAACCCGCAAACATTTGAACTGACCAAGCGACGATTTGTATCCCGATAAAGTTAGTTATCATAAGTCACAATAACGATCGTGGGTGTGCGTGTGTTTCAGATATTTCTACCGTGCATGTCAAGGCACCATCTTGCCCAGCCCGGTGCAAGTGGGGCGGCAGTTGGACCGGCTCCTCGCCAAAGACCCATGCAGGAACATCCTGAGCTTGAGCAGGAATCCGACGGGCGCGCAGCCCGACCCCGAGACCAAATTCTCCGTCACCAAAGACCCACGCCGCCGCCACCGCGAGGAATCGGAACGTCCCGACGCCAGTCTGTCAGTCCGGATCGACCTCCCCTTTGACGGAGGCGTCAAGTACACCAAGAACTCGCAGGAGAGACCCAACGTCGGCTGAAGTGACACCCCCCCCCCCCGCCCCTTTTTCCAATTTGCACGTTTTATATTCTATTTTTCCAAAGAGCTTCTTTTATAAAGGATGCAAAGAGGTACTTTATTTGATCTAATGTTATAGGGGGAGTTGGAAGAAGAACTGGATGTTCTTTTTAATTTGCCAGGAAAGCTTCACTTTCCAAAGAAGATGCATCTCAGTACTGGCCTGGTCTGAAACGATGAATATATTTTCTTTTTTCATGCAAAGTGCTTTGACGCTACAGCGGCCTTGATTGTGTCTTTCTAAGAGGACTTGTTTTCAGCACAGTGACCTCAGTTCATTGCAGAGTGTTAGTGCCACACTAAAAAGAAAAAAAATACTCAAATGATGTTCAGAAAATGAATATTTGTTTTAAAATAAAATTGTCTTAAATGTTAAAGAAAAAGGGATTGTAGTTTTAAGAAAACAACACTAGAATGTTGCAAGAACTATGTTGAAATGTTACCCCCTAAAAATGTAAACATTCAAAGTTGCTTTTAAAAAATTAATGCGTAAATTATTAGTTTTAAAGTCCACATTTTTCAATGGTTACAAATTGCTATTTTGATAGATAAGTCATAATTTCTGAATAAAAGTTGAAAATTACTAGAGCACAATACATGAATATTTTTATTTTTTAATCTCAAGTCCTATATTGCTAGAAAAGTCATTATTATACTACAGCTGTTAGGGAAACAAAAACTCATATTACAAGATTCATGTTCTATTTTTTAAGTGATACTGTACATTAAAACTGTTATTTCCCAAAAAAATATATTACAAATCGGATTTAACTGTTTTTTTCCCCCTACAGAAGTCTCAAATCTCTCGGTTATAAATTGTAAGAATTGTGGTAAGCTTTTAAATACAAAAATTCTTAACATTGCAGGAATTGTCATTAATAACTTGATTTTTCTTTCTTTTTTGTTAAATGCTATACTAAACATTGCATCAGTGTCGTAGGGTCTGAACAAAAAGTCGTAAAATGCCCCCAAAAAATTATAAATTACTACTGTCATACAATACAGGAATAAAGTTGCATTTTCTTGAAGTATAAATGTTTTAAATTAAATTACACCAATAAAATGGTAAAGATGGAAACAAAAAGTAGTACAACATTACATTAAATAACAGAAATAAAGTCTTAAAAATAGTCAAATACGAGAATAGTCATGAAAAGAACAAAGTCGTTAATAAAATGCATCGTTTTTGTTTTTCTATTCTGCTGTGGCACTAATACTCACTCATGTACATTTGTGCGATCATTTTGCTGGAGGAATGCTCAGCTAACGTCTCTTCTAAGCATTCCAGTGAAAAATCCGAAGACATTCCAGCCCAATCTTGGGGGACTGATATTCATTTTCTCATTGTGTTTTAACAGTGTTTACCAAAGATGTCTTGACAGGCTCAACTTGCAGCCAGGAGACTTAGCTTAGCCTAGCCTAGCTTAGCCTAGCCTAGCCTAGCTTTAATTAGTTTAGCACCTCATCCCGGCTGCATCTCCATATCTTTTTTCATATCCAATCAAGCTGGGAATGAAGGTGACGTGTTAATTGCCTCGTTTTGCCAAAAACCAAACCACATTACGCTTGCAACCGTTTTTACTTGAAAATCTTAAAAAAACGTTTTTCTGTGCTCTTGTTCAGCTGGAAACCCTTAAAAAAAACGTTTGAGTGGCCGCAGGAAAAAAAAAACTTTAAAGCACTTTGACATTTTCAGACGTTCCTCCACCCAAAACATTTTGTTTTGTCCCATGAAGAAATGATGTGGTTGTCGTTGAATACATCATTGTTCATGTATGTTGTATTTCCCACATATGTGCCTTAACACTGGATAATAAATGTTATTGTTCCCCATTGAGGACTGCTGTTTTGGTGTAAAATGGTTTTGGAATCCGACCCCCCCCCCCCCCAAACCGCCACTCGGATGTTTCCGTGCTTCATAGCAGAGCCAAAATCTACGAATAATTGGCTCGCATCCTGAAATGGTTGTAATTGCCTAGTGGTGTCATTGGATGGCAGCAAAGCACTTTTTTTTGTAGTATTAGACAAGGCTACGGTCTTACTATGCCTCCCCTTAATGCCAATGAGTTGAATGGCCACCAGATGGCGCCAAAGTTATATTTTCATAATAGACTAATATATTAAATGCAGGCAAAATCTGGCTGCTACAGCGATTTTTTTGTTGTTGTTGTTGTTGTTGATGACCCGTCACATGTTCGAACAATAAATTACTAAAATTAAAAATATTTTAAAAATCTAAATTAAATGCAGAGCTCATCAAAAGGCTACGAGAAATCGATCTTGAAAGGTTACACTTTTTAAAATTAACAATACAAGATATCGCATGTTTTATTAATTTTATTGTAGTTAAAAAAATGTAAAGACAATTTGTCACATTATTTTAAATTAAAAAGATTATAAGAAAAAGTTTTAAATACATTTCACTTGTTATAGTAGGCTTTTCCCGAGATTATTTTGCTTTCTTGCGCAAACAGAGAATTCACCCCAAATTCCAAATGTTGTCATTTTTTAGTTTTCCCTACTACCTCTTTATGGTCAAGCTGCCTCATATCACTTTGTCTCCTTCAGACAATGACAACAGCAAACCTTGACACATGAAGATTGACTCGCGTTCACACAAAGGCATCTTCCTGTTGCCTAGCAACCATTCACATCACCGCCGCTCTCTTATGTCTCTGGCCTTCAGTAGGTGCTAAGAAACGGCACGAACAAAACACATCTCTCATGCAGCGTCGCAACAGTGAGTTAGCGGCTAAAGTTAGCCTCCAAAAACAGCTCGGCACACCAGTATTTCAGAATTTCTGTTCTCAACTTACCTGTTGAAATGCCATCTGCCAATCAAGCCACGTCTGTTACACAACACGTTTTTTTAACAAATCAAACCTAAAGTAAAAGTCAGCATTTTAAAAAAAACTTCCCCGGTTGTTGCAGCTTTTTTTTTTGTGCCACGTGAGCGGCGCGCCTTGTTGTGGCAGGTGGCATCGACTCCTACGCGTTGCCGCCGCAGATGGTGACAACAAATGCGACAAGAACAGCACACACACCAGCTGGGATTTGTCTGCGTGTTTTTATAAAGTCAACACAAAATGAAAACAATGAAAAGTCCGGCGGTCAATCGAAAAAAAAAAAAAAAAAAAGACATCAAAGATGCACACCCCAAATTCCGCTTAGCATCCATGCTAATCTTAGCGTCAGGTAACGCAATGGAAACTCTGATGTTGAATGACCTCTCCCAACACGCACGCCTGAGATGACTTGGCAAGAGAAGTGAGGTGGACCCTGGACCGGTCGCCGATCAATCAACATTTACCTCTTTGGACAATTTAGAGACCTTAACCAAAGGAGACTGATGGTGAGAGAATTGGGATGCACCCTGAACTGGTTGCTGGCCAATCACATGGCACATATGGACAAACAAAAGCATTCACACTCACATTTACAACAATAAAAAAATTTGAGTCTTTAATTAAACCTAAAATGACATTTGGCGAGAGAAGCGGGAAACACACTGAACTCCTCGCCAGCATATCACAAGGAAAAAATGGACAAACAACCCTTCACACACATTTGGACAATTTACAGTCGCGAATTAACCCAAGGTGACATTTGGAGAGAGAAGCAGGATACACCCTAGGCTCCATGCTCACCATTTTTTTTTTTTTTGATAAGAGAAGCGGGATCCACTCCGGACTGGTCATCAGCCAATCGCAGGGAATATATGGATAAACAACCATTCACAGTCACATTCACACCGTTGGACAATTTTGTCTTATTGACCCACAAGATAACTTTTGGTGAGAGAAGCGACACGCACTCTGACTTGGTCGCCGGCCAATCGCAGTGCACATCGAGATGAACGACGATTCACACTCACCACTTTGGACGTTTTAGTGAGCTTAATTAACCAAAGGTGACTGTTTTTGATGAGAGAAGCGGGTTACACCCTGGACTGGCTGGCAGTCAATATCAGGGCACTTATGGACGAACGACCATTTGCACACACATTTAGATTATTTTGAACCTTTAATCAATCTAAGATGACTTTTGGCGATAGAAGCAGGATGCACCATGGTCACCAGTCATTCTCAGCGCACATATAGACAAATGACCATTTAGTCACATTCACACCTAGGGACAACTTTATTTTATGGATTAATTTAAAATGAATTTTGGCGAGAGAAGTGGGATGCAACTGAACTGGTTGGCAGTCAATCTCAGGCCACATATCGACAAACGAACATTTACACTTAGCCCCTTGGACAATTTAGAAGCCTGAAATAATCCAAAATGAAATTTGGTGAGAGAAGCGGGATGCACCCTGAACTGGTCCTTCTCAGGGAGCATTTAGACAAATGACCACTCACATTCACCACTGTGAAGAATTTTGAGATCTTATTTAACCTTAGATGACTTTTAGTGAGAAAAATGGGATGCACCCTGGACTGGTCAGTGTCCTCACATTATTTCCTACGAGAAAAAAAATGACTTTGATATGGCATTTGACCTTAGAGATTCCACCCACTGTACATGGCATCGTAATGACCGTACGCCAAGGACAACCTGGCGGCCGTGCCGCGACATGGTTCCCCACGTGTCCGCGACGGGACCCGTGTCCTGTCCAAGCGTCACGAGACGCACACACATGCACACACATTAATTGACGTAGTAGAGCCAGTAGACGACGTTAAAGAAGGAGAAGGAGAAGGGAAAGATGAAGCGGGACCAGCGGTCAATAGCGTTGACGTCCGTCAGGTCGGGGATTTTGATCTTCAGCTGCGACGATCGCCTCCTCAGGCGGCTCCCCCGCCCGTCTGGGCCGGCGGAGCGCGGGGTCCGCCCGCCGCGCCTGTACTGGACCCCTGACGAGTTGTCCAGCGGGGCGGAGGTGGAGTTTGCCGTGGCGTCGTACAGGCTGCTGCTGGTGCTGCTGCGGGTGGTGACGGCGTGGACGCCCACCTCATTGTGGATCTCCAGCGTGGTCAACAAGATGTTTCCTTGACAGTCCGCCTGGCGGCAGAACACAACAGAAATTGCCTCAAACTTGGATAAGACCATAAGACCATACACATCTATCTTTTCTAGCTATCTTATTTAGCTAGCTAGTTAGCTTATCTAGCGAGCTAGTTAGCTTATCTAGCGAGCTAGCTAGGTTTATCTATCTTGTCTAGCTAGCTCGTTAGCAAGCCATATAGCTAGATGGCTAGCCAGCTAGCTAGCGATTTAGCTAGCTAGCTAGCTTATCTATCTATCTACTAGTGGAGATCTCAGCTTTTTCTTCATGTGCGGCCCTATCTAGCTAGCTAGCTACCTAGCTATCTAACAAGCTAGCCTATCTTGCTAACTTGCTTGTCTATCTATCAACTGGCAGAAGTCTTCACCTTGGGGCGGTCGAAAATGGCGCGGTCGTTGTTGGCCTTCTGCGCCCGCTCGGCGAGCTTCTTCTGCATGCGCGGGCCACGCCCGAAAAAGATGTAGTTGACGAAGGCGTACTCCAGCAGGGCCAGGAAGACAAAGACGAAGCAGCCCATCAGGTACATGTCGATGGCCTTGACGTACGGGATCTTGGGCAGCGTCTCCCGCAGGTGCGTGTTGATGGTGGTCATGGTCAGCACCGTGGTGATGCCTGCCAACGCAAAAAGGCCCCGTTGATACTTGCTGCTGCGATTCCTGCTCAGTGATAACCAGCTCTGATCCGAGACATATTCCAATGTGGACGAATCCACTTTCCTTCCTCTTGTTTTAAAGTGACGGTTGTCTAGACGTAATTATAACACTTGCATGCCGTGAAGCAGACTCGTCCAACTATTCCTTCTTAAGCTTTTATCAGTGCATTTCCTAGACATGTTATAAGACTCGAAGAATCCAACTTTTTCTCATTGCTACGTTACTCGTGCAGCTTCTACACTTTAAGGCGTTGGTTACCAGCGTATGAAGTCATCTAAAAATACAAATATGAAACATTTCAGCAAATGTTTATTTGTGTCTACTGCCTGGACTGCGACTATATTTCTGTGTCTTGAGCTTCTGTTGTGTAAGTGGGCCCAAAATGTAGCGCTTGAATAGTGTGTGCGGGGGAGGGAGTGGAGAGCTGTGTGGGTCCGTGCCATTGATTCCCGCTTGAGAGCCAAGAACAAAAACAGTGCGCAAGATTGACGCAGATTAAAGCAACAGCGGGGAATAATTGTGTATGATTGAGAAAGAACAAAAAAAAAAAAAACAAACAAAGAAAAAAATGATTTGGAGTGGCTTGTAATGAGGAGAGCCCTTGACACCCACTTTAGGGTTCTGTCATGTTGTTGGACCAGCCAGGTCACGTCAAGAGTTAGCGCTTACTACCTGCACCAGTAAATTCCGTTGTGATGTTAGAAGGCAAACGATCGCAGTTTTGCACATCCACTCGTTCATCTGAAAGCGATTACCTAAAGCGACTCTGGCAGCCGAGGCGTCGTAGTTGATCCAGAAGGAGACCCAGGACAGGATGGTGATCAGGATGGAGGGCATGTACGTCTGCAGGATGAAGTAGCCGATGTTCCTCTTCAGCTTGAAGCTCAGAGACAGTCGAGGGTAGGCACCTGCAACGCACATACATATATAGAAAAATATAATTTTTTTGTTTCTGAACTCCTTCGCTTGGGCCTGTTGACGCTGACGAGGCCACGCCACAAAACTTGAAACGAGAGGAAAATAAAATGGAAAAAATACAGTAAAATATTCTGAAATAAATGTAGCCTGTATCCATTTTTACATGAGCTGAATAAATGTTATGTAAAAGTCTTTAATGAAAAGATTCTCATGAAAGTTGACCATGAGCAGTCGAAAAAAGATTTTACCTCCCACGTCACGTTTTTTCTGGCGCTCAATTAAAATACGTGAAGATTGCGATTAAAGGAACATTTCCCCCAAATTGGATTTTCGTGAAAAAAAATCAGATTTTACAATAATAATACAATAATAAATATTTGCCATTGTTTACCAGTGGAAAAGACCACGTTCCTGGAGACCAGCTTGTAGTCCACTATGGAGAACTGCGGGAGCTCGATGCGCGTCACGCCCGTCACGGCCGTGTCGCCTCCTTTCCAGTAAAACTCGATGTCATCCGTCGTGTATCCGTCTGTCACGTGCGTGTGAAAAGACAAAGCAACATAGAGACAATGCTCATTTTGTTAAACAATATTGATACCAAGTCCTTCAGTGGAATTATTTCCAAAAATAATCTAATTGCGATTTTTTTTTTTTTTTTTGTCGATGTTGGGATTGTGATTTAATATGAAATGTTTTTTTTGAAGGCCCACTTCCCATGTTCTTTTTTTTTTTTCCAACACAAGCAGACGTGCTGGAGCGTTATGCGTGTATGAATGGGCAGATACATATTGTCAAATACACTTCTTTAAAATGACGTTGTTGACTCTCAGCGGCGCGTGTCATTTTCTTCGCATCACACAACCCGTCTGTTGGTTGATTTAACAGCGTGGTGAACTTGCGAACGAATGGCACACGGTGCACTTTACATTTGCCGGAGGCCTGCGACCAGGCAAACGGGCTGATTTATGAGCCGCGGCCGCCGCGGGAGCGCTGACTGCAGCACATGTAAATCTTCCACGCTTTTACACATGATTCCGCATGAATGGCGAGCGCAGGGGCACATATCATCAAGACTAATGAGGGTGCGCTATCCCTTCCGCTGTGTGTGTGCGTGTCAACTCACAGCTCTCAATTTCCAGTGTGCAGTTCTGTTCGTCCAGCGGGTATCGCCTCAGGTCCATCATGCAGGCGGCCGTCGTTGTGATTCTGAGCCCAAAGTCCAACAAAACGAAAAAAAAACAAAAAACAAACAAAAACATGTTTATTGGTTGGTGTCATTGCTGCATTGCAGTATGAAGAGAAAAGATTGTACGGTACAGAGTGCGGCGTATCCTCTACTGTAAGGTGAAATTCAAGTTCCTTTGACGTCACCATTGGGCCAAACATGACTGAACTGTACTATCGAAAAATAATTAGTCCATTTGCAAGTAACATGGCGCAATTGTCAAGGAAGAGAAGGAAACAGGCAAGAAATAAATGAGAGGGTTTGGTTATTTGAGAGGCTACTGGCAGTGATTACCCTATTCGTTGACTGCATTTCAGCAACAGAGACTCTCCACACTTCGCTTTTGGTTACATGTACAAAGGAAATCATTAATAAAATAAACACTGTAAGCAATCTTATGTTCATCGAGGGGGTTATGTTGTAAAAGCAAAATATATGTGAACTAGAGGTATTATTTTTGTCCATTTTGTTTCACCAGCTTCACGTTCGACACTGTAGTATCTGTGACGTTGCGTGTGTGTGTGTGTGTGTGCCTTTAAAATTGGGCTAGATGGATTCGGCACCAATATTCGACTAGACGCCCCCTCTTACCTGAGGCCGTAGAGGACGGTGCCGTCAGGGTGCAGCCGGATCATGCGGTTCTTGACGGTGACACCGTGCACGAAGGACTTCTTGTCATTGAGGAAATAGGTGTCGGGCACCCACAGCTGGTCCGCCACCCGGTTGTCCAGAGTGAGGTTGAGGGGAATGCCCAAGTAGGCCAGCCGCTTGTCCCGCCAGTACTGCTGGAAGTACATGGTCAGCGTATAGTCCTGCAGAGGGAGAGTAACGGTCAAGTTGCATTAGTAACACTGCTGTGGTATTTTGAAGTCTCCAGATGGGCATTTACAATGCTTGTAGTCGTGTTAAGATGAAGTTGGGTTGAGAATTTACCACCTTCTAAAGTAGTATTAGTACTTGGTCCCAATCAATATGTTTATTCATTTTAAACTTGATTCCAATGTTTGGCCAATTAATCGGCTGATTAATTTAAAGACTTTTTTTAGTCATTTAGCTTAGCGCAAAAAAGATATGAGAAAGATATGAAATGCAGGTAGGAACAGTTGGTTGTTTTGCAATACTCTGTCAAACATTTGTTTAACTCCAAGAAAAAAAAATCGAAAGAAATCGGCCTATATGTTTGCTGATTTTCGAAAAATGTTTGTTTTAATATCATTATTTTTGTCTCATGTTGCGATATGTAAAAAAAAAAATTTTAAAAAACTTTTGCGGAAGATTTTAATATTTAATATTATAAAAGACAATTTTTTTGTAAAAAAAAAAAAAAGTCCTACTTGGGCTCCCGTATTTTATTTTATTTTTTTTGCAGGATGGCTTGTGTGAAAGAGGCAATGGATGGATTGATAGATCCTTATAGATGGATGGATCAATAATTAATAAAGGCCCTCATTGACTCATTGGCTGCGTTCCACCAGTGATCCAGCGCAACACAAAAGCTTTTGCAGCCCTTTAATGGAGCTGACTGGACTTGATTCTGCTGACTAATATTCTCTTAAATAAATAAGCAGGTCACAGGAAATAAACAAGCCTCCGCATCAGTGACTTTTCACATTCGGAACAAGCTCGCATGCTTGCACGTTGCGTATACCGCGTATGGCCTTCACTGCATGTGCCGTGTAGGAAGGTTGTAATGGCGGTCTTTGGCAGGGCTGACGACATCCCATCTGAACTAATAAATATTACTCACACACTCGCTGCCGTGTAAAAAGTGCTGACCTGAGGCAGATGAAATGATGGAAATGCAGTTTTTTTGTTGAGGGGGGGGGAGTGTAAGATTGCCGCATGGTGTAGCAACTGCAACATTCTCTTAGCTCGGAGTGACTTAAACGGACATTGTTAACTGATTTCCTGCGACGGTCTTCAAAAGACATACAGCACTGTAAAGTCTGAAATATAGTGCTAGCCCCAACGATGAACAGCGATATAATGGAGATTTACTACACTTGCTTTTTAAAGTTAGATATGATTTTTAATTTTTTTTTTTTGACAAGCATCAGTGGAGCAGAGGAGCTGCTGTTGAGAACGTAGTGTGATGAAAAGCAGGTGTTGTTGTGAGACGTGATGTCCGCCCACATGCAGCAGCACCAGCAGAGTGGGTCGGCTGAATCAGCTTTTACACAACAACGCGCACTCCCACCACACGGAAGCAGCATAGCGTCTGGAGCGCCAAGTGTTTGAACTCCTTCGGCATCTTTAACGTGAGACCTCTGCTACATCCTGTACCTGACCAGCCCGACAGTGACGATTCCTTACGTTCCGTCGCTTTACTACTATATTAAATCAATTTGGCAAGAACTGAAAAGACACCATCTTAACTGAATGACCAATGATCAAGTTATTATACCTTATATTGCCATAATATATCGTTTACCACCAATATCAGCTCTGCAACACCCCAAAATTAAGTTCAATCGCTAATTTAATTCATTAAAAAAAATCTGTAATTTATAACACTGGGATTTATCAATCTGGTACAGACACCCGACCCACTAACCAGATAAAGAGCTATGAAAAAAAATATTTTTCAAAGGTCTTAGAGCCATGAGTGATTCAAAGTTTTATGACACTTCTCAGACAGTTCAAGTATCTTTTGAATTTTTTTTTTCCCCACTGTATTTAAGATACATCAGATCTGAAGCTCGGTTTCTCAATTTGTTTCATTGCAATTTAAATTTTAACTCGTAAAAAAAAAAAAATCAACTAAGTGGCAGATTGTAACTGGAAAAACTCATAAGTTGACAAGGGAGTCCAGATGCTCACTTGTGAATGTGGTGGTTGCTGATTGTTGTCAGACAATTTGGACCTCGGGAGAGACAAAAGACAGGTTTTAACTCTCCGGTAAATGAGGCCCGGCGGGAGGAGAGGAGCGACGTGCCATCCCGGGACAAAGACACGTGTCAGACGTGTGACCTGTCACGCTAACACATGCCTATCTACTGGGAATAGCGGAAAGGAGCTCGAGTTGAGTGAGAGGCTCCAACCCAGACACAAGGGGAGGGTGGGCTAAGGTTCTTGAGAGTCTTCCCCAGTGGAATGAATGTCTGTCATGAATTTATGCAGCATTAATGCAGCAAAATATTTTAACTCTAATTTATTTACTTTAAAAATAATTTGCATACATTGTAAAGTCAAATTCAAATACTGTACCCTATTAGCTGTGCATCTTTAGCACATCATTTCAGAACAAAACACCATGCTCAAGTTACCGCCGGGCCTTGCAAACCAACACTGCTGGAGTGTGGTGCTTGTGGGCAGAACTAAATGCTCTGCTTAAGTTTTGAGAATTCTTTCAAAGAAAAGTGCCTATAAAAATGACCCAGTTTTGATCGTATTCAAGGATCAAAGAAAGCTATTAGAACAAGTCTTTGAATTGAATTATACGTCATATTTAGTGATTTTAGATTAATTAGATTAATTATTCAAGTAAATATCTGTTACAAGCTTACAGAAAATAGTAGTTGAAAAATTGTTGTTAATCGCAATTAATATTTTGAGAAGAATTAGTCAAAAAATTTAATCACTTGACAACCCTAATATATATGTACGTATATACATTTATTGTTTTTTTTAACGTGTGACATGGTGAAAATGTCGATAAGGTGTATTACAAAGTTGTAAGAGTAATAGAAAAAGTTTTTGTGAAACTTACCATATTGACCTCGGAGACCATGTCAATGCTAGCCACATCAATGCTCATGCCAACAGCCACAGGGGCACCTTCAAAAAAAGAACACAGCCAAGCATGTATGTCACTAGTTATTACATTTAAATAAATATACAATAATTAGACATTTATGAATTCTCCTTACCTCCAAAGTCTGGCCTGAGACGAATGTCATATCCCTTTAAAAGTTTGTCCACCGTGTCTTTGACAAAAGACATGTTGCCAGGCTCTTTGACACTAAAAGAGAAAATTCCGGCAAATTTTAAAATGATTTAATATTTGTAAAGTATAAGAAGAAGAAGAAACCGTAGAAGAAGTCATCCTTGGCGCCAAAGATCTCACCTGGCGCATGCGCACATAGCGGCCACGACCAGCGGCCAGCAGTGCCACCAGCACGCAAGCCGGAGGACCGTCATCCTCCCGGCTGAGATATGCTGCCGGGTGTAAATCGGCGCTTCGCCCCCTCGCCTCGCGGCGCTCGGTCGTTCCCTGCCTCCCTGCGTCCCTCCCTCCTCCTTCTCCTTCTCCTCCTCTCCCTCGGTCGCTCCCTTCCTCTCTTCCCATTGAGCGCCACTAAATCAGGTGAGACTTCACCCACACGACGACACTCGCCTGAACGCGCCATCAATCCGCCGCGTCCCACGCAGTACTTCTTGCTTCTTTTTGACAGCTTGTCACCTCAAATAACGTCCTTGCGTGCTTCGGATTTGGGGAGCGCAAATGAGAAGCACGGGTGGGCCAACAGGGGCTCCAGTTGCCACTGGTGGCAAATAACCAAGTATAAGTTCATCCATGGCCTTAGTTAACAGAATCGTTAGCTGTTCGCTGCAATGAAAATCAACATCTTCTGATGTTCAAAATAGTCTGAGGTAAAAAAAAAAACAGACTGGTATGGTGTATTTTTTTCAGTTGTTGTAAGTGGCTAATTGAGCATTTTTGTGTTAGTTTGCAGTGTTAGCAAAGTTATGGGTTACCAGTTCCTTTGACAGTTTTAAGATCTGAGCCAATTCTGCCTCACTCTTGGTTTAAAAAAAGCTGACCGTAAAAACGCTTATTCAAATGTGAAATTTAAGTACAATCTGTACATTTACCAGAGGATTTGTTATAGAAATACAATGTTAAAATTGTTGCGCAAAAAAATTCAACCCAAAATAAGAGTTTTTCCAAAATACAGTCAGTGTCCCTTGTATTCCCCCCCATTGGAAAGATGTAACTAAAAATAACTCAAAATGTTGCTTTGAAAATAACTCTGCAAATTGTTGCTTTGATGTTCTAACAAACATTGTTGCCATAAATGTCAATAATTTATATTTTACAAATTGTTCCAACTTAATTGACTGTTTTATCTCCAAAACGTTTTCAGAGTGTATATGTACTCCCACTTAAGTCGCGATGTGGAGTACTTTTGCCACCTCTGCGAGTTGTTACTAAAATGGTCATTTGTGTGCTGTATTCTCTCCTTGCCTGGAGGTGGCGCTGCCCCCTTTTTCTTGCCTTTTGGGTTTGTCAGAGCGGCTTGGTAAATGAGTAGAAAATGTGCCTTATAAACGACACTTACACAATAGGGAGACAAAGTCACCATGGAAATTTTCTGCTCTTAAGAAGCCAATTTTGGGTTGTCAAAAAAGTTTTTGCATGTCGCTGCCAAAACGCACTGAAAGAATGGAGCGACATTATCGACCTGGTAATTTTCCACCTTCTGAGGTAGTATCAGAAACCCCTTTCAACTTGTCCATAAAAGCCAGTATTAAACAAAAGCATCATTTGTCGGCATAAAATGACACTCACCTCGTATCGTAGATTGCATGCAGCTTTTTATTCCCATCAATGGCGTTCCTGTAAAAAAAGAAAAAATATATAGTTGGACCCTATTAAAAAAACGATTGCAATTTACTAATCTAATATGTTAATAATTTCTCCTCAGGATTACAATACCACTGACAATTGTAGATTGAAGTTGACAGCCTCGCTTCGGCATGAACAAAACCGACTCCTCCCTGAAGTACGCATGTGGAAACATTTTCCAAAAAAATGAAACTGGTAGCATGCTTCCTTCTAAAATGTGAATTTCCGTATTCAAATATGACAAAAGCGTGAGTGTTATGAATGACCACCTGTTGATGGCGTCTGTTAACGTTAGCTTACAAACTGCCGAAATCCTCACATCAGCAAATTTACCAAGCAGCCTCCTGCAATGGTGAAAAAGACGGAAAAGTCGGGGGAGGGGCCAGTGTAGCCCGAGGACGGCGGTAAAAGTAATTAGCGAGTAAAACCAGTTGACAGCTGAAAGAAAATATCACCGATGTCATCGATTAATCGACCCAACAATCATCACTTCAGCTCCGGTACAAAAAATATAAAGTCCTTCAATTAGCGCCAAAGAATCAAATTGTCAGCGACATTCGAAGGTAGTAGAATGCGGTTTTCAATTTGAAAAAAAATATATAAGAAGAGGACCTTAAAAAAAAAAATCGCATATTAAATCACAATCGCAATATCAAGATGGGGGGGGCGCTAAATCGTTCTGCCCGAGTTGTCTCAAGGCAACGTTCTATTCCGGTACAATTTCTTGCGAGTGGAACTTCAACATGTCACCAAACTACAAACAATGACCCCCCCCCCGTAGTCTGTTGTGTCTGTTATTTATCGAGAATAGGTGTCAGAAGTGGGCTAACAATAAGGAATGGATCCAGTCGTATTATCCAGCGGCTCGCTCACTCTCTCTCTCTTTCTTTCTTTCTCTCGCCCCCCCTCCCTCCCTGCATCTTCACCCCTCCGCCACTGCGCACATCTACCAGTGCTGCTTCCCGCCCTCTCCTCTCCTCTCTTCCTCTCATTTGCCTCCTCATCATATTTTATACCTTTTTTTTTTTTTTTTTGCCCTATAATTTTTCCGCGACGCCCGAGCCAGAATGAAAGTGGCGCTATAGTAATTATTTTCTATTTGAACGCCACGGCTTTTTGGGGGGTTCTTTCTCCGCCACCCCCCCTCCACCATCCACCAGATCGTTGACGGCAAATTTGGAGTGCTGCGCCGGGAGAGCCTGCTCAAGAGCAACGCTGGAGGACGAGAGGTAGTCGTCGTCTTCTTCTTGAACGTAAGGGGTGGGGCGGGGGGGTATATGGTGCTGGTGGGGGGGGGCAGTCTGTTTTACTGTGTGTGGAGAAGATCATGTGTGGTGCAGGGATGCAGGTGGAACACTTCCAGCCGGTTGTGTTGTTTTTAACCCTTTCCCTTTTTTGGGATAATTAACCCTCTTCTCTGTTATGGGAGGGGGAGGTTGACTCATTTTAAGTTCAGGGGAGGGAAAGTGCTGTTTGAAAAAAATGTAAACGTCTCTTGACGTAAAAAAAAAAAAAAATAGGATGAAACATTTATTTTGAGCCATGTAGCTAAATAACTGAAATATTAGAAACAATCACAAGAGTCAATAAAAAAATAATAAATCTAAATATGATTAATAATGATACTTGCCTGAGCACAAAGGAAATTCTAAATGCAAACAATGGAAATAAAATACAAACCTAATTACTACAGCGATTTAATTACAAATAACTAAATAAATATTGTTAAATAACAAAAACACTGCAAAATTATTTTTTAAATTAATGCCATACAATATGATACCTGATAAACACTGAATAATAAAATGTAAATAATAAATACATAATATTGTATTAAAACAATAACATGATGATAATACCAAGATAAATATTATCCCAAAATAAGCAAAACACAACCTTTAATATGAATGAAGGGCAAAAATAAAAAAAATAAAATTGATCCTCAAAATGAAAATATGTATAACGATAAACACAATATTTTAATAAATATAATGGTAAAAAATAACGCAAAAAAATGACACAAAGAAGCATAGTGAGCTCTACAACGGCAGAGCATTTCAAAGCGCTTGATATCTTTTGCTCATCCAGTGAAGAGAAAAAAAAAATCTCTTTTTTGAACACAACTGCTCACGTACTGTTGTTGTTTCGCTCGAGATGATCAGGAGTGCGTTTTGGCCGCAGGAATGGGCGATGGAATGCACCGCAGCTTTGCAATGAGACACGCGTGGCTCTGCTTTTTGCTCGCCAGCCTCACCTGCCGCCCGAGGTGAGCGTGTCGCATCCTCATCATCATCCTCATCATCATCATCATCATCCCAAGTGATGAAGATAATAACGGTAATTGTTGTTGTCCAGCTTCCAGCAGGAGGCGACAGGAACGCCCACTGAGGCGGAATTAATTAACAACATCACCGTGTTCACGCGCATCTTGGACGGACTGCTGGACGGCTACGACAACAGGCTGCGCCCTGGACTCGGAGGTACCAATTTCGTATAACGTACACACATTAAATAGTAAAACAGTGGGGCCTCGATGTGCAAATATAATTAATTTGTATATCAAATCAAATTTCCCAATTGGAATGAATTGGAATGCCATGAATCTGTTCTAAAAAAAAAAAAATCTAAACTAAAAAAATAAGTTTTGTTGTGTTTTTGATCTATAAAATATAATTTGAAATGTATATAAAATATGAAATATTAATATATTATACCATTTGTCATCTCCAATCCTACAGAAAAGGTGACAGAGATCAAAACCAACATTTTTGTCACCAGCTTTGGTCCTGTCTCGGACACGGAAATGGTAAGACTTCAAAACATTGGTATTGCCTGTTTGTTTTGCATATTTGCTTCCAATTTGGACTCATTTGGGTGGGAATTCTTAAATGAACTTGACAAAAGTCTGAGCCCTGGAATTTACCAGAAAATATCTGCTTCAAATCAAAGTGGCCGACTTCCTGTTCAATTTGTGTGCATGAGACTTTTTTGTGTGTCCTGTTATGATGGACACCCAATTTCGTAGAAATCGTTAAAACTGCGGTTAGAGGCAATTTCTTTCAAATTTTCTCGAGGGGTCTTTTGGGACAGAAATGCCAACTTCAAACCGAAATGACTAACTTCTTTTTCAGCTTCGTCCACGGGTCCTTCGGGCTTTTTGTACATTCTATTACGACAAATATGTCCACCCAATTTCACGTCAGTTAGTGGAACTGATGTTGGGGGCCAGGGGTGGCGCTACACCGGGGCTAGGAGGGGCAAGACCCCCATTAGAGAATTGTGTAGCTCCAGTTAAGCCACTTCAGCATTTTATTTGATACTTAAAATATATTTTAAAATTACTTCCTCAGCCCCCTATTTATTAGTCTAGCCTCCCTTTAGCCATGGGAGAGAAAAAAAAATCCTGGAGCCGTTGTACGTTCTGATTGATGGACATGACCATCCAATTTTGTATCATTCAGTAAAACTGTTGTCAGGAGCAATTCGTTTTCAAATTTTCCAAAAGAGTCTATTGAGTCAGAAATGGCGGAGTCAAACCAAAATGGCCGACTTTCTGTTCTATTTCAGGAGTACACCATCGACGTGTTCTTCCGCCAGAGCTGGAAGGACGAGCGTCTGTGCTTTGAAGGCCCCATGAAGATGCTGCCGCTCAACAACCTTCTGGCCAGCAACATCTGGACGCCTGACACATTCTTTCTGAACGGGAAGAAGTCCATCGCACACAACATGACGACGCCCAACAAGCTGCTGAGGCTGCAGGATGACGGCACGCTGCTCTACACCATGAGGTACCTACCAGACTGTTTCCTTTATAATAATGGCACCTTGACTTACAAATTGCCCAATTTATGAGTTTTTCAAGCTTCGGGCCATTGCTTGGTTGATATTTGCTGTGGGTTGCGAGACCAAATTTGACATGAGCTCAGACCTCTTTTTGTGCTTAGGCCACCTGATACCAATTTAGTGCTTAATTGAGTTGAGGTGGTCCATTTTGACAAAAGTAGTCCTTTGCTGCCATCAAGTGGCATCTTTCAGCACTTAGCGCACAGTGAACACCTTTTTGGGCGCTTGTTGATTACCAAAAAAACTCAAAAGGGTTGTAATGCTAATTGATGCCACGAGGTGGCAGCAAAGATTTTTTTTCCAATTAAACAAGGCTATTTTCTGACTAAATATACTTCCCTGTCCCATAATGCCACGAAAATGGTGTAAAAGCGATATTTATATACATTTGGCCTGAGCATAAAAACAAAGAATCTTTGTGTTTTAAATTATGACTATTTAAAAACGATATTTTCTATATTTTTAGTTGTGTTTTTTTAGTGTTCAGTGGACCACTCGCATATTCACAGGTCAGCACCTGCAGACTCACCATTTTATGGATATTTTTCAATATTGACCAACAACCTCCATTTAATGGAGAAAAGTCATTGACGATAGAGTCCCAATTATTCATAGTGTCAAATTATTATAATTTGTTTCATTTGAATGCTGTCCGCCGAAATGTGGATTTTCTCTTGTCACATTTGGGCCCTGACCCTATCCCCACTCAACTGTATATCAAATTTCTCCATTGTGGGACTGATAAAGGACATCTTTATCTTTAAATTAAAAGAGAAAAAAAAGATAATGACTAATGACAATATTTTTATTAAATACAACAAAAGTAAATGTGAAAGTGATCCTTTTTATTCATTTTCACAATTTACAAAATAAGATCTTTTCTGTTTATACATTATCACTGTATTTTCATTTTACTTCTATGACGACATTACAATTGTGTCCACATGGTGGGAGTAGAAGGCCTCATAAGGACTCCAGGTTCACTGACTTTTATAAAACTAATCCTCAGTTTTAATCACACACATATCCGATATTTATGCATGTGTTGATTTCAATTGTTTTTCCAGACTGACCATATCCGCAGAGTGCCCCATGCAACTGGAGGACTTCCCCATGGACGCGCATGCCTGTCCCCTTAAGTTTGGAAGCTGTAAGTATAACACGAGGCGTTTGTTTTGTGACGCACAGGAAGCGGCGCTGGCCCTTAAGCTTTTGGGATTAATTAAGAGGGGCTTCCCTGCAGTTGGCACACAGAGAGCAAGATGGGTGCGCCCAGTCCATGCCAAAAGTGATTTAGATTAATTGCAACACACCACTTTGAATTGTACGCTCACAGGCCAGCTCATTAGCTAACCTATGCAGTCTCCAACAACTTCACGAAGATCCCAATGATGCATTTACTTAATTTATTGTATTTCTGTGTTGGAGAAGTGCGCTGTTACATATTGAGAGCTGTTTCTAATCATTTGACCACCTTATTATTTGAAGCATTCTCGCAGAAGCAGTGCCCTTTTACAATGTACTGAATGTGTCAGTCAAAAACAAAGGGTATATCCGAGACAATTTTTTGATGTACATTTTAAATGTATGTATTTGGTTCAATATATATTTTAGCTCTGTTGAGGTTTTTAGGTTTTAGTAATCTCAATCGAAAAATCATAACGTAACTGTAAATGAAACATGTGAAACAGATTATATTGTAAATGTACGAAAACATTTTTCCTGCATTTGTTTAAGTCGGATCACGAGCAGTTTCTCACAAAAATATAAACAACAATTAATAATAATTAAATGATAGAGTTTAATCTATTGTTTTTCTGCTAATTTCCCAATAATTTGTTTCAACATTTGGAAAGCACTTTGTTACAGCTCAAGCTGTTGTGAAACGCGCTATGTACATAAAGTTGTATTATATTGGATTGTATTATATTTTTAAAAAATTATACAGAGAAGTGACAAGTAAATACACATTTTTTTTTTTTATTTCATGAAAAAAAACAGCTTCACTTCAAAATTGCGTTTGCTCAAAATGATTGCAACAGGTTTCCCTCTTAAAAAATTAAATAGTATGGAATTAAAAATCACATTTATAAAAGGTTCAAAATAAATAATTCACAGGTATAATCACTTCATCAATAGTATTGTTTAAAATATTTTAAAAGCAAGCAGCTATAGGTTATTTTCCCATTTTCCTCCTGTTTTTGCGCATTTTAAAGCATTTTTTAAGTAATTTTTTAAGATTTGTATTACTTTTTTCCCCCCGATACATTTTTTATAGCATTCAATCACTTGCGGCCAACCAGCCGGGTTGTTATCCCCTGCAAATAGCGGGAGCCCATGTTGCCTTGTAGTGCGTATCTTCAGCTAGTTTAGCTTGCTTATTCAAAATAATTACAAGAGGAATCTGACCGAATAATCAAATCATAGAACAAAACAGAATGCTGACTTCCGAGCTGCTTAGGGTTTTTGGAAAGCCTTTTTAAAAAAACATTTAAAAAAAAAAAAGAAAAGAAAAGCTTTTGTGTGATGTGCTGGGCCCGCATGAGCCTTGTAGGCTATCAGCATCATATCCGGTTTCCTGCGACTCCATTAACCCGAGCTAATCCTTTGACCCCTGTGGATGCCGCCTGCCCGGCCCGGCCCGCTTTCCCGCCATGTTGCTCCAGGCGCTCTCAAAGCTGCAACGGTCCCGTTCTTGGACACGTTAATCACCTCTCATGCTCTCGCTAAGCTACTGTTGCTAGCTCGGGATATGCTAGTTTGTAAATGATAAGCCGTCATACTCTGGTAGTCACACTGTTTTTTTTTTTTTTGTTTTTTTGTAAATCATATGGGCTCTTATAAAAAAAAAAAAAATGATGGTCAGATTACAAATTCTCTTTAGTGTTTTCTGTCTTTTACAGAGGTTAATGCCTTTGATCATTGTTATATAGTGGACCGGAGCGAGGAAGAACTGTGAGAGATTTTTGTACGGAAGCATTTAACTGTCAATGTGGAGTAAACATTTTTGACTGGGCTGTGTTGTTCGAGCGGATTGCAAAGTCGTTCGAATGTATTGGTAAAGTGATTCGAACGTATTTGGTAAAGTCGTTCTAACATATTGGTAAAATGTAGGCTAAATGCTAAAAACATAGCAGTGGTGCACATGCACAAGTCCATACCCCGGTGGCATTATGGGGATAAAATTGAATGTTTTTAGCATTTAACCGTTACGATCAAACGACTTTACCAAAGCGTTTGAACGACTTTGTAGCTTGTTCAAACAGCATAGCCTAGTCAATAATGTTTACTCCACATTGGCTGTTCCACACGTCCATATTTCTGTTCGAATGCTTGTGGACCGAAAAGCCGCGAGGAACTGACACTCACTCTAAAAGATTTGAAATTTCTCATAGATGCCACAAGATGGCGGCAAAGTACTTTTTTTTTTCTCCTAATAGACCAGTGCTTCTCAATTATTTTCCGTTACGCCGCCCCCCCCTAGCAAGAAAACAATTCGCACCCCCCCACTCTCCTCCGCCAACTATAAATAATAGGATTTTTGTCGCAAAACAAACCGACACCGTAGCGTTAATACTCTCAGCACACAAAGGGCAATGAGGGCGCCACTGCCAACTACTGGAGTGGATGTGCAATTACACTTGATTGTAGTACGGCGGGAAAAAAAGCATGTTCCCCCGGTTTATACGCGCCCCCCCTCAGCTTTGCACCACCCCACTATTTGAGAGGCGCTGTAATAGACAAACAAGGTTTAGCTCCTCTCTTCACTTCAACATACCGTCTTTTGGCACCCGATGACATATTTGCATACCAACCGCTAGAATCTTAGTATTTTTCTAATTATACCAGGCAAATCTTTAGCGCTGTCTCTACTTGGGTTATTATCTTGCTAAAAGTTAGCACGCCCACTTCAAGGAACGAGTTAAAACAGACAATAGACGGGAACGTTACAAGAGACGCTAATGTTGTCGCGGCCGGTCAGAGACAATAATCCCGGCGGGGGCTGAGGTCAATCTGGGGATATTGAAGACAATCTGTGAAGTCTTCTGACACCACAGTTGTGGGATTAATGCTCGTAGATTGGACCGCCGGAGTGCCACATACACGCGCGCGCACACACATAGATTTAGTAACGGGGTTATACTTTACGATTGGTTTTAGCCTCGCCTCACAAACAGTAGCTTCTATTGCACACAGTTTCCACAAAAATTGGTGCAATAGTCATGACGGAAGGCCACATAAACAGGACATTGCTGTTCCGGCGCACTTTGAGACAGAGCAACACGTAATATCGTGTCTCGTCACCTGAAGATATACCACATCACTTCACAGAGGATTTCACCGAACAAACAAATTGTCATCTGTTATGTGCACAAACATGGCATTTTTTTCCTCCTCTTTGAATTGCTTTCAACACAACAGGACAGGAGAAGTGAGCGTCAGGTGTTAAAACTCCCGCCGTCACATACTCGCTTTCTCGTCCTTGTCTACTGCAACGATACACAAAAATCACTCGGAGGTTCAATTTGACACTTTAGTGTCACAGTTTGATATTTTTCGATACACAATTGAAGTATTTTTTTAATTGATTGTATTCTCGGTTCTGACGTCACATCACTGCATATTCGCCATGAAAAAAAATGCGAGGATGATTTGACATCATTTCCTCTTTGCTCAACATTGCCTTATCCTCAGCTCACAGGGCAATGTTGGGTCAGACTCCCGGAACTGTTCAGCTGATTCTCAACCACTACAAATTGTGCATCCATGCCTATTTTTTAGAACTTTGTGGTACACCACTTAGCAAAATGATTCACAAAAAGTGCATAAACAAGTTCATTATGTACCTTCTGACGTCTCTGTCTCTCCCCCACCATCCCTCTCACTTTCTCTCTCTATATATATATATTTATATGTCTGATTAAGTCGGGGGAGGGGCATCCCTGACTGTGCATAGAGGATTGGGGGAGTTTTGTCTTGGGCCCCAAATGACTAACTACAGCCCTGGGCTGAGCTTGCAATGTTGTCACCAACAGTCTAACAGCCAAAGTTCCTGTACTGATGAGTCCGGCGCGAACTCATGTGAATTATTTCATCCCGTCGCTCCCCCACGACTGTTTGCTTAGCGGCTTCGCCATTCAAAGTACAATTCAGAATTTTACATTTTGAAGCAGTGGCAAAACCGAACCCCTTCATGAACGTAAATGAACTTGTTGTCCGATCTTTTGTTGAGAGCGTTTTTCCAAAACTTCCTTTTTGAGATGTGCTTTTACCATCCGAAACGTTGTCGTCGAGCAAGCGGCCAAAATGGCATCCCGCTCGCAATGTGACTTCCTGGCAGCACAGGTGGCTTTAAAGAATGAGGCTTGTCGGACGAGCACAGACACGCAGATTAACTTTGAATACATGTCACGGTTGTGATTGCAGTCAAAGATTGAAAGAGCCCAAATAGAAAAGAAACGTCACGAAGCCTGTGATTTACTCAACTGTATAATCCACACTGCCTGACTTGTGTTTAGTTTTGTTTACGACAGGTAACAGAAAACGTTTCTCAATTTACTGTAAACTGTGCCTGTAAGATTTATAAAAAAGTTAATATTTTAATGATAAAATGTAAAATTGTTTACTTTTACTAATATATTTTAAATGCTAACAATATTAATTTAAGAAATTATTTAATGAAATGAATGAAAAATATTACTGGACTTGTAGATAAATTTAAAAAATGTGGATGTAAAATATGTATAAGTTGGTTTTAATGTCAAAATAACTAAAATAATTACTTTAAATGGTTAATTAAGCAACTGTTTAAAAGAATAATATGTGTATTTACAATTAATATGTCATTTATAATAAATGAATAAAATGCTTTAAAGTACATAAATTTCTCATTTTTAGAATTTAGAATTATAAATGAGCGAACGATTTAATGAATGGAACCAATTTTAGGTTAAAAAAAAAATTAAAGTGACTTTTCATTTTGGGCCGCGCACAGAAAAATGGAAGGATGCAAGGCCTGCTTTGAAATTATTTAAATGTTATTTCGTTGGTACACTGAATATGGCGAATAGTTGAGGTTTTAACAACATTTTGCCCCCCCCCCCCAAACAAGCAGTATAAGTATATAAACCAATATATTAGTAGGAGTGTCAAATGTCAAATATGTGCTGTGGACCGCCGAAAAATGGCCGGCGGGCCACAAATGGCCCCCGGGCCATAGCTTGGACACCACTGAACTAGCCCTAATTGAAAATGATAAATTGGCCAGATTAGCCATACGTTGCCAACTCCGGTTTACAGTCTGAAATGTGTTGCTCCCTCAGACGCATACCCGGTCTCAGAAGTGGTCTACACGTGGGATAAAGGGGCGGCCAAGTCTGTGGTGGTCGGCGAGGAGGGCTCCAGGCTCAACCAGTACCACCTGATTGGTCAGACGGCTGGCACTGAGGACATCTCCACCAGCAGAGGTGAACGCATGCCTCCACCATTTAGTATAGATAATGATTCATATTAACGTTATGGCCTAACTCGATACAGTTGCGTGTATGCATTTGATCTCTTTGAATACTGTTGTTCAGCATAATGAAAAGAACTGATAAAAATACCAAATGTAATCGAAAAAGGAGCATTTATTGGCCCATTCATAGAGCAATTGAGCAAATTTGCCGAGACGGTTTCACTACTCACCGAAAGGATGTTATCATTTTTCACTTGAATTAATGCCTGACTAAAATCCCATTTAATCTCTTTTTAGTCTTTTTTTGTGTGTGCTGTGGTTGCTATCCTGCTTATGTAAACATACCAACTCCTGCCTAGCAAATTGGCATTTTATCAAGTTTCCAAGTTGAAAGTCAAAACCACAAAGGCATGAGATTGAACCCGACATTACATAAAATCCCATTTGAGTTGTCGTTTTGTCCTTTGTGCATTCGGGTTGCTGTCTTGCAAATGTTTGCAGACCAACTGCTAGCTTGTATGGTGAGCATGCTCTACAATCCTTATTAAGTTTCCGAAGCATTTTCAGAACTCAGGCTATTTTCTTGCTACATTTTGCATCACAGCTGCTAGCATGTTAGCATTAGCGCAGTTGTCGTTTCCAATCGAACCTGCTCATTTTAATTAGTTCTTGCATAATCTTTTTGAGGCTCTCTCGACTCAGGTTGCCGTCTTGCTGTATGTTAGCCTACCGACTTCTAGCGTATTCTCGCCTTTGTCGCTGCAACTTTTGGCCACCCCGCAGACACTTTTAGAGGAAAATGTTTTCAAATCAAGCCTGACAGGGACAAGAAATTAATCACACAGATTTGGGAATGCCTCCCACACATCGCCAGCTGTGCGCCCATCCCTTCCAAGCCACCATCCTCTCGATGGGAGAAAAAAAAAAATACTTATCCAGCTATTGGGTGTGCAGGGTTAATCCTCATGCGTTGCCCAGCGGTCAGTTGTGCTTTTACCAAGTGACGTCATCACACGCGGGATTGGCCGCAGTGGCAGTGCCACGTTGGGGGGAGGGGGGGGGGCTGAGTGGCATCTGCTCCATTCTCTTGTTTAAGATAAAGTATGATATGCCATGCTTTCCAAAACACTCCCACTTCCTATCCTTGAAAAAAATAATACAGTAGGATACCTTTGTTGCTATAAGTTAGCATGCTAGCTCTCCGCATGTGAGCATTCGATCCTGTCTCAGCTGCCCATTAAGGTGGCGGATGTTCACAGATGCCATCATGGATGCACAGCTTAGCATGTTAGCATTCGTGCATTTGTCGTTAAAAATAGGTGTGACATATGTGCCACAATTTGAGGCATGAGATGTTTCTAAAGCCTCCCATTAAAAAAAAAAAAAAATGGAATGTTGTTCCAAGACAATCCAAATTTTTGTTGAGAAGGGATTTGGTGTCACAAAAAAACTTATAATATCTGTATAAAGTGTAGCAAAATTGTACTTTTGGACCAGATTTAATGTCAAAATAAAAAGAAGAAATCAACTTGCAAGGAAATATGATGTGACATTGAAACATGAAAAGTTGAAGCGATGAAAACAAATTTGTTTGCATTTCTGACTCAAGTGTAAGCCACTCTTATTTGGTCAAATTTTGTGAAGCTGCGAGAACACCCAAAAGACTGCAAGGCAAAGTGCGTCGTGAATTGAAGTAGATAAACTGTCTTTCATATTCATTTATATTTTCATCCCAACCCAAAAGTCCAAAACTTTAATGTAAAATAAATCTGACATTGTCAATTTTAATAGAGCTATTTTTTTAGAGTGAAAAAAAAATTGCATATTAAATCACAATTCTAATATTGGGGGGTTGGGGGGGTCGCTATTAAATGATTTCTCAAAGCGTTCAGCTCTACGCCACAGTGGAGGGAATCCCTGCTATGGATGACATGCAATCGATGCTTTATCCAATCGGATTCACTCGGGATCACACCAACATGAAAGTAAGTGTAAAATCCTGCGCCACTGGCGGCGGTGGAAATCCCACCGTGACGCCAAATGCTTCCTTCTTTAAGACAGACGGAGCCTCCAGACTTAATTAGCGGCGCTAATCTGAGGTACAAACTCTCCGTAAGCGGGCCGGGAATAGCTCACAGTGGACACGGGTGACCCTTGACCTGGTGCGTTAAGCCCACACCGAATGACGCTGGATAAAATTGAAGCGGCGCATTTCCCCAACAAGTGTAAAATGGGCCGGCCGCGCTTACTCACCAGTTGACCAGCATTGCCGCGTTGTTCTCTGCAATGAAGGGCAGCTCGCCGCAGACGCTCCAAAATCCAAACGTTAAAGTCCACCAAAGCCGCATTTTTTTTGTCTTCTTTATTTGAATTTTTCCACACCTTCCCATCCACGATTGAGGCGAAAAAAAACAGGGTCAAAATTGAGCGGCGCCGGGACGACGCCGGCGCCACCGAGCTCGTCTGATGGATGCTCGTCTGCCGTCCGAGGACATGACGGATGCTTGTCTGAACGTCGTCCAAACTTTTCCCCACCGGCGTCCTTCGGCCGCCGCCACCCTCCGCCCGTCGCTCCGCCTCTGCTGCCTCAGTGGTGTCCCGGCTCAGGAGAGGATGTGCCAATCCAGAGAGCGGCACACACAGGATGCAGATTGTGACGAGGGATTAGCGAGAGAGAGAAAAAATCGGATTTTGCCAGGAGAACGCGGCAGTCATCTGTGGATTTTTTTTTTTTTCACGGGAGAGAAAATAAAATGCAATCTCCCGTTGGTTAACAGGATGATGATGATGATGATTTGCCCGGCAACCCATTTATTTTGCCTTCCCATGACACATATGAGTGGGATCACACTCCCTGATTCCAGGAAATAAGATGGAGATAAAAGCGGCTTTTTTTTTTTTGCTGAAAATATCTATTTAGGATAAGAAGGCCAAAATAGCAATTTGCCATTGCACGGTAACATTTTTCTATCCGCAAGTCTTCAGGGGATTGTGGTGCCATGTCAAAGCGCAGGAATCCTGTTTATCTTTGACTAATACCCAAAACAACATGTCTGAGTTCAAAGGACAAGAATCCTGTTTATCTTGACTGATGACCACAACAAGACGGGTGAGCTCAAAGGGTCAACAATCCTATCTGTGGTCATTAATACCCAAAACAAGAATCCACTTCATCGGCACCCATGACACCCAAAACATAATGTCCAAGGAAACGCAATAGTTCTCCGATTTTTTTTTTTTTTTTTTTTTTTTACGCTAAGAACCACCGAAAATATCAGAGGAGGGCATCGTCAATATTTCAGACCCAGTCCGTCCCTCATTGGCGACAGCCAATCGAGAATGTAATTTCCATGTCCACACGTAGGCGACGAACAAGCAGACATGCAGATGAATTAAAAAAAAAAAAAAATCACACAGTGTGGTGATCAGTGAAATAAAAACAAAATGGCCACATTTTTTTCTCTTTTTTTGGGGGGGGCGGGGAGTAGGTGTGCGGCACCGGTGTGTGACGTGGTTCCATGAAGTCCGTTCTTGACACCGTTTGGCCGACACACCTGAATTACTGACGAGAACTATCACCATCATGACCAGCATACAGTAGCATAGTTGGCCTAAGTGTTCATCCAAAACAAAACTGCATTTTTTTTTTTTGCTCTCGTCAGCCACTGTAACTGTTGTGTGTCCATCAGGTCAGTACACGGTGATGATGGCTCACTTCTACCTGAAGAGGAAGATCGGCTACTTCGTCATCCAGACATACATGCCGTGCTTCATGACCGTCATCCTGTCGCAGGTCTCCTTCTGGCTCAACCGCGAGTCCGTTCCCGCACGCACGGTCTTCGGTAAGGTGCACTCAGCCCCAGTCCTTCTCGTTCAGTCAAGCGGTAAAATATCACGAATGATAAGGCTCACGCAGACTAACTGGTCAACCCAACTCATGTCACCCAGTAGGCCACGCCCCTTAAAGGCGCACATCCAACACATCCACTCCATATTGTGGCCCCGCGTCAGTATTGAACACACTTGCTTGAGTCTTGGGAAAACCTTCGTGGTTCCCACCCGCACAGGTGTGACCACGGTGTTGACCATGACCACGCTCAGCATCAGTGCTCGCAACTCGCTGCCCAAAGTGGCCTACGCCACCGCCATGGATTGGTTCATCGCCGTGTGCTACGCTTTTGTCTTCTCCGCCCTCATCGAGTTCGCCACGGTCAACTACTTCACCAAGCGCAGCTGGGCCTGGGACGGCAAGAAGGCCATGGAGGCCCAACAGCCCAAAGTAAGTCGTGTTCCGATTAGGGCTGCGAGGGCTTCATGTCAAAAACAAAAAAAAAAATATCTGCTTCAAACCTTACGATGGATTATTTTTCCACATGGACTAATGTTACTGCAGTCACATAGACGTGCAACACTTGCCAAGTCACTCAACATGTTGACACCCACGTCACTCACCAAGCCAGGCCCGCCTTTAAAAGCCAAACACAATCAGTCACACATTCTACGGTAGAACATGACGATGGTAAACCAAAGTGAATTAAAATAATAACTGCACCTCACATGCACTTTTATTGTGTTCAAAAATGTCCAGTAACTTGATTAATTGAATGGGAAATCGATTTAAAAAGTCGATTTAAAAAAAAAAAGTATTCAATAGCTGTTGCATTACTGCCCTGGCAAACTAAACACAGGAAATTCTTCCTGACTGTTTCAAGCAATTCTAGTGTAGCCGACATGGGTTGAATTTGACTTTGTACAAAAGGATGACATTTTAAAAATAGTTTCAGTGTGTTTTGGATCATTTAGGTGATTTTTTTTTTCTATTCATGTCAAATTTGCCCCAGCCATTATGTAAGAATAAAACCCTGAACACCATTAAGAGTGCCACCTACTGGCAGAAATGCAAAATGTCTTTTTCTTCCTCCAGCGTAAGGACCCCCTGGCGCTGTCCAAGAAACCCAACAACGCCTGCGCGGCCGGCGTCAACTACACGGCCAACCTGACCAAGGACGCGTCCGTGTCCACCATTTCCAACAGCACGTCCGTGCAACTCAAGGCAGCCCCCGAGTCCAAAGGCGCCGACCCCAAGAAGACGTACAACAGCGTCAGCAAGATCGACAAAATGTCCCGCATCGTGTTCCCCGTTCTGTTCGGCACCTTAAACCTGGTCTACTGGGCCACCTATCTCAACCGGGAGCCCGTCATTAAGGGAGCCGTTTAGATGGAACTGACACGCAAAGCCGCCAAGCACTTAACGTTCCAAATGTCACCGTCTCGTTTTCATTTCAGGTCATTTCATTGCATGTTGTTTCTGCCACATGGGACCTTTCCTCCATTACCACGTTTTTTTTTTCTTTTACACTTTAGCATTTGGATTTGATTGTAGTTCTCTCTGGAAAAGGACAAGAAGTCATCGTGACAAAGTACCGTAAGATCAATTGTTAGCTGGAAAAAGACCTTTTGAAGGACAGTTAGACAGATTGCTACCAAATATGAAGCACATATACGAGACATTTGGTTGATGCTCAGTTGGAAAAATTTGGAATTGTTGTCATTGTGTGTGGCCGGACTATAGTGGCAATGTTTTAGGATTTGCTGTAAAATTACAATCTAATAACGACACTATTTTGGAAAAAATCAGCCCCTGAAGCCAGTTTCCGTGTGCAATTATCAAAAAAAAAAAAAATCTCACAAAACTGTCCCTGAAAAGACAGCAAGTCCGACATTTTGCTTTGAAGTGGCCATTTTAGGTTGACTTTGCCCATTTCCAGGGGTCCTTCAAAAACTAATTTGACGAGTAAATTTCCAACTTTTGTCATTGATTGTGGACGCAGCATGGCAGCAAGGCCAAATGCAATGCACAAAGTGTTTGTTGTTGTTCTTCTTGTTGTTATTAGCCCAGAGCAGCTTGTGTTTCGCTTTTCTCAACATTCTTTTGTACAAATGAGGACATGTCGCAAAGCCATGCCAACCAACGTGTGTTGCCTTCTGAGTGCTCTTGGCCACCAACGCACTCATAAATATTTGGACTTTTTTTTTTTTTTTCGTCCTATGAAAATGTCAATTTCATTGCAACTTTTTTTTTTTTTTCAGGAAAAAAAAAATGATGAGGAATAGAACGCATTTCTTGCAAAAATACGACTTTGTTCAGGTGATTAAACTTTTTTTTCCTCCAAAAATGTTGGCTTTTTCTTGTAATTGAATTACTTTTTAGATTAAAAAAAAAGCGGATGACTAACTTGTTATGCTTTAGTTTACTACTATTTGTGTTTAATTTACGTTCCCAAGATTCTCCCTTGATTTTCTTTTCGGTGCAGCTTTAATGCTCATTGGCACTTTCTCCCCATCCACGTCGTCATGATTTATTTTTAAATGCAATTTTTTCCTGCATAAAATGTATTTATGTATATTTCCATTTATTTAGCAGCAACGCCACCACACTAGTATCCGAGTAGCTTTAGTTTTTGATAGACTACAGTGACGCCTTGTAATTTAGTGTTGTTTTTTTTTAGTTTTGAAAAGACCTTCCAAGCATTTGTTTCTGTCGCCTAAGAGTTCTGAAATATGAATGCAATGTATATGCCTACTGAGTGGCCTGTCACCATTTAAAAAAGAAAAAAAAAACTTTTTGGGAGCACATGGATGTATTATACTTATCACATGAAAGTGCATTTTTAATATGGGCTGTTCTTTAAATGCAAATATCTGAAGCAATAAATAATGCTTTCTCGGAGAAAAAAAAGTGACCATTATTGGAGTATTGCGATTATTTTTCTTGAAAAAAAAAAAATGTCCCTTTTCCTCAAAAATAGTTGTTACTTTATAACTGAATCTTAACCCATTTATATTTGTGCATTTTTTGCGCTGTCAATGTGAAATGATGGACAGATTAATCGATTATTAAAATAATCGGTAGTTGTGATTCCTTTTTAATGCCTCTTTCCTCCAAACTATGTGATTTTTTTTTTACTTCTTAAATTGTGACATTTTTGTGATGAAAACAAAATCAGTTTATTCGAGCAGTGCAGCATTTTTGGTTTCTCTGCCACATCAGACATTTGTGCACAACCAAAGCTATGTACTAATGGTACACTGGCTCCCTCTAGTGGTACATGAACGAATCACTTAATTGTACTTTTTTTGTGTGTAAGGTGAGTGGCTAAAACGATTCACAAATTCATACTAGCGTACTTTACATTTGTTAAGCACAGCTCAGTTGTATTTAACTTTGAAGAGCAATACATTTGCATTTCATCTTTAAGAATTTTTTTTTAAACAATTACTTTGATAGACTTTAACTTTTATTTGCGTAACAAGTACATACATACTCACGTTTTCACCAGTTTGAGGATTTTTTAAAAATGTTTTTTAATATATATTTTCTTTTTGAAGAAGAAACCGCTTATTAGAGGTTTACCAGCATTTTTTATTTTTTATTTATTTTTTTCTTTGGGGTGGGGGGAATATCTTACCGTCAATTATACGCGTATTTTTTGCTATTTGCGAGCCGATCCGGTCACTATCCCCAACGAATAGCATTTTCTAACTGCATAATGGAACTATGGCTTGCAACAATATACGTATTTTAAGGCGGTACTTGAAAACTTCGCGATGGTGGACATGCATGACCATATAAAAGATAGATCCAATGACTATATTCAAGATGCATTTCTGCACACGAAGCTTAATCTTCCTTAATGGAACAACAAGCCGGCGGCACGTGCTTGATTACACATTGCACGCACATGTCGGGTCGGCAGTTAGCGCACATATAAATCCATCTTTCAACATCTGGCTCACATCTGCTTGCGGAGGATTTAGCTGCATTTAAGTTGCTTTTTGCGTCCTCAGCGCAGCGACTTAAGCCGCCCAGCAATAACCGTCACGGCACAAGTGCAAACAGACGCGCCGGATAACCTTTGGACGCACTTTTACCCGCGCTGACTGACGCACTTGCACACCAGATGGGGACGAGTTGTATCGTGGTGGCACCTGTAAAGCTGACGGTTACCATGGTCACGTTACAATTCGAATTAAATCACGATTTCGTTCTGGCGGTCTTCACTGTGACTCATAACTTGGGTTGCAACATTCGCAAACTAAAGTTCAATTTCAAAGGATTTTTTTTTTTTTTTTTTTTTACAAAAATGGCAAAATTGTATTAATTTCATTTTGTGCCAATAAGACTTTTTTTTTAAATAACAGATTTCTTATTATAAATAATTTAGAGCAGTTTATATTTATCGTTATCTTCGTGTGGGAAAAAGAAACATGGATTGTTTACAGTCTAGCGATGAGGGTTAACCCTAACCCTAACCCTAACCCCTAACCCCAAACCCTAACCCTAACCCTGGAATGTGCATGTGTGCGTACACATGTTCTTTGTGTTTGCGTGCGTGCGTGTGTGTGTCCCTTTGTGACCAGCAGAGGGAGGCAACAGCTAAGATGAATGAGTTGTGTTGATGGCCATCGTAACCTGTGTTTGCTCGTATATTTCCAAAGTTGTATATACTTAGACGTCTTGGTGATTATCTTAGAGTAAAGTGACTTTTTGTTTCGAATAAACTTGTAATAAATTGATTATACACAAGAATGACGTCAAAATATTTTTGAAATATAGTTGTCATATATTGAGATGAAATAAGTTGTGATTTACTTGTACTATTTTGCTGAAAGAATCATAAATCATGACGAGAAATAGGTAATAAGGAGGGGTAAATATGTATTTTTGAGGGGGGGAACAATTTAAAAACACCCGACAACTTCAAGAATAATTGTAATATTTAGAGTAGAAAACACATCATTTCAACAAGGATGTAGTAATAATTGAAAATAAAGCTGGAATATTGTAAGAGTGAAAAAAAATCTGTATTAATAATTTCACTATAAAATTTGGCTGAAAGTTATTTTTTTTACATGATTTAACAAGAAGCAAGTCATATTCCAATTAAAAAATATCTTATTTGAATGAAATAGCATTTGCATAATTCAACAACAATACAGTCATAACAGTTTGAAAAGAAAGTTGTAATATAAATCTCAATCATCTGAAAAGTATTTGTAAAAGGACAGTCAGAAAAATGAAGTAATAAAATGTTGAGAATAAATTACTTGAGTGGGAAACATGGGAAAAAAATTGATAAATGACAAGAGTCCCCCATATCACCAATTCAGATTTTTTAAAATAGTTAACAGTTATAATATTTGGAAATAGTTATAATGTTTTTGAAATATAGTAAATAAGTATTTGTAAAAATAAAGTCAGAATGTTTTTAAAACACTAATTATTTAAAAAGTCATAAAAATGCAAAGTAAAGTCATATTTATTTTAACTAAAGTTGTAGTGTTAAAAAAAGATATTTGCTAGTAAATGAACAAATTCTATTCATTTATAGTCCTATTTCAAAATTAAGTCATTTCGAGTTGAATTTTTTTTGCGTGTGTCATGACACTTGAACTTGTGAATTAAAGTGTTAATCTAATGAGTAATACTTTATTATCTTAAACATTTCGATAAACCCATGGAATGTTGAACTTTCTGACAATTATTATTCCTATTATTATTTTTTACTCTTAAAAGCAAAAAAAAAAAAAAAAAAAAAAAGTCAGAATATATATTTTTTTAAACAATGCTGAGTTTTTTTTTCCTTTCTCCTCTTCAAAGTAAACCTGCTCCTCTGTCCACCCCGGGGGAACACTCGTCTCCAGTATATCCGCCCCTGGCTTGTTGCAGGCTTGTTTGTCAGACGCGTGAGGAAGAAGAGGGAGAGTTGCACCTCTTCTCGCCTGCCACCTGCACCTGCCCCTCGTTTGCTGTGATGCGCAGCCCACTTTTGGCATGATGATGATGATGAAGAGGAGGAGGAGAACGCGCGTCGACGCTGCGCGCAAAAGCTGGGCGACACCGGGCGTTTTGGATATGAACTGAAAACCAAAAAAAAAAAAAATGTCTTTTAGGGGAATGTGAAAAGGATGAAGAAGGTCTGGGAGGACTTGGAAAGACTTGTCGTAAGAGACCAGCGGCGGTTGGCCAGGATGATCTCCACCTGGTTGCCTATGTTCCTCCTCTTCCTCGTGGCTCTCAGTCCAAGGTGCGTTGCTCTTCCTCGTAAAATAATAACAACAATATAGAATGTGTAATTAGGGTAAAAAAAAAGAGGGCTGGAAAAATTGCTAGAAATGTCTTGAAAGTTGCCGGTAAATTTCTGTTGGAAGTTACGATGGGAAATTTTGTAAATTTGACTAAGTGGAAACTTTCCATGAGATTGAATGTTAATTTTATAACAGGAATTTGAGGGGAATTTAATGGAAATGTATCATTAAAAATGTTTTGTCAAGGGCAGAAATCTATGCTAAATGGATTAGATTAGCTTTCGGGTTTCAATTCGGGTTTGGGTTTCTCATTCTGGATCTAAGATGCCATGAGATACAAGTTTAATGTTTCCCGTGAGCATAGTCAAATGACTTCATCGTTCCTACTGAAATGAAAGGAAAGCTATTAATCTGTTCCCACCCCCCCCCACCCAAAAAGTGTAATCAGTTTTTTAAAAAGGAAACTAGGACTCTATAATTAAGCACATATATATATATATATACAGATCTACAAATTTGCATTTAGTCTATGAATGAGCATACTGATTATATGTAATATGTGTGTGTGTTTAGGTGTGTAACGTCTGACTACGAGGATTACGAGGACGTGACGGTCCATCAGATGTTGGCATCCAGATCTCATCAGTCGGACGCCACGGAAATTCTCAACGGGCTCCTCAAGGATTACGACCGCAAGCTCAGGCCTGACATTGGAGGTCATTATGAGAAAGATTGTTATTATTGATCATATTCAGGTGGCCAACCCCCGCAGCCGACGAACTATGTTGATATGCGATGAGGAGTTTCATGTAGACAAAAGTAGTGCTTTGCTACCATCTTGTGGCATCTTTAGTTGTAATATTTTCCAAGAAAAGGATCAGAATATTTTGAGAATAAAGTTACTGGATTAAGAATAAATGATCATGTTTTGAATAATTTATGTGTCCCTTTAAGGGGTGTGGCCTATTGAGTTTTTTATTTGCTGTAGCCGGGGTGTCCTGTTAAGGCGTTTTTCCATTACACGTTCCGGAACAGCCTGGCTCGGCTCGCTATTTCATCCGAAGGCACAAAGGAACTTTTTTAAAACGGATACGTGTTGTTGTGCCACTTGTAATTCAAGGACCACTATATCGTAGTTGGCTCTTCTGGTTCTGAAGGTGGCCCAACATTTTTGTCATCTTCACAAGACAGCCATTGCGACGCCTTTGATTCTGTCCATCACACACGCGCCAGCAGATGGCTATTTCATCGCCATGGCGACGCACCTTGCCCTGTCAGAAGCTCTCTCACAGATGACACTGATTGATTGATTAATGAGATAATCAATCCAATTCCATTGCTGTTATTGCTCACTATTAATCCCAGATGCTCTCTGTGAGCAACCCAGTCCGATTTGGGTTTTGTGAGACCGATGTGGGGCATTCAAGTCTTTCCTCTTTTCTGGGTTTTGATGACAAGGAACATTGAATAAAGAAGTAGACTGTTCGGTTAGCATATGGAGCTCGGTGCTAACTAGCCAACTGTTGACTAATTGGCTCACACGTTTGTTACCTTCCCAGTCTGTTGCTAACCTGAGAAGGCGACTTAGCAGTCCATGTCTTGACTCAATTCTCCAAGTGTGAATTAATTCATGTTTAGCACTTGAGTATGAATTAAGTCATGTTTTGGCGTTTTAGGCCTGTCAAGCAGCTTTTTGTAAACAAAGGACTTTGATTGTCGTGTGTTTGTCAATTTACAAAAAGGAGTACTCAGTGACGATGTAAACCGCTACGTAACCGTCTGGAGCTAGCCGCAAGCTATCAAATGGCTGACTGACATTTGAAGCATTTGAAGCTAGCTAAGAAGCTAAAGTAGCGGCTTTTGACTCTGTTAACCTTCTAGCGTGAAATTAGTTTATTTTGATTCTTGCTTTTATTTTATTTACTTCCTCTTGGCTTGATCAGCATTCTCTCGCAGCTTTTTGTAGACAAAGAACTTTGATGAGAATATGGTTGCTAATTTTAACAAAAAGAGTATAGAGTAAAGATATAAATTGCTATACATAATCCAGAGCACTCTTTACAAACGTATACTTATACTTGAGTATAATTTATTAAGTATACGTCATGTATACTACTTTTTGGTAAGGGTATGTTAGCATCTGGAGCTAGCTGCTAGCTAGCCTGCTCACACATTTAGAATACAATGCAATATGTCTCGACTCAGCACTTATAGTGAACTATGTCAGCTTCTACTGCTTTTATTTTGGTAGAAGGAGTACAAAGTGACGCCATCAAGAGCTACGGTAGCATAGCCGCTAGCTAGCCAGCTATCCTCAGGTGTCCCGAGGAAAACAGTGAAGCGTTTCTCTGTGTGATAGTGATTTTCCACGCCGTTTGTTCTTTTATTTAACAGAAGAAAAGAAAAAGAAAAGCATCGTTAATCCACCTGCTTTTGATGAGTTTATATTGGAAATCAAAGGTGGATTATCCCACAGTCTGAGAAAGACTAAGAAAGAAAAAAAAGAAAGCAGTTTCTGCCTTTCTGTTGCTCGCGTATTAAAGGGGCTTTATTGATTCAATTAAAACACATTCTTCTCCCTTTACATGCAGCGTACAAACACACTCGACTTGCAAAATGTGAACACACGTCATGGTTTGGATCAAGTAGATTGATGTCAGGTTGCGTTAAGCTTTGGGTCATGAGATTTTTTTCCCTTTAGTAGATAGATGCTTTGAATCATTCTGTGTAAATACACTACTGACCCTTGGACATATGATGTGGTATGCCTTGGAACATGAGCTGTTCTTTTCTTAGCTAGATTGCCAGATAATGGCGTTAAGCAAAAAAGAGAGCGAGAGAAAGATTACTTTAAGATGTGGTATGTTTTGTGTTATTCATGTTTGCGTGCAAGCAAAGTGGTGAGTGTTGTTTTGGTCTGAAGTGCTGCTTGTACTGGAGGAGCTAGAAGCTCCTTCCTCCCAGGTGCTAGGCCAGATAATTGATTTTTGGGTATATTCCTAATTTTATTTTTATAAGAATTATTTTCACATTTCCACCCATTCTCCGTCGAGATGTCAATGAGCATTTTCTGAAAAATTCTGAGTTGAGATATCCTTGGTAACCCAGGGGACAAAAGTTCACAATGAATGACACCGTTTTCCTCCTCAACAGTGAAACCAACGGTCATCGACGTGGACATTTTTGTCAACAGCATCGGACCCGTGTCATCCATTAATATGGTAAGTCACAAACACATCTACAGTTCTTATTTTGGGCACTTTGGGAAGCTCAGAAGTTGTTGACAACGTGCTGTATGAGAAAACCGTACGTTCGGTTCCATGAGACTAAATTGTCTTTGCTGTCTTCAAAATTTACATTCATACCGTTCCACAAGACTCAATACTGTCATTGGCGTTCATGAAAACATACGTTAGATTCACCTGAGACTGCGTTGGATAAACCGATGGATCAACCACAACTCATCTGATTTTGTCTGTTTTGTGTTCATTTAATTGTGTTACAATACTTTGTTCCTAAGTATTTGTTACATTTTTTAACAGAGAGAAAAATCTGAAAAAATCGGCTGATTTTTTTTTATTTTTTGTGGTGGAGTGGGAAAGCATTGTCTCTGTCTTATGTTAACATGTGTTAATGTGTAAAAAAAAAAAAATTAAAAGCTGTCATCACATTGTTCTTTCTTTCATATTATTGTTAAAAAAGAAAAAAAACAGACCTCATATGAAGTCACATCCTCGCATTCCTTCTCATTCCACATCCGCCATTGTTTCAAGTTGCCGGCATACAAAGAGAACCATTTCATATTACTTTCACGATTTCACAATGAAAGGACTATAATAGCCGTTTATTAGCATAAGCCATTGTGTGACGATCCCCCCCCCAAAAAAGATGGCGGCGACGTACCTTCGGATCTGCCTCGGAGCTTTTGTTCAATCAAGGTAACGTTCTATAATTTAGATCTCCAAAAATTTAGGCGTACGTTCTGACGTGATTATTAACCATTGGATTGTGGACGTCAGCGCAATCAAATGGAGACTTTCTACTCATTTTAATTGAATCAAAACCTGCAAGGCCACTCGATGCTAAAATCTTTTTTACCCCAGCTGAAATGGAGGTCCATATAAGCGCCAACCTTCAGTTCTGTCCTTTAAAAATTTTTTTTTCTCTCGAAAAGTTTAGACCCAACTTGGCAAGCGGGAATTTTGGTGTTAACCTCCTTTGCTCTGAGTCGCACTCTGCACGTTTGTTGTATGGTGTTCCACAGGGTTCAGTTTTGGGGACCCTGTTGTTTACATTGTATTTGGGTTTCATTTTAACTCATTCAATACCATTGACGGCTAAATACGTCTTTTTTTTTTTTTACTCAATTGGTAGTGAATGAGTTAAGAAAGCATGGTATTTCCTTTCACTACTATGCGGATCACTGTCATATCGATCTGATGCTGAGCAAAAAAGGACACATTTGTCCTGTTTAGAGGACAACAAAGCGTCGTTTTCGACTCAGCATGAGCTTAAGCATTCTTTTCGAGTTTTATTGTATTTACTGTCTTTGTTTTACTATGTCTGATTGTTTCTTTATCAACAGCACTTTGTGTGCAGCTGTGGTTAGTTTTAAAGCGCTCTACAAATAAAGTTGAGTTGAGTAGGATGACCGCCGTCTTTTATTTTTTTTTCTGTTGCTCACCAAAGGCTTTTACAAAAGAAATATAGATAGCAAGAAACTTTCCTTTGGGAGATTTTGGAAAAGCGATCGGCGGGGTCGGCAATCAATCTAATGGCATTTATTCTGTCCACCATTATATGAGTGATAATGTTCCATTTTTCTTGTTCCAATCCCCGCAGCGGCCCACAATTAAAGGTCGACAGCGCCCCGTGCTCCAATTGATTGTCGACGTGCTTGTAATTAGCCTGCTACTTAAGCGCTTTTGGCCAAAGGTCAAATGCAGCATGAAAATATTTGGGAAGCTGGAGTAGGCGAAAGTGTTCCGCAAAGGAACGGTTGCCATGGGAATGTTCTGCTTGCTTGCTTGCCTCACTTAACAAATAATAATAGTAATTCAAGCCCTGCAATCATGGCGAATCGTCACGTTGATTGATTCGCTTTCCAGGGTTGGATTTGAGTGATAAAGAGCTGATTCAAACCAAAATTGACAACTTCCTGTACAATTTCGAGCATGGGTCCTTGAGACTTTTTCGTGTGTCATGTTACGATACATATGTCCACCAAATTTTGTGATTATTGGTGAAACAATTGACTTTTTCAGTTATGTCATGAAAGGAGAACAAAAGGTGGCTACCGCGAGATAAAAGTCCACCAGAAGACAAATGACAGTAATTCCAAGACGGCTTAATTCCAATCCATCAGAATTCCGACAAGACGTTCCGTGTTACTCCTTCCAGGAATACCAAATCGACATCATCTTCGCGCAGACGTGGACGGACAGCCGTCTGCGGTACAACAGCACCATGAAGATCTTGACGCTAAACAGCAACATGGTGGGCCTCATCTGGCTGCCCGACACCATCTTCAGGAACTCCAAGAACGCCGACGCCCACTGGATCACCATGCCCAATCAGCTGCTCAGAATATGGAATGACGGCAAGATACTTTATACCTTGAGGTAAATCAACGTGACTTAGCTTAGAAAAATTAGTCAAAAGTCGCACGGGTACATTTTGACATACAAAGCGATAATGGTTCAATTTTAAAAGTTTCATTTTCATAAAATAAACGTTGTGAAGTGTCTCAACAAAGATGTCAGTAATAATCCTCAACATGCACACATCAGAATTACTGATTTCAGAGTCATTTTTATAATTCCACTTTATCATGAGATCAACTTGGAGATAGCATAGCAACACTTGCTAGCATAGCAACTGTCGCTATTCTCGGGTTTATGACTTCCAAATGACTCTGAATTGGTCTATCGGCGTTCATTTGAGTAGCGTGATAATCACAGTTATATACCAGGCTCTGTAGCATCATGGCTAACCGTCACGGCTAACCGTCATGTCTACGCGGCGGCCATGTTGGCAGAGGCGACTTTGCCATCAGGCAACGCGTAGACATTGAAAACAAGTCATAACTTGCTCAGTTCTCAACCAATTTTCTTGACATTTACGTTTTGTGTCGACACCAAAATGTGTGCTAGCAATATTATTTTTAGAATTTGAAAAAAAAGACACAAAATCAGTTTCACCTGTGAAAGGTTACTCCCACTTCCCTTGTAATGATTGTAGAGCATTTTATGCAACTCTTTGGAGTACAACATAAAGACATCCTTGTTTTTTTTAGTTTTGCAGATGGCTTTGACTGCCCTGGTTTAGCATCGGCGTAGGCACGCAGCTCAAAGCGGGTGTGTTTTATCTACCTAGTCATATCTCTGGAAATGACGTAGTGAGTATTAATAATGTAACGAGTAGCATAGCGCAATGCTTGCTATATCATTGGAAAGCTCAGATCATTCTCGTTTGATTATGCAAAAATCTCATTTCTGAAATAGAGGTCACTGTGACTTCTTTTGCGATGCCGGGGGGTCACAAATGGGCTTACGTATGCGCACCATGTTGAAAAGTGTTTCCGCGGCAACCTCATTTTAATGTGATGTCATGAAAAGTGGCCACGACTCCTTGGGAAAATTTCAAATGAAATCATATTGGTCATGTTTTTAATGTGACCTGAACTCGCAACTAATTCTTCAACCGCTCTCTATTTTGGAGACAATTTCCCGCGTGAGTCAGACAAAATGTGCCTTTTTTTCCCCTCGGTAATTAACGACAACAAAATCCAGCGATTGTACCATATGCCGTCCTCTTGGTGCTTTATTTAACTCCTCGCGAAGGTTCACCTCGACCCCGCGTGACATCAACAATAAACATCAGGCGAGGTGGTATTCCGGCCTGGTGGAGTTTGTGGGAATTTTCCTTTCTGCATTTTTGAAGGGGCTAATATTGCAGGGAGATTGCATGAGAAGCAGACAATGAAATGTCAGCGGGTATAAAATGCCCTGACGTGGCGGGAGCAAACAAAGATGACATTTGCTACAGCTTCAACCTGAGTAGAATTTTTTTTTTTTATATACTTTTTATATACTTTGTCGACATGGAATTTTTATTTATTTTTTTACACCTTCAGAGGAAGTATCGGGGCTGCATCGGAAATTTACAAGATCTTCAATGTCATTTTAATTCCAATGAGGCCTTCACTGCTGGCCTAAACGCTATTAAAAGCACAAGCCTTCATTTAAAACCAAAAATTTAAATATTACTATATATTCTCACATTTTGATTGAAGTCAAAGCAGATAAATTGGCCAAAACAGCAGCTTGTGTTTTCCAAGACTCATAAATCGGGTGACTCCTATCTCAAGGTACCACCGTTCAATTAATAATAACCATCTTTTGCGAGTATGGTGTAATTTCTCCCTGTTATTTGCTAGATTATCCTAAATTGTCGTTGCAGACTGACCATAAACGCAGAGTGCCAGCTGCAGCTGCACAACTTTCCCATGGATGAACACTCGTGTCCGCTCATCTTCTCCAGCTGTGAGTATGCAACGTTGACTTTATTTGGCACAATTTCAAAACCTGATTTTATTCGATACTATTGTTTTTAAATTAAGATTCTAGATTCAGTACCTATTACTTATTATAAATTCATGAGGGTGTTCACTACAAACAATAATCCCAAGAATCAAATGTTTTATTTTATATCTGATTTGACGGTTGGTTCATTTCAGGCAATTTTATAAACGTGATAACAGTCAAAAATAATAATCCAAAAAAATAAAATAAAAATACAATATTTATTGCTTTAATTAAAATGTATGCAAATCATTTTGTACAATTTTAATGATACCTTTCCTTTTATATTTGACTTGATTTAATTTAACTTTGGCACTTTAAAATTGTATAAATTAAATCTAATCTTAAAATAAAACTTAACTTAAATATATACAATGTAATTGATTTATGGCTGTAATTTTAGACTCAAATATCAAAGTGAATATTGTACAAATTTCTTTTTGTTGTTTTTTATTTTCTAAAGTAACTTAGCCATATTTTCATGTACAGAATAGTAATATTTATTGTTTTCATACATGTTTTAAATAAACTTAAAAAAAATAATAATGTAATAATAATTAAAAAAAAACCATAAACTAAATTAATTGAAACTGAAAAAAATTATTTTTTTGGATCATGGGAAATAATTAATTTTATGCATGATTGTAATGTAATTTTATATATTTGTATTAATGATTAGCGATCGACCTATGTACAGTTAAATTTCATTTACATTTTGCACTATTATAAAATAAATAAGCTGCCTAATTAATTATTGAAATGTTATTTCCTAGTTTTCATACAGCCTTCTCTTATTTTGTCACCATTGTCCTTTATTTTCATTCCTATGAAGTGTCCCTTTGGTTTTGCTAGTAATTTTTATTTATTTTTTTGGTGTAACAAAAGGACACGCATGTACTATTTAAATAATGGCGCTTTTTAGGGCCCTTCAAAGGAGGCCCTTAGGTGTACCGTAAATGAATGGGCTTCACGCTGCTCCATGCCTGGGAACACTTCTGAGCAAGCGCTCGCCCAATGTAATGAAAGTTTCAAAGGAAGAAACTCAAAGCGATTTACCTTTACTTAAGGAAGTCAGCGAATGTGACAGCCGTTGCCGTGGTAACCACTCCATCCTCTTGTTCTCGTGGAGTCCATAGGCCCCGTTCCACTAATCAACTCATTACAATGCTGATATTCAGTCCGCTTGGACATAAAGACAAAACATCAGTTGGCATAGCAACCGTTAGCACATTAGCATCTAGCATGTTGGAATCTATTCCCATTTGAGTCGTGACTCTGAGCCAAGATGGAAGATGAAAAATGCTGATCCATCTGCCGAGGCTGTCACCATACTGTGATTGCTATCTCGTTGTAATTTTTTAGAACATAACGAGATGGCCTGAAAATTGTTTGGTATGCTAACATAAGTACGAGTACTTTAACCAGTCTATTTTAGCATTTGTTCATGTTTTGACCCGTTGCAGACGGGTACCCACGAGATGAGATGGTCTACAAGTGGAGGAGGCACTCAGTGGAGGCCGCGGACCAAAAGTCCTGGCGCCTCTACCAATTTGACTTCATGGGTCTCCGGAACACCACCGACATCATCAAGACCACGGCAGGTACTCGACACCTGAAGTCCCGCCGTCACCCAAAGCCGTTCGGTTCAAAAAGAAGTGAGACTTGGGTTCTGTGTCTTTGTATGTTGGGTGCCGGCGTGCTGTGCGCCCCCTGCAGGCGACTACGTGGTGATGACGGTGTACTTTGACCTGAGGAGGCGAATGGGCTACTTCACCATCCAGACGTACATCCCCTGCATCCTCACCGTGGTCCTGTCCTGGGTCTCCTTCTGGATTAAGAAGGACGCCACGCCAGCCAGGACCGCTTTGGGTCAGTCGATGCACAATTAAAGACCAATTTGAAACCTTAATCCAATTAAGAAATCAACACTTACTTGAAATGTGAAACCTTGCTTAAAACCCTTGAAACCCGAACACAGGTTTGTTTCCCATCTTAATTCAACAGAATATTTGAAGGTCTGTAACACGACTTTGAAGTGTTTTGCTGCTCCATGCAGGCATCACGACGGTGCTGACGATGACCACGCTGAGTACGGTGGCGAGGACGTCTCTGCCGCGCGTCTCCTATGTGACGGCCATGGACCTTTTCGTCACCGTCTGCTTCCTGTTCGTCTTTGCCGCCCTGATGGAGTACGCCACCCTCAACTATTACTCCAGCTGCACCCGCACGTCCTCCTGCATGGACCGGAAGCGACATGTAAGTACACCACGCCTTACCACTCCGGAAATCTGGGTTCGGCTTTGAAGCACGGATTTGAATTCCATTTTAGGGGTTTGAAATTGGGCTGTCAAACATGCTTTGGGGTTTTCAAGTGACGTTTCTAGCCTGGGTTTGTGTTTCAAACTCAGATTTGGGTTCCAAGTCTGAGTTAGGATTTTAAATTCAAGTTAGGGTTTCAAACTTGAGTGAAGTACACACGTGTCTTGTTTCCAGAACTACTCGGTCCTGGACGCCAGACGGCCTCCTCACACAGTGGTGGCCCTGAACAACGCCACCTACTGGCAGGACTTGGACGATACGTGCGCTTCACAGTGTCTGGACGGCAAAGACTGCGGCGGCTTCTTCTGTTGCTACGACGACTGCAGAGATGGTGCATGGCGGAGGGGACGAGTCCACGTGGACTTGCTGGACTTGGACGCCTACTCCAGGGTCTTTTTCCCCACCTCCTTCCTCCTGTTTAATGTGGTCTACTGGGTGGGATATCTCTACCTTTAGCGTTGCCTGAAAATGACATCAGAGAGGCATCTAAAGATGGGCATACCATAGATATGACTAAGGAGAGCGACACTGCCAACTACTGGAGTGGATGTGCAATTACACTGTGGGCCACCCCACTATTTGAGAAGCACTGACCTAGGGTGACACTAAGCTAGTAGGGGCAAAGGCAAGAAAACCCCAAAGGATGCCGGCACATACGATTGTCCATGAAGGTGTACAATTATGACAAGGGAAATGGAACCACTTCTCACAAGGCAAAATTATGGAGGCGTGAGGGGTTGTTTTCTTTAATTGGTCTGCATTGATAGTACACGTTTTGGCATTGGCAAAATAATGGAACATCATGAAAATGAGCAAATTACCGACTTCATTGCAATACGTTCCATACCTGTCTTCAATAGGTGAAAATTCTAAAAAAAAATATATATATATACAGTAGACATCATATTAGAATTATATATTTTTTTAATTATTTTATATTCGATATATAATTTGACAGTTTAGTTTACGATTTAGGGGTTCAACGTTAGGATGGCAATTAGAGTTGTTGGTAGGGTTACAGCGTTAGGTTCGTGGTTCAAGGTTAGGATTGGAGGTTTTGTGGTTTAAATTAAAGCGTTGCCAAGGTAACTAGCTAGCTGAGTTGCTATATAGCTAATGTTAGCTGGAATAAAATACCTTGCCAACTTATCATTTTTTTTATCAAAAAACACATTCCTGAAATCATCTACGATCAGCTATAGTCTATTTAATAATGACAAGTTAGCTAGCTATTTGTAAAATAATGGATTCAAATAGTAAGCTACTTATAGTTCAACAACTTTCTGGGAATGTCTACTGTTAGCGTGTAGCGTGTTAGCGTCTGCTAACAGAGTTGCCTACTAGCTATTTGTAGCCTGTACCTTAAAACGCTTCACTCGCGTATTTCTTGGTTAACATATTGAAATGCTTAAATGCATCATGAGGCTTGCAGTTGCTTCCTTTTGGACTTGAGGTTAGCCAACAGAAGCCCATGCTAACAACAGGAATTGGTTTTTTGATTCACAGTGTATGCCCATCTTGAGACCACAACACAACGAAGGCTCAGCAGCGATGGTTCGACATTTGAATCCGACGCAGGACATTCAAAACATTCTCAGTGCCTTCACGTCCTTCGCACAATATGTTGAGACAGAAATTCAGAACAGAAGGAAATAGTTGCTTCACGATGCTGTCTGGCCTGGCTTTGTAGAGCTGCAGCGTACATAAAAGTCCATCGTTAAGCAGACTTTCAGGGAGCATTGCGCCAGATTCATCAATGATTCATCAATTCTTATAAGAACTCTTGAATATCAATAAAAGAAAAAAAAATAAATGACATTTAGCATTTTTATTAAGGGCAGAATTCTATATATAATTCTGGACCATAAAAAATAAAATCAGGGAATTATTCATTAATTAATAAAAAAGAAAAAAAACTTTATGGTATGTTGTAAAGTTTCCGCAATAGTTAGTTGTTTGGTATACTAATTAATTAATTAATTAAATATTAAGTGTATTTAATATGTAGCTATATGACAATATTATGAATATTTTAGAAATATGATTAAGAAATGCTTTACCTGCTGAAGCAAAGCTAAAGCCCATAGTCTCATGTATTATTCTTAATAATTAGTAGAATTTTTACATTCATTGTGCATTTACGAATAATGTATTGACTGAGGTAGTTATGTTATGTCATGTCATTTTCAACGCCACTTATCCTATGGATGGCTGCGGGGGGGTGGAGCCTATCCCAGCTGATTTAGGGCAAAAAACGGACTACGTCCTGAACTGGTTGCCAGCCAGTCGCAGTTAGTTATTGGGTTTTCGATGCTATAGTTTGTTTAGTTTGGCGGATCTCTTAAGACGGGTTTCATAAATGATACACCGCACCACACTTAGCCAGACTTTGCTAGCTAGCTAGCTAGCTAATAGTAAACGGTAGCCAAAAAATGCCTCACAATAATTTTTTAAACTGTCACAATACTAGTTAAATCCTCAACTTTCAACGCCATCCAGAGTATGTGTATGTACACAACAAGAGGTTAAAGTGGAAGTCAATCAAAATGAATTCTTTGCAATAATGTTCCTTCACTAGTTTAAACACGGCATTCTGATTAATATTGCATTTGTGGAATTTGACCGAAGCCAGGTTTTAGCCATCTCGCGGTACAGTCCATTTAAAAAAAAAAAAATTATTATTATTTTAATAATTTATTCATTTATTTATTTTTTTGGTCATCTTTTGAAAAAGAAAGTATGTCAAAAATAAACCAAAGAGGCTTCATTAATTCAGTAGTAGCACAAAGTGTCACAGTGGGAGTTGTTTTTCATGTATTCAGTGCAGTTTTGTGAGCGGTCGAATGAGCTACTTAGCTTAGCATTGCAGTGAGATGTTTTTTTTTTTGTTTGTTTGTTTTTTAAGCATTACTTTAATTGTCACTGAAGGGGATTTGATCCTTTGAGAATTTACTAGGCAATTGTAACAAACCAAAACAACAACAACAACAAAAAACAATGCTTATTTGCTGCTTATTTGGACAACCTGGGAAGACAGGACTTCCCTTCCCATCCACCACCAGAGTGTATTTTGCTTTTTTTTTTCCTTTCGCAGCATTGAGCGCCGATTCCACATCAACACTTACATACCGGCTCATCATGAGATTATGCTTACATTCAGTGGAGAGATTGTCTACAATAAATCCGATTTATGAGTGACCAGTGGTCCTTTTGTTTTCCTAGCACACGAATTTCACAAATATGACAATATGTGTTTTTGTGGGGTGACGAAATGAACGTCTCCATTTAGGAATAAACAACCAAGATTGCCTGTGTTGTCCTTGTCCTGTCTTAACTGTCGTTCCAAAAAAGTGTCACATGTGACCAAATGTCCTCTTTTCTTGGGACATATGAAGCACTAAGCACAGTATTCCTGGCAGCTTTGGACGGATGACCAGAGATCCTTTTTTTTCCCAGGACACAGGGAACCCCCAGGATACTTTTTGAACCCCTCAAAGATTCCCCAGACTTGGTCGTGCATTTTGGCCTATTTCCGTTCTGTGGCCCTTTTTTTTCCCGTGTTGTTGGCGTACCTTGGGTCAAACGTTGAGAATGTGATTGTTGCAATTAAAAGTAAAGTGAGTAAACGGGCCGTCATTTTGTTACAGAAGAGGCGAGGAGCTGATCAACATCACTTCCTGTCACTCCACTTTTTGTTTTCGCTTTCTTCATTTTCAGAACTTGATGAACTTTCAGCGGCATTGTGGGGATAATAAATTCTTTTATAAGTGTAGTGAGTTGTTGTCATTGTGCATTGTGACGAAATTACAAGCTCGAAACGCGCGTTCAGTGCGGTCCATTATGTTGTGGAGGCGCCGGATGCAGAATAATGCCGTTTAATGAATGCACATTAGTGCCGGACTTTGGCATGGCCGTTTCTAGGCAACAGCAACAAAGAAAGCTGAAGAGGCTTCTTGAAGCTGACATTATAAACGTTGACCGGAGTCAAGTATGATTATATTCCTGCAGTGATGCAAGAAAGCGATGCGTTTTGAAAGCAGTTGGTCGTGTATTAAAAGCGAGCGACAACGCTCAAAGATAAGAAATCAAATTAAGTCACGTCGTCTTTGATTGGACCATACTGTACGTACAAATGTCTTATTTTTGGAGGGAATATCATCTCAATGCAAAAACAATATAGAAATCCACATCAAGTGACCATGAAAGAACAAGTATGAATGGATTTTATTTGTTAATTTGAATTTGTGACATTCTGTTACTTTATGTATTATTTAATTAATTCTTTACTATTTATATTATTGTATTGTTTTTTATTTACATATATTTATATTTATTTCCACCATCGAATATATATATATATATATTTATTTATTTTTTAATTTATTTTATTTTACTTTTGTTTTTAAAAATTATACTGTGGACTATTCATAACATGAGGAATATTGACTGTCCCAGCCTGCGAAAATCAGCGTATAAGTGAGGCCCATTATTAATTAATTTTAAAAAATGATACTATATGAAATCTGTTTGTAAATATTTTTTAAAATCCAACATTTTTCTTGTAAAAATGGAGCTTGGCTCCCCCAAAAATAAGAAAAAAAAATATAGAAATAATAATATTCAAAAAGAAAAAAAGACCACACATTTAAAGACCAAAAAAGATTTTTAAAAATGTAACATCATCAACTTTATTTCTTTGATTTTTAGGTGGTGGTGGTGGTGGTGGGGGGGGGAGCATCGTCAGAATTAAAGTTAGAATCATCCGCACTCAATGACCGCTCACTGATCTCTGCCAACAGAACAATAGTTTACGGATATGTGCCCAAAATATTACACATGAACGATTATAAAATCCCTTTAAATGGGTGTTATGGTTCCTTTAAACATAAATAATATTCAGAATATTTAAGGAATATTCACCTTATTAACTGAGGGCGTATTTTTACAACACTGAACAATAACCATTCATTGTTAAGTTAATTAATAGGACAGGGGAAAAATGTACAATTGTGCCGAACACTGCTTTGGCTCGATTCCTTCCACTCGGGACATTTGTTCTTCTTGTCGTGTTTGGTTGCCGTTAGAATTGGACCATTTAAGCGTTGGTTCCCTGATTGTGGTCTGGTTCTGCATAAATTCAAGTCCTGGTTCACATGTTCCATCCGAGTCCGATATGTGTGGCCAGCAGGTAGCACATGCCAATCATGCACGTCATGATCATCATGGGGAAGCCTAACCTGTAGATAAAAAAAAATAAAAAATGGAAATAAAAGGCCACAGCATTAGGAACACTCACCGTGAGATGCAGTTCAATTACTTTTGGTACGAATGACATTTTGTTTGTAGTGTAATACAAGTACAGTGCTATCTTGACTTACAATTGGCCCAATTAAAGTTTTTGCAGTTACGGTTATTTTTTTTTTTTGCTTTATGTTGCGAGCCAAAATAAATTTAAAAAATAATTATAAGCAAGCTTTAGAGTGAAGTGACACACACGCTAAATGGCCAACCCAACCGCAGCTCCTGATGTCACTTGCTTGGCCACATCCCATGAAGGCACGCATCCAACACGGATGCTACACTACATACATTGAGTAAAAATTTTTTAAAAAAGATCAAAATGAATTTTAGGTTCCTCCGGAAATGTCACCAAAAGTCCTAATACTGTATAATATTGTAAGATGATTTCTTATAATATAATATGAACTTTTTAAGAGGATTGTATGTGATGATAGCAACGCTAACATGTAGCCGCCTAGCATTGTGTCCTAAATTGAACTAAAATATCCTATTTTTGGAGGTGTCTTTGAACACATCACCCATCAAATCCATTTGGACAGGTTCCTCTGAATGTGAGAAGCAGAAACTGATTTTTTTTCTCTTCTTTTTCAAGAGGGTGGATCGGTACTGTAGAGTTTTCCGACTGACTTCCGAGCCGGCAGACAGACATCTTCAGCATGAACTTGTCGATGCCCGCTCACTTGGCCGCCACGTTTACTTTGGCGCGTCCTCGTGTGCTCGAGTGACTGCAGATGGTTGGCCGTTTGGCCGCCGCCCATGTCCTCCATGGACACATGGCGCCACGCGGGACCCGGGAGACTTTGCCTTCGGGTCGTCAGCCAGCACGGATCAGTTGGAGCCACACCAGAAAGCCCACTTGCACATTGTGGCCAGTTGATTTTTATATTAGGGCCCAAGACACAGCATGTCTGACATTTCGAAGCAGCTGTTTTAAGGTCGTCTTCCAAAGGTCTTCTCATTCTCAGTCACTGTTCATGCACTTGTCACGTTGTTTATTTGTCAGATTCCACAAATATGGCAAAGCATGAGATCAGGTGGACTTTTTTTTTCCCTATTTCAACAATTGTTGAGCTCGAAATGCAAACTTGTGTAACAGTTGGATTAAGCGAGGGTTGATTGCTCATGCCTGGCGAGTGAGGCACAACGATGACATCATAAAAAAAGGCGACTGCTCTGAAGTTCCCATCTTGGATGCTAAATTAATGTAGCAACAGAGCTAATATAATGCTCCATACATTAAAATAACAAATAGGGCAGAGGTTTTTACATCGCACTAAGATATATATCGTTATATCATGCTACTCTATTTCTTGCCTTGATGTCAAGTTAGCAAAGTTCAGAACCAAAACACAATTTTTTTGGTGCGGGAATTTAATGTCATTGGAATTGTCAGACAAGCAAAAAAAATGATTCCTAAGAATCAAACTACTGGCAAACGATTTTCAAAAAGAACGTGTTTTGATTCCTGTCCATATTGACCATTAAAAATAAATAAATAAATAAAAAACATCTGGGCATTTTAATTCCACCACCAAGTGCTCAAACATAATTTTTAGTCACTGTGGTGAGAAGAAGCAGCTTGGATGATGGGCAGCCTTTGGCCAGTCAACAGTTGCTAAATGACAAAAAATTTGATTTTGTTGCCATTGCAGTGCAACAAAATTTGACTTATCATAAAATGGAAAACTAACAACTCAGCCGCTGAAATTGATTTAATTTAAAAACATGACATTTGGCATGCACGACTATCATAATTGATATTAGTAATAATATTAGATAATTTTTTTAAATTATTAATGTAGTTAATAGGATTAAGAAGACACAGAGATTACATTTTTAATCACTATTTTTAGCAAGTTATTTCCGTGACGTTCATTCAATGATGGACCCATGGCTAAATAAGTGCTTAATAACCATCAGTAGAAGTAAAAAAACATTTTTGAAGGAGAATGGAAAAATTAGGAAGGCACTGGTGGCCACTTGTCATCTTTAGTCACACTCCATCAAAAAAAAAAAAAAAAAAAAGGCAGCGAGGATCCCGCAAGGATCAAGTGAGGCGTGAAGTCAACGCCGCACTAGTCAGAGCTCAGCTTTCGAGGGCGTCGCTCTAGCAATCAGCACTCTACCTGTGAGCAGCTGTGAAGCAGGAAAAGGCGACCTGCTGTGACCGGGGGCCATGCTTGCATCCAGGAAGTCCCCAAAAAAAAAAAAAAAAGACCAAACAACAGCGTTTTGTAGCCTGAAAATGAAAGCGTGTCGTCTTGCGTGTCCAAATAATGGTCCCGTATTGGTTTGGCCCTCCATCGTCCGACATTTTTACGGATTATTAACCGACTTCGACAGCTGCGAAAGTACGATACATTTGCGTGCATCGTTTTATTGCGCCACTCGTGGCTCTAAGACCTTTGAAAAATGTTTGGGAAGATAATGTAAAGGAAAACGGGTTGAAATCAGTGCGGAATTTTCTTCTTTTACTAAGAACAACATTTGAACTTGTACATAAGTGGAGCGTGTGAGTACTTTTGTTTCCTTTGCTCAAGTGTGATGGCTTGCTGCGTCTGGAGATGGAATTATGACCTGGTTGCCATGGCAACGTGCTCTTTGGCTTTGATTTTAGTCAAGTTGGAGGACTTGGTTGAGGAGCTAACTCATTTGGAGCTAACCTACTTCTGCACGTTTACATTCAAGTAATCCATTTTGTAGGCCACAAAGAGGCTGATTTGAGACTTTATTTTACCGATTATCAGAGTCTGAAGTTTTGAAAATCGTCCTATGCCTGTTTACAAAAGGCAGGCAAGCACACGAGTGAGCAAAAATTATTGAAAAGAATCTCGTTTGAGGCCTTTTTTAAAGGGGAAGGAGACGCCTTCACAAAGGCCACTTTGCGAAATATTCTTACTTCCATTTTCTACATCCCAGTTCACACTCGATGCACCGTCGTTGGCATGCGCGCCAATTTGGAGACATATGCGGGGCATTAACATGCTAGCAGACCTTCGGGCGTTGTAAGATGGCCGCCAGACCGGATTTGTCACACTCATTGACGAGTGGCACTGCATTTGCAGAAGAAGAAGCGTACCTGAAGAATTCCATGAAGGAGAAACCATAGCCGTGTTGCTCTGCGATGCCAGCGCATACCACGTTGGCCGACGCGCCGATCAATGTGCCATTTCCTTCAAACGCACACACACACACACACACACACGTGTCAGGATTGTATTGCAACCACCGAGTATACTAGCTACTCGATCTACTAGCACTGAGGCACCAGATTTTATCTAAAAGAATCTCATCATGTCACTCATGACAAACACCGCATGCGAATGTCGTCAATGTGCACAATTGTGCCTCACTTGGACAAGTATATAAGTAAAGCAAAGTAGTACGAATATGGAGGCCAAAGAGCCTACCTGAGCATGAAACTTAAGATGGATATCATAAACGCTCAAGCGGCTTTGTATGAAGGAGTTAGTTAGTAAGTTGGTTGGTTGCCAGGTTACATAAAAAAGGGCAAATTTTGGTTTCCGTTAGTTAGTTAGTTAGTTGTCAGGTTGCATAAAAATATCCAGAAATGTTTTGGTCGTAGTTAGTTAGTTAGTTGCCAAATTAAATTAAAATGGGCAAATTTAGGTCTGGTAGTTAGTTAGTTAGTTAGTTGCCAAGTTACATTATAAATGGGCAATTTTAGGCCTGTTTGTTAGTTAGTTAGTTAGTTAGTTAGTTAGTTAGTTAGTTAGTTAGTTAGTTAGTTAGTTAGTTGGTTAGTTAGTTAGTTGTCAGGTTGCATAAAAAATATCCAGCAATGTTTTGGTCGTAGTTAGTTAGTTGCCAAATTAAATTAAAATGGGCAAATTTAGGTCTGGTAGTTAGTTAGTTAGTTAGTTAGTTGCCAAGTTACATTATAAATGGGCAATTTTAGGCCTGTTTGTTAGTTAGTTAGTTAGTTAGTTAGTTAGTTAGTTAGTTAGTTGGTTAGTTAGTTGGTTAGTTGTCAGGTTGCATAAAAAATATCCAGCAATGTTTTGGTCGTAGTTAGTTAGTTGCCAAATTAAATTAAAATGGGCAAATTTAGGTCTGTTAGTTAGTTAGTTAGTTAGTTAGTTGGTTAGTTAGTTAGTTAGATGTCAGGTTACATTAAAAATTGGCAAATTTAGGTCTGTGTTAGTTAGCTAGTTAGTTAGTGTGAGTACATACAAAATAACCACAGATATAAGTTTTGGCTGCCTCTTGATTGGTTAGTTAGTTGAATGGGAGATAAGTCGGTAGGTTGGTAGGCAGGCAGGTAAGTTCTGTAGCTGGGTAGATACACAAAACTGACTTTGAGAGAAAGAGTTTATGTTTTGGTCACCATTTGTAACTTTGATGGTTAGTTACCAGGATTGTGTAAAAACTTGGTTGGATGTTTGACTTTCAAGTGAGTGGGACTCACCGCCGAGACAAGCTCCCATGGCTAAGGCAAAGATGAGAGGCTTCACTGGCAGGTTCACGTCGGCATCCTGACTCAAGTTGATGAGGACTGGAATCTGGACGGAAAGGAGATATCATACAAAGCATGTCGTGTAGCATGTCACAGAACATTCTACACGCTAAGCAACACGATGAGCCGCTTCATGGCTACTTGCTAGCTAGAGCATTGCTCACCATGGTGGCGGTGAAGGGAATGTTGTCGATGAGAGAAGACGCCAAGGCGGACACCCACATCACCAAGATGATGGCGATGGCCATGCGCTGGTCCTCCGGCACGGCCTGGAATTCATGACAACAAGAACATTATCACTTCTATTTACGTTTTTTTTCATCACCTCGTCATCTGAGGTAAAAAAAAAAGTCAATTTTGGAAAAAAAAAAAAAAATGTGTAGACATTAGTTTTCAAATGGAGGCAGTCAAATAATTTTACTGTCAGGAAAAAAATACTAAGATAAAATACACAAACCTGAAGAAGCAACTCAAGTACAACAGCAAAATATGTGTAATTTGTACCTTCCCACCACCACCTCACAAAGACGACTCATGCTCAGTTTTGCTCCATCAAGCCGCTAAGCAACACAAATGAGATTTCGGCCGTGCACCTGTCGCACGCTCGCATGCAGATGTGTTTTTTTTTGTTTTTGGTTTCACAGGAAGTCAGACGGAAAGTGCTCTGTGCTGCCTGTCACCAGCGATTATCTGCGCTCCGGGGGCTCGCCGCTCTATAGCAGCTGACGCCTTGATTATGGCGACAATCTCATGCCCGCTCGCAACGGCAGCCAAGACAATGACATTCTAATCGAGGCCAGGTGGAAACGCAGTCATGGAATTCACAGGGAATGTATCGGAGCAAATATGTGAAAGCTGATATGGCGTCACGTGTGTTGTCATGACAGAGATGCCGAGCTTGTAAACGTTCTCATATGCTTGCTCACGCACTTTTAGTGTCAATTATTAATTAGCAGTGTGAACCCGTGCGCATTTGCATCTGGACATTCGTAAATTTGCATATTCACTCATTTCATCTGGAAATCATCCCCTGTTATTTGTTGTTTTTGAAAGTCATGTTAAATCCAAAAAGAGTGCTTTGGCGCCATCTGCAAGTCCTGTTTGTTGAACTGAGGGGAGGAGTCTAATCAAAAAAAATAAAATACAATGCCGCCACCTTGTGGCACCTATAGGCAATTACAAATATTTTTGTGTGGGCGGCATTGACATTGCTAACATGGCGCAAGGATTAGATTTGGCAGCAAAAACAATATAAAAGTCCAGTACAAATACCCGAAATGTACTCAAGTTCACGAACAAAATATTTGTACTTACTTGCCCCCACTGCAAAAAAAAAAAAAGGGACTTACTTTGATGAGCAGGGCCGTCTGCTCTCCGATGTAGTCGATGAGCTGCAGCTGGGCCAGCGCCTGCGACAGGAAAAAAATTCATCCATCGATTATATTTGTGTTTTATGCATATATTTTTATTGTGCATTTATCATGAATAACTGGCAAAAAGAGCAATCGCCATAATGATATGATTCATTTGTATCATTGAATTACTGTGATTGCTCTTTAAAAAAAAAAAAAATTGAATAGGAATAAAATGAGGATTTAGTCCACGCAAGCTCTCAGTGGCTTAAATCATATTTCGGACTTTTATTTATTTATGTTTTTCAAAAGAAGCACCTCCATCAAGACGAAGAGCGCAGCGAAGAAGAGCAGAGTGGCCCACTCCACGCGGTGCAAGATCATCTCAAAGTCCTGAATGTCAGCCAGGACCAGAAGCCACAACGCGCCCAGGATGGCGATCCAACCTGGGCGGGAGAGAACAAATTAGAAATAAATCCATTGTAATTTTGTGGAGACTTCCGAGAAAGATCACAAGGATGAGTGGAAACAGAAGAATACACGCACACACACGCAATCTGTCTTTCAAAAAATTGCATTTCACCGGCGCAACCTATCCTCGTTTGGCCACGCCCACCCACGGGACAACACACAACACGAGACTAAAACCTTTTGGAGTTTTCGTCGACTAAAACTAAACTAAAACTATCATGAATAGGAATGACTAAATGTGACGAAAACTAATAAGCATTTTCGTCCAAATGACTAAAACTAAAACTAAATCTAAAATGCCTGCCACTCACAAACTAATTCTATCAGCAAACAACTCATTCAGTTATTAACTAACACCAGAAAAAATTCACACACATACTAACTTATGCACTCACTAAATAACTAACTTACTAACAATTAACTCGGTAAGGACATAACTTAATTACTCAGTAATAAACTAACACACCCAAAGAACTCACTCACTTATTTATTAACTCACTCGATGGAGTGGTTGGTACCGTGGGTGAGTTTGGAACGCGTCCACTGCGCTAAACAACGCTTGACTGTAAAATGAAATGTAAAACTTTTTTTATATTGGCTTGTGGTGCTGTTACGTCTTTTGTACGCAATTTTAGCTTCAATCAATGATCAATTGCAGACTGGTGATTATTTGACTTTCGCCGTGTGTCTTAACGAGCACAACTCACCAAGATCCAGGTGTATGCTGGGAACGAAGGAGTTGACGAAGAACATGAAGATCACCACGGCCAGCACCGACACGCACTTCACTAGGAGCACCTTGTCGGTGATTCGGTGCTGCGGTGGACAAAATGGCGCAATTTTGCAGACACTTCATTGCAAATATAACATTTCATGAGGTCAAGCATTCAGACGTAAGATTAGATTAAAAAAAAAAAAAAAAAACCTTCTTTTGCAGCTCTTGAATATTCTGCTCCCAGTTCTTGTCCTCTTGGGAAATTTCTCTGTGAAACACATTTCATGTCACGTTCAAATGCGTTGTCAGAAGAATGTTTTCAATGGAATTACGTTATTCACTGTTGCAAATATTTTTACTCACTAGAAACTATTGGAAAGTTTGCGGAAAATTAGCCGTTGAAAGTTGCTTTACTGATCATGAAAAACTTTAATAGCATGCATGAAGAAGTCTCAAGGAGCCATTCTGGTTTGTTTTACCTCTGGAATGTTTGCATCATCTTGCGCAGCAAACTTTCCAGGTTGAGGACTTTCTGCATCAGGAGGCATTTGACGGCCGTCTCCTCTCGACTGGCGGGATTGATGCGCTGCGCCGTCTGCCTCCACACCAGAATCTCGTGTTTGAGCTCTGGGGCAGACGGAGGAAAAAAGAAAAAAATACTAGCATGAGAGGAGGTGATCGCATCTTTGAAGACCAGACCCAGAACAAACAATCTGTGGATGTGAAATGAACAACAAGGGTTAACGGGAGCTATTCTGGTCAGCAAATGCGAACAATTAGCAGATGGCAGCGGGCAGCGACGCCACAGGGAGCGAGCGACCGTCGCCACGGCGATCGGCGGCGGCAGCTTCCTTCAATCGCCTCGACAGCGTGGCGCTAAACGATCCACCTTCATGTGCTTTCGTTTTAACAATGAGCTTCCTCACCTTGGAACCACATCTTATTGAGTGTCAACGTTTGTGTGACGTACACAAAGTTTGTCAATGGACCACAAGCTCAAAGACTTATCCGACCGGGACGATACTGGACCAGTCTCCTGGGAAATTGCAGTTGTTATCTTAAATTTCACGACATCGTTCATGGCACCCCACCACAGTAATTCGCCCTTCATCGTGAAATTTACGTTCCCGACCAACACCACAATTAAGTGAAAGTGTTAGAAATACCCTATTTAAAACTCCCTCCACAAATTTTTTTTAAGTCCATATTCGCGACACTTTTCAATCAATTCAAACAAATTTAAAACCAGTGAGAGAGAGAAAAGGTGATGGGGAAAAAAACATAACAGTATAGCAATGCCTCGATGTCTTTACAATAATAATTTATTTTTCCAAATTAACAAATATTAATTTATCATCTCAGAATAGACATGAATAATCCAGCCCAAATATATTTAGTATAAAATGAACCTACAGCTGTGACTTTTTGTCGGTGTAAAAAGCAGGATGAAAGAGGATTTGACAAACAATACTGCCCGTTTGCTCTCTTCTTCCTTCCAATTTAGCCAGTGCAAATAAAAAGAGTGTGCTGCCATCTAATGGCCGACAGAGGAATTGAATTGAAAATAATCAGGATTCAATCTGTACAAATACGTACTACTCAGTCGCCGATGTACTTTCAACAAATAATCAAACGCAGAAATGCAAAACGTACTACTGTACTTCCTTGATACCAATGATTACTTTCCTTTTAAGCGGGACTTCCGCGCCATCTTGTTGCCTTTTTTAAAAAGAACCGCGACTGGACAGGAGTTCACAGTCACTCACGATCCCTCACCCACTATTTCGATGGACTCTTTGTTGTAGAGCTTCTTGTTCCAGTAAAGCATGCGCAGGAAGGGGAAGGAAGTGAACAGGACCAGACATATTCCCAGGAACATGTAGCCGGTGAAGTTGGCAAAGTCCATGCCCTGCGAGAGTGAAATTCCAGGGTTACATTTTGACATTTTGTTATGAAGAAATGTTAAATATATGCTCAGGACCAACCAAAAATAAGTTATTTTACTCATCAAATGTGTTTTTAATTAACCGGCTGATTAATTGGTGATCCAAATATTATTCAACAAAATATCGGAATCTCCATCAACCTTAAAAAATATATATTTTCTTTTGCACTTATAAAATGTATGTTATGTAATTATGTCCTTACATAATTTTTTATTTTTTAGGAAAATAAAGCAAACGCAATTTGCTCGTAGAGACAACGTGGAAGCAAAAGTCATTTTCGCTGGAAGTTGGAATTACAGAAAATTTAACTGGTTGCTCCCGGAAGAACGAGCCATGCAGCTGCAAATTGGACTTTATGTTTTTTTTTTTGCAGCCATTTAACCGGAATAAAATTTGAATGGAGGAAAACGACATTACGCAAAGCGCTAAATTTGAAAAATGCGCAGTGGTCAGAAGGGGGCCACTAAATTGTGAAAATGTTCATTTTTACTAAACACATTCACGTAGCATATCAGCAAACGTTGGCTAGCACTGGACCGCCGTTTGTTATCATCTCCGCGGAGCATCACCAGGCCTCGCATCCCCTCCTCGTTCACCAAGCAGCTTCCCGCTGACACGTGCGCTTGACATTTTGGCCTTTAGCGGGCACGCCGGCCGTATCCGCTCTGTTGATTCCAGCAAATGGTTTGTCTTGGCGCCGGGGTACGGCGAGGAGGGGGGGGGATGCCGGTTGGGTCGTGGCTGGACTCTGATAAGGACAGCTTGTGTGTGCATGTATGGTTTGCTCGGCTGTTTGTTTGCTTGCGTGTCACGGGGGATATTTTCGGGCGCAATCCAGAGATAGACACGGCGGCCGAGCTTTGGAGTGTGTGTTGTCGTTTAGACCGCGTCCGAGTGTCAAAATACTTTGTGACTGTGCTTAAGTTGATTTTTCAGGTATCTGTACTTTGTCTTTTAGTTTGTTTTTTTTTTACAAATAGGCTTGTTACTTTTTTCAACCTACATGAAGGATGACCCTGACTTTCTTTTTCCACTTTTGTTACTTTTTTACTGAACCAGTATCTCCTTCAACCAGAGTCTATTTTTAAGTGTTTTCACACCTGCATCTAAGTGACACGACGCGCCGTCAGCGTGAACGGCGAGGACACAGAAAGCCAGCGTGGGTGAGCACCTACTTGTCTGCGCAGGTCCTGATTGGACACAATGATGACGTTCGGCGGGTCGCCCACAGCTGTGGCCGCGCCGCCGATATTGGTGAAGATGACTTCGGCGATCAGGACGTGTCGGGGGTCCAGGTTGAGCACCTCACACAACCTGCAACGAAAGGCGCACACCAAGGAAATATGAAGAATACTCGTCGGAAATGCGATAGCTTGTCCGGTACGGCAGTTTTGAGAGTTCTCGAGACTGAACTGAAACGGTGCCATTTGGGTTTCAAATGAGCCGTTTCTCATTTCGTAGGTCAAATAAGTTGTCTATTCTATTTTTATAAAAACACATTTTATTTTTAGATGTCTTCCAATGAAGTGGCAAAATCTTTTTTGCTAAGATGCGTTGTTGGTCGCTGTTGAATGTATTTATTAAAGTAACTTGCAAACTGTTACTTTTAAAATCAAGTAATCAGTAAAGTAACTCAGTGACTTTTTGAGGGTAACTGTGGCAAGACTGACCACCGCTAAGGAATTTGTCCAAATCAGCCCAAATCCAAGATAGATGGCTGAGTGTAATTTTTTTGTTTTGTTCCCAAGTCATCAAAAGTGGGCGGAGCATCACATCAAAATTCAATGCGCCGAAAAACTCCAAAATGGCGGCACCTGATGGTGACGGGGGTGAAGAGCATCATGGTGGTCACGTTGTCCAGGAAGGCCGAGAGGATGGCGGCGATGAGGCACAGGATGATGATCATGGGCCACACTCGGCCTTTGGAAAGGCGGTAGGCCTGCCGGGAAGGAAGCAAGGAATGAGGAGTCAGCAACCGTCAGCAAGCGGACATGTCAGCTGTGATGCTGAGATCCACGAGGATGACGCAAATCCAAAATTAAAGCGCAAGTCGGCGTCCGAAGGGTTGCAAATGGGGAGGAAATTTATCGGTACATTTCGAGAACGTTAAGCGGAAATTTCCAGGGGACGTTAAAAACATTTTCGAGCTAAGCCACGTATTTTGCAAAATAAAAAATCTATTTAATATTATACGTATTTAATATTTAATTGTCTAGCATAAAGAGCGGAACAAAAATGCAAAATTTAGAGTTCAGTATCTTGTAATTGTAAGAACTTTTTTTACGTTACAGATTGAGTAAAAGATTTTCCTCCTCTAATGTGTACTCGATTTTTTTTTTTTTTTTTTAAGAAAATCTCCAGGAATTGTGTTCTATTGAAAATTCTGCATTTAGAATTCATATATCAACTATTTTCTCATATCTGCTTTATACATTCTAAGCTTTTTCTCATGTGTAAATTATTTTTTTTTCACATTTCACAAAAAATACTTTCAAATATCGTAAAATATTTTTCTCAAATATGATAACATATCTTAACTTATTTCCTCATAATCGTACTATAATATTTGTATTTTTTTATCCTTCATATGTATTTCATGATAGAATTTCACAGATTTTTTACATTTCAGTATATTTTTCAACATGAAAGTTATGCTGTATACTGTACAGTATGTAAGATTTTCTTCATATTTATTGTGACATGTTGAGCTTTTTTTCTGCCAAGGTGAGAAAAGTTCAATCTTAGTGCAGCACACAAACCAAATCTGTGCTGAGTGCTAAACCGACGTGAGAGGCTCGTCTTTCCCACTCAGCGCGTTAACATTCATCAGCCTTGATTATCATCTCCGCCTTGGCCCGGAGGACACATTCCGCATATTCGGGATTACCTGGAAGAGTTCCTGGAGTTTGCGCACGTATCTTGACCTCCAAGACGAGGGGGGAGACGATAATGAAGGGCGGCAAATTCAATTTACACTCGTGAAAATCAAGCTAGGCTGACAAAGAGCTTCAAACGTGGCAACTCTTCCATCCCCGTGTGAAATTTATGATCTCGGGCCAAAGTGTGAGGAGGTCACGGTGACCTTTCACCTGTTAACCTGCTCATCGGAGGACATTCCCCAGAAGGGCAGGAGTGGGAAAGGAAAAAAAAAAAAACGGAGGCCATTTCATCTCATCGTCAGCGGTGACCTACTTCCGGGCCGCTAAACACAGCAAATGTCATCCATGCGCGGCCGTTCAAATGTCAAGTGTGTGAAGAATAGCCGAGAGGTCGACATCAATCTGGCCGCATCGCTTTTCGACTCAAGTGCAAGTGGGCACCAAAACGCACCTTGACAGCGCAGTAGTCGAAGAAACCCGTCTCGGAGAAAATGGCCACCAGCACCATCTGGAAGAAAGGCGACAACGTTTGGCAATTTCACACAACTCCGGTCCGGATATTGAGTTCCTCACAATAAGTTGGGGCTTAACAATTACTTATCTTATCTTGGTCAGACATGCAGCAATTCATTGTCATTTATTTGATTTTCCTTTTTTTTTTTTCCATCTCATTAAATTTGATTACATTTTTAATCACATTTTATTCATCGCGATATTTATAACAAAACGTTATTGTTGGCGAACGGTCTTTGAAGACACTCAATGTGCTTCAGACTGTTTCGTATTCACGCAGCATCACGAGCAACTGCAGGTTCAGTATTTTGCTCAAGGACACTTCGGGCCGGGAATCAAACTCAAAACCTCTGGGTTGGGAGACGCCCACTCAATCACTGAGCCATGCCGTCATGCACACATGTTATTATCAAGTTATTACAATTTGATTGAATTTAATTTCACTTCACTATTTTCTACATGTTCTTTTTTTAGATCAGACAGCATCTAATTATGTTTAGTTGTAGTTGTTGTTGTTGCTTTTACTTTATTTTATTTACATTTTTTTTAAAAAAGTCATTTAATTTTTGTTTTCTTTTCAGCTAATTTTATTTTTCTTTCCGTGAAAGTTAACAACGCAGCTCGTTTATTCACGTAAAGTTAACTCTTAATTAGTTATCACCATTTTATTTTATTTTTACTTTCTTGGGTATTATTTTTAGACCAATTTTATTTTATCTAGCTAAAATAAAAATTTCATTGTTTAATTTAATCGAACATATTGATCACAAAACTCCACTGATTTAAATTACTTTTTTAAATTTAATTCTATCTCCTAATCTAGTGTCTCCATTGCTAAAAGATATTAATTGAACAACAAAAGTTGAACGATTGATTTCCTCATAGTAAGACAGAATGTTTATTTTTTAAATGAACATTATTCTTTTCCCATTTTATTTTTAATTGTTGTCACTGCCCACTTTTTTTTCATATACAGTATATATTTTGAGTGTTTGGAGACCTGTTGAATTTGGGTCATTTGTTTTTTTTTTGGTGGTTTTTTTGTAGGGCATCATTCTTGTAACAGTATTATGTGAGCTGTTATTATTTATTGCCTCCAAGTAATCATCCTGTCATGAGTGCAATTTTTAGCATTAGTGCGTTTGTTTCATCTTCACACAAAAACCGAGCGGGACATGCTCGTAACCATGGAGACTGGCTTTTAAAATGGAATGATCGGTGTTGGAAGTGCAGACGGACGGACCGCGTCCCGGGGTCTCACCATGCCAAAGAGCAGAGCCAGAGTCTCGTAATCGATCCACTCCACCACCTGGACCAAACTGGGGCGCTGAAAACAAACAGCAACCGTTAAGTGCAAATTCGGTGCAAGAATCAGTCAAGAAATGTGGAAGTGTAACGGTAAATGTGGAAAAATCTTAATTTGAGATTGAAATTTGAACATTTGGGAAAGTACTCAATATTTTCCAAGAGGTCGTGAGTTTGACTTAAGAATGGCAAACGTGAAGAACTTTTTTTTTTTTTTTTTTTGGTGGAACGTCTGCAAAATGTGGGCTGCCTAATAGGAAGTTAGTGAAACGCTGAATTTGTTGAACATGTGAAGAACTTACATCCCCAATGATGGCCAAAGCGGACAAGGCGGCCAAAGATCCCAACATGGCCGCCAGAGTGCGATGGACGATCTGCAAAAGACAAACAAAAACAACGTTAGCGACTCAACACGTCAGAACACTGGAGAGAAGAAAATTATTTTCTATCTCCAACAAGCACCTTTACTACAAATACTGCTTTAAAAAGTCATTGCAATACTATTCCAACTCCTATTAGGGAATTAATTTTCCTACAAGAACAACTCACTACTACTGTGACATTACAACTCATTATTTGTCTACTTGAAGAATTCCTTTTACTTTTATAAATACTATTCCAATTCATCTCATCACCTCTACTACTTTTCCTGTGAGAACTACTGATTTGACTGCTTTTACTCCCATTCATTTCACCCATCACATTAACTTGTACTACTCCTCCTCAACTATTACAACTAGCTACTACTATAAGAAGCACAACTATCTATTTTATTCCTACAACTGCAACTACTAATTTGTGCTCGAGACCCCGTCTGCAGATAACAAACTCATCGACCACAGCGCACAAGGCATCTGTAAAGCCGTCAAGTCTTCAGTCGAAAGGGTCTTTTTCCTCCCAGGACGGCCGTACCTCGAAGATGATGAGAATGTAGACGCCCGTCAGGATGATGCCGGCGATGGCCACCTGCGTTTCCACGCCGACGTAGAGCGACTGGTGGGTGATGGAGAGCGGTACCACCTCAGCGTCCATCATGAAGGCTTGCACTGTGATCGCGATGGGGTCGCTGTTTTCAAATGAAGAGAGTAAAGGTAAAAAGTCGGCAGAAAAAAATTGTATAGTAGTACAAATGCCAGAAAATTTGACTAAAGTACAATAAGAAAGTAATTGTACTTCGCTACTTCTGTGTGTGGCGTACCTGCTGAGCATCTCAAATGTTTTGGTGAGCACCATCTGGTCGCTTCGCTCGCTGTGCAGAGGGATGGTCCAGTTGTAAATCACCTGGGAAAAAAAAAAAAAGATTAAGCCAAGTCTTGAAAGAAATCTGTCTCAAATCTATTCCCAAATCTTTGACGTTGCTGGTGCTGCTGTTTTGGTTAGCAAGTGTGAGTCACCTGCTGCGCTCTCCTCCTCCTCTGGCCTGGCGGGTCGGTCTGCTCCACCTGGACGAGGACGTACTCCTGGTTGTCAAGGTCCACCACGCCGCCGCTGAAGGGGCCGCCCACCTGTAGCTTGAGGAGAGCGTTGTCCCGGAAATCGGTCAGGTTCATCGCTGCCATGGATGTCAAGGAGGAAACCGGCCGGATTGAGAAACGTGGCCTTCTATTGTTTCTTTGGAATTTTTAGCGGATACAGAAGCTGTCGGTGGACGAGACCGCCAACATCCTCCAAGGGTTGTCCCGATCGGGATACATGCTGAAGAACAGCTGCAAAAACAAGTTCTCGGTTTAAAAGTGATCAAATAAAAATTCTACATAAATTGCTGCAGCAGCCGTGATTCTGAGCTAGCTTCTGCTCAGTCTCAGTTAACCGATTATGACACACTTACACTGCACAGAACAACAATCGTGAAGATGGTGGCTACTTTGGAGACGCGGTAGCAGCATCTGCAAAAAGAATTGTATATATATATCATATATATTATATTATATATATATTTAATTATTATTATTTTTAATTAATTAATTAATTAATTAATTTATTTATTTTCTAGGGCATGGCAAAAATTTATTAGAATCAGAAAATCACTTATGATTTAAAAACCTCAAGTGCACCAAATTGTTCCACCAACTACATCAAGATATATATCGATATTTCCATCTCTAATATATATACATACAAGTATATATATTGTATATACACTCTTATACATCCTGGTCCTCACTTGACACTTCTGGCAATCTTGAAGCTGAGGTTGAGGTGCTCTCGAGGGTCGCTTTTGTCCGACGAGTTGGAGCGCAGAAGAGACAGACTGGTCACCTCGCTGCCCAGTCGGTATCTCCTCTCCAGGTCCATGGCGCTGCTGTCCCAAGGCTCGTCTCCGCCGTAGAAACTGGGATTATGCACGGTCATGTAGGCCATGCTGGAACATGAGCAATAAAAGCCAACCTTAGATTTGTTTCTTTTTTTTTTTTTTTGCAATCATCTAAGGTGTTGCAACATGCTCACCTGTCATCTTGCGAGAACCTCAGCAGAGGCGACCTTTCGGAGATGCTGCCTGAATTTGTCTTGGTGCTGAGAATATTAACCATGTTAAAATTGTGCCTGGAAAAAAAAATAACAGACGGCATAAGCAAAAAAAAAAAAAACTGTCAGTCGCCCATTTGGGGGACATTTGGGTGAATTTGTCAAGGCGTTGGAATGTGCCTTTTTTTTTTTAACTTCCCAAGGCGCACTAATGGGTGAGTTTTGGTTGTTTTGTGTTCAGTTAAAAATATCCAGTGTTACATTTTCTCAAGGAGCGAAAAGGCTTTTTCGCGAACTCTGACCGGGACTGAGCAGGTGTCACATCTGTGCGAGCAGGCTGCCAGATGCGCCCTTGCCCCGAGACACACGACTCCATCATTAAGTTGGCTTTTTTTTTTCCTTCTTTTTTTAAATCAACCTGCTGCTGCGGTTCGTCATATGGAAAAATTACGAAAAACAAATCCCATCGGGCGTGTCAATTTGGGTCAAGACGGCTTTTGGGGAGCATTTCAAAATTGGACGAAAATGTCAAGAAGACACGCCTCAAACCAAAAATGACTGACGTGTATCTTGCGAGAGCTCAGTTCAGCAAGCATCAACGGATTTTAGTTTGTGTTTTTGATGACACATTGAAATTTGACAAAAGATTTGGGAAACAAAGGACTCTAAAGTTATGCAAAACTTGCACAGTTTAGCAAACATCAAAAGATTACCACTGGTCTCCAGTCGGTCGCAGCGGTTTTTAAGTGGTTTGCTTAAATTTTGCTTCAAGCAAAATTCCAAACGAACGTCTCCAAAGCCTCAAAAAACATTGACATTTTAACCCTCGCTATTCCCGAAGTCACCCAAAAGTCTCCCAAAACAAAATCTGAAGGTCGTCCTTTCCAGCCAGTCCTCACCCGTCTTCTTGTCGAACAGGCAGGAACGACTCTGCGTGGATGACACACTGTCCCGTTGGCAGACCAGCCGACTGTTGCTGAAGTTTCTGCGCCTCGCGCCTCTCCGAGATGCCCTGCAACAGACGCAGTTCGTCGAAATTCCCCGCGGTCTGGTGGACCGGTGCCGAGGCCTGGGATATTTCCAGGTCCAGGTTGCTTGTGTTTTCCAGGTACATGATGACACTGCAGGAGGGGAACATCAGAGGAGATGGTCAAGCACGTATGCCACAGTGAACCTCCACTCACAAAATAGAAGATTTTTTTGGGAGGGACCAATGAAGAATATTTTTCTCATCGCAGGCTAAAGTCAATTCTCGCATAAAAATGTTGCTTTGGTGCCAAACATTTATGTTGAAATGAGTGGAGGAGTTTTATTTTTAGGCCACAGTCTTGTTTAATGGGGCGGAAAGGAGGCTTTGTCGCCATCGTGTGGCCGCATTCGGCAGTTACATTTTTTTTCAGCAGGCGTCAATTACCGTCCTTTTTTTCCCCTGACTCTTTGAATCCCTGTTGCAACCTGCTGATGAATTCAACCGTAAACTAATAACTTCACAGTTTTGAAAATTCAGCCACAGAAGCCAGTTTAAATCAGCAATGTGAATTTTTCCTGGCGTAGACCCACAAAAAAGTCTTGGAATCCATTCTGAAAAACCGACAGGAAGGTCAGCATTTCGGTTTAAAGAGGACATCTTCACTTTATAATGTGAAAAAATATGTTTTTGTTATTGTTGTTTAATGACTTGCCATAAAATCCAAACGGAGCAAAGGCGGCTGAGTAGCGGGATAGCCGCCATTTTTCGCCATCACATGACCAGCAAATGCGAAGGGCAACCGTAAATCCAATACATCAGCTGAGCGAGGCCACGGCGGCAGGGGGTCAGTGGACCGGGTCGGCTCCATCAGACATGTGCTCAGGAATCCGTCGGGATTATTGCTCACATGGACGTCGACCAGAGCTCACGTGCCGTGTGATCATACGCCTCCGAAGAACGAGACTTTCAGAGAGTTGCTGCAGTTGATTGCTCCGGCAAACTAAATGTATTCGTTCATTGTCAGGCCAGGGGTGTTTCTAGAACCCCTCGCCCATCTAAGTTCATGTCTGACCAGCTATTAGTTAGCTAAACTGGCAAATTAACACGCCTTTGCTGTTTTTTGGTTTCAAAATGTCGGATTATATGTAAAATCACAGGTATCAAACTCAAGGCCAGATCTGGCCCGCGACCTCATTTTATGTGGCCTGCAAACGGCAAATTGTGTGCATCAATTTCCTGTTTCTAGCACTTTTTTTTTTCACTTTTAACAACAGTGAAATATGAGATAATGTCATTTATTTGTTACCAATCATCCCCCCCTTAAAAATTTATTTATTTAAAAATTGATGAACAAAGAATTACTTGTACTTGCTGGGTTCTGATTTCAAAACTGGGTTTCCATCAATTTGTTGTGTATACGTAATAATTTAAGATGATCGTACATTTATACGGGTTCTCACGTCACTGACATAAATAATAATAATAATAATTAATAATTTTGCCCTTTATTAGTCCCACAATGGGGAAATTCGAGATTCGAACCCAGGCCTCCTGGGGAGACTGGGTCCTGAACGCGGCGCCTTAGACCACTCGGCCATCCTGGCAGCCCTCGGCCATCCTGGCAGCCAAAAATGAGGAACGCTTCACGAATTTGGCCCTTAGAGGGAAACCATAAATATGATGTGGCCCATCTGCAAAAATTTGACACCCCAATGTTAGATGTTTCCAGAATCCCAAATAAAACCTGATGAATGCAAAATCCAGCAATGCCACCCAAAATGCTAACGCTATGCTACTTTCAAATATTAGAATTTCGGTTGTCTGCGCTTTCGGCAGCGTTGAGGCCAGCATTGAAGGCTTTGCTGGTCGTGACAATCCGTCAATTGAAAGATGTCAGAGTCCAACCCGTGGCCACCCGCAAAGCCGAGTCTCTACGCACGGAGCTTTCACTTGACTCGCGCGCTGGTGGCGTGAGAATAGCCGGCAGTTTTGCTTCTGACGTTTTCACAAACCGCATAACAGCCTTGTCCAATTCATGTGATAGGCCTCATGAATGAGCTCTTTTGTGGCCGCCTCCTGCCCGCCGGCTGCACGAGCAAGACAAACTGCTTTTTTAACAATTTTACACTCTTCGCTTCGTTGAATCACACACAATATAAACCTTCCATATTGGGCGGGTCAAATTTGACCGATTTTAACGCCAATACATATAACTATAAATGTAATTTTTTTCCCACCTTGACTTATGATGACTTTTTCTAAAGTGAGCAAAATACTCAAATGAAAATATTTTGAAATGTCATTTTTTGTTTTCACTCTCGTCGAGATCAAGACTTTCAGGTGTTCTGACTTAGTTGAGATTAAATTTGCCAAGTTGATATTGAGACAAGACCAGGACTTTGGGAAGGATTCTGTACATGAGGTCCGCAGATATGTAAGCACCTGCAGCTCATTTTGTATTTAATGAGAGTCACCACAGTGTCAAAGGGAAATTGACAACGCTGCGATCACGCACAGATCGCAGCGTCTTTTCTTCGTGAGATGTGAGGGCGCTTCATAGCTGCTTGGAGCTCTAGTTACGATTTTTACGATCATACAAGTGAGTATACCAGCATTGGAATTGTCCAACCTCTAGAATCATATTGGCACCTCCCATCTATTCCCCATTGAGAATGCAATCAGACTCTCGAAACTAGGATGAAAAGCACTGACAGGAGAGACATTTAAAAATTAATTAAAAAAAAACAAAACATGAATTAGCCTGCTAACTAGCAACCAAATAGACGGGAAAAAAATCTCTGCCTGACGACCCCCCGTCACCTTTAAGAAAACTTCTGATATTTTTAGTAACACCTCGACAAGTATTTTGAACTTCTTCAATGACATCTGAAACATCGTTACTAGTTGCAGAACAAACATTCAAGCATATGCTTTGTGGTTTTTGTCACGGTGTAGTTGGATGTTATCAAGCGAAATATTGGAATGAAAAAAATGTGCAAAAATCATGCTGTTGTTAAAAAAACAGCATGCTATCATCTTATTATTGAATTATTTTGCTAATTGAAAGTTCACCACATGCATTTGCCAAAATATGACCACCCTGTCGTTAAGATGAAATATTTGTTCTGTTTTACTGCAGCTTTAAAACCAGATCCGCTTTAAATTTTAACATGAGCTCCATTTGAGGAGAGGAGATGAGCGTCTACCTACATGTGCAAAAGTTCTTCAAGATGATGACGAGGATGGCGGCTCCGGTTCGCGACCTCCTGCCGGCTGGCCACTGAAGAAGAAGATGGAGGAGATGGAAGATGGAAGGGAGGGAGGCTGGAGGTGTTGGCGTCTCGTCTCCTCTCCCAGGGTAGGAGGCAGATGTTCCTCGGCGGCCCGTTGTACGAGAGCTCGGCCAGCAGGAGAAAGAGGAAAAGGAGGAGGAGGAGGAGGAGGCCCAATCTTCTAATAGCGGCTTAACAGCAAGACTTTGGCCATTCCCCACCCCCTGCAGACGCTTTTACACGTAATCCTCACAACATGAGTGCATTTTTGCACCACTCCTTATTTTACTGGTGGTCTTATTTTCGACTTTGGAACTTTTTCTCTCCTAATTTGTGCACAACTGAAAGAAGTTGTTGTGTTGATGAGTATTGTGTGTTTACTTATATTGACTTATATTTTTAATTTGGGTATGTTCATGTTTCTTACTTGTTTTTTTTTGTTAACACGATAATAAACTGTATATTGCTTTGTTGATAAATAAAATAATACAATAGGGCTGTGCAATTAATCGAAATTCAATTACAATTACTACACTCAATGATTATAAATTGGCATAATCGTAAAAAAACGATTATTAAATATTGGCATATATTATTAAATACAGGACATTGTTAAAATAATACTACCAGATTTTGCCGCAGTTTTCTATGTTGGAAAAAATAATGTTGTTTACTTCATGTACGAACGATTTTGTACTGTGAATGCACATGAAGGTACATAAACAGATTGTTAAAACAGTGACTTTTAACACGGTAACAACTTTGCTAATTAAAACAGAACAGACCCAAGAGAAAAAAAAATCAAGATTTATTTTGCATATTTTCTGAACTATAGAGCGCCCCCACTGGTGAAAGAAAAATGCACAGAAATGCTGCACCGTTGTATTAGCCGCATGGTTCAAAATCGAGGAGAAAAAAATAGCGGGAAATACGGTAATTTTGCAATGTCTAATAATATAGTGAGTATACTTGAGTTCAGAATTTGGGCGTTCTATTGAAATTTATTATTTAGATATTACAACAGTTCAAGGAGGCCGTAAAGCATCTGAGTGAACTTCACACATTTAAAGGCAGCGAAAGGTCAAAGAGATCACAGACAAGCCTTTTGAGGAAAGTGTGTGTTTGCGTGTGATGTTCGGGGTTTTGGCAGGTTCAAGCCTAATTACATCTCGGGGTCAAAGGCTACGGGATCAGATCCACATCCATTCAGGTCACTTTAAATCAGCCGACACTTTCAATAACATACGTCCCTTACGAAGCAAAACCCGCCCAAAAAAATGTCTGTCTGGTAGTTTTCAGGTTTGGGATGTCTTTTGAGAAGCGCCTCTCACGCGGACTATGTGATGCAGCGTTTTTCTTTTTATTTTCTGTGTACTACTTAGAAAAAGAGAAACGTCACGAAGAGTTGAGCCCATTCATTGGTTGGTTGATTGTCAGAAGCGAGACTCAACAATGTGCTGCTTTGACTCAGTGCAGTCACCTGCTCTACATGGTCAAACATGAGGATGCATGAGAGGACACATGAGGGGGGGGGGGGATCACGACCACCACCAAACAGACTCCAAATGACTGGACGACAGCTGAACAACAAGGATGACATGGGACTTATGATGTGGTATGCTTTGGATCGCGACCTGTTCCTTTTCAAATAAGAAGTCCTAGTAAATAGTGACAACCAAATAAAAATACTATTTTTCAATTTAATGCTGATGGATTTGTTGGAAACAAAATTCTTGGATTATCTGTACAAACTGATTTCTATACCGATTTTCTGCCCAAATCAGAATGACAAAAATCATGCTTTTAAGGAAGAAACAAGCTTGATTTGTTCTAGTCAGCCACAAAAAAAAGGGCCACAGGGCTCCAAGTTTGATATCATTTTCTGTCATCTTAAACGACGCAACTATCTAAAATAAAATGTTTTTACTCCGCACAGGAGCATCATGTGTTGGCTCCAGGCTGCCTGTGAAAACTCCACATCCCAGCAGCCACTGGGAGGTGATGAAAATTTGATGGAGCGTCAACGTCCCAAATAAAGTTAAGATGTTGGATTGGGAATTTTTGGCAGAAAAAACTTTTGAAAATATTTCTTTATTTTTTGCAGCTCAAGGGTGTGCAGACTTTTTATATCCACTGAACATGTCACTGAAACCTTTTTAATCATCTAGAGCAGGGGTGGGCAAACTTTTTGATTGGCGGGCCACAATGGGTTCTAAAATTTGACTGAGGGGCCGGACCAGGAGCGGCTGGATGGAGTGTTTTGGTAACCTTACCTCATCTGAGAAAAAACCCCAAAACATTTAATTTGAAATGAAAGTGAATAAAAGCATCACAACAATAAATATGTCTTAGAAAAACCACAGTATTTCGAAAATAAAACATTACCAAGGTTTATTCATTCCATTTTTTTCAAGTTCGGCGGGCCAGATTAAAACGTTTAACGGGCCGCATGTGGCCCCCGGGCCACAGTTTGCCCACGCTTCATATAGAGAGAGAAGACAGAAAGGTGAGCAGCCAGCTTTGACTAACTACTTGCATGAAAGCTCAAAATGTTTTTTGATGTATAGGAGGGGGAAAAAATGAATTTCAGTGAAGGCTGAAAAATGTCTTCGATGTTTACAAAATAAAAATGTCACGCCGTAACCTACTACATTTGAGTGGATTGAACTCGGCCTTCACTCTCTCGCCTGCAGCCCGACTGTATGAGAGCACCTGACTCTCAGCAGCGTAATGTACTTTTGCTCATTCTTCCTGGGAAAAAAAAAGGCCACACTAAGTCCACAAAGAATGCAATTGATTTTTAAGCCGAGCCTTCCCCTCATGCCTTTGAACTACTCAGAAACATGGCTCGTTTTTTTTCTTGTGGAGTACGTCCGCGCGCGCACTGGGAGTGGAAGGGCGAGGAGGCTTCTTCCAGTCACATAACATGGCAACGCAAAGGATGTGAAGGAGTGGTCATCCATGCACACGGGCTCTTAAGACAAATCATCATAAGGTCACTTCTGCAGAGGAAATTGCGGGAGATTGCTTTTAAGTGCTACACATTTTAACAAACTTTGCAGCACACAAGGCCACTAAAAAGAAAAAGTCATATTTTTGGACAAAAATAAAGTTTTTTGCCTTCAACGTCGCAAGATGCTGGACACCTCTGCGAAAATTAAATTACTAACATGTAATATAATCAGTATTTCTTTTGCATATTCTGGAAAAAAAAACTGAAAATGGACTTTTAGGAGGATGACAAAATGCTCAATCGCGAACACACACGCACATACGCAAGAATGACAGTTTTGCGTTAACTACATGGCACAGTCATATTTTATTCTGTATATTTATTTATGTACACACATTCACTGGGGAGATACGGTGATAACAGACACTTCAATAGACCGACGTCTGAGAAACAACTATATTTTCAAAACGATTATTCATTTGCAGAGACAAAAAAAAAAAGGGGGGGGCAGCTAATGTTCATCCACTTCTATTTACAGAGACGTCATTACAATATAAACAAAATATAATCGTGGGATGGCTCGTCGTCTAAGCTCTTAATGCTTCACAGCTGGTTGCACGCACACACACGCACACGGACACACAGATGAGTGCGTCTAACCCGCAGGAATGCGTGCATTAAAAATAAAAAATAAAAAATTCAAATAAAATTCCACCTGGACTCGCCTTCGCACTAAACCTGCAGGAGGTCAGTGTCCAGTGAGGTAGTCCTGGGTGGAGTCCGAGGCGAAGGAGTCGGCGTCCTCGTTGTCCGAGTCGTTGCTGCTGTCGTCAGCGGCCGGCTCGCCCGATAGGGCGATTCGGGCGTAGTCGTCCGTGTCGATAGACTTGCAGAAGTGGATGGCGTACTTGAGCTTCTCCTGCAGCACCTGCTTGCACGAGTAGCGCGGCAGCTTGAGGAGGAAGAAGCACGTGTACGACTCGGGGAGGAAGTGGTCGGGAGGGTTGTATTTGTCTAGCACCTGAAAGGATGAATAAATAAAATTTACTTTGGTATGTCAACAGGGAATTTTATTTATTTATTTTTTTGCTTTGAAATGCAACACGGGGCCATTCTCTGGACGAATAAAGGCCGTCTTTATCTTTAAGTTTAGTGTCAAAATACATGCTTGCTCCAGTCCATGTTTGGTGTGGTACACAACATGTCACCAAACATGTACAAAATATTTTCATAAATGTTCTTACCTGTACGACAAAGTCACGTCCGCGGAAATCTGCGATGGTGCGCGGCAGCCGTGTGCGCCCCCAGACGAAGCGCAAGAAGAGGGAGCGCTCCGTGTTGGAGAAGGACTCCATCACCTCCCAGAACCACTGCACCAGCGGGGCCGTGGGCTCCACGCCCTTGTAGGTGGCCACAGACTTCAGCAGGTGCAGCGGGATGTCGGGGCTTCCGCACACCTGCACGCAGAGAATATGTTTAGTCGCGTATATAAAGGTCAGAAAAGTTGAGAACGTAGCTTTGTTCACTCTTCGAAGGAGAACAAGAAATCGCCAAAATCACCCGAAAATTGTTGCTTTAAAACAAAATGGCAGATATGGTGCGTTTTTGTGTGAGCGTGGCTACTTCAAACTTTTTTTGTAGAACCTGAGAGATAAGTTGATCAAATTTCATGTTGCCATGAAAACTGCCGTTTTTCATGGCTGATTTTTTTTTTTTTGTTAAATTCTTCGGGACCCAACTCAAGCCAAAATGACAAACTAAAATGGCTGACTTCCTCCAACTTTCCAGGAATGGCTTCTTGGGACTTTTTTGTGGGTTTATTCATGATCGACACGCCCACAAAGTTTCATGCTGCTCAAGGAAACTGTCTTCAGGGGTTATTACAGTAGTTTCTTGTTTCATGCTACAGCCACAGACTGATCAAAATACAAATAGTATTCATTTTAGTTCGGCTTAGCTGTTTAGAAAATGTGGTTCAAATTTGGTTGTGATTGGATTGAACAAAACCTGGTGGCCAAGACAGTCACGAGGAAAAAGCCAAAATTACCCTAAATTGTCGCTTCAAAAAAATGGTAAACTGAGTGCGTTTCTGCGCATTGGTTTTCTGAGACTTATTTTTGTGAATCTAATTGCGTCTATCAAATTTCAAGTTATTAGGTGAAAGCAGCTTCAGGGCCTGAAGCTTCATAGATTTCTTGTCATAGAGCGACTTATCAAACTTGACTGGTGTGCCGACCAAACCCCAAATTGACCCCATTAAAAAAAAAAAAAAAGCGTCTGTCACCATGGTTTCCAGTTCGTATCCGGTGAAAAGTGACAGCACAGGAACGGGAACGACGCGGGCCATGCCCTCCCGCACGGCTGACACCTGCTCGTCAAACTCGTGCAGCCTGCACAGCAACAACAACAGCGGCAGCACAGAGTGAATATTAACCGATGTTTCCTTTGATGACATGTGACTCCATTCCTGCAGGTGGCGGTACTGAGCATGACGTATTCTTGCACTGACCTGTAATTGATGGCGAGTCGCACGTATTCGGCGCGATTGTCCAACGTGATGTGCGAGTACTTGGAGCTGAGCTGGATGTCCTGACCGCTGGCGTTGGGCACGGTGAAGGGCAGAGTCATGGCCTCAAACTCCTCAGACGTCGCCTCGTTGTCGCGGATGTACATCAGGCCAGGAATGAAGTCCTTGTCCACCTGAAGTCAAGGCAATTTGAGCTGAAAGGTTATTCAAAATCCTTTTTTCCCCCCTGTTGCCTGATTGGACCTCACCTAATAAAAATTGATTCATTCAGAAATGAAAGAATTTCAACCAATCACGCATGGTTGTGGTGTAGATGACTTGTGTACAAGCTAACAAAGACGCGCACATACGCACCAAGGCACGCAGCATTCACGTTGCTCAGTCTTGTGCTTCCCCCAAAGTGATAAATATTCCTGACCTAACCTTTGTGATATCTCAAGGGCAGAGCATGTGAACACGAATGTGTGAGTGCGCGTGCATACGAGCAGAAACAAGGAAGAAGGGAAGCTCATGATTGCAGCGTGAAGCCACTGGTGCATTACTACGACAGCGTCGGCCAAAGAGCGACGAGTACGTTCCCATTCCTGACGGGGATTACCAAGGTTTTAATGAGCCTTGGAATGTAGAGCAATGCGCTCCTTTTACAGTAGAAAAAGCTCACCATGAGGGATGTAATTACATCACAACTGCTAATGGTGAGAGGTGTTCCTGCATTCTTCAATTTGATGCAGCATAGCCAGAGTCAACATTTTATAGATTTATTTATTTATTTTTTTTAGTCGTCTACACTGATTGGCTGAGAAACCGTTGTCCGTTTAGAGCGGGGTGGGCAAACTTTTTGATTAGCGGGCCACAATGGGTTCTAAAATTTGACAGAGGGGCCGGACCAGGAGCAGATGGATGGAGTGTTTTGGTAACCGAACCTCATCGGAGAAAAAAAAGACATTCAATTTTAAATGAAAGTGAAGAAAAGCATTACAGAAATTATGTGTCTTTGAAAAACCACAGTATTTAGAAAATAAAACATTAACAAGGTTTATTCAATGAATTTTTTTCAAGTTTGGCGGGCCGGAGTAAAATGTTTAGCGGGCCGCATGTGGCCCCCGGGCCGTAGTTTGCCCATACCTGGTTTAGAGCCATCCAATTGCGCTGTGATTTGATGTGTAAATATTTGTATGTTGATACATTCAGATGGGATTCAAGTTTATTATTTTGTAATGCAAGAGTTTCTTTAAAAAAAAATTAAAAATTCTTGCTGTAGCAAGTGCTATTAAAATATGGTGTATTCCAGATATGGCAGAAAATAAGTGAAAACAAGTTTATATCAGCAGCAGGTCCAAAGTGGTCTCACCTCACTGAGGTCTGCGATGGTCAAGTTCATCCCGGCCAGCTGTTTCCACACCGGCTCGGCCAGATTGAGACTCAGCGGACTTCCGGAGCGGATGGCGATGCCCAGCAGAACCCCTGAAGAGGCGCAAGGGGGAATAAGACAAAATAAAATGTGAGGAAAGAAAGAAAGAAAAATGAATGAATCATAATAACAGTCATACATTCATTCAAAAAATTGTTTGAGCAAAAAAAGTAGAGTGAATCACTCTATCAATCGACATTAGAGCCAAGTTATGTATTCAAGAAAAATACAATCAAATTTAGGTGGAAAAAAGTTGTAATGTAATGAATTATTTTTTTGGGGAGAAAAAGTCAAATTTAAAAAAAAACAGTCATAATCCCACATCTACAGTCACATTTTCAAGGAGCAGTAATATTTTGAGAATCAGTCAGATTTTATAGAAAAGTTAAATTTCAGAGAGAGAAAAAAATCGTAAGCTTCTAAGAGCAAAGTTTTATTTTGGAGAAAAAGGCTCACAAAAAGAGTGAAAAAGTTGTCCTTTTAAATGCAGGAAGTCACATTTTCATGAAGCAGATTTTTGCACATTTGAAAAAGAGAGGATGTTGTAACTCTGAGAAGAATTGTCATATTTTAAAAAAAGCCAGAAATAAGAAGAAAAAAAATGTTTCAGGCTTACCAACAAGTAAGTCATATTTTGGAGAACAAAAAGTTGCAATATAATGACAAAGTCATAATTTTGAAGAAATGGTCACGTTTTGTAGAAAAACAATGTAAATCCAGAGAGAAAAATGTTGCAATATAGTCCTAATTGCCAGATAAGCTACATTTTCTAGAAAAAGTCAGAAGGAGGCGTAAGCGGTTACCAAGGAAGCGAAACATGCTCATGTGCAGCTGCGACTTGGCGGCGGGGTTGAGTAGGAAGCAGTCACGGTTGGCCCCCGACTCGTCGCGTCCGTTGGGGGTGACGATGAGCAGCGGCGTCAGGGCGTTCTGCAGCTCCTCGCACATCTCGGCGATGGACTCGCTGTATCCGCCGCCGCAGTCATCCACGGACTCCCCTGAAGGAGGAACGAACAAACAAAATAAAGCTCACGTAACGCAAATAATCATTATAGAGTGTTAAATTTGTTCAAATACCACATTTATTGTTTTTTTTTTGTCTTGTTTTTTTTCTCCAAATGTAGCAATATTACAAGATTCCTAGCTAGTTGCGTCACTAATGACCGTGCGCATTCGTGTAAAACGTAACAAAATAAAAGCATAGAATGTTGTGCAAAAAGGGGTCACTGTAAGACAATTTTGCAAGAATAAATACATTTGTGGGGACTGGGTTGCTTTATGTTCTAATTAATGTACTCTTAATTTGAAAAGAGAAAAAATACTGTTACCGTCGCCAATGCCCAACATGAAACGCTAGCGCCCTCTGGTGGCATTAGAAAATTACTGTACCGATGAACAAAATGTACAACAATACTCGTATGAGGTAAACATATTTGTCCACTTATGTCAATTGAAGATTTAAAAAAAAAAAATTGTTAAATTAGAACTGATAAAATGTGCGATCAATCACAAACTACGGAAATCATTCGATTAGGATTAAAAAAATAAAATCAACTGAGAGTCATAATATATTACATTTTCAAATATATTACAAAATGTATGTGTTCAAACTGTTTGCTTATCTGACCCTTAACACCTGTGAAACATACACAAAAATGTATATGAAAGTACATTCATGTTCAGAAATGTTCAAATAATAAAGAAAGAAATTCAACTTCATCGATTTCATCTTTCTGACACCTACCCACAAATTTGACCTTCCACACTCGATGGGGGAGCAACAAAGAGTCGGGGCTGAACGAGCTCATTTTGGCACACATCTGACCGAACACCGATTTCGTTCCATCGGGACCTGCCAGACCTCCTTTGCTTCGTGAGCGCTTCACCTGCAAGCAAAGAAGGCGATGTCGGTGTTTTGGTGCTCAACGATACAGATGATCGGTGTCGTTCTTTCATCTTTCAAGTTTAACTTCCCGATGAAACGAATGACCGCAAACCGGTGCTCGATTTTGTGGAGGGCGTTATGTTCATCGGGTAAATTTCACTTCAAAGCCGAACGTCCCTCACTTTTGAGAGTAGCGTATGACCACCACATGAAAAAAAACTGGCAATGCACGAGTGATTGACTGTGTGTGTGCATGTGTAGTGATCCAAACCGAGGTCTTTTGTGTAACGCCCTGAGCAGGAAGCCCTACAGACAGTCTGCTGTGCAGATCACGCACAGAAAAAAAACCTTTATAAAAAGAAATCACATGTAATCATCAGGAGCCTGTCTGGCCTCACAGTGAGGGCGTGCGCGTGCGTGGAAGGCAGCCATCTAAAGCAAGTAAAGTCGATCAAGGTTACAGATAAGAAAGGCTCCGAGCTAAAATAGTGTGCAAGTTCCAACATCGTGTTTAACAAAATAAATACAGAACACGGACTTGAATGTTTACAAAAAGACGCACAGTGAAATGTTGATCGTGTGAGTGTCTCGATGAGGGCTGTGGCTGTGTGGCTTGCTACCTGAATTCTGTTGAGCTCCACCACAGGTCCGTGCTGTCGGTCCCGCACCATGGTGGCCTGCACCACCTTCCTGAAAGCCGCTTCCTGCTCCAAGAAAGCCATGTTCAAAACACAATGGGTTTTCACACGTGTGTACCACCACCTCCACCTCCTCACCTTGCCCTGCGAGATGAGGATGCCACGGAGGGTGTCAAAGCCCAAGGAGGGACCCTGACCCGTCTGGCCCAAGCGCCCCTCCAGGTCGAACATGGGAATGCAGGGGCAGAAGAGCTCGGAGATGTGATGCAGCAGCAGCAGTCGGTTCCTCAGAGCCATGATGGGGATCTCCTGCAGGTGGTTGTACTCCATCGGGACCTGCAATTCAAACACTGGTCAGTCTCAGGTTGCTCTCGTGAGCAACGTTTTTTTTTTTTGTTAGTTTTTTTTTACAAAGGTAACAATGGTCGAGGGCTCTCTTGTGAATCACTGACCAGGAACTCGGAGTCATCATACCTGTGCGGGAAGCTTGCCGGCATTTGTGGGCTTGCTAGTGGACCAGGCGAGCGTGTGGGCGGAGCCGCAGGCGACCCGGTTGATCTTCTTGCCCTGCAGCGCCGCCACCAGTCGTGGCCGCTGGATGGCGTTGGTGGTGCCGTCGCCCAATTGGCCCTCGTCGTTGTCGCCCCATGTGAACACTTCTCCTGAGCCCAACACCACAGCAATGGTGTCAGTAATAGACCTCCTCCAAGGCCAAATGAGCTCAAACAAATCTGTCTGACTCACTTGTGACAAACGTTTATGATAATTTTCAGACCGTGGCCTTGCTGATGGGATATATTCCAGCCAATGGAGGTTTAGGTTTCAAGTAGGTATATTCTCACAGCTCAAACATGTAGCTATGTGTAGGTTAATATAAGATGCGGGACAAATTAGCATCTATTTGTCCAGGTGATATTAAAGTGATTTGATTGACAGTTGACAGCTGAGGAGGGCGTGGCTCCACCTACCATCCTCCGTGCAGCAAACACAATGCAGTGATCCAGTCGCGATGGCGATGACCTTCTTCCCCTGGAGGCCTTGAACCTGCCGCGGCCGCCTTACGTGGTCATCGGACCCGTGTCCCAGTCGATGGTAGTCTCCTTTGCCCCTGAAGGACACGCCCACACACGTCAATGGTGATCACAACAACAGGGGGGAGGGGCTGTGATGTGGAACATACCACGTGTATACGGTTCCCGACTTTGTGAGCGCCACGGAGAACTGCGAGCCGCACTCTACTTTGGCCACGCCCACGCCAGTCAATGAATCAATCTTAAGGGGGGGAGGGGGGAAATAGATGGTAGATTTTATGGATGAGAGGTCCTCGATTTTTCCACATGAAGTACCACCATAGAAAAAATCCTTAGCCCTCAAAGAATCACCATTATGAGCCATATTGAAATACAATAACGTGTAAGACACCGACTTACTTTCATGGGTATTTTGCAGCCGTCGCTGCCTCCTCGGCCAAGTTTTCCGTAGTCGCCGTCGCCCCATGACCACACCATGTCGTCGTCGGTCAAGCACAGGGTCTGAGCGTCGCCACTCCCGCAGGCCACGTCGATCACCCTGTGGCCCTGCAGGGCGTCCACCTGGATAGGACATAAGCGTGAAGTCCGATGTAATCCAACAGGAGCGCAACAGCACCATCTGCTGGCTCCAACGGGTCACTGCTCAACTTGGCACTCCAACGAGCGACACAGTACAACTATTTGTATAGCGGATTTCTCAACAACTGCAACCAAGCGCTTAACATGGAGCATAACATAAAATAGCAATAATTCAACAACAAAGACAATGAAAGCAGTAAAAATGTTTGGAGGAAACGATTTGTTTTGCTGAATTTGGCATACAAGGACAGAGTGAATTTCCCCAATTACCGTAATCAAATGATTGCGTTTCTTTTTCAGGTTTCATTGATTTTAGATTTCTCAGGTGTGTTTTTCTGCAAATAAATATAATTAACTACAGAATAATCAGACATTTGTAACAATAATTAAAAAGCTTGATTATGCTTTATTATGACGAATAATTTTTTCATGATAAAATTTAAAATTTAATTTACCATTTTATTTTCGCTAATTACAGAATGATATTAAATGATATGTTCGCAGCACAATTAAATTTACGGATAGAATTATGCTTCGCAATTATCACTAAATGCTGAGTAACACAGCATAATTGAACACAACTAAAGTATGAATAAATCCGCAAATAATAAATTACGTTTCTGTATAAGAATTAGAAAAATTTAATTACATTACTATTTTTCTTTTGTATTATGTGAATGTTTATTTACTATCCAATTATTTATTAAAATTTTATTATTTCATTAATATTTTGCATTCATTATTATTGTATTTATTACAATTTTATGATTTAGCTTTGATGAGTTATTTCTAAAATGATGTAATAATTATAACTACTAGCATTATTGTTATTAGTATTATTATGACACGTATAACATCACCTAATTGACATGAGCCCACAATCAATCGTACCAGCTTTGGCTTCAGCTGGTCCTCGCTGTCCCCGTGGCCCAGGCGGCCATAGCGGCCCTTCCCCCAAGTGAAGAGCTCTCCACTGGCCGTGATGCAAGCGCTGTGCGCCCCTCCTGCTGCGATATCCACTACTTCCACTCCCCTCAGGGACTCAATTACACGAGGGCGATCACAAGGACTGAGGAAAAAGAAATAAATAAATACAAATAGAACAATCGTCCCTGTTCATCATTACTGACAGTGTGGTTTATCCAGTGTTGCGAAATTCCCCTAAACTAACCTTCCATGGAAATTTACTACAAAATATCCACCCCTTTGCATCGCTAGCCAGCGTTTTGCCCACCTTCTATTGCCATGGCCTAACTTTCCATCCTCCGCCTCTCCCCATGAGTAGACCTCTCCCTCTGAGGAGAGTGCCAGGCAGTGCTTCCCTCCCGAGTTGACCGCCACTTTTCTGATGAAGACGTGCTGGATGGACTCCAGCAGAGTTGGGGTAGACACAGACTCCGTGCCGCCGATACCCAGCCGGCCTCCAGCACCATACCCGGTGGCATAAAGCTGCAAAAAGTCCATATTGACAACATAAGGCAATCGGTCGCAGCATCTGTGGCAACGAAATTACGTCATTGCGTCGTTTCGTGCAATAAAAACCCACCTTCCCATCCGCAGTGACGGCAAAGAGCGTCTGCTCCCCTCCAATGAGCTGCACGGGGCGCAACGTGGCAAGGGCTTCGGTAGGCGTGGGCACTTTGACCTTGGCTCCCTCGATACCGCCGAGCTGCCCCCGGTGGTTGTGCCCCCAGCCGTAGATGGTACCGCTGCCGCCGGCCGACAGGGTCCAGTCGTCAGGCCGTCGGTTCATCCACTGCACGAGCTGCTCGTCGTGCTCGCGCTTAAACAGCTCGTGGCTCTCATGGAGCACATTGACACTCTCGTGGTCGGCCATGAGCTCGCGGATCTTCTTGGTCACCTGGGAGGAATCGCGTTTTATTAATTAACGGACATTATTCAAAACATTTTAATGAATAGTCCAATATTTTTTTTAAGTTGAAAATCTTTTATGGGAATTAATGGGAACCAGAACACAAAACAGGGGGAAAAAAAGTTCCACTTGTCATTGTTGACACTTACTTCATCCAGAAAAGGTCTGGGCAGGGCGGTCCTTTTATCCAGCGCCACGGCCACCCTGGAGGCCGTACAGTAGCGGCGGAACCATGCCCATTTGTGCGTCTCGGCACAACAGGGCAACGTGTCCAGCTCCAGGTCACAGGCGAGAGCCACCAACACCTGACGGGGAATCGAGAATGCATTTGATTTGAAGACTCCATTCAGGGCACACAAGGACAGTGGACATTTTAAGAATCAATAAATCGAGAAATTTGATAAAAATGGACTTTGCATGTGCAGGTCGTCAATCCTCACATTCCACACGAATACTTGGAACTGAGTTTGTGCAGCTCTAAAAAAGGTGGCACCTGACCCGGTGTGACGTGGGAGTCGGCAAATGAGAGTGTAGAGTTGGCAATTGTGAGCTCAGGTTAGCGACTGGCTGTTAATTGGATAACAAACTAAAATTTAAAAAAATCTAAAAATATACGAGACAAGCTCAAACCTTGAAGAAGGGACTGTGGAGAAGCTGTTTCCCTCCACGGACGACGGGGTCCTCGTACTCGTACTGCCTCTGAAGAGCCTCCGGGAGGCCCTTGACCAGAGCGGCCAGTGCGCTGCCTGTAAAACTCTGAAAGACAAACAAGGGCAGAATGAACAAGAAACTCTTGAAGACAAATTTGAAGGAACAGAGAAATTGGAATCAGGGCTCATCCCATCTGCGCAGTGGCTCACCATGGCGCGAGCCTCGCCATCCGTGTCACCCAGCAGCCTGTTTATGTTGATGGATTGCCCAAATTCTGTGGTCAAAAGCTTTCGAAGTCTTTGCAGGGCCCACATTCTGTGTCCGGCAGCTGCGCAAACACAACACGACCAATGTGAGAAATTCAACAGCACAATTAGCCGGACAAGTTTTGGAGTTTCACAAGAAAATACAGTTTGAGAAAAATAAAAAATATATCTTAGCTTACAAATTGAATTTAATACAACCCTAATCAATTTCTCGCATTGAGATAAATTTAAATGACATTAATCCGTCGCTGCCCTCAAAACAAAGCGCTTTTTTTTTCTGTCTGTACTGGACTGCACTGGTAAAGCAAAGTTCCACCGTACACCCCAATGGGGGTTGAGTTCATACCCAAGGCGCTGAGCTGAGCACAAGCTGCCAAGGAGGCGGCGAGGCGAGGGACGATGCTCCTGTTGGAGGCAAAGTTGAGCCTGAAGTCAAGCAGACACGTCACCAGGTCCATCGAGGGGCAGGACAAGATGCAGCGGTCTGAGAGCAAGTCTTTGGGACCTGCGGACAAGACATCCACACTCAAATATTTTGTTACTCCCAACTCTCTGTGGGGGACGGCGAAACCTGTGTCAGTACTTGAACTTTAGTACAGAGTGTGCAGACGATTAGCAGCTCTGTTGTGCGTAGGTGTAAGGTTTGGCCTACCTGCAGCAGGCATGATGGGGTACACGGTGAAGCGCCAGCCCCAGCCATTGACCGAGCCATCGCTGGTGAATTTCCACTTGAGCTCATCACCCGGGATCCTTAACTCGCTGGACCAGTCCGACCACTCGCGACCTAAAGTACAATTTTAATGAACCCGGAGCAGACATCCTTGGAAACTGAATGTTACAATTTCGGATGACGACTGTCAGTGTGTAAAAATGAATCACTTACTTTATTAGATCATTTGTTGATATTTGATAAGAAAAGTTGTTTAAAGAATATTGTCTTCTTACCGGATCTGACTGACACGATCCTATTGGCTCCATCCATGACCGTCAGAGGGTCGTGCCGCCTTTCCGTCGAACACTGCCGGTCAAATTCTATCCGCAGACCTTCAGCACCTTGAGCACAAAACAAGTTCAGCGCTCAATCGAGCTTGTTGGGCTCTTGAAAGTTTATCCATTTATTTTTACCCGGGATCTTGACGGTGCCGCTGGTGGAGGTGTCGTCGGTGTAGGGGTGGCTGCTCTCCACGATGACAGGCTGCGAGGACAGGCGGCCGCTCTGAGAGTCGGTGGCCACGTCTTCCAGCTCGGTGACGCACAACTCCAGCAGCATGTCAGCCACCTGCTCGCAAAAGACACGCAGCACCTTGACTTATCTGTTTAATTTGTTCCAAATGCCAACAATTCTTAGAAATGTCAGTTTTCCTCACCTGGGGGTACGCCGTTCCCATTCCGGACAACACGGCCGACAGCACCTCTTTACCTTTCTCCCCGGATCGACAAGACACGGCAAGCTTGAGCACGTCCACCATGACTCTGGTGTCATCGGGCACGAGCAGGCTGGAAAACTCGTCCAGGTACTGAGGCTCGGGGCCCACCACTTTGCTTTGGCTTTCAGAGTCCTGCTGACAAAAAAGGACACAGTTTCATTGAATGAGCAACACACCTCAAATGCTCAATATTTACACCAAATGTTGTCTACGTACTACTTACATCACATTTTATGTTCTATACATTTCTAATGTACCATTTTCAAAGATCTATTTGACTCTGTACCATACTAATATATTTTTCATAGCTATACATCTTTAATGCATTGTATTTACACATTTATTACTAATATTGATGTACTATGTAATTACAATGTACTCCTTAAACATCATAATCAATGTCTAAACAATTGTCATTATTTACATATTTGATGATCCAGCTGTAATGTACCATAATTACATCATAATTAATGTTTCATACACCTCGTATGTACGATAATGTTCAGATCAAGTGGCGCATATTTGCAGCACATTTAATGTGGCACAAACCTTTAGTGGACCTTATTTACATCATATTTCATGTCTGTACGTGCCTCTTTGGTCTTTGCCATGGTCTCTGCGATAATGCTGGCTGCTCCCGGATCATCCGTGACAGGGATGAAGGGACGCGATGACGTGCCCGAGGCGGAGGGAGTGACGGCAGACGACGGCGTCACGGCGTCTTCTGAAGAGGGAACCTATTCACACAGGGTAAGTAACACCAAAAAGCTTCAATCACTGACGGCGTTTTATTTATTTTTTTTTTCATCCAAATGTGCAGTTGTTTTCAAATTAACACCAGTGTGCAAATTGTAACTACAACATGTCCTTTTTTGTTTTGTTTTTTAACACAGGGATGTTTGTGGTACACAAATGTATCAATAGTGGCTTTTGTACCTCGCCCTTCTTGTCTTGCCAGGGATTGGGGCTCACCGGCGCCTCCGTCTCAGGCATGACAGGAGGGCCTTCGTCATCACTGACGCTGGACGAAGACAACGAGTCAAACGGGGGTACGGGGGAGCTGGAAGGACGTTCGGCAGGCACGATCATGCTGGCTGGCATCAGCGCTCCCACCACCGCGTCCCTGGGGGTGCACATAACAAGACCATTACGGATTTCCATTACTTGGGAGCACTGAACTTGTTTTGTGCATTCGCCCACACTGCTGAGTGTGTGTTGGACTTAAGTGATTCCTTGCGCAAATGCGGCAAACATACCTAGCATACATGATCTGGAGGGCTGAAAGCACATGAGACAGGGCTTGCTGCTTGGCCAGGTTGCCGTCCAGACTAAGCAGAATCTTGGCCAGCGACGGCCGATTGGGCTTCACGTTGCTTTGACCGCTCATCTTGTTGCTGGCCGCTGACGAGTCGCTGTCTGACTGGACGCCTGCCGAGTGGCAAAAAAAAAAAAAACATCACACATTTTGTTTTTTTCTGCACTAGTTAGCTGTCTTTCCTAAAATTGGCTAACAAATAACACAGATAATGAATACATTTGCCCCAAAAATATGATAAAATCAGTCAAATAATAAATTTTTGATCACATTGCATTTGACTGAAAAAATATATACAAAGTTGCTTACCATTTTTCAAGAGTTTTTTTTTAATATTCCCCAAAAAAGAGGATTAAATGCGTTCATTATAATTATTTTTTTATTTTTATTTATTACGATTACAATCAAATAAATTAGATCATTATTATTATTTAGAAATTATTATTTTGTCGCATTAATTATTTTTATTTTTAAATAAAATTGGCTAATTAAGATGTATTTGCTCATTTTTCTTCAAAGTGGCTCAATAAATGAGAATGAATTATTTTAAAATTCATCAACAAATGAGCAGGCTAATCTGTCCACTTTAAAGATCAAAGATGGCCCTGAAGCACAAAATTTTGCCCAGTACCGATTTACTGGATGGAGACTCACCTAAATAAGAAGCCCCCAGCGAGTCCCTAGCGGTCTGGAAAAGGACGGGCTCATGCACGGAGGGCGTGGTCACGTCCACAGTGGTCCAGGCCACGCTGTGCGAGGATCCGCAGGCCACCCTGGTGATCTTCTGACCCTCCAGACCCTGCACCAGCGTGGGCTTCCTGTTGACTGTGGTGGTGCCATTGCCCTGCTGCCCGTGGTCGTTGTCGCCCCACGCGTATACCTGACGTGCGTCAGCACACAAGAACATTGGGCCTCATTCAATGTCAAATCAACCGTCAGTGCAATTTGGGCTAGACCAGAACCCAAAACGTTTCTCAACAAAACTGCTTAATTCGAGATAAACAAGCGGCCAAACAGAATTGTTGATTGCATATTTTTACATGTAATTTGTTTTGTACAAGGTGAGGCTTTGTTTGTGTCCTCCACATAATAAACATTGAGCAGCCTCTTGGTCACACACATACAATTGTTTGTTGAGTATTTTTACCCAGGACTCGTTTGTATTCAGTGACATTGTGTTTGTATCTTCTAACGTGGTTGCTGCCGTTCTGCTCAAATTGAACACGTAGCTGTTTGGTCATCACAAACAATTGTGTATTATACACAAAACTTGTGTGTTTTTACAAAGGGATGTTCCCAGTCTTCTGACCAACTTAGTAGCCACTGTGCTGCTTATATTACTCATTGGGCCACTTCATGGTAACATACACACAACTCTAAGTTGTGTTTTTGTTTTGTATTGAGTTCTGATCCGCACAAGCCGCAATTCTGGTGCTTGTACTAAACACGAGTGCCGGTTCATTATCACAAATGCCACATCAGCATACAAACCTGTCCTGAATCGGTAACAGCCAAACAATGCAACGCTCCCACGGCGACATGGACAATCTTTTTGCCTCGCAACCCTTCTACCATCTGCGGCTTGCGCACATGCACATCAGTGCCGTGTCCCAATCGGAAGTAGTCCCCTTTGCCCCTGCGGGTGAGGAAAGAAGGCGGTTCAAACCGGGGTCATGAGTTACACATCATGCTATTGATTCACATTACCAGGTCCAGACCACGCCCGATTTTGTGAGAGCCAAAGAGAACTGAGCACCGCACTCAATCTGGCAGACGCCTTGCCCGTTCAACCTTTCAATGTTCTGGGGAATGTTGCATCCTTCGCTTCCACCGCGACCCAGCTTCCCGAAGTCCCCGTCACCCCACGAGAACACCAATCCTGAAAGGAAAGAAACTTTTAGCCACCTGGATATCCATTTTAAGTAACGTGGTTAGACATTTAAAGGTGCAGCTCTTCAAAGCTATTCTATACTTGAGTAATACCTTCATCAGTGAGTGCTAACGTTTGAGCGTCCCTGCTTCCACAGGCCACCTGGATCACACGATGTCCCAGCAGCACTTTCACCTGCAACACCGCAGGATAAAACCAAGTTACACGATAATTCCGGCGTGACTAAAGCGGAAACACCAAATTAAGCATACGAGTTTAGGCCTCAGCTGTGTCGTGTTGTCGCCGTGTCCCAGGCGGCCATATTCCCCCAGCCCCCAGCTGTAAAGCTCCCCAGAGGAGGTGATGGCGGCGCTATGGGAGCTGCCGCAGGCGATGTCTCGGATGCGCTTGGTCTTGAGAGCCTCGATCAGTCGAGGCTTGTCGCAGTTCCTGAGATGGACAATCAAACCAATGTGGTAAAGGCACGACTGAAAGCCCTGAAACATTTGTAAAAATGGAAAGAGAGACATACATTCTGCTGAAGTGGCCCAGCTTCCCATCATCGCCCTCTCCCCAGGAGAACACCTTGCCGTCCACGGTGAGAGCCATGGCGTGGCGTCCGCCCGAGTGCACGGCCACCTTCTTCACCACGTAGTTGCTGAGGGCGCTGATCTGCCGCGGGATGGGGATGGTGCCGCTCGACAGGCCCAAGCCCAACCTGCCATTGGTGGCCTCACCGCATGCGTAGATCTTGCCCTCCACCGTGACTGCAATAAGTGACACACTTTAGTTATAGGAGCTCCAAATGGGAAAAAAATAATGTGACATGTTATGCAACCTGCCTGCAAAAAGACTTTTGGAACCACCGGCAACTTGAACCACGTTAAGCGCAGAGAGGGTTTCGGAGAAGGAGGGCACCTTGATCTGAGAAAAGGGAAAAAACATCCACTCTGATGATGATGAGCTATATTCCCAATCAGGACACATATGAAAAAAAAAAAAATGAATAAATAAAAAATAAATAAATTATATATATATATATATATATATATTTTTTTTTATATATGAGTGTGGGCTTTTAGCAGGATGCGGACCCATAGTTGAGGACCTTTGCCTTAGATGTTATTTAATGATTATTATTTTATACAGCGCACCTTGGATCCCTTCAGTCCACCCAGCTGGTCTTTGTCATTCAAGCCCCAAACGAACACTTTAGTCCTGATGGTGGCGGATGACTCCAAACCGGAAGATTTCTTGCGAGCAAGACTAAAGCAAAGAGGTCACAACTTTTTTTTTTAATGCAAAAAAAATACGGTAAAAACTCAACTATAAGTTGGTCTCGGTCACACCTTCCAGTAGCAGTTTTGTCATCCTCCTCTTCCTCGTTGTCCGACGCCAGGAAAGGAACCGTGGCCAGGTCTTCATCTTCCGCTCGGATACGTCCGACAATGGCAAGTCCGTGAATCTTGCAGTCTATTCCAGAGCTACGGCACTGCTTGATGGCAACTTCGATGTATCGGTGATACTGAAGGATGGGGAAGCGTTGTTTCCGTATTTCCGAAAAAGTACAGTGAACCATCAATGCATTGCAATTCATCTTTGGCAATTTATTTATTTTTTTGGGGAATGTTTTTACTCCAACCTCAGTGCAGTCACTCAGCAGCAAGACGGTGGTGTCTGTGGGGTTGACGTTAATGGCCTTCAGCTCAGTTAAGTTGTTAAGCGAGCTGCCACCTGCAAATAAGACTAGTCTCTTTACAAGATATATATAAATCTACACAGTTTTCAAATTTAAATAGTCCTTTTTACCAGATACCACCACCAGGGAAGGCATGTAGCTGCTGTCCGCTGGGTCCACGACCATTTTTAGCCGATGCACAAGGACGTCTGGGAAAAGCTCCAAACGAATCCAATGCTGCAAGACAAAGTCGCACAGCTGTGCTAAAGCACATTTTTTTTTTACACAAACTTTATGCATATGTCAGACAAACTCCGAGTAGTCAACTGCCGATGGGAGGAAACTGTTAGGGTTGAATTGAACAAATAGTGCGGTTATACAGTCTTACCTTCCCCTGCGAGCCGGACGACTGCCAGCACTGGTCACCGGCTTCGATGAGGCGCGAGGCCTGGTTGACGGAGGACGACACATTGAGGCTCTTGACGGCACGCGACCAGTCGTCAATAAGCATGCCGCGCTGGCTGCTGTGGTGCTTCTTCAGTTGCTTCCCCGAGCGGCCGCTGAAGGTCGGTGACTGGCCTGATGAAAATCAAAAGATGGAGGAAAGTGCGAAGCGAGCACTGTAGAACAAATTCATTGAAAGTCAATTATCTATTTCTGTTCCTTCAAAAATGTATTTGCCCACATGTGAAGGAATTATAATACCTTAATTGATGTTATTTTCTGCACTTTTGTCTAACAAAGGAGCATCTAAGCAGGTGTGGGCAAACTACGGCCCGGGGGCCACATGCGGCCCGTTAAACGTTTTAATCCGGCCTGCTAAACTTGAAAAAAATTTAATGAAAAAACCTTGTTAATGTTTTATTTTCTAAATACTATGGTGTGTCAAAGACATATTTTGTTGTAATGCTTTTGTTCACTTTCATTTAAAATTAAATGTATTTTTTTCTCTGATGAGGTGAGATTACCAAAACACTCCATCCATCTGCTCCTGGTCCGGCCCCGCTGTCAAATTTTAGAACCCATTGCGGCCCAGCAGTCAAAAAGTTTGCCCACCCCTGATCTAAAGCTTTCTTATAACCAAAGTTTTGGTTTACAACAGGCGCACACACAAACACACACCCAAAAAAATTCAGAAAAAAATACAAGGGCAGTCATGTGAAGTTGTTCAGATTTGTGTGTTTGACTAACCAGGCTCATTGATTCTGCCAAAGGAATGCCGGATGTTGTGCTTGCGTGTTTTGAAGCAGTTTTCGCAGAAGTCAAAGTCATCGCAGATTCTGCATTTGAACCTGGCGCCGTTGATTGGGAACATCTGGCAGCCGTCGCACCTGCGAGAAGAAAAGATGGCGGTCTTTTTAGGCGTGAAATTCACATTTCCTCCCTCAAATGGACCTACACTGACAACTTAGATGGCGTAAGCAAAAAACAAAGGTCTGGAATGTATCTCGCTCGTTAAACTGAGTTTCAATAAATTGGGCTTTCATTCACACGCTCTTGTATCCCAACCTGACTCCGGGGTGCACGCTGGGCACCAGTTCCATCTCGGATAGCAAGCCAGTCCAGTGCGACTGCTGAGGGAAGTCCACAATCACGTCCTTCCCGTTGGCACTGAAAGCTGAATCAGAACCACAAATGTGTTCCATTAGGGACATTCTTTGTTGTTACAAATCCTCATTCGTCAAACTCGAAACGCACACTTGCCTTTGACAACGCCGACGCTCCTGTGGGTGACGGATCCCCATTTGTACTTAGGCGTGGTGACTGAAGGCTTAACTCTCACTTTGTCGCCAATCTTTATATGTGAGGGAGAACTCTGAGGCGGGAAGCCTGGAGGGAAAAGAGGTTCGTGTTAATCGAGATGAGTCAAGTTCAACCATATCATCTAAGGCAGCTAAATTGAATTGGTCATCTTTTCAGTAAGCCCGCAAACACGAGTCAATGAACCAAGCAGCTCACCAAGCAGCTCAATGTGGATGTAGCGGACCCAGTAGGTTCCGCCTTTTTGCTGCCAGTCACACTGCACGTTCAAATCATGAAGGCCGTCGCGATCCAGCTTGATTACTTTGCCCGCGTCGCCATCGTACACCTCCTCGTACGTTCGGCAGCACTTGACCATCATGCCCACCTGAAGGGGAAACTCTCACATCATCCACTGTTCATGATATCGCAGTTGGAAATCATCCTCTGACCTGAATATTCTCTCGGACGTAAACGGCGTAGTCGTCGTTGCTCTGGAAATCCGATCGCTTTTTAAACGTCTGGCTTTCCGTCACCACTGCACCCGGAGGCTGTAAGGGGACAGTCTGTGAAATGACAACCAAATCCTCTGAGACTAAATAGTTGTACTGGGATTGAAGACGCAGAAGTAAAGTAATGGCGTACCACAGGAAACATGGGCTCGGCCTCCTCCAGCTCCTCCAACACTTCCTCGTCCGACTCTTCGTCTGACACGGTGTCAGCGTCCGACACCTCGGAGGTGTGAATGTCAGGATGGTCCAGCAGCCAGCCCACCAGAGCCTCGACTCCTGCGGAGGGGAGATTCAAGTGATGCATGTCGCTCATTGAAGTGTGCTGTTGGCGCGTAACGTAAGACGAAGAAAACAGAATCATTCAAATCTGCAGCTTTCCCACAAAGTCCGGCTGCCAGTCTGCTAAACCAATTCAATGGAGTGATTTTTGCTTCTGTTTGAGTCTGCCAAGGTGACCGTAAACAACCGAATCATGAGCCAGTCCTACCTGGGACACCCGAGGCGCTGCCGGTCGTTCCTGACAGCGACTTCAAAGCGAACTCGATGTTCTTCCGCGGGAAGCCCATCTCCATAAGCTGCAGGACGATGGGGAGAGGCGGGACCGGTGAGGTCTTGTGCTTCTTCTGCTTGGGTGGCCGCACGTGCTGCTGCACGGTGACGGGCGTGGTGGCCTCGCTGGAGCTGCTCTCTTCGAACAACGGAGAGGACGGGTGGGCCGACTCCACGGCCAGGTACTGACACACTGCTAGGGCTGCGGCCTACGAGCCAACACAATGGGTTTTTGGTACTAATTCAGATTTTTCCTAAGGCACTGTCATTATAATGGACTTGACCATCAGTTCTCCCAACTCACCTCCATCTCCCGCCGATCGAAAATAGCTTTGATGGGCGACGGTTGAGTGGCGGCGGAGAGGAGCTGCTGCAGGAGGATCATCGGAGGAAGAGGACCCTCCGGAGAAAGCTCTCCAATGTCGGGCGTCGACACAACCGTATCCTCTGATGAACAAGAGTTTCATACAGACAAATCAAACAGACCATTTAGGGATGCTATGAGGTTCTATCATAAATGCCTCCTTTTCATTTTGTGTGTGTGTGTGTGCATGTGCATGTTGCTACTTTGCCAGAGTTTCTCTTACCGCCGGAATTGGGGCCGATGTCCACCACAGCTGGCTGAGAGAGGATCTGCCGTAGTTTGTCCTGATGCGACAGCAACGCCCGTGCAGCCTTGAGGATGTACAGTCTCAGCTGCTGCCAGCGCAACAAGTGGATATCCACCTGGTCCGCTGAATCACACAGCACACCACCATTCCATTAACTCAGTTTTTAGTGCATTTCATCATGGTAAAAAGTTACACACACAAAAAAAAAAAAGAGGGCTGATTTAAGACGCACCTGTGAGGCCTCGACTGAGGCACTTCTTCATGCGCTGTTTCTCCAGTTTGCTTCCAGCCAGGCTGACGAGCTGAGCCCAAACTGCGAGCATGGGCTCTGAGAAAGGCAGGTTCTGCACACTGAATGATACTGCAGGACTCTTCAAATAAAAACAAAATTAAAAACTTCAGTCATAAAGGATCTTCTCCTATTGGGGAGCAGGGACAGCCTAGTTAAAAAGGAAATTAACGTTGTCTTCCATACCGGTTTAAGGTGACTGAGGAGGCACACTCGGGTGTTGCGCATTTCATGAAACTGCGCGGTGATGCGTCCTTTCGGCGTGATGCGCATGACTGTGCCTTCGCCGTATTCTTCGTGGACCACCTGGCCGCCGAGACGCAAGCGGCCGTCAATTCCTCCAATTACGGCCAGTACTGCCATCAGGCTGCCAACCCTGGGACCCTCGGCGTCGGGGAAATACTCCTCCAGGAAACTCTGGAACGAAGAGTAATCCGGTATTACAAAATTAATTTACAGTGAAACATATTTTATAAATTAGTAAAAACTAGAGAATGAGCTCAGCTTTTTAGTATGTATCCAATTCTACTCATTACATGAGTGTTGTGCATCAGTATTTGATATGTTATGCATTTTTATAAACAATCAGCAGATTGATCAGTTAGCAGAAATGTTTTCTGGAATCAGCGTCTGCCTAAAAAAAAACAAAAAAAAAAATAAAAATTATTATTTATTTATTTTATTTATAACTGAAACAAAAACATTTTTATGGAGGGATGGGTGATTATGATTTCCATTTCAATTCATTTCAATGAGGAAAATCGATTTATTATATAGGTAGGGCCGAGCCCTGCCACAAATAAATCCATAAATCCATGAGGAAATACTCATAATTGCATAGAGTTGCCACTAGATGGCAGCAAAGCAAAACACTTTTTATCCAACAGGGCTTTGGACTGAACACAAAAATATAGAACAGCTGAATTTGCAAAAAGAAAATTTGGTCATGGAGCCATTATACTTTACACCGAATTTTTCTCATCTCAATTCACTCAATTTTAGTTACTCAGTGTGAAATGTGGGCCAGTTGAACACAAAGCCATTATATATGAATGCGACATATAGATACGAAGGTTAATTCTACCTTTTGCCATCTGGTAGAAGAGCAATATGTTGCTTGCATAAATTATTAACATCTTAATAGCAAATAATACGATAATAAAAGTAAAAGTCACACCGCTTCCGACTGGCAGCTGCTCATGACATCTCCGATGGAACTCAGCTGAGCGTTGATGTACTCGTTGATGAGACCGTTCCACTGGGTGAGCGAGTGCAGGGTACGCAAGACACCCACGATCTCCTCAGCCAGCGTGCTGCTGTGAGTGGCTGTCAAAGACGCTTGAGGACGGGACTTCCTGCGGCGCAGGGAACCCTCTGCCAAGAAGATGGAACAATTTAAAAATAATAAAACCCATGCTGGTGCCATGGCGTTTATGTCAGCTTTGAAAACTGCACACCTCTGAGCAGGGGCAGGTCCGAGGAGCAGGTGCTCAGTAAGCTTCCCAAGAAGCCGAACAGCTTCTCCACCAGGAACCTCATATCTGTCAAGCGCTCCAGCTTGTCCCAAGCGGGCAGCACGGCTTGCAGTAGGCGCAGCGCAAGGATCTGTGAACGCACACAAGTAAATACAAAAATACAGTTGAGACCTACTTGTGGATTGCACATGTGTGACTTGATCCCATCTCTGTCACTCACCTGTCGCTGCAAGGTGATGGCGCTGAAGGACTGGTTGCCCTCTACGATGCGGATGAGCAGGCCGATCCACGCCGAGGTGCTCAGCGTGCTGCACATTTGAGGCATAAGTGCGATGCTGCGAATGAAGCCCAGCGTGCACCAGCTCTTGTGCTGCTCCCGGGACACCAGCCTGTGGGTGTGGCAACCTGGCGACAAGCAACGAGAGGCGGCGATAAGACTCGAGGACCTTTTGTTCTTCCAAAATATTACACGGCACGGTTTAGCTACCCGTCTTGTCGTTTGCCGCACTTTCCACCAGCATCCTGAGGAGCCCGCAAAGCGTGCGCGTGGCGTCCGTTTGCAAGACGTGGGCGTAGATCCCAGAGGACAGCGCTAAGGTCTTGAGCAGGTTGACGGTGCTCGTTAGCATCATGGCTGTCGGGTGCCGGCTCTTTTCCACTGGCTCGCCTTCTAGAGCAATGTCAATAAAGTTGTAAATGTTGCCAGATTTACAATAGCTCATTTGATGGAAATTAAGTAAAAAAAAAAAAAAAAACAAGTCGCAAACACAGACACTTGTTTATCACAGAATTTAATCGCACCATGCCCAAGGTGGAAAGCAACGATACACAGAAACTATAAATTTTTAGCGCTCCCACACACTTAAACACATTTAACTTAATTACACACCAAAAACAGCAAACAGTAGCGCCACATTGTATAACAGAGTCCCGCGTGTACTGACCCGCGTCATCTTCCGTGTCAGAGTCCTCTGCGGTCGGCTGGGCAGCAGGCGGGGGCTCAGCCAGTTTGAGGTCGTACTTGCCCTCCTTCCCCATCCGATAGGAGTTGGTGCTGCTCGTATCCCACTGGACCCGGATCCAGCCGTCCTCACCCAGCTCGCCAATGACCCGGCCCAGACCAGGAGCTGGACCATCCTGGATGCCGAGAAAAAAGTCACGCATTAGCAAAAGAAACGGCCTTCAACATTATTGATGAAATGATAAATCAACAAAATGAATTACAATTAATCCAGTTGTAAGTCAAAAGCTCATACCTGATCTCCCCATTTCCAGTCAACCCCCCTCATGACACGTGTGCCTATTTTCATCATGGCCGCCAGCTCTGGCCCGGAGGCGGGAACCGGCACGGGGGCCGCCTCCTTCCTGGACTCTTCCAGCACGGTGGCCGAGCCGCCGTGAGCAGACAAACTCAGGTCCTCATCGCTGCTGTCGGTGCTGGGACCTGGTGAACAGATTAAATAAACCTGAATTTAGGCAGTGATTCCTTCGCATCCGTGTAACATTTCAGAATTAGCCTCAGCCTACATGCATACGGCGTACGGTTGGATGATACAAAAAACGCTCCACTCACCAACGAGCCTGAGGATGCTCTGCGTGAGGGCCAATATGCCCGAGTTGAGCAGAAGACTGAGGCTGTTGGCGCCATGCTTTAGCGACAACATGTGGATCATGGCAAGAAGGAAGCGGGCCTGCGGGATGGTGCCTAGGCTTGGTCCCGCCGGGTTCTCGTTGGTGATGGTTTGCAAGGGAACCGGCTGCACCCCTGGTTTTCGGGAAACAATACAAGCTACAATTCAGCACACAGTTTTCAGCGTTTCCATTCTTAAGAGTTACAAAGGAATTGATTTGTATTGAAATAATTAAAAAAAAATAATTTGGTATAAAATATTTGATACGGTAAAAAGTGTACCAACATACCACATGGACCAATATTCCTACCATTACTTTACAAGACAAATAACTGATGTGGCACGTTCCCAAAAGAAAACAACTTTAGCTCACTTTGCTAAAAGGAAGAAACTTGACATTGGACTTTCTTTAACTCATTTAATCCCAGAAATTTTCACAAGAGAAAAACCCTCAATTCCAGCATTTTACTGGATTTTGCGAGGCCGACAGAAAATTGAGTTCTGATGCTTTAAAAACACGGAGTATGACGCAAAAAAAAAAAAAAAAAAAGGCTAAGACGTACAAATACGTCTTTGGGAGGCGGGGACTACGTTTTTGAAAACGTATATGGGTTGAATGAGTTAAAGAGAACATAAATTGTTGTTGCCCTTTTCTAAAAAGATAATAAATTATGATGATATATTTTCCTAAAAAAATGAAAAATTGAATGAAAAAGTGACATACTTTCCAAAAAAAAGAAAGCAAATTATTGCTTGATTGACGTTGCAGTATGGCGTGCTCACCAAGTTCTTTAAAGCGGGCGCTTGCTTCCAACAGGATGTTGCGAACGTTGTGAATGGCCCAGGAGTACAACTTGCCAAAAGTCACCTCCAGGAGCATCCGGTTGAAGGGAGGGATCAAGTCCACATCCTTCAGGCAATCGGAAAGAGGCTCTCTGAAAATCCAAAATACCTTTAGACTTTTCAAGAATGTTTCAAATCAATAGGCGGCAGTATGTGAACCGCTCGAAAAACGTGTGCGCACAAACATGTCCGGCGAGGGCAAAGTTACCCGATGTTGGTTCCTTCTGGTATGACCCGCTGCCAACCACACAGCATAGCATACTGCACCGACGGCAGCAAAAAGCTCTTGGAGGCCAACTTCAACATGGTGTCGATGCCCTCCAACCTCACTTCCGCCCTCTCCAGCTATTAACAAAAAAACATTTAGCTTGGTCTTCACTTGCGCTCGGCGACTAAAGTGACACTTCTGATCCGTCACCTGTTTGAGGAGACATTTCCTCATTTTCTCCACGTCCAGAGGCTCCTCCTTCAGCGCAAACTCTACAATTTTCGCCATCAGGCTGGATTGGGGAGAGGCGCCACCGTGCACGCTGTGCTTTAGCCAACGGTACTTGTGAACATTGTCCACCGTGCTCAGAATGGGCTCCCACTTGTCCTGCTGTGGAGGAAAAATACCATCATGTCACATCTGGAGTTGATTCAGTTTAATTCCATAACATTTTTTCAACTAAATATTTTCAAATCATATTACGTATTAAGAACCAATTCATTAATACAATGGATTCTTTAAAAAGGTAAAAGTGCTAGTATAATATTTTGAATAGAATCATTTTCATCTGGAATTTTATAATAATTAATTATTTAATAAAATAATAAAAAATGGCAAAAAATGTGACTTACAATTTTACAGTAACCAATGATTTAATGAGATGCTCAGATCAAATTCCATAAATGCAATATAAATCAGAATGCAGTGTTTAGACCAGTGTGGGTAGATAGAAAATATTTTGAAAAAATAATTTAAAAAATGCTCGATGGGCTGTATGCGCCTCGGGGGGCATGACTTGCCCACTTGTGTTGTTGCAACATGAAGCTAATTGTGATGATTAATAAATGAGAAGTACCTTAGCAGTCTTGCTTGTGGGTGATTTCCTATCAGCTGTTGTTGGGCCGATGTTGACATTCACTTCTTCTTCTGTCGTCCCTTCATTTTCCAGCTTTGGCTCTTCGACATCACTTGATTTTTTAGGCACTGGAAGAGAAAAACACCGTTAAATTTTTCAATTAAAAACACAAAGCCACTGACTGAATTAACATTATCCATGCTCCTTATGAGTGTGTTCATTTTGTAGGTCTGTTTTGCTGTTTGTCCCATTCAATAAACGTCTCAAAGTCCACCGGTGAGCGTGGCTCGACCAAGTGATGGATGGTAACTTGACAAACTTGAAAAATATAAAAATTGGGGTACTAGTAAGTGAAGGTTCATTGCCACAACTACCTCGTTTCTTCCGCCGGTCTCTGATGAGTTTCTGTGCGATCCTGCGCCAACGCGGCTGAGAACTGAGCAGCTTCAGCTTGGACACGATAGACAAGTCGTTGCTCACCGCCGGACGCAGCTCGTTGAACAGGAAGCGGAGGCGCTCGATAACCGGGGCGCATACTTCCTTGTAGGAACGGCCCTGCTCTTGATGGGTCTGAAAAGACACAGCAGCCCCGCGGTTCAGTAAATGGTACACTTGTCTCTGTCTTTGCGGCTCAGTAAAAAAATTGCTAAAGGGAAAGAGTTGTGTATAGTTCTAATTTCTGCACGTAGAAATAACGTTTAAAACTCTAGGATGTATTCTTTTATTTTTAATTCCTAGTTTTTTTTTTTTAAACAAACATCTTAAAAGGACTAAAATTAAATAAGTAGATGTGTAAACACTTCTGAAAGGAAATTTATTGAAAGAAAACAAAAGAATAGAATAATGATTTTTTTTTTTTAATTATAAAACAAACTGATGGATGAAACAAAAAACTAAATAAAAAAAAATTTGTTGCGGGGAAAAAGAAAAATCTCATCCAGAAATTGTGTTTTTGAATGTGGACAAAATATTATGTTTAACCTGAGATGATAAAATTTTGAGTATCAACATTTTTTTTAACTCAATCAAAAAGATATATTTTTTTCTTTTTTTAAAAAAAGTACTTTCAAACAAGGAATTAAAAAAAAATACAAATAAATTCCATTCGAGAAAATAGTTAAAAAATACGAGGTTGTGTTTCACCTGAGATGATTATATTTTGAGTATCAACCTTTTTAAGATTTTCACTCAACACTCCTCCATCATCCCTACCTTGATTAAAGAACACTTTGCTTGGTAGACCATGCGGCACACATCAATAACAGATTTAGGGAGGGACCTCTGCTTCCCTTGGTCCACCTCCAAGGCACATTGGCTGACAAGTGAGAGGGCAACGTGACCTGCGGAAAACAAAAATATAAGTCATTCTCTAGGAAAATCGTCCTTTTGGCACAACTAGCAGATTGATGTCCTGTTGCGTGGCTACCGAGGTCCTGATGTTTAAGCAAGCAGCAGAGCAAGAGGCGGCCAACTTCCTCCACGGGATGCTCAGGAGGGAAAGTGATGGGCGTGATAAGATGGTACTGCTTGCAGCAACGCTCTATTTGGCATAAGAAGTCCTGCAAGGCAACAAAAAAAAAATAGTTGCGGAGCCCCAAACACGACGCAAGAGCTCAGTCGCCTGGCTTTACCTTCACTGTGTGGTCCTGAGTGTTGTTGTCGGCGATGGCCTGCAAGAAAGGCTGCGCGTGGTCGCTGAGCGTTATCCGGCGAGAGTACAGCTTGGCTTTATCCGGCGCGGTGGTCCCCAGGGAGCTGCAGTGGTCCTCGTCCTTCTCCTCGTTGTAATTGTAGTGGATCTGGCTGGTCTGCAAGCCGCCAGAGAAAATGGACGACTGCAGCCAGGCTGGGAAAAGCGTCAGGAGGACATGTTGAAATTCAGAGAGGGGGCGGGCGGGAGTAGGGCTGCGTAATTTATTGATAAAATACATTAACTGAGCTTTTAGGTCCACTTGGTTTTTTTTCTTCTTCGTGGCTTCATTGCAGATAATATAGTTTAAGGAGATGAAAAAGAAGTGATCTTACTGGCACATTCGATCTCCATGGGTGACAGCGGGGTGCTCTTGGCCAGGTAGGATGCGTGGAGGCCCAGCAACAAGCCCAGATTTCTCTCAGTGTCGATGAGAGGGGATGACAGACTGCTGAGGTCCGGAGTGGTGACCATCTCCTGGTTCGGCTGTAAAAAGAAAACGACACTTTTATTTAGTCATTTAAAGCTTTTGTTGTTTTCATCATTTTCATAGACAATAGCCACCTTGCACAATGGAATTACGACAAAGGCCTGCATATTTGCAGTTCTGCATTCACTAATTTTATTTTATTTTTTTAAACCTTTCTTTCCTCTCCCTCCCCAGAGATTCACGGTAAATTGAAAAACTAGAATTGATTTATAAGTATGATGAAATAGTACCTCCATATACTGGCCAACACAGAAGGCCTGCATGGACTCTTTGGTATCTTCAAATTGCAGGGCAGCTTCTAGAGCAACTACCGGGTCTTCTCCCGCAAACTGGGCTGCAAGAGCAGGAAAACTTTAGCACGCGCTTTATAGGTATGAAAAGATGTTTAAAATCCAACTACCAAGTACGCTGTTTCCCGTGAGCGACTGGCACTGAGCCTGAAAGTCCTTTATGTCATAAACACGTCCATTGATGACCGTCCAGAAGCCGCCATCTTTGTTGTGGTTCTCCAGGTCGGCTTTGCGGATGAGGGACACCTCTTCGTTGTTCTTGGAGCTCTGTCCCGTGAAGAACGAACCTGGGGCACCACAAAAAAAGTTAGCAAGTATTCATTCCCATTTGTGCTCTAGAAATCAAAATGAAAAAAAAAAGATCTGAAATGGACGTAAAATACAACGAGCTTGACGTACCCATTATTCCAGGCCACGCCAAATCCTCGTTGTCATCCTTCTCGTGGCCGGGGGCCAGGTGGTTAAACCGATCGAGATGCTCCAAGAGTCCGGCCAGGAGCGGGATGGCGCCCGTCTCCTGCATCAGGCCTGCATCGATGGTGAGGAGGAGGACGATGGACACCACCAACTCGGGCAGAAGGACACCTACGCCGGGACACACGCACACACACACACCTTACAATTCACGCTTTCTGTAAAACAATGAATCACAGTCCAGCTTCTTACCCGTCAGATCCCCTTCAATGATGTGAGAGACTTCGGCGAAATGGCGGTGTCTGGTGGAGGCGATGCTGGTGGCTACGGGGAGGATGTCGCCGATGTGGGTGCACAGCAAGGCGATGTACTTTTTTAGAAGCGAGCCCACGCCCAGGAGCTCACGATCTGATAAAGAGAAGGTAGAACTCAAATTTGGGACCACCTAAATAAATACTGCATCACGTCCAACATAACTGCCGTGAATGTTTATGTTCTTCAACTGGAATCCGGCCATTTCCTACCAACAATGCATATTTTCATCAGTTATGTTTTTCAACAAGTAGATATAGAAAAGAGTCTCACCTAGCTGGTCTGTGAAATTCAAGTTTCACAATATGACTATCCTGCTTAAATGTATACATGATTCTGACAGCATGACAACCGCGAGTAAAAACGTAGCGGTATCGCGGTATTAAAATCACAGCTCTGAAATTTCTTTTTGTTCAATTACATGTTTTTGTTATTTTAAACCCATCTATGAATGACCTTGCCCATTAAATTAAATTAAATACAAAACTGAAAGTGATGTTTGTCTTGTTCTTTGACTTTTTGGGTTTCTTTCATATGTGACAATAAATAAATAAGCAAATAAATAAGCAAATAAATAATATAAATAATATAAATATAAATATAAGAACTAAAAAAAAAAATCAGAATCTGTGATTCAAATTTCAAAATTTGTTAGGTGCATTCTTGAAAACTAGTTGTAGAATCCCGCAAAGTCCGAGACAATCTAGTCGCATTTGGCCATGTCGCTCAGTGTACGTCGTCCTTAACATAACGCGTCACTCACTGGATCTGACGGCATTGACCTCGTCGTTGACACCTAGGTAGAGCTTGCTGACCAGCAGCCTCTGGAATCGCAGCAGCAGGTCCAAAGACGCCGAGCGTTCTTTGCTATCGTGCTCACCCTCCAAATAGTTGGAAATGCGCAAGTGGGCGATGTCCTTCAACCTGGCGATGGTCTGCGACGCAATATTCCTGAAAACATGACCACGACACGTTACCGAAACGCGTGAGCTTCGGTCATTCTGCCACCAGGTGGTTGATTTCAATTGGGAGTGATTTGAGTTACGAGCATGGTCATGCAATGAATTTCACTTGTGAGAACATACCACTGAACAAGAATACATGTTCATATGAAAATAAAGACACCTTAGAAGTTGCTGCACAAGCTGCACCAGGGGCAGTATTTGCTTGCCGGCCGACTCGTAGATGCCGGTGTTGATGAGGTCTTTGTCCAACATGGCGCGACAACGTTGCATGGTGGAAGCGTTGGCCTCTTGTTCGTCTATCTCCTTCTCCTTTTGCGCCTCTTTCTTGGCTTCTATGTCCTGTGATAGAAGAGTGAACCAAAAAAAATACGATTTTTCTCACAAGCAGCCATTTCTCAGGAGCACTGCAGTTGCAAGTTTGACAAATTAGTCAAGGACACCAGACTTGCAAACGGACACGAAATTCGGTGGACATTTTGTACAATAACTGGACTCGCAAAATCTCAAGTGTTTATGCCAAAATTGAAGAGGAAGTCAGCCATTTTGGTTTGAAGGGGTCATTTCCGGCTGAGAAGCGCCGATTGGGAAGCGAGAAGTCATGCCCAATATTTAACAGGAAGTCGGTCATTTTGACTCAAAGCAGCTATATTGGGCAAATTACTTCTTCTGATTCACCCAAATTTGCCCAACTTGAAAAAGGTCTCAAACACACATAGGTGACACGAAACTGCAACATTTAAAGCCTTTTTTTTCTTTTCTTTTTTTTTTTAAAAAACATTTACTTCTAAAACAAGAAAAAAAATATATAGTAAGTGTCTGCTTTGCACGATTTAACTATTGTTACTACAGTGCCTTTTCTGGAAATGACCTACTTCAGGCTTCTGATTGGCTAAATATGGCCTCAATGGTTCGAGTTCGAGCTCTCACCTGTATCTCGGCAGCGATGGCCGCCTTCAGCGCAGATTCCAAGCCGCCGTCGGCCATCAAGCTGCTGACCAACAAGTCGATCATAAAGCGGCGGCCGGGGGTCACGCTCCTCTCATTTCCAGATGCTGCGGCACAAAAAAGGTCATTGCCAATTCATTGTTTTAATAATCCTAACAAGGTTTAACTTTTTTTCTACATGTGGATGTGTATCAACAACATAAGCATACTAAGACTGTTTTGTAAGGGAGGAAAAAAATGTGACTAGAAATCTCTGCCAGTGTTTTTACATGATCAAATTATCCCCTCGATAATTATAAAAAATAAATAAATCAAAAATCACTGGCGAGATATTTTTAGAACACGCCTGTGGACTTCTCATGCGGTCTTATATTCTGAAAACATCTCGAGAAAGAAAATATAGTGACGCTCTTACCAGTATTGGGCAGCAACGAGGATAAGGCCCTCGCCCGCTCCTCAGCGGTGGGCAGCAGCACGGACCACCCGCTCTGCAGGACGGACTGAGCGGCGGCTTGCACCGTGTTGAGCACGCCGGCATTGCTAGCCAGCACAACCACGGTTTGCTTGAGATTGTACAGCAGGGCGCTGCCAAGCCCCAAGCCCAGCTCCTCTGGGTCCACCTGGTTACTAATGGCGGCGTGGAGCTGAAACAGCAAAGACAAGGAGTTTCAATGCTCAGAGTCAATGTGCGGATTATTGCTTCTTTGCATTTTCAATTAGCGATCCAATTGGATCCAGAGGACCGCGACACAGTGAATGACGCACGGTTTCGAGTGCGTTTCTATAGACCACCTGAAGCCTGAGCAGGTTGAGCGCGGCGACCACCATGCACTCCTTCTCCTGCGGGGGAGGCCAGTCCGAGCTGCCGTCCATGCCCTCGCTGACCTGTCGCAGAAGCAGGTCCAGCTGCTCGAAGGTCATGGAGCACACGTCCACCACAAAGGGAACGCGGTGGCCAACGGACCACTCGGAGCACGAGGACCACACGAAACTCTGGAAAACAGAGCAAAAGTGTTTCACCTCTACCAATCTCCACCACTTATTTTGAAAAAAATTATCTAATTGAAATTTGCCACTTTGCCCAATATTTCGATTTGATATGAGAATATTTTTCTTCTCATGCACACTAAATGATATACAAATGTTTTATTTGGGGTAAATTCATATCGTTTTGATTAGAAAACTTGTTTTCTTTTAATGTCCTGTATTTTCACAAGAAGATGGATGGATTGTTGCTTTGCGCAAAAGCCATTCATTTGCAGTCTGGACACCGAAGGGAGAACTCTCAGGAGTCTCCCAAAATCTTCAATAACGCCACACGAGACTTGTTGATGAAGGCAAGCAGGGAAGAGTGACCTTTTTTTTTTATCCCCGAGCTCCACCCACAATCGTCCTGGTAACAAAAACCATACTGCATTTACATGAGATAGGACCACCCCTACCCCGAAAACGGCACAATTTAAACCAGTGTATAACAAGAGGATGATAGGTGTGCGGTAATTTATTTATTTACTTTACCCTTTAAGGATTTCAACAAAGAGAGCCATTATGAAGCCAAATGGGAACTCTTAAAATGTGAAAAAAAAAAGGCATGATGTTTTTTGAGCGCATGTCACCTGTCCCGGGCCGCAGGAGATTCCCACGATGTGTTTGGACTTGAGACCCGGCAGAGCCTTGGGGTGCTTCTTGTTGTAAAAGAGGGTGTCAAAGTGCTGCAGCTTGTCATTGCTGCCCCAGCTGTGCACCTCGCCGTCATCAGTCAGGACAAGGCAGTGCGACGAGCCCACGGCCACATCCATCACTTTCTTCCCTGAATAGAAACACAGCAAGCAGGTTGCTATCGGAAATGTTTCTGCATATTAGATTTCATATTGGTGCACCACGTGGCATTGATTTGGATGAGAAATAAATTAGGGTTTCAATCCTGGATTGGTACTTCACGAGCTGTGGTATTCGACTCGGTTTTCAAGTAAGGGGGTTCTCATATCATGATAGATTTGAGCAAAATATGGACGTGATAGTCAGACTAGTTGGTCCCCGGACTTTCGAGCAGGCAGTCTGCCAATTTTCTCACTCACCCTGCAGACTGTCCAGCACTTTGGGGTAGCGCACATGCTCGTCGGTGCCGTGGCCCAGCCGCTGGTTGTCGCCCTTGCCCCACGTGTACACTTGTCCGTCCTTGGTGAGCGCCAGCGAGAACTGGCTGCCGCAGCACACCTTGACGATGTCCAGGTCCTGCAATTTCTCAACCAGCTTGGGCGACTTGCAGCCGTCGCTGCCTCCTCGGCCCAGCTTGCCGTAGTCGCCGTCACCCCAAGACCACACTTGACCTGGACGCAGCAGTAAGAAGATGGTAGGATGCCATTTTGATGTTTTATCCAGAGACTTACAGAGCCTGTTTACGGAGGATTTGCGCAGATAAAGACAGAATCCCCATTTTTCTTTTTTTTTAATATATATTTTTTGCAACATTCGATCGGAATCTTATTTTTATTGCTATCGATGACATCTCTCGCAATACATATTGATGTTGCTTCATCACCCAGCCCGCCTCACCGTTCTCTGTGACAGCGAGCGTTTGCGCGTCGCCACTGCCGCACGCCACATCCATCACCTTCATACCCTTCAGCGCCGACACCAGCATAGGCGTCATCTGGTCCTCGCTGGAGCCTGCAATCAGGTGACATCAAATTTACAGGCGAGGTGGAATTTTCTTTGTTTGTGAGCGTGATAGTAGACAGGTGCTCACCGTGGCCCAGGCGACCGTAGTTCCCACGCCCCCACGTGTAGAGTTCGCCATCTGCGGTGATGGCGGCGCTGTACGTACTCCCGCAGGCCACGTGCACCACCTGCTTTCCCGCTTGCTTCCCGTTGAAGGTGGCGATCATGGTCGGCTCCTCCAGATACCTGGATACATGCAGAGTCAATGGATTCCACGCAATCTCAACTCTTGGGTGTTTTTAAAATGGTTGGGTACAAACTGCATTTAAAGGTTGTTTACTTAAATGCTCTTTATGGGGCCACAAAATACAACAAAATAATAATAAATTTAAAAAAAAATAATAATAATAATAATAAAATAAAATAATAAAATAAAAATAAAAAAATTAAATAAAAATAATAAAATAAAATGAAATATAAATAAAAGAAAATACAAAAAAAATAAAATAAAATAAATTGAAATAAAAGCGAGTTTAAGTGCTTGAATTAAAAATTTACATTGTAAGCGCATAAGCATTTTTAAAGACCGAAAAACAGGCAATGCCAGGTGAGCACCGCGTGGCCCATACGTCGTGTCGCCGTGTCCAAGGCGGCCGCCATCGCCGCAGCCCCAAGAAAAAACCTCCCCGCTAGACGACAAGGCCAAGTAGTGCTGGCCTTCCGGGTGGGCCGCCAGCTTGGTGATCTTCCTGGAGCTCAATCCGTAGATGAGCATGGGCGCCTGTTGTGGGGAAAAATAAATACATCAATCATGTGACTAAGCGGAATAATAGCACCCCAAGAGCGCTTATGTAATGTGTGGCCTCTCACCAGGGTGGTGCTCTTGTAGTTCTGGGCGTAAACGGCGCCACTGTTGGACAGGATGAGGAAGCCTTTTTCCGAGCACACCACTTGAGTGACGCCCATGTTGGCGAGGGCTTTGCATTGGATGGGCCCGTTCAAGTTGGCGTAGAGCTTCCAGCCCAGGAGACCGCAGGCGATCACCTCCTGCATGTTCCCCTGAAAAGCACGACACACACAGTGGTACCTTGACTCACATTTTTAAGTCGAGCAGGTAGTTGACTCAAGCTAAGTAATAAAAAAAAAGGATCTCTGACGTCTTTAGCCAAAAATTGTAGTAAATTAGTTAAGGGGGTGTGACCTTGTGATTGACATCAAGAGCTGGAGTCGGATTGGCCGATTGGTGTGCGTGTGAGCGTCTGGACGTGAGCAGTGGCCTACTGTGGCTCTCTTTCCCCACATGTGAGGGCATTAGCATTTTTTTTTCTTCACTAGAACAGCAGCATAAATACTGAGTCAGTCACCTTGTGCGTGGATGGCGAGTTGAGTTGCGGAGGGCTGCGGGGGGTGGCCAAGCGGTCCAAGTGGGCCAAAATGACCACGGCTGTCTGTCGCAAGTCGATGGCCAGGTCGTTGTCCTGGGGCAAAGTCAGGTAGCGGAGGAAACTCTCGTTTGGACTTAGTGGTGTCGAGAGGATCTGGAAATGGTAAATTGATCATTTTGGCATTTGTTTTGTATGAGTTCAGTATGACTTCATCATTATGAGAAACTTGCGGAAAAACAAGCTTATTCTCTGACTTTCTGATGACACTGCAAACATTCTGTTTCATTGGAATTCTAAGACAAAACACTGACCTCTGGTTCCTCATCTGGGATGGGCTCCTCCTTGCTGCTGTAAATGCTCTTGAAGCGCTGCAGAAGGGGCAGCAGGGGCGCGCTGGTGCCCTGTGTGGAGCGTTCATTGTCCATCTCACGGGTGCCGCTCTCCCACAGGCGCAGCAGCAGCAGGATGGCGGACAGCAGCTGACTGCAAACAGGAAGTCAGCAGTGAATGACGGGAACATTTCACCCGTAAGCGAGGTTTCATCTCGGGACGCAGACGGCTCCGAAAACTATGATGTCATAGTTCGAAGAATGGGAGGAAAAAAACTGGTAGGACAGGGCTACCTGAGCGTGCCCCTCTGCACAGCCAGCTCCAGCAAGATGGCCAACGCCAGATGTTGGTCCTGAAGAGGAATGTTGGTCTTGGTGCTGGCATTTCCGTGGATGTCACTGATCCCCAGGAGAATGAGAAAACGTGAGACCGCGAGCAGATTAAGGTGTCGCAAAACAAGCACGTGCTGCAAGTTCACCTGAGGAACTTGGTGGCCCTCTCGACCACCTCCAGCCACACCGACGACACGGTGCCCTCGTCAAACAATGTGGCCTCGGGCAGCGCTCGAAGAGCGTCCAGAGATTCCTGAAGGAGCTCACTGCACAGGTCTGCGTCGTCTCCTGCACACAAGCACGGAAGATAACGCTTTAGCTCGGTTAGGTCATGCTTTCCGGGTCACTCATGAAAACTAGTCGCACACAGCGGGCTCTCTTACCTGACCTCCAGGCCCGACGCAAGAAGGCGAAGGCGAACGAGAGCGCCGCCCTGGAGCCCACCATGGCCAACCCTTCCACACTTTTGCTGTCGGCACGCGGGCTGAGGGAAGAAACATGGCATTCAGCAGCAAAAAACTACATTGAGACTGTGTTGCGCTTGTGTCGCAGTGCCTTTTATTGTCAGCAGCAGGCCGCGGGGGGGTGGCGGGGAACTTCCAGGCGACCACATCCTTCTCCACCATGCTGTAGCTCAGCGAGATGTGGTAGCGCTCCAGGATGACCAGACGCTGGCAGAGACGGCGAGCCGACAGCGTGGTCTTGGCCATCTGGGCCGACAGCTTCTGCTGGTCGTCCACCAGCACCATCAGGCAGTCCTTCAGTTCTTTCTCGTCTGGGAAACGCAACGCCATCCTCCAATTATTTATGATCGTGAATACTAAAATGATACTAAATAAACTTTATCACAATACCCAGGAGCTGTTCAAAATCAGAGAGGATTGTTAAGTGTAAGGGGCACTAATGTTTTTAAGAAAAAAAATCTGAGATAAACATCTGATGCTTTTAGAGCAGGCGTGGGCAAACTACGGCCCGGGGGCCACTTTGCGGCCCGCTAAACGTTTTAATCCGGCCTGTCGAACTTGAAAAAAATCTAATTAATAAACCTTGTTAATGTTTTATTTTCTAAATACTGTGGTTTTTCAAAGACAGATATTTTGTTGTAATGCAAAAAGTTTGTCCACCCCTGTTTTAGAGGGTTGATTTATCATCAATGTCCTGTGTCCTTTGAACCTTTAAGCTGCGCTAAACTAAGACAACTATAGAGCTTTTCTTTACTTTCAGGTCTTTACTTTTTTATATTTTTGTGTTTATATGTTAAATCAATGAATCAAGTAGGCATTTATTAACAAATATAGTGGTTGTTTTTATGTGTGCACTACTTACAAAGTTCAACATTGACAGTATTAACCTCCACCCAAAAAAAAAAAAAAAATTGTTGCAGCACAGTTTTTGAGTCAATGCATGTTAAAGCAGCACGCCCTTGTAGTCCTCACCGGGACAGAGCAGCCAGCGCTGAGGGGACGGACAAGATGGCTAAAATAGCCACTCGGAAATCCACTTAAGCTTTTATATAAGCCGGACTGGCCAGAGGCTGCGAGAGCAACATTGCCTCAGCTGTGCGCCGCCATCGGGATGCACAACGAACGCACACTCGCTGCTACTCATCCACGGGGACGCAACGTTTGAACTAAGGAGCTTAAATTGTGGCGTGACTCAGCATTAAAGCAAAGAACATGCAATTAATTTGATGCCTGTGTAATTATATATGTTGGACTCGTTGCTGCCTAAATAGGCTGTGAAAAAAAAATCTAATGTAGAAGTAAATGTGGGAAATTTGATGTGAGATTATTCAGAACAAAAAAATAAATTCAGATAAATGAGTGATGTCAGCATATCAATATGTCCATAACTCATCACCCAATTCAGACGGCTGCCTAAACAGGCTACCACACAGATAAAACCAGGAAGAGATCAAAGTATCAAGTGAGGACATTTTGATGGGAGAGCAAAGTGACATAGCAATAGGTCCACATCGCATCAAACAATTCAGACCCAACTAGTCTGCCAACTAAATGGGCGACAGCGGAAATCAAAACAAGAGGGGAGTGAAGGTGTGAAACAATTATGATGGGATATGTCCACACGTGTTACTCGATTGAAGCCCGACTAATCTGCTGCCTTAACAGACAACTATACGGATCAAAGCAGGAAATGAGGCAAGTTTAATGGAGAGAGCATTTAGACAGGTGCAAAAACAATATCCAATCAACTATTTTAGAACAAACTAGTTTGCAGACTCAAAGGGCTGCAGTAAAGATTAAAAGACGAAGAGAGCCCAAGCAACAGTATACGTCAATATTTATCTTATTTAGAAAACTGCTGACACGCGAAATCTGAGTGGGTGTGGGTGAGCGGGAAGTATGCCTCTTGAACCCTGAGTCCGGACTGCAGAGCGCTCATTCAAGCGCTGATGTCATTTCCTCAATCAATAGTAGGAAGCGGTCCTCCTGCCCTCTTATGTCCCCGACCAGAGCCGAAAGTCAACAGAAAGCTTATCTCCCGGCAGCATAAAAGACGTTCCCACCCAGTCGCATCAGTCAACATCAACAACATATTGCCGTCCAGACTGACACGCAGGGGGCGGGGGATTAGGGCCCGACGGACTAATCAAATCGAACCCTGCACCTCAGTACTATGTGCTAACCAGTCAGCCTATTGAAATTTTATTCAGCCAGATATCAAAATCAGCATCAGCCTCACAAAAATAAAAAAATCCACATCAGTTGGTTAGTAAAAATAACTTAAAGTTCTCATTTAGAGCGACCACTTTGCCGACGCACAAGCACAATTCAGGTAACATGGCGGAGCGTCTCACCTGGTTGCCGCCCCCAGTCCCAGGTTTCGATGATGGAATGGTGCACGGCCGAGGACGCCACAGCCGCCGCCTCATCTTCGTCTTTCTTTTCCTTGTCATTGGCTTCATCCTTCTTCTGACCTGAGAAGCAGCCCGGGCAGTCTTCTGCAGGACCGTAAAGACACATTCAGGGTTAGCATTGTGAGCATATATTCGCTTTTAGAAGGTAGTAACTGCAGCTGCAGTATTTTTAAGGGTCAGTTTTGAGTGTGAGGGGTGGAATGGCACGACAAATGAAAAAATATATTTCAGTACGTATATTGGTTTTAAGGTGACGGTTGGGTTCACATTCAGAAAAGTAAGGGGACAAAAATGTTGAACAAAATGAAACCCAACAAACCTGACAACTAAATGGGCTACAGGGGAAAAAATTGACTGTACCAAGTTGGTGTCATACCTGGATGTGCTGATTCCTCGCCGTTAAACGTTATCTCCTCATCCTTTACCATTTCGTTCCACATCTCGCTCAGTCCTTCTGCCGAGAAGGCCCACTGCCAGAGGAAATTAAGGCGTTGAAAAAAAATAATGCAACAGCCTGTTTGTGTGTGTGTGTGCGCTCGTGCACTGGATATGTATATATATTTTCATGTGATCATATTCACATGACCTGATCGCCTGAGCTAAAAGTAACTCAATGTAGCCGACAGGCTTGAAAGTATTTTAAGGTTAATAAAATAAGATAAAATTAAATAAAATTAAATAAAATTAAATAAAAAAGAACTGGACTGAAAAAAAAAATTTAAAAAAATCCTCCTATCATAATTCAATATGTATGTCATTGTATTTTTAAGTAGAATGATTTAATACACCAACATCTTTTAAATCAAAACCAGTTTTCCCCAAATCAAATCCATTTTTTTTTTACACCCCCCATTATCTAATCTACGTTTTTGCCCATAAATTCTTCTTAACTACCAAGGAAAGGTCCCAAAGTATGAAAATTGCCAAATTTAGCATTCCTCTGGTTCACCTTTGTGGATTATTATGTCACATACCTGTAAGTCTATTTTGAGCCATTTGTCGTGAAATCTGCTTTGAGCATCGAGGTTAAAAGACGGAGAAGGCATCTTTCCCCTCCTCCACTGCTCCTCTCTCCTGGCTGCAAACGCAGCCAACCTGCAAACATGGGGGGGGAAAGGATTACTATGTGTTATACAAAAATTACAGCTGAGGTCATCTATGACACGTAACAAAGGTGTAGCAAGTCGCAACAAACCATATTCTGCTTATAGTGCACAGGTGTCAAATGCAAGGCCAGGTCAGACCCGGTGCATTTTTTTACGTGGCCCTCTAAAGTCAAATCAGTCAAATCATGTTTGTGTACTTCATCTAACCTGCATGTTTTAGATGTTTCCCTCCACCAACACACCTGATTCAAGTGATCATTTCATCAGCAAGCTCTGTGGGAGCTTGATAACAATCCTGATAATTTGACGGAGGAGAGAAATGTGGCTCTTTGTAAAAGAGTCATCCCGACTTGATTTGTTTTGATAGCGCATGACTGTGTGGGTCAGTATTTATTAGGGTTGAAATCACATCGTGCAACAGAAACATCCAAAGCATGCAGGATAGGGGCCCTCGAGGACCGGAGTTTGACACCTGTGTTTTCAAATCAATTGAACAGGAGTTGAACAAACTTCTGATTTCAAATGTAGTTCTCCACCATTTTTGTGTCTATTTATGAATATGAAAAGGAAATATCAAGGTCATGATGGCCCTCGGGGGAAAAAAACACAATTAACAGCCACTGTTAAAAATGTTATGTCTGCTGTTTCAGACGTATTAACACGATGAGAATATGCAAGCTGCAAGTTTAGATTTTGCTTTGTATTGTAAATACAAAAAAAAAGAAAAGATTCATGTAATGTTTGCATACAACCATTTGTGAATCGGGATTTCACTGGTGTTTCACCGTGTGTTAGCACCCCCTGTTAGGGAACGTTCAGAACTAAAGTCACACTGAAGCAGTTACATGTATGTATGCGGAGTTAAGCCGATAAAAGGATCGCTGTCCACGATGTCATTGTCTGTCTGATCACTGATGTTATTCCAAGCAACAAACATCACACCAACATGTAAAATAACGCCAATCAGACCAAGGAGGAATTACACATGTTTATGTATGCATGTGTGTGCTGTGTTTATCGTGACATGACGATGGGAAGGTGAGGTACAACATCATCATCATCATTGCTTTCAAATACCAGCCGGGCTGTCACACTTAACCCTAGACAATGCAACTGCATATAAAAATCCATCATGTGAATATTTGCGCTGATTTATTCGGGCAGAAGCGAGCCTTTTAGCTCGGCGGCTAATGCTAAGTAGCCTATCGCAATGGGAATATAACGTTAGCCACAGCTAGCCATGCTAATACAGCTGTCGTCATCCTAGCCCGGGTTGGAACACACCTCCGAAGGGGTGACACCCGGGTGAAACATTTATTGGGGGGGGGTCGTCAATTAAACGGCTTCGTAGTTCTCAAGGAATGCTTTGAAATTACCTGCGGTCTTCCGCTGACGCCTTTGCCGTCCTCTCCTTAGGTCCGCTGTGGCATTATTTGGGCTTGATTGACAGGTTGCCGACAGGGGCACAAAGCATGAAGACGCATTACGTAGCCGAGGCAGAGCGCTCTATTGCGTTTGTTTGTGTCAACTTCTCGGGGCCGCCAAAGTGGGGGGTGGAGTGGATGACGGCCACGCTCGCTCGTGTCAAAGCGCCGCCCCGCCCGCTCAGTGAAGCCCAGAATACAAAACACGCGCTTCTTCTAAATTCGAGGCGGGACGTAAGCGCGGAAGCTTGCGGAATGGCTGGACATGGAGTCGATATACGACGTTTCGAGGTTACGAACAGCGCCAACGCTGTATTTGAATATACGTCCAGGAAAAGAAAGAAGAAAAAGGAAAATCTAGAAGTCCTGTTTTGATTCACTGACTTAATTACATTTTTTCCCTCAATTGCTTTTATTTCTCAGATCATAATTGAAATTTGCAAAACTGTATGGACTTATTCAAAACAATTCGTACAAACAGCAAAACATGGTTCTCCTGCAAAAGCCAATTTCCTTCTTAAAATGCTTTGTGCATAGCTCATAAGAAAATATCAGTATTATTGAGCATGCCAGGGTCGTCAGAATGTCATTGTTTACGGATGAGACAGTCAAATTGTTCAGTCATGTTGCCATTATAACAGTGCATATGGTGGCGTGTTTTGGTGGAAACTGCCATTTAAGTTTTGATGACAATTATTCTACATTGAAAGTTACACCTTCGTGTATGTGGAAGATTAATTGCGAGGGACTGACTGTACATGTAAGGCTGTAGAAATTACAGCACAGTCTTCCTACTCCTTACTTTTGTTTGATACACATTTCTGAAATGCCATATTTGCACAAATGACCTTTCAATTATAGTTATTAATAGTTAACACAGTACTTTATGTAACAACACAATAATTACCAACAATGATGGAACAGTATCGATGATGTACATGTCATTGAATTGCAGCGAATGCGCAACATTCCACATCCAGGTCCTGCATACCGGGTGATAGAGACAACCCAATGTCGCAGTTCATAACTGGATTTACTTTTTAATTTATGTTATCAATTAAATTGCCAAGTCAAAGAGAAAACATACTTGAAAAACAAAAAACATAAATTTACAAAATATGGTAGTGCAGTACAAAACAATCCATACATGAACATCAGTCATGTGCTCGGTTTCAGCCATCTTGTCTCTTTGGATATTTTTCCACAGCCAGTCTGACAAAGTCTTCAGCGCTGTCCAGAGACACCAGGCGGTCCTGAACATGCCATGCAAAAGAGAGACATCCCGAGGTAACTCCTGATGCTTCACACAATCAACCGCATGCAGCATGTTATTCCATTCACAGACCCTTTAGATAGCTGCTGTTTTATTAAATTAGTGATTAGGTGGGAGGTGGTGGGTTAAGACCAGAAGGATGTGTGTGTATGCAAGTGTACCATAACATAGAGGTATCTGGTCCGATGTCCTGTTCCTACAGGAAACAAGGAAGTGTGTTCCAACAACTGGGTCAAGAGTTCAGTCGCTCTGGTGAGACCCTCTTGGTCTGGATTGAAGTAATTTAGCTTGTCAACGTTCAACAAAGCATCCACCTCAGACTCATAACCTGCAAGGAGAGAACCCACCCACCAAAAGTCACAGCATAGATCAGTAGTTCTTAAACTTCTTACGCCAAGTAGCACCTAATAAAATGGATAGCTCTCGAAGTAAAGCCTTTAACTCATTCATTGCCATTGACGGATAAATACGACATTCATTCTTTTTACAGCCCAGGTAAAATGAATGCACTTTTTGGCTTCTATAGCTGTCATCGGCAGTGGATGAGTTAAAATACAGCAACATAGTCATCTAAAAACAAAGCACAAGTTTTGTTTGTTCCTTAAATGTATTTTTTTTTTATTGTAAGCGACTGTAACATTATGCAAGTTTCAACCATTGACACTGCACCTACAGTAACTACGGGAAAACTGTACTTCAATGATTCAATGCATTGGAAATAAAAGTAAAATGCAATTTTTCAAGACAAGAGAATAAAAACGGTGCCTCACCTAATTGCAGCAGGATTTTCTTCCATCGTGCTCTCACTTCTCGTCTGGCATAGCGTAGCGTATGGATGTCATAATTCAGCTGTTCCCATTCCTTGGGCAAACACATGATTGTAAAAGATTGTTGTATAAAGGTTTATAATAATGCCCAAAGATGCCACTAGATGGTGAGAAAGCATCACTTAGACCAGGGGTGGGCAAACTTTTTGATTGGCGGTGCGCAATGGGTTCTAAAACGTGACAGAGGGGCCGGACCAGGAGCAGATGGATGGAGTGTTTTGGTAACCTCACCTCATCGGAGAAAAAAAATACATTTAATTTTAAATGAAAATGAACAAAAACATTACAACAAAATATCCGTGTTTGACATACCAGAGTATTTAGAAAATAAAACATTAACAAGGTTTATTCATTTAATTTTTTTCAAGTTCGGCGGGCCAGATTAAAACGTTTAACGGGCCGCATGTGGCCCCCGGGCCGTAGTTTGCCCACTCCTGACTTAGACAAAACTTCGGCCTATAATAGAAGCTCGTCCTTCCACTTCAACATAGTTCCTCGGCACCAACATAATGATGACAAAAGATGGCGCCACAGGACTAGATTTTTCTTTACAGCAAATAATGTAAAATAGTTTCCCAGCTGCCTTTTCTATTTTCAGCCTCGTTTAGTATCTAATTTAATGAATCAACCACAGTGATGGACTCTGTTGGCCTAATTATCCAAAAGGAACATTATTTAAGTGTTTAATAAGTTCTCGTCATCCTTTTCTGCAGAATTTGAAAGTTGTCTGTCACATGTACTGCTCATTTAGCAGTGTGTTTTTTTTTTTTAGAGCTAGATAATAGGAGCTTTTAAAACTTTATTTATGCAATAACAACCAAGTAATTCAATTGAGTCTTGTTTTGGCTCCACTGCAAGATTTTGTAACCTGATTAACGAGGATGGTAGGTGAAAAAGTCATTTAGGAAAATATTTGGCTTTAAAAACATGTTTTCACATGACTTTTTTAAAAATGACTGAAATGGTAAGTAGAATTCTGTCGAGCCATTTGATGGCTATCAACATAGCCGAAGACTTTCTCGAAGAACCGGACCTATTTACTAACATGAACTTCTTTGACATTTTTATGCACACCAACCTAATCAATGCCATGTGAGCGGGCGTTCTCTGTATTTGTACAACTTGCAAAAAAGACAGAATTGCCTGAATGTCAAAAAATTGGAAATCTGTCTTTTTTTTTAATCCAAATAAAGATTTATTAAAAAAAAAAACTTCCTCAAAGATTGTCTGCAGCATTTATTTTTCCTGAATTAATAAAGGTTAGCTAAATAAATCCAATAAAATGGCACGCTTTCACATCCTGTATTTACTGTAAAGAATATGTTTAAAAGGCATTAAAGCGGTTTTAAATTTAGCAGTAGCGTTTGTCTGTTGACGGGCTCAACTAAAAGTTTATGGGATTTTTTTTGTGGGGGTGGAAAAGCCTCTCTTGTACCACTAGACTCGAAAGCACCACAAATGTCTCACCTCCGTGGCCTTGTCAACCTGATTCCTCATGCTGATGAAAGCTTGCAGCTCTCGGTCCGACTCCCTTCTGCTGGATGAGGCGGCGCTTTTATTTGTCCTCGGGCTTTTCTGCGTGACTGACGGAGGCCTGGTGTCGAGCTGCTGCCCAAAGGGAAGGTCCTCCTCTGTGTCGCCATCACTGCTTTGGGTGGATTGCCGCTCTGGTGCCTTGCAAGCTTTGGCAGTGTGTGTGCTGCAAAGAGACAAAGAGTAAAAAGGATTGAGACTGGATGAGTTTGAATTCATAGACTCAGCCTGTCAGCATCGTACCGCAAAACCGTGTTTTTCTTGTTTCTTTTATACTTCAGATACAAGTGACAGCAGCACAGAGTCAAGCTGGCACCCATTTCCGTCAATGTATTCTCACGAGTCCTTCTCACGTACCCCTTGCACCATTAGACTTCTTCCAACAGTCCTTAGTAACTCACAATAACGTTCCCAACTAAAATGTGCGTGTCAGAGGATGAATACGAGTAGTGTCCAAACTCATGTCCAGCCCCCTTGCTTGCCCCTGTACTCGGAATGAGAGTCATCTGTCAATTAGGGTCCACGTGAGTGGAAGCCAGCAGACAACGGCGCAGTCAGGGTGGCACAGATGGAATTCCTGAGAAACGTTAGTCAGCAACTTTTGATTGTGCAAAATTAATTCCTCATTTCACAAGAGTAATTTCTAATTTTTAGTGTTTAATGGGGACCACACACCCCCTAAAAAAATAAAATAAAAATCTGAAAAATTCAACCCAGTGTATTTGGATTTTAATGAACCTTGTTGTATAGTGATGGCATCAGGGGCGCTGCCAAAGATTTTGGGCCCCATGAAAAGAAATCTTACATCAAATAAGTAAGCATATTTCAAGGTAGAACTTTGTGTGACAATATATCAAAGAATCGCAAAGAGATTAAGTAATTAAATAAAATGTTTCATTTATTAATTAAATGTATGATTAATCAAATACATTAGTGGCGCTGCTCATCAAGTCAAGGCAAATCAATTGCAGAATAATGGATTGATGCCAACTGAGTGTCTTGTGAAACTATTCCGATACACCGAGTGAAGTTATTCACCTCTACATTGGTTTGAATACTCAAACAAAACAACTAAATACAAACCTCGATCGCTCAATAGAGGTTGCTCATGAAAATTCCACGTCAACGTAACCGCCATGTTTCCAAGGCCAAAGCAATGGCTTGGACAAGATTTGCGTTGGTCAGCATTTAGCCCCGCCCCCTAACTTTGTTGGGCGAGTTTGACAGATAAAATAAATTCATGAAACACTGCAGCACGGGAACATTAAATAATTCATAAAATACAGAAATAATTATAAATATATTTTAATATATAATTATTGGTAATTTAATTAATTAAGGATCCATTGGTTTATCTAATTCCATATTTAATTAATGACACTTATTTATTTATTTAATAGTGCGTTTATTTTATTTTGTTTAGCAGCAATAAGGATTTAGGCGATAACATACCTCAAATATTCAATGAATATTCAAGAAAAGATTAACATTCATTGACTATTCAACGAAGTGCGTTCCTGGATTTTTGCAAGAAATGGGGGGCCAACTTCACGCAGGTAACACACCGGAGCGTGGGGCGGGTGCCGGGTTCAACAGGCGATACAAGCAGTCGGATCCGCCCAGTGTGCCAGCCTGCCAGTCGTCGTCGCCGCCTCCCCTCGCTGGTTGTGATGGACGCTGTAAGGACGCAGATGGAGGATGTAATGGTTCCAACGTGCCCGTGATGTGAGCACTATTCGCCGATTGTCCTGGGGTGTCTTTACAAAGGTACTTTATCACCAAATCATTTCAAATAAAAGTGACGTTTTTTTGTTTTTGTTTTGTTTTTACGGTGACTGACTTTGGCTAACCAATTAGCCACTCGTGCTAGGGAAGCTAGCAACGACAACGTGCGTGTAGACTAGAGTGGGGTTTACTCGCCTTTTTTGTTTGTTTTGTCTAAAAAAAAATAAGACTTTCCTTCTGCCCTCCTGTTATTAATTTAGATGTTTGTGGCTCATAAAGTTCGAAAATAAGCCGAACGTGGCCGCTTTACGTGCGAGCTAGCTGCGAAGCTAATCAAGCTCACCTGTCGCGGTTACTTGAGCGCCCGACGAAGAAGGAAACAAAAGTGGCTCATAATTAACATGCGAATTCGCGTGACGAGTCTTCAAAGTCCTCCTTCGAGCGGGCTTAGGTGTTTCCATCGGAGACCGAGCCGGTTAAACAAGATTCTGGAGCTCGCCATGGAGTGCAGATTTAAAGCGGTGAACTCGTCGTCGCAACCGAATTTGGCGTTTTGTCGTGAAAATGGTACGTGGATTATTTACAGTAGGAATAGAACGAATTCGAGTTTCTTTTGGTTTTTTTTTTATTAACAGCTATTGCGTCTTTTTAATACCTGGCTTGCCAATGTGTAAATAGAGTATAGTCAAATGACCTCCAAACTTGTCTGGTTTTGTAATAACAATTGCTTTGTGCCTGTTCTTAAAATGATTTGTTTTTTCAAGTACCTGTACTTGAGTATTTATTTATCTGACGACCTTTTCCAGATATATGTACTTTCTACTCCTCGCTTTATCAAAATGGGCGTGTAGCTTTTTGCAACATTTGTGGATGATGAAAATGTAAAATAGATACATAAATTATAACGTTACTGAATAGCAACATATTCCTCAGCTATAGCTTTAGTTGGGAAAAGTATTCCGAATGGTTTGTGGCGAATGGATTGTTGTGCCAGAAAAAAAACACCAGTTTTCAGTATGGATAAAATCCGCCAAATAGTAAACCAGATACATGAAACTGAAGTAAGGTGTAATTTCTTCTTGTTTCATTTGATTGACTTTAACATGATCTCAAGTAATATTTTATAGCATCATTCTTAGAATGCTGCCAGGTAGCCCAAACTCTTCTTTTGTTGGTGGACTTCTCCATGTACTTTAATTGGTGATGTGGTCTTGGCATTCACAGCAATGTCTTTTTATGGCTGATCTTCAATCTATTTTGAAGAGACTCTTAACTACTTTGTGTGTGTTGTTTTTTTTACTTCCCCGAAGGCGTATGGCTCGACTTGAGCTGCACCTCTAGCCAGTATAGATTCCTTCGCTGCCTGGTAGTCGATGTAACACAGGAGAAAAACGACAGCAGCGTCAATAGCAGCACACCTGGCTTCGGAATGGCTCAGGACCGTGGCAAGTACGACTTCTACATCGGCCTGGCATTGGCCGTCAGCTCCAGCATCTTCATCGGTGGCAGCTTCATTCTCAAGAAGAAGGGTCTGCTGCGTTTGGCCAAGAAGGGATCCATGCGAGCTGGTAACAAACTGTCAGCAGCATGTACACTCTAGACAAATAGCCTTCAATAGGTGGCCAGGATTTGCCATACCAACGATACACAGACGAGTGCAATTTTTACCTTTCATGACACTTTCTATAGATAGATACTGACCGATAGATAACCATCTGATTATCAGTGCAACCCTAAACACAATAAGCTTTTGTCATTGTTTAAGTTCAGGTGAGTGGCAGTCACTCACTTTTGTTTACAAACATACAATTTGCTGGCACGTATTGGCGGGTCATGATTGTGCAACTTGAAAGTGGCAGACTCATGGAAAAACCAGTGGAGGCACATTGCAGATCGCCGTTCTGTTTTGTCGGATTGAACCACCGGCGACACTATTAACGAAACCAACTGCTCAGTTTTGCCGTCCTTTTGCATTGAACGCAATCAGCAGTATCTTGACAAGTATTTCACACACTGATGTCATTGATTTGCAATTTCAGGGTGAAGCTAAAATGCACTATAAGCTTTACAGCTGATCTTATTTTTATATTCTCAAAACCTGTCTGGCACCTTTTGCACAATTTGTTCATTTCTGGCGAGCAAAATTCTTAACAGGTCCACAAATTGAACAATACATCTCCAAGGATATCCACCTTCATGCCTTTCTGTGACTCTTCAAGATTTATTTTTAGTTTTTTTTTTTTAATTTCATGTGGCTCGCAAAGAAAATTTTTAATTGTCTTTCCTCTTGTTCACCTGTCAGGTCAGGGCGGCCATGCTTATCTCAAGGAGTGGCTTTGGTGGGCTGGTTTACTTTCAAGTAAGTGAAGAATGGTTAATGTAATAATAATAATAATAGATGCTTGTTTTATGCAAATCACAAAAGTATTGTATTTAAGTATTTAAAATTGTCTATTTTTAATCAATAAAAAAAAAAAATTCAATTTAAAATTAAATTGTTCAATTAAGTTTAAACAAAAACTGCAAGTGTGAAAAATGTGATCTTAAAAAAAATCTGTTTTGTTAATTAAAATAATGAATTGAATGATTACCGTGTTGTTTTGTCATTTTCAGTGGGTGCGGGTGAAGCCGCCAACTTTGCAGCGTACGCCTTCGCCCCGGCCACTTTGGTCACGCCTCTGGGTGCCCTCAGTGTGCTGGTCAGGTAAACAGACACACTTTCCGCCTTATTCTTACTTTCACGAAAACGTTGAAGGTTGTCATTGATTTTTTATTTTTTTTTTGTTCCCCCCAGTGCGGTGCTATCATCGTACTTCCTAAGTGAACGCTTGAACCTTCACGGTAAGCTGGGCTGCCTGCTCAGTGTGCTGGGTTCCACCACCATGGTCATACACGCCCCTAAAGAGGAGGAGATCAGCAGCCTGGAGAACATGGCGCAGAAGCTGGTCGACCCAGGTAAACGTGCAACCTGTGTATTGTGGTAACAAGCTGGGATTTTAAATGTTGCAAGACCTTATATTAGTAAATGCACTAAAGAAGAACAAACGTTTGATTCAACGAATCCTGACAATTTTTTTTTTTTTAAAATGAGATCCTAGTAAATTTCTCTTGATAATTTTTTGGGCCACTAATTCTGAATCTGTCTCGAGCACTTAATATTTACATAATATAGGATGTTTAGTAATATTTCTGAATTAAGGTCCTGATTCAGTAACATGGATTTTTTTTTTTTCAATAAAACTCAGTTATATATTCCAACGGAAAATCCGTATTGCGCAAGCTTTTATTGGTCAAAGTTCAAAACAAAAAAAACTTGATGTGCTATAAAAAAGTAAGACACTTTTAAATAAGTGTAAAAAATACATTTAGGGACACACAAACTTGTCTGATTAAAATTTGCTGTTGACCTGTGTAATAGATTAAAAATAATTAGTTGCAGACACAAGAGTGTGAATAAACAAAAAACATACCTAAAAAAAATATCTAAAATTTTTAAAACAAACAGTTCTGCAAAATTACTTGGAAATGTTTTGTACTTAAATTAAATACAACTGAACAGAGGGAGCCCACGTAGCAAACTACAAAAACCACAGCACTACACTGTCTACTTTTTCATTCAACTTACTCTGATCCTTTGCTCTCCGTGTGTCTCGTTTAGGCTTCTTCATCTTCGCCACGGCGGTGGTGACAGTGGTGCTGGTGTTGATCGTGGCGGTGGCGCCGCGCCACGGCCAGACCAACATCCTGGTGTACATCTGCATCTGCTCGCTCATCGGTTCGCTGTCCGTGTCGTGCGTCAAGGGCCTGGGCATCGCCATCAAGGAGGCGCTGGGCGGCGTCAATGTGGCGCGCGTCCCCCTGGCCTGGCTCCTCCTGCTGGGCCTGGTGGCCTGCGTGGGGACGCAGATCAATTTCCTCAATAAGGCGCTGGACATCTTCAACACATCCTTAGTGACGCCCATCTACTACGTGTTCTTTACCACCTCTGTACTCACCTGCTCGGCCGCGCTCTTCAAGGAGTGGCAGCACATGGGCGCGGCGGACGTCATCGGCACGCTGGCCGGCTTCCTCACCATCGTGGTGGGCATCTTCCTGCTGCACGCCTTCAAGGACGTCAGCGTCAGCTTGGCTGCGCTCGCCGCCGCTGTGCGCAAGGACCAGAGGCCCGTCAATGGGGCCTACCCCGACGCCAACGGTACATACCAACTCCTCCGCAGCGACGGCAACGTCGACGAGGAGCGCGAGACGACGTTTGACGCAGTCTCCAGGCGCAACGGGAGCCTGGCGTCGTAGAGACAATCGGGTCCAGTGGATTGTACTTGTTTTCCTTTGCCTTACGTTTTCTCCCTCTTCTCACTTTTTCATTCAGTTGTAGCACTGGGGTGGGGGGGGGACCTATTGTGTCGGGAATCACTTTCTGCTCACGATGGCCCGGCTGGCCAACTCATTTTTAAAATGGGCCACATACGTATGGAGGAATTTATGAAGTGAAAATCATGAACTTATATCACTTCCTGTTATTACGTGTACTGTATACAATTACTCCTCCATTTATACATTTCTGAAATTATTGCAAAATTCTGATTTTGCTATTTAGAGGTACAGTGGACCCTCACTCTTCGCCGGGGTTAGGGATGCAAATGGGGAAAATCTGTACATAATGGACACCCATCATAAATGCAATGAAACATTTTTTCAACCACTGAAATTCTTGAAAAACGAGGCAAAACCATCAATAAGCATTTTCTACAAAATGAGTTTGCTCAAAATGGGGGGAAAAATACATTTTTGACAAAAAAAAAAATACAAATCTGCAAATCTCTGGGTGCCGATGCACAATTATGCGGTGACAAGTGTCAATATGTGTGGGTAAAATGAATATTTTGGGTTCGATTTATGAGCTCCTGACAGCCTAGCACCAAAATCTGAAATGCAGTGGTGTCTTGACAAGCGAGTTGATTTTGTTCCGAGACAATGTTCATATCTCAAATCACTCTCGTACTCCAAATCAGCTGTCCTGATTGCATTCAATTCCAATACCCCAATTACCCGCCTGCGAATATTGTTAAGTAGCACTTGACAGTATTGTACTTGAGAATGACAGAGCAATAACAAGGTTGAATAATACCATTAGAGTACTATTCTTGTCTTACTTGTAACAAGCTACAATTTATTTAATTTTTTTCTTCCCGACTAATAGCATTGTTTCAGATGATTATGAGTATGTTCAAGGCACCACTGTATTGTAATCCTGAGAATTTACCTACAGAAAATGAAAAATGGTTTAAAAAAAAAAAAAAAAAAAGTTTGTTTTTTGAGATTCCTAACCAGGCGAGTGATTACTGACTTAAATCTTCCTATTGCATTCCTCGGTCAATTTGACCCATAGAATGTGTAACCCTCCTGTTATGTTTTGTTGTTTTGCTATACCAAAATCATAACAGGTCATAGTGACTGTATGTTGGGCCAGCAAAAAAAAGGCCAATTTTTTTTAATTTGGCACAAAAAAATTTCAATGAGGAAAACTAATTTGAGAAATTTTGAGGTGAGATCCAAGCACACTCATGGAACAAATTACTCATATCTTGAGGCACCACTCATGTCTACTTATTTAATTTGCGCATACTTCCACTAAATTTGACCTGTCATGACCTACATTACTCATGCGGCGGGTCATATTGACCCATGAACACGTTCACAGTACCAATCACAGGATCGCCAAGTTGAGAATACGTAAAGAAGCATTTTCATTATTTAAATGAGCAGAATTATTTTTTATTTTTGGGGGGAAACAAATGGGTCAATTTGACCCGCAGCATAGACAGGAGGGTTAAACTATTTTCATGCACTGGATATATCATTTATATTTGACATGAGGTTTCACTGTCAATACAAATTGTTGTGATACTTGAAAGTGACTTTGTTTTTAATTTCCTTAAAAGAAAAAAATGCAGTTCTGCGGATGAACCAACAGATTTGTTATATATTTATTGAAATAATAAAAGGGTGATTAAAAGTCAAGGCACAGGCAATACAAATGTGTTGGCATGCAAAATATGAAAGACAAACTTCACCTCACTTCTAATGTTCCACCACCACCACCACAAAATCTTTTAAATATTATTCTCTTAGAAAGTCTATCTAGAAGTATAAAACAAATCTATTTCCCCTGATAAGGCACGTGTGAATACAAAAGTTTATTGTGGGAATAAAACTCAGTGGTCTTTGCTAGCCCAGTCAAAAAATATATATTTGGAATATTTTTGCACTCAGCTGCTGGCCAGTGATTGGTGAATAGGTGGCTGGAAGCAGCGCACATGCTCCACCGGCATGTTCTCGCCGTCGCCCGACTTGAGGTACTTGTTCAGGATGGCGAAGATCTCGTTGTTGAGCACTTGGAACTTGCGGATGCGGTCAACCATTTTCTTCAGCGGCTGGGGAAAAAAAAACACACATAAAATACGAGCAAATGTGCAAAGGCGATGTGGGTGTTGGCATGGGAAAACAGGAGCTGAGAGCTTTCAGATTATCCCACAACATAAAACAGCGATAAATCAACTTGAATAAAAAGACTGCAAACATTTTTTTTTTTTAATTACCAATATTAAAAAAAAATATACATTTTACATATCACAACCGTTTGGCAAAAAAGTCAAGACAAACAGTAATCAGATGAACTATGACAAAAGATTGTTTTAATGGTTTTTCAATTACCATCAATATTTTTAAAGCACTTGTTATAAAATACATAACGTTTTTGTGAAAACACGATTTGAAATGGATTACGTTGCATGTTTGAAGCAAAACAATTTGTACTCACTACGCTCTTGATGACCTCGTCCTTGCCGTCGTGCTTCTGCACTTTGAGCAGGTGGTAGCTGAAGTCCAGGATGTCGAAGCGTCTCTGCTGGCCCAGTAGGCTGATGATCATGCAGCCCGCCCAGTGGAGGCCGTCGCCGAAGCACTGCCTGAAAACCAGACCGCACCGGAACCACATGGTGGTTAGAGGAGACAAACGAGCACAAAAGTATTTCGGCGGCGGGACAGTTTGGGGTTTGAATAAAAAAATTAAAATTCTACACTTACTCGACGGTGAACTCGTGCGCGCCGACGGGGATGCAGTAGACAAACTGCATGGCGCTCCACAGGCGGTGGAACTCCACGCACTCGTCCACGTGCATGACGCCGTTGCCAGGCAGAGGGCCGCGCCAGATGGGGTCGTCCAGGAAACCGCGCACGCGTGCCAGGATCACCTCAAACATGGACAGGCCGCAGCACAGCCGCTCCTTGGTCAGCAGGTCGCCCTCGCGAGCGATGGCGATTTGCTAAGGAATGGGAAGATGACAAATTCAGTGGTTCTTAAATTTACACACCAAATTTCAACTCAAAATACTTGAATGTTTAGTTTACTGCACACAAGTTAAATGTTTTGAAATAATTGAAAACAAACAGTGCCACAAAACAGTCACAGACCAGCAATTGCAAATTCACCAGTTAGCGAATTTTTGGGCGGAACCTCGCCTCCATTTTTTTGCAGAAACTTCAAATCATTGTTTTGTTTTACCTGATCACTCAATTATTCTCATCTTTTTTAAAGCCACTTTCAAATTCATTTGCAAATTATTTTTTACCCAACCCCCTGATAATTCACGTTTTTTAGGCCAATCCCTATTTTATTCAGTTCTGTTTTTCTTGATCCGCCACTTTTTCACATTTTGAATTCATTCCTCCGCTTATTTATTTTTTTGCATTTTTTTTGTTCCAATTAAGCACTTGTGATTTTTTTTCCTTAACCAAACAATACACTTTTTTTTAAATTCCAATTCTCTAATTCATGTTTTTTTTTTCCCCCGGAACCCCAGGCTACTTGCATTTTTTTTCCTCAAATTTTTTCTGCTTTATTCACAATTTTTCGCAATTCGTTGTCACGCCTGAAAGTCTATCACAGACTATGGTTTCCTACTAAGAGCCAACTGTCAATTCAGCAAAGCCCTGAATTTCCGCTTATTTCCTTGTAAAGTTTTGAATGTTGCAAGCCGACTCACGGCCCACATTAGGCGGCAGGTGTTCTGATGGCGTACCTGCGGCGTGCCAAGACGCTCGATGAGAGGAACCATGTGGAGCGCCGTATATTTGGCCTCCAGGCGCTTCATTTTAGCGTCCAGACGCTCACCCTCTGTCAACACACACCAATCATTTCATTAGGTACACTTGAAACACACATTCTGACAATAATAATAATGCATTATGTTCATTTACTTTTTTGTATTTGTTTTTTTATTAATTGAATCCATATTTAATTACTTGTTTTTTAAATACTTTAACAGGATATTTATTATTGAGGTTGTATTTATTTTTTTTGTAATTTATTCATTTTATTACACGCCAATTTAACAATATTACTGTGATTTAGTAAAATATATCTATTTTATAACTGCTTAGATTCATTATATATTCATAAAATTGTCAGAGAATTGTAAATTTAGTGTATATCTGTAATATTGCAACGGTAGTTTTTTTTTAATATTTATTTTAATTGTTCTTTTTTATCTTTGCATTCAACTATATGCTCATTACTCTACTGTAGTTGATTGCAACACCTTATTGAGTTGATATTATAATAATTTCATTCCATCTTCATTTTTGATTCTGCTGTCATCTACTCAGTGATTCTATTCACGATCTACTGGGGTTGTTTGTGTTTATTTGATGGGTTTTTTTTGTTCAAATCAACAATACGTTAATCAGTGAGGTTGCTGTTTACCTTTGATGTGGACTCTGGGCAGAATGTTCTGGAAAGGCGCCGCATGCAGCAGATCACAAACCTCCTCCTGTGACTGCACAACAGCACGACACAAACACTCGTTAACCTTCTGGACTTAAACTGGCTCACCTCGATTCCCTTTTTTTAGGGGCTCGAACTGGCCATTATCTTTCCTTATTAAACACGGTAATGATCCTCTGAGTTGAAGTTATTATTTTTGTCGTAGTACATTATTTTCTTTATTAAGTGTGACATGATCAAAAATTTGGGAAATATGTCTTTTACAGATGTTTTCATTCTGCAATCATAACTTTAAAAACACTATCAGGAAAAAAAAAATTGTTTTCGAGGGAATGGATTTGGTCGTACCAGACTCTGCTCGCTGAGTAGGCAGAAGAGGAGGGCATTGCCCACCTCACGCAGATTCTGGAAGCAAACTGTCTTGAGCTCTGCATACTCCACAATATCCTTCAGCTGGTGGTGGAAGAACTCCAAGATTCCTGGGGGGGGGGGGAAACCCGTCAAAAAGCAGGTAACCGATTTGTCGCCTTTTGATACTTTGGCGAAATAGATTCCGATGACCCATTACTCGGCCTCATTAAATGTATTTATTTATTTTTAACAAAGCACGCAAAAACAACACCGAATGAGAGCACACACAAACCTGGCGAGCCGTATTCGTGGCGAGGAAGCCGGCAGATCTTGGGCATCACCTCCATCAGGGTCTTCACGTACTGCATGATGGTGCCTTGGAGCTACGGTACAAGGGACATTTCGTTAAGTACACCTGTGCCATCCCCAATGTCACAATTGCCAGACTCCGAGTCAAACTCACCAGGCTCTTGACCACCTTGAGCAGCTCCTCCATCACCACGGCGATGCCCTGGTAGCCCAACAGCCGGCACATGACCTTGATGTGTGGCGGGCCCACAAAGTTGCGGTAGCAGCTGAAGATGCTGCTGTACGTCAAGTTCAGCGTCTGTCGACACACGGAGGGAGAAAACAGTCAGGGCTCTATCACTGAATGTGAAAAATTGATTCAAAATATCATTTAATGGTGGAACAAATCATGGATATGGGAGCAGAACTTTTGTTTGTTTGTTTTCATATTTCAGAAAAAAAAAAAATGAGGCTGCACAACAGCATCTTTTTAGGAACGATCCACTTTAACCAGATGGTTGCTTTTCCCTCAAACTCATAATGTGTGTAACTTGTTCTCTTTTCAGTCATCAACGGCCCACCCCCACCACCCCTCTCCTTCTTCCCAGTCCGTTGGCGGTTGCGCACACACCCCCCGACCGCGGCGGCTCAAAAACAAGGACGTGCTGATCTGCGCTGCGCGTCGACAGCGTCATACCAAATGTGACGGGATGAGACTCGGGATAATCGGAGAGCCCAGAGAGGTAAGACTGCAAATATTTTGCTGTCATTTATTGCTCAAAACACAAAAGGTGCATTTAATATTCCACATGGAAATGTTTTGTTTTGTTGCTACGGGTTACAGTTGACAGAACGTAGCAAAAATAATTTTTGATTTTCAAAGTACTCATTGTGCTCCCTCTAGTGGTAAGCAAAAAAAATTACTTCCGAAATACAATTTATTTAAATTGGACTTTTAATGTTAAATACAACTGAACTGTCGGCCTCCATAATGTTAATCATTTACAATAAATATGAATTTTTGGTATAAAACCCGAGTCTAATTCTTGATAATGATCACGATACTGTCACCTTGCAGTATTTTTTGAGGTGGAACTTTGTGTACGAGGCTTGTGAACCACTGATCTCGAGCCATCGGAGAGATATTTTAAAAAGAGTCAAATGGTTGGCGGTGACTCAATGACCTCTTGGCAAATCACCGGGTGTGATTATGTAATATAATCCCACCAGTGACCAGGGTTTATTCGAGACAATCCCCGGCACAGAATGCTTATTATCCTGGCATTGTTACATCCTGTTCCGTAATCCCGATGCCGGATTGGAGGGCGCGACTGACATGAGTAATTAATCGCAAAATAATGCGTAGGGGTTCATTGGTGGTACTTGTTAAAGAGCTTGCTTCGTCTACGTAAGATCTTGGAAAAGAGATCTGTATACATTTCCTCTCTTTGCCAGGTGCGATTTACCCCGTGAGCAGTGAACTGGAATTACAGGAGAAAGCATTTTTCTCTCATGGCGATCGCCGTCTACAACGTCTCGGCGACCTCCGCCAAGGTGAGCTGGCCCCCGTCGGCCGGCTGCCTGGACACCTTCTACAGCGTAATGTACAGCCCCAACTGGAACAGCCTGCTCATGGCCTTCAAGCGCAAGAGCTTCATGCACGAGGAACGCATCCCTGTCAGCCACACGGCCGCCCGCCTGGCCAACCTGCTGCCACAGACCACCTATTTATTGTGTGTGACGTGCCAGGCCGCCAACCCGGTGCGGGACCAGTGCCAGGTGTTCGGCACCCTGAGCGACAACGGCGAGGGGCAGGACGGCGCCGGCTGGGAGCTGGCCACGGGCGCCTGGCTGACCTGCTGCCTTCTGCTGCTGGTCATCGCCGGCGTGCTGCTGTGGGGGTGCCTGCACGGCATCTGCACGGGTCGGGCGAGCGCTAGAGAAGGGTGCTCGGTGGTGACCGACGCGGTCCGGTCGTCATCCAGGCGGCCGTACACGCCCAGGGGCAGCTGCGATAACGGCGGCCAACGCGGCCTGCATGAGCTCAGGACGCTGGCTCGGCTGTCTGGGAGCGAGCCAGCTTGAGGCAATTGGATTGAGGTCATCGCCATATTGTCCGGCCCAGATGGAATTATGTTGTACCGTATTATGGATTATTATGAAATGCTATGAGTCAGGAAATAAAACATCCTCTCTTCAAATTGACTGCTTAATTCATTTTTTCAATTTGTATAGGAAAATCGCTTAATCCTCGCAATTTCCACACCCACGACGGCAACGCAACCCAAATTTTTACATTTACTGTCCTTGACTACAGGTGCCACTGACCTTGGATCCATACAGATATTGCGGTTGAGCGTTGGGCGGCTTGTCCCTCTGGAACTCCTGAGAGAACGGCAGGACGGTGCGCACGAACCTGAGCACAACAAGTCCGAGCTCAGTCCAGACGGCCGTCGTTCGGCAGCGGGCCGTTCCGGCGCGCTTGCTACCTGTTGGTGGAGCCGTTGTAGCAGTAGTTGGGGAGGAAGTCGTAGTTGAGCTCCCAGAAGACGTGCAAAGTGATGCGGCCGTACGGCGCCGACACGTTGTGATTGGCCTCGCGGAACATGGCGTCAAAGCTATCCAGGGTTAAGAACTTGCAGAGGAGCTTGTGCGTCAGGCGGTTGATCTCCAGGAGTCCTTCCAGTTCCTACAGCACACAATCATGAACTGATTTGCAGTGATGGGAGTTTTTCCAGCTCATTGGTACACTTTAAGTTCTTTGTTAGTTGGTGACGTGAGCTCCTCAGTGCATCGTCATTCCGTCAAATGTAATCTCTTGGCGTGTGCATTTTTCCTACCATGATTGAAGTGAGGTCCTCGCTCTCAAAGCGGTTGATGGCCAGCTCCAAGGATTTGTACAACGCGGCCGAGACTCTCTGAGTGATGAGCCTGTTCAGGTCGATGGAGCGGCCAAGGAGCTGCGGAAGGCCGACATGTTAGTAAAATGCAAAGGGCGCGATAGAACTTTTTATGTTTGTGAACAAAAATTGTCCAGTGGACTTTCAGCTGGAAGAAACGTGAGTGATTGCTAAAAGCCTAAAATCATCATTCAAGTCCTGTTTTCGCAAAGGTCCTGCTTTGGTCAAATGACATAGAGGAGTTTGTTTACTTGTGGTGCCATCGGCGCCATTTACAATCAGAATTACATGGCAAGTGATGTTGAAAAAAATCTGTAAAGTGCTAAAAGTGCGAGAAAGCAAAAGAAAGATACCTGTACGTGGCGCTGCTTCAGCAGAGTCTCGTAGCGATTGGAGGCCGGCCAGGGAATGTTGGCACCCTGGTTCTTACAGTCAGCCCGCAAACGTTTGTCCAGCAGGAGACTAAAAGGAATCAGAATTTTTAAGAACTCATCAATTGACCACAATCGACAAGAAGAGGAGGGGGAAAAAGAAAATCAGAAGAAGAAAACCAGCAAAAACAATACAATGCTTACGAGAATTCGTCCCGTGATCATCTTACACCTCCTCCCCAAAAAACATCTGTGGTGTTTTCAATTAATTAAAAAAAAAAAATCACAATAAAACGAAATAAAAGAAATAAATTGGCATTACAATGTGAAATTACTGTAGTATTTGTGAATTGGATGCGTGCCTTTAAGGAGCATGGCCGAGAGTGAATGACGGTCACCCAAAAAGGTTTCCCGTTGGCAGAAAACCCATTTAGGCAAGGCTTTGGCCAGACCAAATCCAGCTCTGGCTCTCATTTTAGGCTCCGAAATGCCACAAGATGGCTATCAGCAATATTTCAGCAAATAAGGTTGTCAATTTGCAAAATGTTGAACTCCAAATATGAGAGGGTTCACTGTAAAGCACTATTTATTTTCAAGTGTTCTGGCTCCATCTCTTAGCTACCTTCCAGCAAGGATCTTGTAGTAAGCAAATATCTGATCGGCCAGCTTGTAGACGAACTGATCGAAGCACAAGTTCACCTGAAAGAACACAAAATGAGAAACGGGCAAAATGAATCAATAACAGATCATTCTTGTCTCGCTTTTGTTCACCACAAATTAGACACAAAGGGAAACGGGTTACCTCAGCCTCTATTTCGTCATAGAGGAACTGCTTCTTGAACTTGGTCAGAGCGTAGTGGGCGCTGTCGTTGTACAAATCCAGAGGATACAGCACGTACCTGAAACAGAATGACTTTTAGTCACGTGTTCCCTCAATGAAAAAGTCAACAAATATTTAAACTGACTGAGAGCTTAAAGACCAAGCAAAAAAAAAAAAAAAACTGAGGTTTGCTCACTCCATCATGGAAGATTCCTTGGTCTCCAGAATGTGATCTGTGAGGATCCAAGGCATGGACATCTCAATGGGGAACTGGATCCTGCGACCCATGGTGAGCTCCAAGAAGAACTCCCTGAACCACAACTGGGAGAGGTCGCAACAGTGCTGCAAGGTTTCTACAGAGAAGAATTTCATTTGTTGGAATCACAGAATAGAAATTGACAGAAAGTGTGACATCTGTGGGGGGTGACATGCGGAGGCTCACCACTGAAATTTAGCAAGTGGGTGTAGAAGAAGGACTCGCGGTGAAACCTCTCGATGTCCAGGATGGTGGGGCCCTCCAGACTGCTGCGCAGGGTCTTCCTGGAGCCGCTTTTGTCAGCGATGAGAGACTCCAGCATGGTCCTCACCATGTACAGCTACAATGTGAGAAAAGTGGATGGTGGACACATTAGTTTGGGAGATGACCACACTCATTTCACATTTTGTGCCCGGGGCCCAAAAGGGATTAATATAATAGCATTTCAATTCATTTTAATGCAGGGGTGTCAAACTCATTTTTGTGGACGGGCCACATCGTAGTTGTGCTTTCCCTCAGAGGGCCGGTATGACTGTGAACCCATATAAATTGATTGGAAAGCCAGTTTTGAAATCAGAAGCTAGTAAGTAATTGTTCAACAATTTTTTCAATTTATTTTAAAAGACAAATAAATGGCAATATCTCATATCTCAGTGTTGTTAAAAGTGAAGAAAATATGCTAGAAACGGGAAGTTGATGCAGAAGATTTGCCCTTTGCGGGCCACATAAAATGAGGTTGCGGGCCAGATCTGGCCCCCGGGCCTTGAGTTTGACACCTGTGTTTTAATGCATAGGTGCCCAGCTTGATAAATCGGCGGTAGGGTCCAAATAACAAGCTCATTGGCGACAGGGGAGGACGAGCTGTCACCTGAGTGCTGGAGGGTCCCACAGCTCGTCGAGGGACCTTGATGTCAAATCCGCCCTTGGGGTCCTTTTCCCCGCGAAGTGCCGGGTCGTTGTGCGGCTCGCGGCCCGTCTCCCAGTCGCACACTGTCTTCCGGATGGCCTGGAGGACACTGAGGAGGAGCAGGAAGAAGGTCATGAAAATCTATAGGAACAGCTCAAGGTTATTTGGGGTTACCGTGGCACTTTAAACGGTGGCAGGTGTGTGCTGACACACATTTAACTTTTAGACGCAGCCATATCTCAAGTTACAAGAGGGAGTGCACACCTGCGCAACCATATTATTTCTGTAGAAGCAGAAAGAGGGTTACTAACCATCGAGAAAAGATTTAAAGTAAATTTCTCAATTGAAATATGCAGGTTGTAGGCCACAATGGGTTTAGATTTTTTTTTTCGGTCTTTTTTTCAATAAAATAAAAGTCCGGCAATTTAATAAGAGTATGGAGACTTTTTCATGTCATTGTACATTCTTCATGTTCTAAAACAGCGCTTGAAGTGTTGCTCGCCGCACCTCTGGATGACGTTCTTCTTCTTCTTGATGGCCTGGCGGAGGGGGTCACGCAGCGTCACCTGCGAGAAATCCTGCAGGGCTGAGTAGATGGTGTGGCGGATGGCGTGGTTGAACACGCTCTCCATGCGGCCCATCAGCACCTGCAGCCCCTTTATCATGGCGATCACCTGCAACCACCCAATACGAACATTCCATGTTTGTCATCAATGGGTGTAAGAGGACTTCCAAGTGGGGGAAAAAAAAGCCGGCCGTGACTAGAACAGGATGACAAAAACGTGTGTTTGAGGTTATCAGCTACAAAAATAAATTGTTGTTACTGAATTTGAGAATTTTCTGAAAAATTAAAATAAGAAAAAATTTTAATGAAATGAAATTAAAAGGAAAAAAAACTACATTTTCACTACTCACATTTTTAAACTACTTTTAATTCCAATACTTAATCTAACACTGTTAAACTATGAATTACTGCAGCTCTTCCCTCCCTTCCAAGCAATTTACCGCACACAACATCACTTTTTCAAGATAATCTTCACACGATCAAACTAAAAAAAAATGTATCATTACAATAAAAAAGCCTGATTGTGTTTGGCCCACCTCCACCAGGGCAAACTTCTCCTCGCTGGTATAGTTGTATCGGGTGGCGCGCTCGTACTCCTCGGCGTTATCGGGGCACTCCTTGTTGGAGTACTTGTCCGTGGGATGAACCAGTTTCCAGGAGTACTGAGAAGAAAGGTTTTGTTAAGAGATTATTACGGTGAAACCCTGCAATATATTGTTCATTGCTCACACCTCCGCTGCAGTGCATAATTTGAACCAATCTTTTAAGGGTTATTACTGGATAGTAACAAGTCCAAATGTAACTATGCCAGCGAAAGTCTTTTTTCTTATCCAAAAAGTGACGTTACGCGACAGTCTGCCAAAAATTTCAAATGCATTTAAAGCATTTGGGAGGGGGTAAACCTAAACTAAAATCTGTATGCATTTCTTTTTATTTGGTTTATTTGGTCACTTATCACCCACCCAGAATATAAATTTGCAGTTCACTGTACATGCGCCAATATGTCAATGACCACTTTCTTAAATGTTTTTTTTATTTTAGACTCACCACTTCCATGACGTGAGCACTCCACTGCGATAGGAGCTGCATGCCCTGCAGGGCCAAGTCGAAAAGCTTCCTGTACTCCATATCCGTCTTCTGGGCCTCCTGCCGCCCTGAGCCTGTCACCACCTGCGGATCATTACAGTTCATTTGTATCAACTTCTGCACGTATGACAACTAAAACAACGCCAACTTTAGATATCTAATTGAAAAACAAATGAACTTTCAAACTCATCTTGTAAGTACAATGAATATATACTCAAGTCCGCATGATAAATCTAATGAGTCAGGTCGTAGGTTCCAACCTAAAAAATAAACCTTTGCGGAACTCCAAACCAACCTCGCTGTTGCTGTAGCGGGCGAGCTCGGAGATGAAGCGCATGTGATCCTCGCGAATCTGAATCATCTGCTCACAGATGTTGTACTGAGGGCTGCTGGATATGGACGTGCACGTCCACCTGGAAGAGCAGTCAGGTCAAGTTAGAGAACGACAAGCGAATGGGAGACAAACTGGGCTAGAAAAAGGCATGCCTGAGGTCAATGCAGGTTCGGGATAAAGCAACTTAGAAATGCTGCAGAATTTTGAGTGGCCACGTGTGCGCGCTTTCCTCTCACCTGGATTTGTTCTCCTCAAAGTGAGCGCTGGTCTTGATGTACCTGGACAACTCGATCTGCATATCGCCAAAAAGAGGAACCACCTGAAGTTGCTGTGAACGAGACATGAAGAGTCAATTATTATAAAGGTAGTATAAATTTGATTAACAAGCAGGCTAAGTGACGAGGAATGAGGCTTAATTAGCAATTGTACAATAATTAAAAAACATTTTTTTTTTTTTTTTTTTTTTGGGTGTGGACTGGAACGAATAAATGGCATTTCCATTATTTTTATGCAAAACTCTTATGCTGGGCTCCTCATAAATCAAGTGACAATACAAAAACGTATGCTCCTCCATTCATACCTTGAAAAACTTATCAATCTTGGTCAGGTTAATCCTTTTCTTGGCATCAAGCTTGTAGATGTTGCTGCTGTTCCCATCCATGAGGTACAGGCCAAAGCCCATGACCTGGTTGAAAGGTGCGGCGAAGAGGGGTGGCATTCAGATCCGTCGAAAAACAACACACTGGAGCGGGCCGCGATGACTCACTTTGAGCAGCATGTGCTTCTCGCCGGGGGTCAGGTACATCTTGTTGTCGTAATACTCCACGCACAGGTTGACGATGTCGGCCAGCAGCTCCTCGTAGCCGTTGATCACCTCCAGCTGCTGCTGCAAAGACTGCGTGCGTGTGTGGAGAAAAAGGAGGCTTTAAAAAATTTATTCAGCGAAGTAGTGGGAAATGATCTGTAAACTATTCTCCAAAGGAATTTATGGGAATGAATTCTTATTATTTTACGTGGCCATTCTCACGCCATCTTTAAAAAGCGGGCCCTGGCCTACTTGATGTGTAATTCTAGAACATTCTTATTCTATTTCCAATGACAGTCAGTGGAGGAGAAAACATGAATTCCTCAGAAGAGGCTATTATTCTATGATTATTTTTTAAATGCAGGAATGCAAAAAATGTTTAGTGAGCTTTTTATTACAATTATTTCTGATCCGTCATTGCCGATGCACCAGCACAGAAATGTTGCAAGTATAATACAGAATAATACAACAAGGTGTTGGAGGACATGATAATGTGTCATCTCGTTTTCTAGTGGCATAGGTGAAAATAATGTTTTTGATTAAAACAAAAAAGTTTTAAATTTGGCAAATTCCTGTTCTATTCCCATAAATTCCCATGGAAAGTTTAAAGCTTATAATACTGCCGTCATTTTTTTTTTTTACGGCTCAACATTCACTTTTGATGCCATTTGTTGTTCTGGACGCCAACCTGAGTGATTTTGTTGTGGTTTGCCAGAAACATGGACAAGTTCTGGGACTCCTGAATGGATGAGGGCTCAGACATTTTTCGGAGAAATTGAGCAGCGCTGTAGGACAAAAAGGACAAAAGGTTTCGTATCAGATTAAAAATCTCACAGCATTTGATCGGATATTTTCATCTTTGGTGCAGTGTGAAGGGTGAAGTGGATTGTTGCAAAATGCTGCCCCCTAGTGTTTATCTTGCTGTTGGTCAATATTTGATTACAGAAAATTCTCAAACATCTCTCGGAAAGTAATATATGTGTTTAAAACAATACAATTAAATAGAATTGACATTAAGTACTACAATTAATGTTTGTTTATCATCTCCAGGAGGTCTAGATTGTTTTGTTTTGTTTTGTTTTTTTACCGCTTGTAAGCCGAGTGGTCGTTTTTGACGCTGCACTTCATGTTCTTCAGCTCGTCCAACACGGCAAACATGTTGATGAATTTCCCCAGCGTGAGCAGGTAGGCCTCGGACACAAAGTCCTTGCGTCGCTCGGTGTGACACAGGCGCCGCACCTCGCCGCAGAAGCGGTCGATGGCGGTGCGCTGCAAGAACAAGAAGTTTCGATGTTGATTCAAATGCAATAAAGCCCCATTTGAAAAACATTCGGCAGCCGCAGTTCACAATCGACTGAACAAAAAAAAAAAAAAGCATGTCATGTACCTGAAAGTACATAAAGTTCATCAGCTTGGTGACTTCAGGCTCCAGCACCTCCACCGTCTTCTCGTAGATCTCCACTCGATTGGGCTGCTCGTTGCATTTGACCTGCAGCAAGGGAAGCAACGAGTGAGTGAAAGTGGCGCTAGATTTTAGAGCTCGCAGCGATTACCTGTGGAATCGCGCGTGAGCAGCTCCTCCAGGTGTACAGCATGACGGCGTACTCCTGACCCTCCTCCAGCATCTCATTCTGCGACAACAAACAACACCAACAAAACACTATGACGCCTGTTGTCAAAACGGAAAACACTTAATGGACGCTTCATTAGGTACATGTGCATTCATTTCCGAGATTGATGTTGTTGTGGTTCCCTTGGATAAAGACAAGCTATGGGTGTGGGTCCCTTTGCACTCTTCTAGCATGTAACTGGTGACTTTGTCACTATGTACTTCATTTCTTTGATAGCTATGCAAACAATGTAACTATAAGCGTGCATTTTCTGTCGTCCAATTGCTCTCGCTCTCTCTCACACACGCACACACGCACACACGTGTGCATGAGACATTTACAATTCCCAGGAGGTGGCATGGAGGAAGACGAGAGCAAAAGGGCGGGGGGGGTGGGGGGGGCATTGCTGCTTCCAAACAAAGTGCTGTTTGATTCTAAAACCCAGGAATGATCCCCCTCCTGCCTCCTAATTTGACACAAAGCCTTTTAAGCCTTGCCAAAGATGCCTGGTAGCACCCACGCACCCACCTCAAAAACCAAAACAAAGCGACCACTAATTATAATGCAATTTGGCAATATTTTTGTGGTATTTAATCCTATTTTCACTTTTCAAGAATTTTTCTAATTTTCATAATGTTTATGCCTTTTGTATTAGTCAGTTTTGACCGGTCTTTAATTTTGGTGACTATCCACACCTAAAACAGACTTACAATATTTTTTTAATAGCATCGTTGTTACTTTTAACCTGCTGTGACGTTTTCTTTATTTGAGGAAAAGTTGTATTTTTATAAATATTATAATATTAATCCTTCCATCCATTATTTGATTAAAATAAAAAATTAATAATAAATAAAATTAAGTAAAAAAAAAAAACATTTATGAACTTTTGGTCAGCATCAAATAAAGTTAGTAATAATTTGAATCTTGGGCATTTTGGTTAATTTAGTTACTTAAAGTCAGTTTGGAGGACTTTTTCGATTTAATTCATGATAACATGCTAATATTTTGTCATACAAATTTAAAACAGAAAAAAATCCAGACCTTTATTTGCCTTTAATAAAATCATTTACATTTCATTATATTTAATGTTGGATATTGTCTTTGACTTGGGTAAATAAAAAAATAAATAAAAACGTATTCTCGTTTTTTTATTAATAAAACATTGTAAACCATTGTCGCATCATTTACTTAGAATGTTAATGGTGTTGCGCTTAACCCGTTTTGATATTCTCTTTAATTTACAGAAAAATTCAGACTTCTTGGAAATTTTGGAAAAATGTCAAAAATGTCAGCTATTTTTCACCTTCCTTCAAGAGGCTCGCGGGATAATCTGTCACTTTTAAATTTTTGCCACATAGTGGTGAACTTATTTTTAAACCCGTTTGCCAGTTTCAAGTGCAAAAATACCACATAAAGCATCGCCAGCACAATTTGAGTTGGTCTTTCCTATGGATTCAAAGCAGTGAGGTGGCTCACCATGCTGGAGTGGACGGTCGCCTGCTCGATGTATCGGGCGATGCCCGTGACGAAGGCATTGCGGTCCTCAAAGTTGGTGTTGAAGTTGGGCTGGGAGAGGAAGGACAAAACAAGTCGATGAGACAATCAACACTATCGGAAGTACTCACATATGTTCTCGACCTCAAATTTCCATACGCAAGTCCCCGCTGAATGCCCAGATAGCGAACGAACGGCTCGTCACTTCGAAAAAATGAGAAGCATCGGGTGCTGACCTGATACATGACGGAGGAAGGGAGGGGCTCGATGCACGGCTGCTGGTCAGGCAGCGGCAGCTCCTCCAGAAGGTCCACATTGGAGAGCGCATCCTCTAAGGTGACAGTGGACGTCATTCTGTCGGAAAGATTTGCAGAAATTAAAAAAACATTGACTGCTTTTGTCGTGCATGCACAGAAGCATGACAAGTTTGACTTAATACGCGTTATTCGTTTTAAGTCACTTTATGTATGCACTTTTTTTTTATTTAAATGCTACGATAATCATTTATTATTTTGCATACCCCCAAACTATGGAGGACGGCAGTTTGGGAAGCACTGGTCGAGAGCGACAAACAAAATTGTGTGGGGTTGCGGATCATCACATTGATGCTGACTGCTTGCTTTCCACCTGATGGCGAACAATCAGCGAGTCAAACAAAGCAGGTCGAGCCCGGAAGGTCACAGGAGGACAGGAAAGTTGGCTACGGATTGAACGGTACATGAATTGGCTTTACCAGAGTTTCATTCCTTTTGGACCAACATAAAATGTACATAATTATGAGTATTAATGAAAGGGTTTTTAAATCAAGAAACTGAAACTACCCCACTTATGCTAAAATACGCAGGGAGCTCGCGAACATGTTTTCCAGGATGCGTGACATTCACAATGTAACGCTGAGAGCAGTCGGGATGTTAATTTTAGTCGACGATATTAACTCATGAAAATTGACTAATTCATCTGTTTAGTTCTCGCTATAAATAAATTAATTAATTAATTCAATTGGGGTTTAGTTCCCCTTTAAAGTTTTGCCAATCTTACTTGCAACAAGCAACCAGACAAGGAAGTGCAACTCAAAAGCACGGGACGGAAAGAAACCACTTCTGCTCGGATTTCTAACTTTTTATTTTTTTAACGTGCTTAAGAAAATATTCATCTTGATCCCAACCACACAGAACCAGCCCCTCCCCAAAAAAAATAAAATCTGCCAAAGGTCATATCGTTTGGTTGAACAAGAAAGGAACATGACTGACTAAAAAAAATTAAAAAGGGGGTAGCCTCAAAATGTCTCTTCTGATAAAAGGGATAGAGCTCAAGACGTTTTACTCCTGCCACGGCTCGGTAAGAAGCTTACGACTTACAGTGGCCAAAAGCGGGTGACGCAGGCAATGCCAAGCCCAGAAACAAGTAACACAGATCGTTTAACGGAAGTAACACCCGTTGTTTACTGTCGTCACAACTATAAAACGGCTTTGTGACATCACAGGAAGCACAATGATGTGTTCAAACGCAATCAATACCAGCTCTTGGTAGCACTGCAACTGATAGTGAACACAATCGTACACCAATACCTCGCTGACAGTGTCAATGTCTTAAGTCCCATTTTCAAATGACTATTCAAGTGAAGTGTAGAAATATGCAAACCACATCATAATAAATTTGAAGTAAAGTAAAACCACTCTTCTTGGACAAGACACTGCAGGCTGGGTGATACATTTTACATTTAAAAAGATACTACCAGCGCCAAACATTCAATTTCCTGTTCTATGGTTATCAGAACTCCTCAACTTCTCCAAAATGACAGCAGCGCATTACGGAATTTCCTGACAGTTGATGTTGGAAGGATTCTCACAGTTGAGGATGAGCTTATTTAAGGCCCTCCTGTTGAATTGTTGGTCAAATTGACTCACTCTATTAAGCTGTATTTTGTTTTAATGTATATAAAAAAATGGCATAAAAGGGTCAATATTTAACTTCTTTTGCTAGGTTTGTTTTTTGTTTGTTTTTTTGTTATTAATACGCAATGACCTAAATGGACACCATTTAGTGTGCCGTACTTGTTTCAGTTTATTTTCTTCCACTGCCTGTAACAAGTCAAGTTTAAATAGCAAGAAAATACCATCTGAAATGTTTTATTAAAGTGTATACTGCTGTCCTTGTTTTTGTTCTTTTTTCGCCTCCATTAATTTTTTTAACTATAGTTATTTCTTAAACTTACGAAGACCTCAAATGGATCAATGTGCAGCATGTCTCTTTTTTTTCCTATCCCCACATTTCTGATTTTTTTTCACCTATTAGCATTTGGCAGAATGTATCACGTTTTAATCTGACATTTATCATGAAAAAACATGAAACATATCACGTTAAAATGTGATCCAGAACTTTTTTTTCTGGCTAGGCAGAAATACGATCCTGTAAAAAAGTAAAATAAAATAACGACACATGCAGCAGGGCAAATCAAACTGAGTTGCAATTTAAAAATCTACAAAACATATTTGAAATATGAAAAACGAGTGGCTAAAACTTTCTCTATGTTCTATGTGCTTATTTTCTATTCCATTTTTAAATACATTAAATTAAACTTTCTAACATTATTTTTAGCACCCAAACACAGCACAATGCCAGTGAACGGGAGCTACAGTCCCGTGAACGCATCATTAAACATTGCTTCAATTCTACGCCACATTTCCTCCCCTGTTCTCGGACAGGTTATCCAACTAGCACCCTCGTGTGCTTATTATATACTTTAAACACAATAACAAGGCAACAGCTCGTTAAATTACATAAAATAATCCCTTTTGCCTTTGAAGTGAGAAAGTGCCTGCCCCCAACATGTCGCTGCGGTGAGCCTGCCGCGGCCTCACCACTCGAGCCATTAAAAAGAAAAAAAAAAGACACTGGAGTATGTTTGAACAAAGCTTCTACAAATAACATCCCATGAAAATTAACATTTCACCGAAGTTTAGTGATAGATTTTTGTGGGGTTGGGTGGAGGGATTTTCAAGCAGGCGACCAGAGAAGCCTACACCCAAAGTTTGCTAGCGTAACTTCGCTCGCCGTTCAATCTGTCCAAACTCACCCGCCGAGAGTTGGCGATTAGCTGAGGGGAAGCGAGAGTCGACTAAGCCGACAGGAGCGCCATTCAGCCGGGCACGTTCTCGATTCCTCCCCCTGCTCCTTCTGGAAGTCCAAGTTGGGAGTATATGGGGAATTTCTCCCCCCCACAGTAACGTCGGCAGCTCGAGAAGTCCTTCCAGGCTCGGTGTTATTACCATGGGGCGGAGCACGGAGTTCCTGTCCAGGCGCAACAAATAGGGAAACTCAACAGGAAGAGAAAATGCGAGGCAGAGTAGAGGAGTGGAGAGGAAAGGAAAAGAGTGCTTTGCTTCCCCCAACCAGCCAGGAAAGGTGAATCCAAAGGAATGTACGCTGGAACCCCGAAAACTCGCGGTCCGGTACCCGCAGATTAACCTATTCCTCTCCAATATAAATTGATTTTTAATTTTAATTTTATTTTTTGGGTTAATGGAAAAAAACGCATTGGCAGTATATTCCTTCTGTATTTATTTATGTATTTAAAAAATGGAGGGGTAAAAAAAAAACATCCAATTGGTGTAATTCGTCGCTATCCGTGTCCCTCTTCCAAGGGGCTTCGAAAAGGGAATAAAGAAAAGGATTCTAGGGGCCCATGATCAACAGGGGCACAGAAGGGCCCCTAAATAAAATTATAATCCTGAAAATATAATATGACACTCAGTAATAAATGTATAACTACCCATATTTTTTATTTAAATTGCATTGTGGTGGCAACAGTAACTGTACTTGTTTAGGAAACTTTCTAATAGCATCATCCTCTCCATTTAAGCAAAATGGTTCAGTCCCTCTGCTTCTTTTTATTTTATTTTTTTTTTAATTATTTTTTAATTTATATATTTGTCTGTACAATGACAATAAAGGGATTTCTAATTCTAATTCTAATTCAGCCTGCAGACTGACAGATTTTCAGGTTATCAGACAATGAGTGGCGGTGGAGATGGCAAGATGGCCTTCAAGTCCCAAAAAACATAGCTTGGGTACTGATGCCTTAAGACAAATTAGATTCAAGACTTTTGAATTGTTTTCAAACTTACATTTAACGCCAGTTTGAATGTCCACCACATGAAATGTAAATTACGGCTGATGTAAAGCACGGCTGATGTAAAGCAGTAAAATAGGCCATTGAATTGAGAGATTCAGAAATAAGTAGGATTTATTGTGCTTCGTACAACAACAACACCACATTATTAACAGCCACCTTGACAGCAGGTAAAAAGACATTTACAAACAAGTCTTGCTCCAATATGTACAGTCATATGTCTTGTAGTGCTTCACATCGTTGGCCTGCGGTACCTTCCTGTCAGCACTGCTCGAAGCCTGCCATCAACGAGAGGGCGAGCGACTCCACTGTGAACAAACACAATACCTCAAATGTGCATTAAACATTAAAATTGCATTCAAATTGCATTCAAAGCGGACTTACGATGAGGGAAGGAGCCACGGCACACAGCTTTGTTGAGGATGGTTACCAAGAACATGTGACAATTTTTGAAATCGGACTCCATTTTGGCAATGGACTCGAGCCTACGGAAAAATAAAAGAAATATTAGGGGTTTTGGAGTTGACGTTTTTCGACAAACACTCTTACTTCCAGGCTCCAAATCCGGCTTGCCATCGATCCGAGAAGATGAGGACCAGGTTGAGCACCTTCATGATGGCTTCCTTAACAAAACTGACCTGAGGGAGGAGGAAAGAAGGAAGGAGAACATGGCTGATGTCACTGTAGTGTTCAAATTGATACGCAAATTGCAGTAACGGAACAAACCTGCAAACAGTGACGTGCTTATCTTTTGTGTAAACAGGAACGCATCTAATGACGTTTGAAATATATCATTAAAAAACTGCTAGCACTTTCTCATATAAGAGACGTTCTTAATAAAATATCAAATGCATAATAGCACAAAACAGCCTAAATTGTTTATTTTAAAAGAAAGTGCAACATTAACAATTTGTTTTTATTTAGAAAAGCAAAACAATTGTTTGGCTGACTAAAAAAGTGCAACATCATTAATGTGGCTTTTTAGAAATGCACAACATCAATTATTTGTCTTCTTTTTAAGCAATGCACAGCATTAAGTGTGTCTTTCGGGAAGTTTTCTTTTTAGGAATGTGCAACATCAAGAGTTTGTCCTCTTTTCAGGAAAGGAAAACAGTTGTTTTCCTAATTTGGACAGAAGTGCCAACATATTTTTTGGGGGGAAAATGAATGAAGTTAATTATTTGATCATTTCAGTTTCAAACGAATCGACAAGTTTGACAGACTCCCAAGAAAAAAAAGCAAGCTAAGTCACAAGCTTACATGCAATGTATTTGTTGACGGTGGCAGTAACACTTTAGATACCTTAATAATATCTGCACTGTACCAAAAAAATATGAACATTAAAACCTCCATTGATTACCTTCTCCCGCAATAAGCAACGGTCATGGATGGTCGCCAAGTATCTGTAATGGACCTTGATCAGCTGGTCCAGGTCCTTTGCTTCCTGCACTTGGTGCTGGAACTCCAGTCCGGTGCTGTGAAGAATCTGAATGAGAGAAAATAAAAATCTAAAGCAGGTGTGGTCAAACTACGGCCCGGGGGCCACATGCGGCCCGTTAAACGTTTTAATCCGGCCTGCCAAACTTAAAAAAAATTAAATGAATAAACCTTGTTAATGTTTAATTTTTTAATGTTTGATTTTTTATTTTATTTTTTTTTAATACTGTGGTGTGTCAAAGACAGATATTTTGTTGTAATGCGGCCCCTCTGTCAAATTTTAGAACCCATTGTGGCCCGCCATTCAAAAGGTTTGCCCACCCCTGATCTAAAGCTAACCCATAACTGTAAATAAAATGAAAAATTGACCAAGTGGCGTCTCGTGACTGGCAAAACTGGTAAGTTGGGGCATTTGTAAGCCAAAGTGGGCGTGTTAAACGAGGGCGCATGATTGAGCGGTTGGCTGGTCTCACCCTTGTCATGATGTAGTTGTGAAGGCTGTTGACAAAGTGCATAAGTTTGACGCGCAGCAGACGCATGCGGTGAATCTGCTGCTTGACCGGTCGCTCTTTCTGCTTGGCATCGTCGGCCGGCACCCCCTCCAGTTTCTTTGTGAAATCTGCAAACTCTGATAGTTAAATACAATGTATTACGTCCCGTGATTATGCACCAGTTGAGCATGATGGGGAATGACGACGCCTACCGCTGAATCGAAGGGTGTCTAAGCTGTACTTGGCCCATTTGATCTGAAGCAGCAGCAGAAACACTTGATTGTAAATTTTTTGGCACTCGGAGCTGATAACGATGTCCACAGGCCACGGAACCTGGGGAAGAGGAAAAACAAAAAGATTAAAATAATTTGTGTTGTGATCTTTTGACAGGGAGCAAGCTATCCTAATTTGGAACAACACCAAATATAAGAAAGTCACCTCTCACATATGCCTGAATTTTGTTTTTTAGAATTAATCTTGCATCATTGAGTTAAAAAAAATTGTAAAAATGTGTAACAAAAGTGTACCTTGTAACTGAGGGTCAGCACTTCGAGATTATTGACAGGGTGCTTCTTCCGGCCCGGCTCAATTGTTTCCAGGAGGATTGACAATCTTACAAAGGAAGAAAGATGTAGATTTATGACAGAATACATTCAAGCAAAGGCACACGCACGCAGTACCTGCTACTGTCCTCCGGGCGGCGCTGTCTGACAGCTTCCTGCAGTTGTCCATTGAGGAAGGATGGCTGCTGCCAGCTCTCCTTCTCACGCACCTTGTCAAAAATAGCCGTGTAGAAGTCATACATGGTGTCACCTGCTTCGAGGAGGAAGTAGTTCCTCATGGCCTGAAGGTACTCCAGCAGCCTGAAGAACAGGAAGGTGCGAAGAAATAGAAGATGTAAAATTGGCTTTCGCATGGCCACGGTGTGACCCCTCCTGGGAAAAAACTCCTTCGAGGTTCCAATGTGCGGAGTTGCTGGCCGACTTACTTGTAGTCTTTTTTTAGAGTCTTCATGAGGTTGCCGCAGCACTCGACGTAGCGCCGCTGGATGTGCGGGTAGAGGCAGGAACGCAGCGTGAGCTCAAACGTCTGGCAGGTGACCGACTGCGACGAGCGGTCCACGGTGAAGTCGTCACGGGAGAAGCACTCGTGGAAGTCGCTCTGCTCCAAGTACAGCCTGACGCAACAACAAACACACTGCGTTTAGACTTGAAAAAATTCAGTCTTCATGAAGCCTCCTAAAATTTTGAACCCGCATGTTTTTTAAATTAATTCACAGTTGTTACTTACGTCAAGTTTTCCTTTTCTCAGTGGTTCAAAAAAGACCTAGGGAGTGATTGCTCTTTTTGTGAAGGGTCAAGCTTCTGAGGATGTGTTCCATTTATTTTTCTGCATTTTCTGTTACTTTTTAGAAAGGTTTTAATAAATTTAGCCTTTTTTTAATATTGTGCCTCATCATTCCCAAAATTCTGAAAATATTTTTTTTGGGCTTCAACGACTTTATTTGCAAAAACGAATCAACCTTTTCTTTTATTCATCCGTTACTGTTGGCTAAATGGCATTTTCACAAGTGTCAATACATTAATCAAAGAGTTCATGTTTGAAAATGAAGTCAAACAATATTTCAGAACAATTGGTCAAGCCACAAACGTGAACGCAACCTGGCATTCACATGCTCTATATAATATATTTTTTTAATATAATTTTAAGTTTATTTATCTTTTTGAGTCTCACGTCCTAGTTCTTGTTCTTGTACGTATTCTGTTGCCAAATAACCATTTTTAAAAGTGTTCATATGACTAAAATGTCCGTAAGATGAAATTCATAAGCAAAGGGGGTGCTCGTGTAGATTGTAAAACCCGAAAAGAACAGGATAGCAATTGGAAAGTGAGTGCAGGTTTTTACTGGGTCTCACCTGGCAAAGTTGATGGCCAGCAGCGGGTCATGGAGATCTTGGATCTGGAGATGCTTCGCAATGACCGACTGCATCCGGATCAAGCTCTTCCTGTTGGCCTGTTGCTCGGTCGCGGCGCCAGAGGGAGACGCGTCCTGGCTGCGGAGACGCGACTGCACCGACTCCAAGAACAGCGTGTACAAACTCTTGCGCTCAGCATCTGCATTGCAGGACATTTTTTTTTTTATCAGTCACAATAAAACAAAGAAGTCTTGTTCAATTTTGGGCATGAGTCCAAACTTTTTCATCTTCTGTTATCATTCCGCGTCAATCTATAAAATGTATATTATCCAACAAAAACATCGACTTGCCTATTGAGGACTGCTGAGCGTCTTCTTTGCGGTCCAGATTCTTAAGGAGCTGCATGGACTTTCCAGCCATGATGATCTGTTTGAGGACAGGCTTGAGGAAGGACACCATTGTTAGCTGGCGGCTTCCTCCTCCGCCGTCTCCTCCGGAACTGCCGCTGGCCGCGTCGCTCGTCTCGCTCTCCACCATCTCGGAGATGCTGTACAACGTGTAAGTGGCGTGCCAGAAGTCCCTGTGATTCACCGCCACGTCCTTGTTCCTTTGGATGATGAACTCTTTGGCAGGATCAAACAGGTGCCCATGGACGATCCATTCATCCACTATCTCCAAATAAGGTCGTACGGTCTCGGTCCATAGTGAAAACAGTAGAGCCACCTTATGGAAAAAAAATGGCGAACTAGATTAACCCCCCACAGCAAAATCTCTATTTTATGTATTTGTAACCCAGAGATGCACAACAACAAAAACAACAAAACTCACAGTTTGCTCGGAAGCTTCCCCGACGCTGTCGTACTCGATGATGGCCTTGTAGAGCGTGTTGAGTAGGTGAGAGGCCCGCACCACATTGGGGGTCTCGGGGGGCACCTCTGCGATGCCGGTGCAAAAGACCTTGTGAAGCACTTTGATCTGTGCGAGGTGCGGTCTGAGACGTTCCAGCACGGCGGACAGCGTCACTGTCTCGTCTAAAGGAGGACCCCCGTACATTTTATAAAAGTGATACTACCACGTTATGGAGCAGCAACATTGAGGACGGGACGTGCCTTTGCAGACGAGCCCGCTCTCGATGGAGACCAGCTCCTCCTTGAAGCTGGTGAAGTACTTGTTGAGGGCCCACACAAAGGCCTGGTAGGTCCTGAACGGAGGCTCTGAGCCTTTTTTAGCGCCGGCCGGTCCGAGCTCAGGACTGTGGCCCGTCACCTCGTCGATGAACTTCTGCAGGCGGAAGACCGCCTGGCCGTACGCCGCCACATGCTCTAGCACGGACCGTAGGCAGTTCTGCGTCAAATTGCGATGAGGCATTAGAGTGCAGTGGTTTGTTAACATTAATTCATTGTGTGACCAAATTAATAAAGCAAAAAAAATGGGACCAATAAATTATGGATTCAATTGTGATTTTTTTTTTTTTTTTTTTTTGCACTTACACTGGTGAGATGAGTGACCACCACGTTATTCCTGACCGACACTTTCCCATCGTGATTCTGGAATATGAAGTGTTTCTTAACCCCAGATAGAAGCCTGGGAAACCAAAAAATTGATCACACGCTGTAAGAATTAAAGCTGCATTTTAGGAATAACAACTGTTACGCACGGTCATTTGAATATAGTGAGGCAAAACAACCTACAATGAGAGTGTCCAGAGAAATAAAAAAATGTGATTATCCTGCTCACCACAGTGTTTCGCGGATGACTTGGGACTCGGTAACAAAAGCTTTTTCTTCGGGCAGATACAGCGGATCGGTGTTGTACAAATGCTGGTCCCTGCGGAGGAAAACGGGTCATAAGCACACTACAAATGAATGACGTTTATTCAGTATTTTATGATTTATCTAGATTCTGAAAAAAAAATTGCAATAAATATTTTAAAATATGAAAAAAAAGTGTGACTTTTACTATAGTATGAAAATCCGGTCGAGTAAAATTACTCTTTTTTTTCCCCCAAAAAGCAACCGTTGCCATTTGAAAGTTACATTTTACAACAATGCAAAGTTGATTTAAATTTCATTAATTGTTCATCCAGAGTGTGCCATAATATAAGTGGCTTGGTATGGGCCTCACCAGACATTGAACAAGTTGGAGTGTAAATGGAGACTGTGGGCGAATCGGGGGGCGTGCGGCACCCAATAGGGAGTCACCACGTGTTGCTCCAGCCAAGCTCGGGCGTCGGGTTCACCAACTGCCACAAAACAGACAGAATCTCGATTTTCTCCCCACATATTACAAATCCCTATGAAGGCTTTTGATCTACAGTGGTACCCGGACTTCGCGGTACCCTGAATAAATTGAGCTACAAGTTTAGTCGCGGAACAAATTAAGCTCTTACGTCAAGGTACAACTGTACTTGAATTGTTTCAGACCTGTCCACGGGACCGAAACTGTCTTGCCGGCGTGGTCTTTGTCTTCCTGGGGGGTTTTGTCCAACTGGATGCCGGAGTCCTCCCTGCTGATTGGCTGACGGCTGTCCTCGCCCTCGCTCTCCTCCTCGGACCACTCCTGATCGGCCCGCAGGAAATTACAAGCCAACGAAAAAGCAAAATCGTAACGGGAAGAGTAAAACTCACAGGAGAATCAGGATATGGCCCATTGTCTATGTCCACACCCTCCAGAAGGTATTTGGCCCAGTCAAAGTTATCTTCTGGTTCTGTGGGGAGGGATATAATTTTATTTTATTGAAAAGAAGCACTGAACCAGTATCTAACTCACCGGCCTCCTTCAACCGTGGTCTCTCTGTATAGTTCGTGTTGGAGGGGGAGCCCGATAAGAGGAGGAGCAGTGACAGTATGCTGTAGTGTACGTCAGTCTGTAAAAACATAAGAAATCCTTAAAAATCAGACGAATTCTTGAATCTTGCGGCAAAGGGAATGTACCTTTGCTCCATTGGTGTTAGCTAGGGGGGAGTTGAGGAACTCATCAGTCAGTCTCATCCAGCTTTCAGCCTTCCTCACTTCTGAGTGAATCATGAGCTTTTCATAGATTCTGCGTCGAAAAACAACAATGCATTCCCATTCATTTTTGCCTCAAAACACATCACATGTGAAATTGTGAAATAGGTATGACGCTCCCCATAGAAACACATACAATTTGGGCAAACCGATGAGATGACAAACAAAGGACCGTAAATACAATTTGTTTTTATATCCGCATCAATAGTCAAACGTAACTTTCAAACCAAAACAGACACTTACCCTGTGATGCTGCGCTGCACTTTGTGGCTGTCAACATCCAGGAAACGATGGAACCTGAAAGGGAAAAAACACACAGGGGTAGTCAACTTAGCATCACAAATAACTTTGTATCTAATAATTGCAGTGTTTATAAAGCATCTTTCAAAACATGGTTACAAATTGCTTCACATTACAAACAGTCAATATCGAAAATAAAACCAGAAAAGACAACTGTAAGAATCAACTTGCAACAATCAAACAGATTAAAATTAAGAGGACTTGGAAATCAAGATTGGACATTTGAGCCAACGCTGCTTGCTGTGCTTGTGTCACAATCATATTGACGATTACTGCGAAAATTGACAGACTATGGTAAACAAGAGGGTGTCCAGAATTCATCCTTGAGGCATCCCCCCCAAATAAAGGACATATGTATAACCAAACGTGACGAATCAGTTTCTATTATTTGGTCAGGCGGTTAACCAATCCATTCCTTACTTGAAATTGGACCAAGCGAATTTGAGCGCCAGCTGGAAGTTGTGCTCCTCCTCATCTTCCAGTCCGCTCACACATCTGATCAGTGTCTTCGTCTCCCTCTCCGTCTCCCTCTCGAATGTGCTCCAGTGAGCCATAGCTTAGCGTCACATATAGCGAGCTGGGTGACTAAACTACAGCGAATGAGCCACTAATACCAGCTGTGGTATGCTTTGGATGACGCTATTTGTGACTATAGCCGGTGGAGCTCTGGTTAACTTAGCAACATCTTCACAGCGCGCTATCAGCGTCCAGAGGTGGTGTGCGCATGCGCCATAAAACACACAAAAACGCTATTGTCTGCTTTATTTTTACAAAATAAAGTGTATTGTTGATTCGAATGGGTTAATAAAAAATATGAAGTGACGAAGTCAAACCTGAAAAATAAAAACAAAAAAATCAGCGCCAGTGTGTTTTTATCACGATTTCCAACAATGCATCACGCGGTGACGACACAACCTGAAGTGTATCGCATTGCCCGATTTATTCCGAGAATGCTTCCCATTTCTCTTTTAATGATGAACCGACCTTTTTACGACCAAATCCCACATTCGTATTTGTTTTGTGTCGTTTAAAATGAGTTGAACGTGTTTTTCGCTCGCCTTGAGCGGCATGGCCCGAGTTGGGATACGTAAATATATCCACCATTTTGAATGTGGCAGAACTACCCAGATGGATAACGGAAAACAGACCTCGACTAGTCAAGGACGTGCAGATCTACCCGCCATCTTTAACCGGGAATCCCAACTCGTCGAATACTTTGGTGATTTTGACACGGATTTATTTGTTTGAGCTGAAGCCTATCCTAGTTATCTTCGGGCAGTAGGCGGGGTACACCTTGAACTGGTTGCCAGCCAATCGCAGGGCACACGAAGACGTACAACCATCCACGCTCACACTCATACCTATGGGCAATCGAACCCACGCTGTGAGGTCATCGTGCTAACCAGTTGTCCACTGTGCCGCTAATATTAATAAATATGTAATTAGAATATAGGATTATATTCGATATTACTATTTCATTAACATTAAAAAAGATAAAAAATCTGAGTGAGGCAACATTTTCAACACGCTCACAATTTCATTTTTTGAAGCGTGCTCCAGCTCGGAGTGGCGGGGCGGAACTCCCGGTTCAAGATGGCGGCCACTCTGCACGTCGCTACTATACTGTCTCCATACCCAGGCTCGGTCTTGTGTTCTCTATGGATCTGCTCGTAACGCAAATCAATGGACTGAACTTCAAGTGAAAAGTAAATGCATCTCATTAAACAAAGAAAAAAAGCTATGACTTCAATTCAATCTGATTATTATAAATGTGTATTTGCATGTAGTTCACGCAAAGGCAAAGCCATTTAGCAGCTATTATCGCCAACTAAACCCGCCTGCGTTTAATTTTATATTTAATTAGAATATTTTTTTTTATTGATACCTATTTTCAAAATGTCTTTGCATCAAATGGACCCTGCCTTCATTTAGCATCTTTCAGCAACAATCATAGTAGACGTCATATCGCAACTTTTAGCACTAAATAGACCCCGCCTTCCTTTAAGCAACTATCTAGACCCGCCTCTCGCCACATCCCCCCGAATATGAGCGTGTCACACAAGTCGCCTCGCTCGCGCACCCACAACTTGAGCGGAGCTCCAAAGCGCGGCGCGTGCAAGCCAGCGCGATGAAGAGGAGGCTCCAGAAGAAATATTTGATTTTGATCCTCGCCTACACGGGTTTGCTCCTGCTCATCCCCTATGTGTTCGACTTCGGGGAGCGCTCGGTGCAGCGCGCCAAGCACGGGCTCCTGCAACAGCAGCAGTCGCGGTGCTCGGACCTGAAGAATGCCGTGGCGCTGCTGTGGGAGCACGGCTACAAAGTGGACGGCGCCAACGGCACGGAGCCGCCCGGGCCCGGCGGGCTTCGCACGCACATCTACCTGCACGCCACTTGGAGGACCGGCTCGTCGTTCCTGGGCGAGCTGTTCAACCAGCACCCCGACGTGTTCTACCTATACGAGCCAATGTGGCACATCTGGCAGGCCCTGTACCCGGGCGACGCAAGCAGCCTGCAGGGCGCCGTGCGTGACATGCTGAGCGCGCTGTTCCGCTGCGACTTCTCCGTGCTCAAGCTGTACGCCGGCTCACAGAACCTCACCACCGCCTTCATCTTCGGCTGGAAGATGAACAAGGTGGTGTGCTCCGAGCCGCTGTGCGATGCCCACCAGCGCCACCACGTCGGCCTGGTGCAGGAGGACCGCTGCGCCAAGTGCCCCAAGCGGGACATCCGCGAGCTGGAGCGGGAGTGCAAGAAGTACCCGGTGGTGGTCATCAAGGGCGTGCGCGTTCTGGACCTCAACACCCTTGTGCCCCTCATGAAGGACCCGGCCATCAACTTGCACATCGTGCAGCTTTTCCGCGACCCGCGAGCCGTGCACAACTCTCGCCTCAAGTCCAAGCAGGCCCTGGTGAAGGAGAGCATCCAGGTGTGCTTTCTTGTTGTTTTTTTTTCTTTTTTTGGGGGGGGGGGGGGCGTTTTATATTGTGAGCAATGTGCCAGCCAAAACAATGAAAACAAAAATTGACATCTGTGGCAAACTCTTGTGACCTTAAATTTCATTTTAGATTAGACGAGGAGAAACACAGACAGGAACATTTTTCAACATGTCATGTAAGCGTAAAAATAAGTTTAGTCCAGCTCAGAGACAAACGCTCAAATGTAAGATTTTCTTTTTGACGTGGTGAACTTTCACCCAAATGGAGAAAATAAGTTAGCTATTCAAAGTCGGATGCAAGAAAAATAAACACGCTGACAAGTCGAGTTTTCAATCAAGTCAGTCATTATGACTTGAGAGCACATCACAAATACGAGCTGTGATTAAAAAAAAATCTATCTTTGGTCTCATCTTGTGCCTCGAATATGATTTTTTTTAAGAAACCACCACGCCTGAGGCAAAACAACCAATCTCACAGACAAATCTTTTTACATGAGTTAACCACAGCTCAGAATGAAATGTAAGTTTTTGGATATGCTTAACTTTCATACAAGTAGAAAAAGAAGTTAAGTAATTTTCAACAGGTGCAAAAAAGAAAAAAAATCTTCAGAAGCTGCTGTAATATTAGTAATTGGTCCTACATGTTTCCACCCCTTGTTGACGTGTTGAAAATGTGTGTTGTTCCTCCAGGTGCTGCGCAGCAAAAAGCACAACGACAAGTACAAGCGTCTACTGGTGCCCAACACCCGCATGAACCGCGCCGAGAGCTACGTTTCCAGCGCCATGGAGCTCATCTGTGACAACTGGCTGGGTGACATGATGCTGGTGACCAACGCGCCGCCTTGGGTGCGCCGCAGCTACCACCGGGTGCGCTACGAGGATCTGGTGCTGCACCCGGCCGAGGAGCTGCAGAAGCTCTACCGCTTCTCTAACCTTTCCACGTCGCCGGCGTTGGAAAGCTTCGCCCTCAACATGACGCACGGCCGCGGTTACTCGTCAGATCGGCCTTTCCTCATCTCGTCGCGGGACGCCAAGGAGGCCATCTTTGCCTGGCGGGAGAGGCTGAGCGTGGAGCAGATCAACCAGGTGGAGGCCTACTGCAGCGAGGTCATGAGGCAGCTCGGATACCCGAAGCACGGCGCGGACAAAACTACATGAGGAGGGCGTACGGGTGAGACGGCTGCTCTGTATTCATTATCCGTCCATCTATCCAGACAAATTCTTCATTAAAGGGGAAGTCAACTCAATACATTTATTTGCAATGAAATGTCCTATGCTCCTTGTCTAGTCCAAACATGACATTCTGATTAATATTGCATTTGCGGAATTTGAGTTAAGCAGCAAAATCCACCCGTTTTTAGCCATCTCAGCAGGCGGCCATTTTGTCACTTCTGTTGACTGAAAATGACATCACAGTTGCTCAAGACTCATTTAACGACCAATTAAGGCTCACATGTTTTCTGAAGCTGAGCCATGATTGGTCATTATCTGAGCCCTGGGCAACTGTGATGTCATTTTTAGTCGACAGCAAGTGACAAAATGGCCGCCCCTTGAGGTGGCTATTAACAGCTGGACCTTGTTGCTTAGCTTATATTCTGCTATCGTAATATTAATCAGATTGCCATGTTTCGACGAGTGGGTCTGCATAGAACATAGTTTGCTGTTGATAATTTTGTATACATTTTCCACAAAAAACGGGGAGAAATGGGGTTAAAAAAAAATTAATACAAATCTGTGAACATGCGAATCCGTGGGGGGTGCCAAACTGCAAATATGCAGAGGCCGACTGGCGTTGTGAGTTGTAATATCACCAATCACCACTAGATGGCAGACATGTTCTAGTTGCGCTTACAATGAGTCTTACACGGCCCAAATCTAAGCAGAAAAATCCAGCTGTTATTTTACCTTGTCGAGGGGCGGCCATTTTGTGTTGCACTGACGTGCTAGCGAGTGAAAATTACATCACGAGTGCCGAAGGGCTCAGCTTGCGAATGTCACATGACCAAACCCAAAAAACTGATCAGCCTTGCCGGTCGTTACCCGAACCTTTGCACTGTGCTGTCATTTTCAGTCGACAGGAAGTGGCTATTCAAGGCAAAATGGCCGCCGGCTCCTCAGATGGATAAAACAATGAGTGGATTTTTCGGCTTGTTTCATATTTCTCAAATGCAATATTAATCAAAATAGGTTGTTCAGGCTGGTTTTAAGAAAATCTTTGACTTGACTTCCCCTTTAAACAGCTACTTTAGAAAGTGCGTTTTGAGCAGCTTGGACAATATATTCTCTCCATTGAATCCAAGATTCATCAGTTCCTGGTTTCTTAAATGGCGGTTCCGTCATATTTCATGAGTTCTTCATAACTTACAGAGGCAAGTTAAAATGAGTGAACAGGAATCAAATCCACCCAAGTGCTTTTCTCTGGTGGCTATTTTGCTCTGCCCTCCTCCAATAAGGCCTTCATTGTTGCGTGGCTGGCGTGGACGGCCGGGGGTCGGCGCCGCAGCCGGCCAAGGGTGTCGCCCAGGCCCTCGCGCTCGCACCCTGGAGAAGGGACTTCATTGTCCGCGGCTGGCCGTGACAGGCTATACGCCTCTCTGGGTTCGCAGCATGTCATTGGATGCTTTGGACAGGCAGAGCCTTGAAGAAAGCAGGCCTGCATGCATGCTTTTATTATTCAGGAGAAGATAGAAGTTGGAGAAGGGCGGGCTTCTGTTGTCTTATGCATCGTTATTGGGAAAGGAAGGAAGTGGATTTTTTTTTAATTAATTTTCTGGAGGTGGATATTTTAGTCCTGAAACTAAAGGCGTCCACTGTGCACGTGGCTACGAGTGCACGGCAAATGAATGACCCCTCGTCAACCTGTCTCCGCTTGGTTGTTTTTTCTCAGGCGCAGTAGTTTCATGAAAATCTGATTAAACTGATTAGATTAGTTAAACTGGTCTTGGGCAAAAGAGGGCATATTCTTATCCATTTTTTGGCAGGTGTACAGACATTTTTAATAAATGTGACAATTTTTTGATTCGTGGGTCACAATGGCTTCTAAAATTTGACAGAGGGGCCGGACCAGGAGCAGATGGATGGAGTATTTTGGTAACCTCACCTCATCGGAGAAAAAGAATACATTTAATTTGAAATTAAAATGATCAAAAGCATTACAACAAAATATCTGTTTTTGACACACCAAAGTATTTAGAAAATAAAACATTAACAATCTTTGTTCATTTAATTTTTTTCAAGTTTAGTGGGCCGGATTAAAACGTTTAACAGGCCGCCGCATGTGGCCCCCGGGCCGTAGTTTGCCCACCCCTGATATAGATAATAAATGTATTGCTGTTGTTGTGGCCATTATTCTCTTGTTCCTCCCTCAGCTCGTGCTCACTAAATATAGTTGTTTGTTTGCCTTGATATGAAATTGTGACACATATTACAATGTATTAAGCATTGTGTTTAAAGAGCCAGCTTCTATCTTGATGAAACAATTATTTTCACATTGCGTGTAAAGAAAAAAAAATGTGTGGAACGGATTAATGCTTGAAAAAAACTGCTTGAAAATCAGAGAGGAGGGGAATTCTTTTTTTGTGATGGGGGAAAACCAATTAAAATTCATTATCCGAGATTTTATTTTAAGATCATATTGCCCCGTAGCTCAATGTTCGCACTCATGCATCGTCCTGTGATTTCCTTTTTTTTTCTTTTAATCCTCACTGCTTTATTGCTCTTCTTCCAGGGGCCTGCAAGTCGAAGATGAGGGCAAAACAGTCAAACGGCATGGACGTGGCCGACTGGGAGCGGCTAGGCGTCCCTCCGGCTGTTTTTTTCTTCCAGCCATGCACACCGAGTCTCTGACCTGGAGTAGGAAGAAACAAAAAAAGTGGGACACCAAGGCTGGAATGCTTCAAAGACTGGGGAGCCTTTTACCACTTTTACCTGTTGAGCAGCAGCTCAGTGGCTGCTTGACACGTCACTGCCCATTTTTAGTCACACTAATCCCCCCCCCCCAAGACACCCTGAATCTAAATCCTCGTAAAAAAGTTGGGTGGATCCAGGGTGGCATCATCAGGTCGGAGCCTCACCTTGGCGTGACTGATCTAAGTGGATCTGCTAACCACGCTAACTGGAAAGTTCAAGGAGACTGTGTGTGCTTTGAGAGGCCTGCGTGAGGAAGTCTTGTCCCCCCCCTCCTCCTCCTCCTCCTCATTCCAACCCCTCTTAGCCCCGGAGGAATCTGGACAGCTGCAGCAGCACCAAACTGACAAAACACTCACATGGGCGGGACTTTTTTCCTCCTCCCCTGTCCTTTCAATGACTTTTGTTTTTTATTTTCTTGTGGTACTGATTAGGGTTGTAACATTTGCAAAGTTAGAAACTTTCCATGGGATTCAATTGAAGATTGGCTCGTCACCTGCTGACTGCTTGCGGTTTTTCGAGGATTTTGACAGACCAATAAAATTGTATGTTATGTGAGGAATAACCCTTGTAAGTAGAACACAAATACCCCGGGGAGATGCTGTATGCACTGAAAAAAATGGAGAAACAATTGTACTGCGGCGTCATGGCATGTGGGCAAGGCGAGTTATCAATTGTGCATGGATGTCTGCTTTCGGCAAAACAAAATGCTGAATATGATTTCCAATCAATTTCCCACAAATTGGAACGCTTCCATTTTGGTGTCTTTGCCAAATGACCCGGCTTCACTTCCCATGGAAAATTTCCGGAGACTTCACGGAAATTTACTGTGAATTTTCCACCTCCTTTGCAACCGTAATCCTGATTATTTATCTCAAAAATGTTTACGGTCTCAATGTTGTCAAAGTGCTACAACCTGCATCCAGATGATGGATATTTTGATGATCAACTTCAGAAGTTGCATTTTGTTTTCTTTGTCATACTTTTTAAGCGACAGGAATAACTTTTAAACTATTTCAAGTGACCTCAATAAAGAGTTAGTGACACCAAAACAACTGATTCATGATTGCTTTTGCTCTTCGAAAATGACAATAGCGATAATAATGTCATCCTGCTGCATTTATTTGGATATAGGGAATATTTGGATAACGACTATTGTGGTTTTTTTTTGGAGTGGACCAAGATAGTTTTGAAAAAGGAGAAAATTCAACGCAGTGTTTTCATAACCCTTTAAGCCAGGGGTGTCAAACTCAAATACACAGTGGGCCGAAACATAAAACTTGAACAAAGCCGCGGGGCAGCATTTAAATTTTTAGAAATGCAGATTTTTTTCTTGACATTTTTTATTATAAGTGGTTTCATTTATGCGATACAATGTTTAGTTTTTAAAATTACTTTTATCATTTTAAATGTTACTATTGTCATATGAAATGTAAAATGGTATCGTAGTCATTTGGCCAAATATAATAATAACACTGCGGGACAAATTTGGCCCGCGGGCCAGAGTTTGACACCTATGCTTCAATGGAGTTTTGAACGGTGGAGCAACATGTGTTGACAGGTAATGTAAAACACCTATTCCTTTAACCTTATTCAGTTAGTTTTTTTTTTTCAAGTTTGGCGGGCCGGATTAAAACCTATAATGGGCCGCATGTGGCCCTCGGGCCGTAGTTTGCCCACACCTGCTATACAGAGATTGTTTTAGCTCAGAACTAGGGCCTGAACAATGAATCTGTAAGCCAAATCAATCGGTCAGGATCTGACATTTGTTTTTCCACATCAACACATTACAACAAAAGACAAATAAAATGTTCAAATGTTACCCCCCCCCTCAAAAAAATAACATACCAAAATCATCTGATTTTTGTTCCTTTTCCTATCTGTTGTAAAGTTACACACGGCTAACTCGTACAACATATGCAGTCCAAACACGTTGGGGGTTCAAATGAGTCCGAAAAGTGAGTTTGTAAACGCTCCCTTGTCCTGAAAAGACCGTTCTAGTGAAAAATAGACTACGCTGTGGTCACACTTTGCCGCCGGTTGGGACAATCATTTGCACGCTGTGCATGCGGCCGGAGCAAGCGTGACGGCCTGGCATGGCAGCACACACACACACCACAAACTGCATTGTGTTACGCAACAGGAAACCTCACATGCATCTTCACCACTTTGAGGTCTTTTTTCCTCCCCCTTTTGCTAAAAAAAGTCATGTTGGTGCAAAACTAAATTTCCTCTCGGAGTGATCAAATTGGTTTTATCCAGAGTGTATTAATGGTGATTATTTAGGGGAGGGGATTACCAATTAAACCTTTAGGCCAATGCTCACATTTGGCCTTTGAAAGGGATTATTTGATGAAAATGATTTTTCCACAACTCTGCTGCCTGCAGCTCTTTAAAAGCCGAATACTTCATCCGGCTTGATAAGGCTTGTGATGCTGAACAAGCGGAATGCAATGTTCCTAAAAAATTTTTGTTTTTGTTTTTTTAATAGTTATTTTCAATTTAATGTTTTTAGAGATTGAAGATTAAAATCGCTATGCAAAATAAATGATATATTTCTAATTTTCCCAAATTATTTCTTGTATTTATTCTTAGCATGTATAATTTAGGGCTGTAATGAAAAACGATTTCAATAATAAAATTACAGAAAAACAAAAATCATTACCATAACAAATGTGAAAAGCATGACCCATATAATATATACTGTGATTTTTTTTTTTAGATTAAATTATTGAATTAATGTTACTTTTTATTATTACATTGTTTAAGCCAAAATTCAAAATTCCTCCCATGATGTTTTTATAAAAGCGCTTTATCCTATTGACTTTTTTTTTATTTGGATTTTCTCCCAATTTGTGGGGAAAATATTTTCATGTCATTGTTCAGTTCAGTCATTTTCTTGGTCAATTCTGAAAATGTTACAAAAGTCCACTTTTAAGTCAGAATTTATAATCTAATATATAATAATTTATAATTGTTGTTTTCTCCAAATGACTTTTTCCTGGCTTCCCATTGGCTAGATCTGTCTCTCATTTCTGTGTTTTTCATTCATTTACTGCCATGCCCTGCGTGTAGAATTTCATGCAGACATTTTTTGACTCATTATACTCGATTTTCAAGAGAAAAAAAAAAGAAACATAACTGACAAATAACCGCACTTTTTTTAAGCTTGATATGCGTCCTCAGACAAGATTCAAAAAGCTGAGAAACACACTGCTACAATTGTCAACAGTCATGAGACGTAAGAAAGCGAGCCTTTGTAGTCCATTTGCATTATGACGCTGCTTTTCTTGACCCCTATGCAGCTGGTGGTGCTCTTACAAGGGACATCTGGGCAACCTGTGTTTATGCTAAAAAAAAGGCAGTAGTTTTGCTTTATTACACTGTAGTAAACGTTTTTCTTTACAATTTAAATGACTGTTAAGAATTTAGGGCTTAATTTAATTTCCAGTGTAAATAAGTAAAATTGTCCCAGAATTGCTGCATTTTATCTTGAAGGCTCCAATCAGATGAAATAATATTAACTATCAACATTGAAAAATAATTGTGAAACCGCTTCCTCAGAACATGAACTATGGACATGTGAGGTCATAATTGGCAAAGTTGGACAAAAAAGTACCCAGGAATGATGTAATATGTGTTAATAATCTTTAATTTGCTAAATTATTGGCTTTTTTTTTAATGGCCGCATTGGACACAAAAGTACCCGGGAATTTGCAAAAAAAAAAAAAAAAAAAAGGGGGGGGGATGATGTTGCTCACATAAGCTCCTTGGCAAAGGTAATGAATTGCTAAAATCAGTTATCCTCAAAGTTATTCATTTACAAACATATATCAAGTCATATTTGACCCTGTTGGATAAAAAAAAAAAAAAAAAAAGGTTTTCAGTGAGTTTAAGAACAAGCAAGAATTATAAAGACGACCCAGTGTTGCTGTATAACTATAGTCGTATTGTATGATTTAAAGTCAAGCTCCTTGGCGGAGGTAATAAATGTTCAATTCCCAATTTTTTAATGTTGCAAAATTATGGACTCAAGTCACATTTGGCCTCATTGGACAAAAAAATAAAATAAAAACAGAGCAGCCCACGGTCAATGATGAAAATGCAAGCTCCTTGGTGGAGGTAATAAATGCTAATAGTAATATGTTGAATTTGTAATATTACGGACGGAAGTCATCTTTGGCCACCTTCGACAAAAAAGCTCGGAATTGAAAATAAACCGCAACGCTTACTCAACGCTAAAAAAAAAAAAGGGGGGGGGGTTAATGCTAAGAATAAAAGTTTTAAGTTGCTTAATTACGGTCCTATTGAATGTCAAGTCATACTAGACGGAAATAAAATATCCAAGAAGTTGAAAAATATGGCGGACTCGTTGATGACAAATAGACTGATTCCTTGGCATATTTGATAAATGAAAATCAAAATCTGTTGAAGTTGCTTAATTACGGACCTATGTCAAGGTTGACGAAGACAACGCCACAATATGTTAACAGCAATAATTGTTCATCTGCAGAATTTCTGGCTTAAGTGATGTCACATTCGGCCACGTTGGACAAAAAATGTATCCGGGAAGTTGCAAACAAGCAGTGGACTGACCCATTCCTTGGTGGTGGTAATAAACGCTCGACATAATCATCGTTGAAGTTCCTTAAACCATGGTCCCATGTCAGGTCACATTCCAGGGAAACCCAACACTGATGATGGAAACATAAATTCCTTGGCGGAGGTAATACATTTCCGAATAATGTTTCAAGTTCTGCCATATTTGGCCTGATTGGACAAAAAAAAAAAGATTTCCAGGAAGTTGCAAGCAAATCGAGTGCGTCTCAGATGTGATCCTCGATGGGGAAAACCAAGCGGGTGCCTCGGCTCAGCAGCTCCTGCTCTCGGGAGTCCAGCTCGCGCTCCAGAGCTTCTTCGGACGTGCTGCCGCCGCGATTTCCGTTGGAGTTCCACCCCGTTGTGAAACCGCGGCCGTCACCCGACAGCCCGTTGGTGGCGATGGCCGCGTCGCCGAATGTGAAGGAGAGGTCACCGTCGTCGCCGTCCGGGTCCCTCAGCTGCTCCTGGTTCTGCAAAAGGAGATCCGGGCAGGCGGATGTGAATGGGACCATCAATAGTTTGTCTTCTTTTTAGGAAAGTGTGTGACCAGTCGTTTGTCTTCTAGTTTTTTTTGTTTTTTTTTCATTAAGAGAAACACCAAGCAAATTGCCTTCTTTTCAGGACAGCTAATAAAATAATGCATGCATTATAATGATGTAAGAGCCCTCAGCCTCAAGAAATCCTCCATGAACCAGGACGTAACCTGCTAACTCACAAACAGCTGGACAAACACAAACACACCGATTATTTTTAACAAGTGCGCCTTGGTGGAGATTTCCGCCCTACTGAGCGACAATCTGGTTCAATGTCATGTAAAAGTGCATCTGAAAGCCACATGCTGATGACACTCATTCAGGCATTTCCTGCCTGTGTTGCAGCGTGAGGTTTCACACTCTCATTGATGGCTGACGATCAATGGCAGGCCGCGGGGCACAGCGGGACGTTGGAAAACAGGCGGGGACGAGACATTTACGTCGGCAACACAATGGGAGGGCCGACGGCAACATAAACACCAATGTACGACACTAAAATAAAAAAAAAATAAATTAAAAAAATAATAATAATAAAATAAATAAATATAAATAAATAAATAAATAAATATATATATATTAGCACAGTGTCTACGAATACTGATCATCATTGAGGTAGTGCAGAGATGCAGAAAAAAAAGGCCTTTTGTGCCCACGTAATGCAAATAAAAAGGCTTCTTGACCATCCATTTTCTCCTTTGTATGCATTTGCTGGCAGGAGGCAGGAACACCCGGACAACGTTCCGATTCTCCCGAGTGAAAAAGCGCTTCACTCTTCCCAAGGGAAGACTTCCTGAGGCTAAATAGAAATGGCATTTAGCCTCAAATGCGCTTTTGTTATCCACAGCTACATTGTGACGCATTGAAATGTATTCATAGACGACGAGGATTACTCAACTCAACTTTATTTATACGGCGCTTTCACTACAGCTGTCGCTGTAACAAAGCGCTTTACGAAACACATGACATTAGCAACAAGATATTGTGTAAAAGAGTTTCGTGGCATTGCAAAAGTCATGATGTTGTTAATAAAATATAAGATCATTTCTTCAAATTTGAGTCATATGATGTTAGCATGCTAATGTAGCCAATATGCTACACCTGGTTATTATTACACTAAATGTGACCAGTAAACAATGTGAATAAAAAAAAGTTTAACTGGTGGTGATTTTTTGCTGTTTGCAAAAAAACAGACTCGTTAAAAGTGAGTTGGGGAGTTTCATTTAAAGGAAAGTAGTCCTTTGGTGACAGCTATAAATAATTAGAGGACGGCAAACCTGTTAAAAGGGACATCAATTCATTGTGGATTCTCACTATTCGCTGTCTGAATGTTCCATCATATAATTTGTAAAATAAAGGAAGAAATAAATCAAATGTTCTGCGGTGTCCGAACTTGTTGTCCTTACTTCTTCTACCCGTCGTTTCTATGTAGTGTGGGGCAAAACAGCCCTCTGCCTCAAGTTTCCAAGTGCGTGTATATAACAAATGTGCGCCCGACGAATCCTGCCTAGCAACAATTGACATGAAGATGTTGGGTTGCAATCATCATTAATTGACGAGGATTATTTGTTATCTCACATTTTCATTAATTTATTCCGGTTTAACAATATACTTAATTGCCTTTACAATAATTTGAATTAGATTTTTTTTTCAATTTATGTAAAAAGCAAAGTATGTTTGCTTGGAGTAGTTGTTGACTGACCTCAACGGCGCGCGGGCTGGTCAGGCAGTTGGCCAAGGGTCCGCAGTAGCCGGGCAAGGTTGAAGCCAGCGGGGGTCCGCTGTGCGTCAGGATGGGCTTCAAATAGCTGAATGGCTGTTAAGGTAAAAGACTCACCCACACTCAAATTCAAAACTTTAAGAACTTTCTGTTCGTGCTGACTTCCTTGTCCTTTTTTCTGTGGTGGGCAGCAGAGTAAGTATGAGTATAAGTATACCGGTACTATTTCTATTATTTTTTTTCTTCTACAAAAAAAAAAAAAAAGGATACTTATGATCGAAGGTGTACCACATCCTGAAGAGCCAGGCGCTCTCCTGTTTGGTTTTGCTGTGCCCTTCCGCCTGGGGGCCATCCTGCGCAGTTGAAAGGAAAAGATTTGCAATTGCATTGCGAGTAATCCAAACCTGACAATAAACACGCAAAATTGCATTGTGGGAATTGTTTTCCGTTCATATTATTATTGTCTGACTCGTAAGAAGAATTAAAGGCGTCCTGTCGCTTTAAGGACCTGGCCTCTATTTCTTGATTGACAGGCCGAACTATTTTCAAGTCTTCTTCCTCTCTTTAATTTCAGAAGCAGAAGTAAAAGTAGCAGTGTACATAAGAGACAAACGTGAGGTCTCGCCTTAAGTCCCGCCTTCCCACATGATGTGTAGGACCGTGATTGGACATTGGACGCTCTCACGTGTTAATCATGTTTGCGGCGCGATGAGATCAACATTACATTTTATTTTTTTTAATTTGTCAAATATAATACATTAAAAAAATACAGTTAATAAATCACACGTCTGTAAATTATTTTTTTTTAAATGTATGATTATTTTGGATTATTTTCATTATTAAATCCAACTCTAATAAAAAAATCTGCTCGTTATTATTCATTCATAGCTAAAGTAATAGTATTTTTTTTTTTAATTCATAAACAATATTACCGGTGTGTATGTATATATATGAAAATAATACAATTTCTTTAGAATAAATAAAATATAATCGAATGTTTTGAATTAATAATCTAACAGATAAATACATAAAAATACAGATTGTACTATAAATAAATAAATAATAATAATAATAATAATAAATAATAATAAGAAATACACATTTAAATTACAATATATCTCTATTTCTCTCCTATTTTAATTGATCGTTATTTGACAAGGTTAAAAAAAAAAATCAATATTAGCCATATGAAGTGCTTTTGGATTGTTTATAGGGTGAAAGCACTCAGGTTCAATGTTACACTGGACCTCTTAGTCATTTAGTAAAATAAAATAGAAATATGTTGGCCATGAAATAATCATACGTTTATAGCAATATCCTTCTCACCCCTTGTAGGACTTGGAAGGTGTCTGCACAAGGCTGCGGGTCTTGATCTGGGTCCACTCCCACCCTGCAACACGGAAAGACAAAATCGTTGTCTCAGAATGTTTCAATTTAGACATTTACATTCTTAAGTTCGCCCTAAATGCGGAAAAAAGAAAAAGCCACAACATCCTGTTTCATCAGTCCAGACCTTGTTGTGGCTGACAAACCCAAAACGAGATACTGCCGAGTTTGCAAACAACACCGGAAGGGAGTTTATACAGCTCAATTTACTCGTGTGTCCCCCCCCCCAAAAAAAAAACAACCAATAAACAATTTAAATGAATTAATCCAATTGAAAAGTACATTTCATTTAATATGTTGTGCACTGCATATAAGATTATACTTAAATATATACATGTATATATATATATAAAATATATATAAAAAATATATATATATATATATATATATAAAATATATATATGGAGAGAGAGAGAGAGCGATATCAAAATATATTTGATAAATGTTGTAAATAAACAGAATTTCCCACGCTCGCAATTAGTACAGGACTGGAAAAAAAACAGCCATATGTCAAAGACTTCATGGGTATAAATAATTCCCCCTCTGGTGTCTCTTACACCACGGGGGGATTAAAATCGTCACAAGCAGGATTTTCAAGAGGGGCACTTTTAATTCACATAAGCTGGGGAGCAGTCGACTATAATCGCCTCTTTGGACATGAGCCGACGCCGACAAGTGTGGCCTTCTATGAACTTCTACGAACAATGAACAGTATAAACGTTTCCATGACAACTACACAATAAATATCATTTTAGGACAAAGAGGCTTTTTCTTCTAATTTTAATGCGATGCTACTCAAAAGAAAAAGGAAATTCATAAATCATCCAATTAGAAATAATCACTCAGTAGCTCCTAGCGTTAGTTTTAGTTTTAACTACACCAAAATTGAATTATGTCTATCAAGACAGGACGCAAAAGTGTCACAGAATTTGAAATTGAAATTCAACAGGAAGTCAGCCATTTTGGTTTGAAAATGGTGTTTTCCGCAAATGATCCTAAAATGGCCGCTTCAAACAACAAATGGCTGCCTTGCTTTGTGTTTTTTAGGCGTGGCCTCGACTCATGATAACGCGCCCTCCAAATTTTATGTTGCTACTCAAAAATGCTTTTGCAATTTTTTTTCTTTATCCACCTCAAATCTGAGTTTATTTTCAGGCATGACTTATTGATACTTTTTTTTGTGGCTCTACTCGTGATAGACATGCCGACCAAACTCCACGTAGCTAAATGAAACTAGCTTCGGGGCTTGAATTTTATTCATCACTGAGGTTTAGGGGGTCATCTTCAGTAAACACAAACGGAGGATCTTATAGTGGTGAAGAGTCGTGTGACCAAGTTACAAAAAAAATAAATAAAAAACATAAACCTGTCACGAGTTAAAGACAACTGCAAAGACCCCTCAGGGGAAGTTAAGACGCGCGTACGACACACAAATACGCTTATGTAAGCGGGTGCTCGACTGACTTCCGCTCAAGGGCTAATCTTGAAAACAATTATTAACAATAGTAATAATCGCAACTTTCATTTTGCCTTTGGAATCCATTTAACTAACAAAGCAACTATTACAAATCTAATGTTAGAATTAAAATATACGGTAGGTTACTTTGTAACATAAGACCAACAATTTGGTAAAAAAAAAAAGTTATTTATTAATAAAGAAACTACTTAATAAGTCTTAATAGTTTGATAAAAAAAAAAAGTTATGAAGAAATTAATAAATTCATTAATTAATACAAGTAATTATTTTAAGGATTTAAAAAATATATTTCAGCTCATTTTTGTAATGATAAATTTAAAACTAAAACATTTATTTTAAATAATTAATTACATTACTAAGCAATAACTGTTATATTTTTTGTAACGACACTAAGAGTGATAATTTTATTGACAACAAATGAAAAATGAATTAATTAAATAATCAACATATTTGGTGAGTATGACGTAATTTAATTGTAATTTTTTTTAATTTTATTTTTTTACTTTTTTTGTCATTTATCAGATTGATTGCGAAATGCACCAGGTGACGTACACGGCGCTGTTCCATTGCGCAATGACACAGTATTGATGATTTCTATCATGGCCACGCAACAATGATGGTATTAAGAGGTGGATTACATCCAGAGCGTCCCCGCTACCAAATGCGCATCCCGCCACTACAAACCAGTCAGCCCTAAGACCACCACACACACTTTGTGAAACCAAGACCACCCAAGCAGAAGACACTATAGACACCTTCACCCCGCCCCCACAAAACAAAAGCCATCACCACTTTGAGGAAGCCATCTTTTTTAATTTCCCACCACCACTTCCTGTACTTTTTAGTGATCAGACGCCACCTGATGTACTCCCACTTGCCGTGTCCACGTCGCTCCCATGTTTGACCACCAGATCTGTGGAACAACTTGGGTCAATATGACTAAAAAGTGCCCTCTTCAGAGTCACAGTGATGAAACGTTGAGCATGGATTGAAGTCCTCTTACCATGTTTTTGTTTTTTTTTAACAATCACAATGAATCTATTATTACAATAAAAAATATCAGAGCTGTGACCGACAGAATTTCAAACATTTTACACGAATTTGCTGTCCACCCTGTCATGTCACAAAATAAAAAAATAAAATAATAATAATAATAAATACACCATCACGGCCATGCTGGCGTAACACGACATAAAAGGTAATACATGAGCGCCTTCCTTGGTGGAGGCTATTCACATCATAATAACAACGCTGGGCAGTGGAGGAGCGCTGAGAGCAGCATGTTCCCGTTGCCGTGGCAACGGGTTCAAGAGGGGGAGATTTTGGCAGAGCTACACGGCAACACAATGGTTCCTGCTCGCACCCAAGCCGCATTACTCATATTAAACACAGCCTCTTTTTCTGCACACGCACACACATGTGCCTAATCAGCTTTAGGAACGCTCCCTCGTGCGTGTGTGCGTGAGTCGCAACACTAATAATAAGAGGCTAGAAGCAAGCATTAGTCATCTAACTCGTCGATTCACAAAGTGTGTACGCAGGCTCCCTCTAGCAGTACATGAAAGAATCACGACATAAGTACAGTTCAGTTGTATTTCTTTTTTTTTTTAGCCATCCATTTAATTGGAAGCATTATTTTATTTTTTTTTTCAGATATCTACACAGAGTGGTCATGAATAATTTAAATGCTTACAAGAACGTCAAGTGTGCTTTTTAGGAATAATAACCTAAATCTCGTTTTGGATGAACACACGCCTAATGCGTGTTTGGATTTCAATGTTGGTCATTTTGTGGTACTTGGAGGGCAACATGTTTTTCAGGTGGGAAGTGGTGCAAAAAGTTTAAGAAACATGGGCTTTACAGTTTGGGGGTGCAGCAGAATGAGGCACGGGGATTAAATATGCAGGAATTTTGAGGAAGGCAGCAGAAGCTTACAGATGGAAATTGGGCACTCTGGCCCCATCTTCCAAGCAACCAATCAGAGAAAGCGGAGCAAGAACAAGTCTTGCCTCATTGGATAAATCAAATGCAAGTACTTAATGTGATGAAAAAGGACACAAAGGCATCAAATGCCGGGGAAGAATTTTGTGACACTTCAAATGTTTACTTATATTTTAGATTGGAAGAAAATAAAACATAAATAATGTAAATAAATAAATAAATAAATAAATTGTTTGCCAAGTTACACAATAAAAGTCACAATATTTTCTCTTGATTTTTATTTTTTATTTTAAAAAATATAGGACTTGTTGGAAAAGAGGATTTGGATACCGAAAAAAATATATTGTGAAGAAAAAAAATCTTATTTTTAAATAACAAAAAGAAAGAGAATTTTTTTTTTATTTTAGTCAAGGACTCTTTTTTTTTTTTTTTAATCAGAAAAGAATGACGTTTTGTACTTTTTTTCAGCGTGGCATTTTGAGACTCTAACATGAACGAGAACATGCGTATCGCAACATGTCACCTGATGTGCAGCCAAGACAACATTGGCGTGGTCCCGCCTCCGAAAACCCACACGGTGAAGAAGACGATGAGCAGCGTGGTGGTGAAGATCATCTGCCGGGCATAGGTGGCCGTGTCACGGATGGCCAAGGCAAACGCCATCGCTCCGCGCAGTCCTGCAAATCACAGTCACACCTTCAAACAAATATTAGGAAAGACAATTTGGAGTATTAACATTTACATGACCAGATATTTTGCTGGCCTTGAAAATCAAGCTCAATTGACATAAAAAAAAAAAAAATGTGACGTGTTTTCGTGTGACGCCTCATCAGGAGAAGGAGAGGCAAAGGCGTACCAGCAAACATCATCATGTGCTGGAAGTTTCCTTTAATCTTGTGTCTGCGGCCCAGGTTGAGCAGGAAGGAGAGCGGATAGATGTTGAAGGCTCGTCCCAGGAAGATAGCAATCTGGCAGATTGGTTAAGATAATTTCATGCCTCGAGAAAAAAAAAATGGCAGCAGCTGTTAAGGATACAAAAGCGCAAGTGATGAAGATGGGGCTGAAGATGTGGTTCTGGAAGGTGAACAGAGCCAAGCCCATGTAGGAGAAGATGAAGTTCTCAGCCAGGAAGTGAAGCACCTCGAAGAGCTGCGGAAGAACGTGCAATGCAAAGCACAAAGTGGTCACTTCATTAGGTACACTTAGACAATCTGATGAGGTCTAATAGATGGCTTGGATCAAAATGTCTGCATTTGCTAACATTTCTGGTTGATATGCCGAGAAGTATTAATGTAGGAAATAATGACGGCTTCATTTTAGCTTTCGCTTAATCGCAAAGTTGCCTCATTTTTCTTTAATGAATTTTATTAAAAAATTAATTAATTAAAAAAAAAGATCAATTTTGGCTGCAAAATCTCTCATTCAAGTCACTAAAAGAAGCAAGGCCAAAGCAATCGATGAAAGAGACAGGGACCTTAAGTGCCCTGAAATAAGCCTATAAATAAAATGATTTTTCTATTATTTTTATTTGTATTTTTTTTATTACACCCCATACGGTTGACAAAGTGTTATCTAGCTTTAATCAGTAACCAGTAAAGTTACTTTTAAATCCAAATAATGAGGATTCTCAAGGTAACTGCAAGCAAAACATTGCACGCATACCTAATTTTATGACCTCCGGGATTCTATTGTATTACATGGCTATTGTACTCTGTATGTGGAAAAATAGGAACATGTCGTGTATGTAATCTGTGCACTATGACTTAATAGGCTGAACCGCCGCAATGTCAGGAGGGATGTCCTGTCAGACGATTGGTGGCGATTAAGGTCACAGCAGGCAGATCGTTGGGCCATCTGGCATGGGGATACTGTCCACGGATGTGTGTGTGTGTGTGTGTGTGTATAGATATGGGTCACCTACCAAAAAGAAACATGCATTAGAACGTGGGGCTTACCTGTTTTGTACGCTTGGTGGACTCCACAGAGAGGTTGTTGTAGGTGTAGTGAGCTTGTGTGATGCCGCAGAAAAGCACAGAAACCACACCTGCAGGAAAACGGGTTATTTGGTGACTATGCCGCCACGTCAGGGTACTTAAGACAAAATCATTGCACCTCTCTGATGGAGACATTTAACTTGAGGTATGACTCAATGTGGTTTGCGACTAATTGATTTATCTTGTTAATTCGGATGAATTTCCCGTATTCACCGGTAAGTCCGCAGGCCTCGGCCAGCAGGAAAGTACTCCAGGACATGAGGAAGAAGAGGCCCGTCTCCAGCAGGGGGAAGCAGTGCAGCTTGGTGAATTTGGTCACGTATGAACCAGGATTGCAGTTAAGGAGTGATTCCATCAACGTTTAGCAATCAGTAATGCTTAATAATACTTCTCATTTCCTTCATCCATAATAAAATCTACCAAATCCATATTGTAAATTGTTATGATGCGATGAAAGAACGGTCAAATGTTCCAAACAGCATTAGCACAAAACCTCCAAGTTTTTGCTAGGAAGCCTGTCTGTAAAAGCCGACTAGAACAGCTGAACTTGGCTACAACTTGGTATCCGCTAGTATTTCATCGACCATAAAATGTTTTCCGCATTTTGGGAAAGTTCAGGTGTGTTTTTTTTTTTAATTTTGAAACCAGCGATGACTATTTTGTTAGCAATTTTGGGGTCGATTTTTTATATTGTGTTTGTTGTCAATGACTAGAAGTATTGAAGAAAAGGATATAAGAGCGGTGACCACCCCCGTAGCGGCGCCCATGAGGAAGGAGCCGCTGAAAATTCCCAGGAAAACTCCAACGGACTTGAAGAAGGCCGAGGCATCGAACATGTGCGTGTTGGCGCCTCGCGGCTGGTAGGCCACAATGGAGCTGATGGTTGGGAAAAAAAATAAATGAGAGAGAGAAAGGTATGGTTATTTTTTAATTTTTTTTGTTATTGTTATTTAAGGATTTATTAATTATTTTTTAAACTAAAACTACTACACAATTTGCATGGGTTCAACACAAGGAGTGTTATGAACAATTGCCAGTAGAGGGAGCCAGAGAGCTACACGTAACTTCAAATAAAAATTGGCGTGAAAACAGATTGATTGTACTTTTTATGTTCTTAAAAGTGAATTTTTGATCATTCTTTCTTTTTTTTTGCTTCAATTTCTTCTGGAGGGGGGATTTTATTACTTTTACATTGGATACATAGATTTAATATAGACAGAATTTGTATTGTTTTAGATTTCGTTTCAGGAATTTTCCCAGTATTGGCTTTGTTTTTTTTTCCGAAATCTTTTATTAGATAAATTGGTATTTTATGTATTATTAACTGCAATCAGTTTGGATTTATTTAGGATTATTCTCTGAGGTTTATAATAACCATTTAAATGATTTTCTATCAATTTTATTTCTGGTTTTACTTTTATTGTTTTAGCGTGAATTTCGTTCATATTATTTAAGCATAGCATTTTTTTGTAACAAAATTTCTTTATTTATTGCACTAATTTTCTTGGTGTAGACTTTTTTGTAATTTATTTTTAATTTTATGTTATTTAAATCACATTTATTTTTGGTAGCTTTAGAACTTTGGGTTGATTTTTGAAAAGATCTTGGTGTTCTTAAAAATAAATTTTTCTCATTTTATTTCCATTCTTCTGGCTTTTTCAATGTAAACTTTTTAGTTGTATTTTACTGTCCTATAGCTTTTTTTTTAGACAGGTTTCATTGTCTTTCAATTATCTTCTCCGTAATTATTTATTTCAGAATCTGTGTGGATTTAGTGGAAAAAGTAACAAGACCATTTCGGCAAAATAAGAAGTAGAAAGTCCAGATGTCTGAGTACAAATTCAGAAGCTGTGAATTTTTCCAGTCAAGGTGCTCGTTGGTGTGAAAAGTCTGAGAAAGAAGCAACTCACGAGGACAGCACGATAGCCACAGCGTCGTTCATGACGCTCTCGCCGAACAGCAAAGCGTACAGGTCGCCATCCGCGTGCAGCTCGTTGAAGATGGCCAACACCGTCACTGCAAAAAAAAAAAAAAAAAAAATCTTTAACGTTACATATTCATTACAAACCACCTCCAAATTATCAGGTTGTATGATTTTTCTTAACAAGCTCAAACAGAACACTCAAGTTCGTGCCTGGGTCGGTGGCGGAGATGATGGCACCAAAGAAAAGACAGTCGGTGTAGTAGAACTTGTCGCTCAGCTGGCCGACCACTTGCATCAGTTTGACCACGCCGTACATCAGATTCCTGCAACGGCAAAATTCACTATTAGAGTCATCATTCATTTCATTTCTGAATTTAGACTTGAACGCCTTTAGTCTAATCCTGCAGCACTGAATGACAAGAGGCAGAGAAGGTCACCAACTAAACTCCAGTGATGTTTGTACTGGACAGCAATAAATAAATGAGTATTGTTGTACAGCACTGGTGCTTCGTGTGTGTCAAAGTAACACTTGTTTGAGCGTTTAGCATTACCCACAACTGTCTATGCTAATTTAGATGAAAAGCTCAAAAACTGTTCTTTTCGTCACAATTAAAATTCATGCAGGTGTACCGACACTTGTGCTGCCGTTCTTAAAAAAAAATCCCAGAGTGGACTCTCACCCGATCACGAAACACGATACAGCCGTGCCCAGGAATGCGTAGGTGAGAATGGAGCCCAGATTCCTGAAGAAGTGTTTCTAGTGGGTGGGGGGGGGGGGGGGGGGAGAAGAAGAAAAGTGCTTAGTCAGGGAAAATATTCTGTTATTTACGCACAGGATATGTGTGCCGGATGTGTGAGCAGAATGTCAGCAAAAAGTTTGTGTGTGTGTGTTTGGGGGGTTATGCACACATGATGGACCAAACTGACAAGTTTTAAATCAAACACTGGCACGTCTTGATGCGATCTTTACCCCTGTTAAGCACTTATATAACAATTTTAAAGGGCAAGAGATTGCATTGAACTTCTGACTTTTTACAGTCACGACCAGTTGCACAGTTCTGTTTTTTTTTTTTTTTTGCTTTGTGTTGCAAATCACAATTGGAGTTAGCTTCGGCTATGACGCCATTCGAGTGAAGTGAATAAAATTAACCAATTGAGATCCTGTAATTCCCTCACTTGTGGGCAAGGAGAGCCGCAATTTATTGAAAGGGGAATTTGGCCATGGGAGCATTATCTCTCCAGCCGTGGTGTCACAAATGATGGTCATATGAGGTGTATTTATTGAAGTCGGTCTAAGTAGGACTTCACTGAAGGTTGAGGTGTGGAATGCATGGCTCGCCACTTGGTATTTTATTTCATTAAAAACTAACCCAATCCATAAGGATGACAAATATGGCCACCTGAGTAATTAGAAAATTATTTAACGCGACCCCCACAATTCAGTGCCTTCAAATGTAGCTTTAGAACAAACGTCTCCCCCCAAAACATGGGCAAACATCCAAGGCAACGTGTGAGTATGTGTGTGTAAGAATGAAAACAACAAAAAGACATCTGCGTCAGAAAAAGGACACTTGACTAACACTTGAAAGTTTACACAGCCAGTGAAGGCTTTACTTGGCTGACCTTCTGTCTAGTGAGACCACCTGGATCTTAACTTTACTATTTGGAAATTCTGCACTGGGATTTTAATTATAGCAGAACAGTGAAGCTTCGTTTATGTCGGGGATACGTTCCACACGCAATAGGTGGAAATCTGCACCATGGAGAGATCATACACATTAAAAGACGACAGTAACTTTTAGTTTTACAATGTTACGATGTAGCCGTCACGATGTAGCCGTCAAGATGTAATCGACAAAATGTAACCGTCACGATGTAGTTGTCACGATGTAGTTGTCACGATGTAGCCGTCATGATGTAGCCGTCATGATGTAGCCGTTACAATGTAGCCATTTCGATGTAGCCATTTCGATGTAGCCGTTACGATGTAGCCGTTACGATGTAGCCGTTACGATGTAGCCGGCACGATGTAGCCGTCGCGATTTAACCGGCACTGAGTCGATGAGCTGCCGGGTGCTGATTGGTTGACAGAGAATGGTCTAGAATGGAAATAACTCAGTGGCTGCGTGTTCCATCTCACCTTCTTCAGGCTGTAGCCAGCATGGAAAATAATGGGAGGCAGCAGGATGTTGAAGAAGACTTCGGGGTCAAAGGTAACCTACGAGAAAGCGAGAGAAGACCAGGGATCAGTGGAGGAGGAGGACATTTTGTTTTAGATTTTGTTGTTGTTGTGACATCACCTTGCGCAGCATGTCATTTTGCTCCACATTGTGAATGTCACGGGAGTCGATCTCGCCTTTGAGCGTGTACTCGAAGAACTTGCCGCTGACGTTGAGCAGGAGACTGCTGCTGGCCGGCCCCTTGGCCAAGGCGCAGCTAGGTGGGCTCCTGTTGCGGTAGCTGGTGGCGGGGATGCCGTACCGCAGGATGACGCCCACCAGCAGGCCTACGGGAACGATGGGAGGGCCGGTCAATCAACAATTAGGACCACAAGTGATGTGACGGAGCCTTCTACGGAAACCAATATGTGATGATCCAAAGCATACCACATCATATGTTCACTATCTAGCCATTTATGAATAGTAATAGCTCACGATCCAAAGCATATCACATCATATTTCTCACATTTAACAATATAGGAAAAGTCATACCACATCCACGTACACAGTAACATAGAAAATGAATGTTAAATCTCATTGCATAAACACGGCACGCACATACACACTGAGCTCAAACAAAACTTTGTTTACGACCACGGGAAAGAGAGTCTTTTGCGTTTCCCAAAAGCACCCAAAGCAACCAATGAAGTCATCTGTTTTTCATCTGGTTAATGAGTGTTGGCTTTGTGCGCTTGGACCAGAAAAGCAATTCCCCCAGCTCTCCTGAAAATGACTTTAATTATTAAAGCCCGGGACACCAAAGAGCTCTTACCAGTTGATGGATTAATTGATTAAGAAGTATGTTCCAATTTATTTGTCTATGTAGTTTAGTATCAAGCCTCACTCAACTAGAAGAGCTGTGTTCCATCTGGTCATTTTTGGAGTTAGCCCGCTGACTTGAGGGCAAGGGTCATGGGTGATGGGTACATCCTGGACCAATCACATGACTGACACACAGCCATTCACACCTACTGAAATTTTTAAGAATCTTCAACGAAATGAAAGTACCGTAGTGTGCCCAACATTGAGTGACCGGAACAATTCATGATCCAATGCATACCACATCATATGTCCAACATTTGTGAAAAAAAAAAAACATCTCATGATCCAACGCATACCACATTATTTGTCCAACATCTTGGGGGGGAAAAACAGCACAGCAATAGAAAAGCTGAGTAGTCACTGTAATGCATAGAAAGTACACAGATATCTGTTCATCAATGTAGGGAGTAAAAGTAAAATGTCATCAGGAAAAAACAATAGCAATGTAGGCCACTGTAAATCTGCGTAAGTACATTGCAGTAGTATTTGTACTTGATTCCTCCATAGACCGCTAGGGTAGTACACTATTCTCGATATTTTCCCAACTGGGATCGCTAACGTCTCACCATAAATCATGGCCAGGCCGGTTTCGTGCAGGAAGCGTACGCGCCGGTGCTTGAAGAGCCATATAGTGAGAATGGTGAGGGTGAGCAGCAGGATGAAGGTCAGAAGATTGACGCTGTCCTGCCGGTGGCTCTCTTCGGCTTCCTTCTCCGTGGCGAGGTCTTCCAGCGCGGCGGCGGCGGCGGCGGCGGCGGCGGCGGCGACGTCCTCGTGCCCGGATGCCGCCATCACCTTCATTATCATCATCGTCATCATCGTCATCACCAGCACCGTTATTTTCTTCATCTTTATCGTCGTCGTCGTCGTTGTCGTCTTCGCGCGCAATGCGACCGTGGCGCTGGCAGGATGTTGCACATTCACGCCGCCCTCTACGCCATATCAATGCGGGAGGGCACGCGCAGATAGCCCGCTTGACTCGCAGTCACACGCCGGTCAGCTCCGCCGTTTAAAGGCACAGTAGACGCGCGACTCCGTGCGTGTGCGTGTGCGTGTAGCCACGCTTACCAGTCCTGTATGGAGACGCCCCTCAACACCCCCCCCCAGGCAACTGAGTCATGATTTTTTTTTTTTTTTTTTTATAAAAAAAATATTTTGCAATCCAGTCCTGCTCAAAGCAGGAAACTCGCATGATGGACTTTTTTCTCCCGAAAGAGGAAATAGATAGATAGATAGATAGATAGATAGATAGATAGATAGATAGATAGATAGATAGATAGATAGATAGATAGATAGATAGATAGATAGATAGATAGATAGATAGATAGATAGATAGATAGATAGATAGATAGAGGGGAGTGGCATGGCTCAGTGGTAGAGTGGTCTCCCAACCCAAGGTTGGGTTGAATCCCCAGTCCTTGTGACCAAGTCAAAGTGTCCTTGAGCAAAATACTAGACGATGTGGTATGCTTTGGATTGTTAGGTGGTCCAATCATAGTACAGCATTTTTTTAAGTTTACGATTTTACTCATGATACTACTGCATATTATGTATTAACAATAAATAGCATTATCATCTTCGGGCAGCATGGCTCAGTGGTTGAATGTCCCAACCTAGAGGTTGTGTGTTCGATCCCCGACCATTGTGACCATGTTGAAGTATCCTTGATACAATTCGTGCATTCGACCATTGTGGTAAAGGGGAGTCAACATGAGCAAGAAAGATGGAGTGGCATTGTAGCACTGTTAAAGTAAGATCATATAATTAAGATGGAATGTAAGGCTAAAGGTGTTATCGTGACTATTTGGTTTTACAGAGCTTGCGACACAGCCACTGCTCAGTTTACAGGAAGCCATGAAGGCTTACATACCTCACTACAATCCTATCCAACCACAGTACAGGAAAAAAAATAAACCCACTGTAGCTTCATCTGACTTCTATTTTAACTAACTTTCACTGATTTTCACTAACCGCAGAAGCTTGTTTGACTTTGATTTAAGCCAATTATGGCATACTTTCTCCAGTTTTGGCTGCAGGGCATGTTGGCTGAGTAATGAACTATAGAGAAGAAATGGCTGGTCAAATGTCTGAATTTTTCACACCCTTATTTGTCTAATGTGAAAGTTAAATAGCACCAGGGGGTTGCGGTTGTTTGGTTTCACAGAATGAAAAAGCGGTTGCCAGAAAAGAGAGCCTGTTTAGGAAACATCCTCCACACTCAGGCATGGATTAACTATTATTAGAGTGAACAAGTAGCTTAAATTGCAAAGTAATCTGCTTGGAGTGTTGGTTTTGGTGATTTTGCATTTTAGGATTTTAACCATGTTTGACTATACATTCTTTATCACTTGATAATTTAGATTCTGTATATTTGCACGTTGTTGTATTTTTTAAGTACAACAGATGCTTCTCATTGTGAAGGAAACGCCCAGGGAGGCGTAACCAACCTGAGCATTAAGGTGCGTTCAGTGACAGTGGTAAGTGGAAAACTTTGCACGTTCAACGCTGGCTAACGTCGTGATATTAAATGGCGTACAATACGTCACTACGCTAAATCATACAGAAAAAAAGTTTTCGAGCATGGTAGAAATATTGAAAGGCCGAGTACTATCACCGTTTATAATAATATCCAACATAAAAAACATTCTTTAATTTATTTCTTAAATGACATTTTAAACTTCTAAAAGGTTCATTTCAAAACAAAGTTTTGTTTTTTACTTTCTTTTCGAGTTGTCCATGAACGAATCATACGTAACACACCCACCTGCCATCAAATAGAGAGGTGTGATTGGTTGGTGAATCACCCTCCTCTGCGTTGATTGGTTGCGAAACCCAGAAGGGGAAACGGGAAGGGGAAAAAAATCTTGTCAACTAAACCTCACGCAATCTTTGCCGCGCGTAATTTATCTGTTAAGATCGTCAAACACACATCAAAAGGGATACAAAATGGGATGCTTTTTCTCGAAAAAATCCAAGCGGAAGTCGTCCGAAAAGGAAGAGCAGACGCCGACTAAGACGACGGTGGAAACTACGACGACCAGCAACGCGGTTCCCCTTGGCAACAACACGGACGAGGCTGCACCGAAGCAATACAGCTGGGACAAGAGAGAAAAGGTTCGCCGCAGTCATGTTTTCATGTTCAGGTTTTTCAACACACGCCATCAAACTTAATTTCAAAAAGTTGACTCACGTCACGTGTAATAATGCCTACGTGAGGTGTGCTTTGGTGACGTTGACGTGCGTGGCACTGAGCAAATGGCGAGTGGCTCGATTGGCGCGTGTTAGCATCACAATTGGAAAATTTTTAATTTTACCTGTCTGCTGTAGCCTACAGGTGCATTGAGTGACTTCTGTTGTTGTCCACTAAGCTGTGACTTTTACACCCGAGCCATCGGCCTTCCTCTGTCTTTCGCTCACTCCACGTAACTTGTTCTAAACCCATTATGGGATTACAAAGCGCACCTTGTTTAACTGCATTCAACCTGAACGACACTTCAACTTCCGGGTTGATGACTGCCCTTAAATGGCATAACTTTCAATTTCTTGCTGTGCTACTGCATATTAGTTTTATTATTTGTTCTCCCAAGGAAAACTATTATCTATTTGTTTGTCAAATCCATGTAGTTATTTATTTCCAGTTTCTCTACTGTTTGCTAATGGTGTTAAATAATATTTCAAAATATGTTCAAATAAACAATGGCAGTATTGCTAATACAATCTGAAAGCTATTCTGTCGAGAAATAATAATTTCACCAGTTATGTTTATTAAGGCACATTTAATATGCAAGAGACAACTCAATGTGCTTCACCCAAGCAAAGGAGGAACACCGAAAACATTTGCAAACACATCTGATAACGACATTTGAAGCAAAGCAGAGAAAACAAAAGTATCTTACCCAAATTACTCAAAGAACATACATTAACATTTAAACAAAAAAATAATCACACATTAAATCGTCATCGTAAGATTCAGGGGGGAAAATGGCAATTAAGTTTTTTTTCTAAATAGTTAAGCCCGAGTATCTATCTTTCCACAGGTGGACCCCAAAGACTACATGCTGACAGGCCTCAAAGACGTGACGGCGGGTCGTCTCCCCGGGAAGTTGAACGGTCAACAGTTTGTCATCCAGGACTGCCACAACTGCGACATCTACGTGTTCGACCACGCGGCCGCCGTCACCATCGACGACTGTGTCAATTGTCGCATCGTCTTGGGCCCCGTCAAGGGCAGCGTCTTCTTCCGAGACTGCAAGGACATCCACTGCGTGGTGGCGTGCCAGCAGTTCCGCACGCGGGACTGTAAAAAGATGGAGGTGCTGTTGGATCTTCTCGTTGACTTGGTTATATTATTTTAAAAGTTAGCAGCAATGTTAGTTTGTCTGCTTGAATATAGGAAAATGAAAAAAACTTAACAGTGGTTAAATTATGCAGCAATTAAAATGTGCTGCACGTGAAAGTTGAAAAATGTAACGAAATAAGGCTTTACAAACAGTTCTTAGAATGAAATGCAAATGTTTTGAACTCAAGTACAACTGATCTATTCACCCATGATTCTTTTGCGTACCACTGGGCTAGCGCTCCAGGTTACACACTGACATGCAGTTTGAGCTTTTGAGAGAAAATAACGAGCTTTCCGCCTACTGTGAGGAAGTTGTGGAGTCTGTAAAAAGCAGCCTCCCTTCCCAGTTTTCTCTTTAAGGAACATCCAGTTCTTTTTAATTTTGTCAATTGTGTAAGACGTTACCACGAAAACGTCAGGAAAAGCCTACTGGAACAGCTGAACTTCATGCGGGGTTTAGCAGAGGCATTTTGAATTGTGTCAGATGTGCGCTGACTGCTATTTAACATGACTTTAAATGCGATAAATTAATTCTGAATCCAACCTCAGCTCCAGTTATATCAGGGGTGGGTAAACATTTTGATTGGCGGGCCACAATGGGTTCTAAAATTTGACAGAGGGACCAGGAGCAGATGGATGGAGTGTTTTGGTAACCTCACCTCATTGGAGAAAAAAATTAATTTAATTTTAAATGAAAGGGAACAAAAGCATTACAACAAAATATATGTCTTTGACACACCACAGTATTTAGAAAATAAAACATCAACAAGGTTTTTTCATTTAATTTTTTTCAAGTTCAGCAGGCCGGATTAAAACGTTTAACGGGCCACATGTGGCCCCCCGGCCGTAGTTTGCCCACGCCTGAGTTATATGAAGGTTTAAATCCACTGGTTTTGTTATGCATTATTGAGTAAATGGGGGGGACAAAGCAACATATGGACTGCTGCCCCATTTATTTATTTTATTTTTTATTTTTTGGGAGAAATTTAACAACCTGTCGCCACAGGTGTTCCTGTGCTGCGCCACGCAGCCCATCATCGAGTCGTCGACCGGCGTGAAGTTGGGCTGCTTCCAGTACTACTACCCCGAGCTGGCCTTCCACTTCAAGGACGCCGGCCTGAGCATCTTCAACAACAACTGGAGCAACGTCCACGACTTCACGCCCGTGGCCGGCGAGACCAACTGGAGCCTTCTGCCCGAGAGCGCCGCCGTGCTGGAATCAGTGCCCGCCCCCGGCGCCGACTCGGACTTCAAGGGGGTCCGCATCTCGGCGGATGCGGCGCGCAGTATCGTGCCTTTGACTAAAGGAGGTCGGCGCAAGGATAGCGACGAGTCCTGTCTGTTTGTGTTCTTCGCTGGAGAGTACACCACCGCCAACGCGCGGAAGATGATCGACGAGGTGAGGAGAGGTGGAACATTCGTTTACCAAATGTGTTTTCTACACCAATAAAATACTAGAATTGAGAGATTATGTAAATATTTTTTTTAAAAAAAACGACTATAACAAAATGTTTTCCTACACAATAAAGGGCTGTAATTGATTAATACAAAAGGAACAATATTTTTTATAAAATCAATTAAAATGTTTTAAATAAAAAAAACAACTTTATTACCCAATATAATACCTTACCAAGTAAGACTGATTCATTGCTGTTTTTCTAAGATTACATATATTTAAAAATAAAATTACAATTATTAAAAACTTTGTGTCAAGTGAAAATATGGTATCTTGTGCAAATCCTGCATGGTTCATTACGCATTACAAAATGTTTAATCAAATGAATGTGCAAAAAAATAATTCAATGAGGATTGTAAAAATAAAAATTTACTTTGACTGTTTTTTTTATAGTACAAAATATGGTTTTGTTTCCCTGTAAAATGCTGTGATGCATTTATAAATTTAAAAAAAATGAAGTAAATATAAGAATGATTATAATAGCAATAATTTTAATATCCTTTATTAAAATGCAAATGCAAAAAATATATATATTTCAGATTTTTTGGGGTTATAAATGTCCTTATTGTGTACATGTGTTTTTACTCAAACATTCCATTCATGATTGCGTTGATGCCAAAACATGCGTGACTCATCACAAAGTCTGGATGAGCAGCGAGCTCAAAAAATGTCGTCCGTGTGCCTCCCACTTTGTTCTTTCCTTCCTCCCTTTCTACCTTCTATGTCCCCTCCCACGGCAGATAATTCTGTGACGCTCAACGTAACTTCACCCAATTCCCCTTCCACTCAGGCAACCGCCAAAGGCTTCGTGCTGATCCAGACAAAAGAGGTGTCGATGCGGCCCGAAGATGTCAAGCGTGTGTTCCAGAACGACGCCGAGGATCTCGTGGAGTGGATCAGTAAAGGTCGCTTCCTGCTTTCTCAATGTCTTGACTGCCACATCATTTTATTTGGCCCACAAGAGCAAATCCAGTACATCCACATCAAATGGTGGGCAAACTTTTGTGAAAAAGGGCCACACTTCATTTTTAAACCGGATCACAAGGCGTATATAAAATAGCGTGCTATACTTTTTCCATCCCTGCATTAGATGGTGTTTGTGACTTTATTTTTTTTGTCTTTGTTGTGAAGGTCCTGTCATCGCCCTGGAACTTAATGGTGATGGTGTCGTGGAAGCCTGCAAGAACATAGCCAGCGAGGTGTTTGGCGGCACAAAGGTCAGCTCCACTCTCTTCACATTTTACTCCTCACAACAATAAACATTTGTCAAACATTTGCAGTACATTTCCGGAACAGTTGACTAAAATAGGTTTTCCAAGTTCTATGCAAAACACCAAAGGTAGTCTAATGAATGGCATAGTCAAAGACTGTTCAAATATATTTATTTTAAAAGGGGGCATTGAACATTTATTTTTTTTTGCATGGCTGGAACCGATTAATGGAATTTCAATTGATTCCACCCCTCGCAGGTTTTCGTTTCGGACAACAAGAACACATCTTCTCGTGACGTGGACAACTTCTTCAACTTCGCCGACATGCAGATGGGCTTGTGAGGAATGAGGTCCATAAATATCTGGGCGCCAATTTTTTTTTTTTTTTTTTTAAGCACTGCTACAATCAGTGTGGGCCACACACCAACCAGACCTGCTGCTGCTGCTGCTTTAATAATTAAAACACGTATGTAATCACGCAAGAGGGTTTAACCACAAGCTGTAGTTTTCATGACCCGACTAAGTAGCTTTGAATGTACAGCGCGACCGCCCTGTCGTGTTATTTACGCAACCGGTGAAAATTGAGATTGACTTCTTGCTGTTTATTAGCTGTTGCCGTTCGAAGTTGCAGAGGTACACACATTCCATACTTATGTAGAAGTGCACATATTTGTATGAAAGCAAAAAAAAATGTTGGTGAAAGGAGAACAACTGCCATCAGGAGTCACCACAATCACTTGCATAATTTTTTTAATTTTTTTTTTTAACCCGTGGCGGGGTGTTAAGGCGCTGGCTGGGAATTGAACTGCATCGCTATAACGCCAGTGCTGAAATTCATTAATTAAGTCAAAATTAATTGTTACCATCGCTTAATTGAGAGACATTCATGACCTTGCAGACAATCGGAACTTTTAAAAAGTCTAACACCAATTCATGTAACACAACTGCAGGGTTGCTATTGGACAGTCCATCAATAGCCATGTCCAAATGACGGCCAGTATAAATGCATCGAGAGGAAAAAAAATGTAACCAACCCCAAATTATTGGGGAAAAAACTGCGATAAACCTCTATTAAGCGTTCTCCACAAAAAAAAGGGTTGACTCCCCAAAACACAAAAATGTTTTAGTTGGAATAACTGAATAAATTAACGTGAGTGCCGAACTCCGATTTTGTGCAATAATGTATCGTAGCAAACCTGCAGTATGTGTTACGTGGATTTTTGCGCGCATTTTATAAAATCCAACTTTCTGTAAAACTGTGAACATGTCTTTGATTAGTGATTGTATGAGCGAGTCCTGAAAAATCTACGTAAGTAAAGTAACAAAGAATTTGTACTTGGTTACTTGGCAACAATGATCAACATGTGCTTGTATGTATGTAATTTGTATTTATTTTTTAACGCTCGCTTCTGTCAAAATGTGAACGTGTCGCTCGAGTGTTGGTTCTCTTCACTGCCTGAAACATCAGGAGCACAAGAATGCCTCATATTTATGTATAAATCTTTAAAAAGATCGTCACGTGTGTGTACTATACTTCAGCGTACGACAGAGTGCACTTTTTGTTTGCACAAAAAGAAATGAACATGTATGCTGTTTTTTTTTTTATGTAGGCCATCATGTGATCAGTCTTTTTTTTTGTACAATGTGTTTTATATGCTTTGTTGGAGTTTTTGTATAGAAACAAACTGATGTTTGATGCTGTACATTTTTTAGTAAAAGTTACATTTGTGACATTGTTCTTATTTTCTTTTCTTTAGTCTAGATGAGCCGTAGGAGTTGGTCATAACTATGCTGACTTCCTCTTGTGAACAACTCAGCCATGAATCACACTTGGCAGCTTTCACTTCCGCCTAAAATCATTTCATATGCCATTGATTAGTCTAACCTGCACCTCACGATCTTCCAGATGGACTCACTGTGTGTATGACAAAATATTCAGTGGATTGAGTAAAAGCAAATTTGACCTGAATTGCGTTATTTAAAGGGGAAGTCAAGCAAAAAAATAAAATCTTTACAAATGTTATATGCACCCATTGACATCACAAAAGAGTTGGTCAGGGCTCAGGTTTTTCTGAGTTTGGTCATGTGACATTGGTCGTTACCTGAAAAACTATGATGTCATTTTCAGTTGACAGCAAGTAGCAAAATGGCCGCCCACTGAGATAAATAAAAACAAGTGACTTCTGCACCTTAATTCATATACGGCAATCGCAATATTAATAAGAATGTCGTGTTTAGAATAGTGGGGTGTATAGAACATAAAGAACATTTTTCCCCCATTTGAAAATATGTAAATTAAAGCAAAAGTATCGAATTTAAAAGTCCATACAAAATTGGAAATCACGGTATTTTTCAAGAACTGGTGTAGTTCAAAGGTCAATTGTAGAGCACAACCAAAATATTGTTAACCCCTGTCACAGTCTATGCTTTGAAACATTTTTTCAATTATCCTTATAGTAATTTTCATATTTTTCAATCGTCTTATTTAATAGTTTGATCAATGTAATTTTGGGCTAACATTAGCGTGCTACATAGAAAAGTTGCCCCTTCTAAATCTATGTCCACCCGTCCCCACGCCTAACGCCGATGTGCAAATCGAACGCCCGTTTATGGGATTGAGTCGAATTCGGCGGGTTTTAGGACCCGGCGGGCCGCGAGGTACAATAGCTCTGTTGTGCCGTGTTGGTGGGCCGACTGACTGCAAGCCCGGGAGAAGAACCCCCAAAAAATCCCTAAATTTAACCCATTACGACGAACGAATACGTCTCATTTTGTGGCTATACGCGTTGTATTTGACGCTGGACGGCGTACGGATGGGATAAAGCGGACCTAGGAGCGTAAAGATTGAAAGGTAAAATGGTGGAAGCGTGAACAATATGCCCGTGTGTTTCCAGGCTCGGAGTGGCAGGATGTGCCCCCGTGGATGCTTGCTCTTAAAACCAGGCCGTCCTTTTGTTAGCGAGGCATTTTGTTTTATTCAATCCACTGGAACGCTTCCCTCGTCGTTTAGTCACATTGGGCGGTTAAACTGACGTTTAGTTGTTCACCCCCCACCTTGTCCCTCGTTTTAAAGGCACCACTGTGAGGAAGTGACATGTCGGTGCGCTGCTAGTGGCGCCCATGTTTGATTTGGCCCTCGTCGTCTCCCGCTTCCGAGGCGTTGGCGCCAAAGCTCTTTTAAAAGCTTTTGTTGAAAGCGTTTTTTTCCGCCTGATCTTCTCGTCTGCGTGTGAAAGCAATCCCACAGTTGGAATTAAATCCGACGCGAGTAGAGCAACATAAATAAAGCGGCTGTCGCAATTTGCTCATTGTTTCCGTGCTTTTGAACGGCAGATTCACATTATTGTGACGTCACATTCTGCAACCCCTCCCCCCGTCTGGTTAGCTCGTTTGCTAGCTGTTGCCCCTTTTCACGTGCTAGTACGACTTTCAGTACTAATGAGAAGCAGATATGTTGATAATCTGTTCTTAAGTAGAAGTTTAGATGTATTGTGTTAAATAAAGACAAAGTAGAAGCAGTGATTTTTAGTAATTTATTTAGACGAGGCAGTGTTATTTATGAGTGCATTTCATACACAAGAGCTATGTGCTTCACTATTTACAAAACACTTCAAGACAAAACTGAATAATTTATAAAAATTAAAAGAAAAGTAAAGAAAAAATGTTTTACTAAAATCAATTTTACTTATGTAAAAGTAAAATGAAAAAAAGTCACTCACTAATGTTCTTTACTCATTCACTGCAAGGCAGTTTAATAGCAGCATCCCCCTTATTTGCATCTATTTTGGAGCATTTTGACTGATCATTCACGACCTACAAACTATTGTGTGAAGTGACAATATATCATTGAGTTAGTTACTAGACCGCGGGTCATCTCAAAATCCTGAAAAACACTGAACTAATTGCATTATTGCCTTAACCAGAAAGCAATTTTTCAAAATAAAATCAATATAAACTGGTTGATAGATTGTTTTTTACATAAGTAATGTTGAAAAACTGTCAATTTGGCTCTTGTATCAATCCATTTTTTTCTGTATGGAGGAAAACATTTGGACACCCATTTTTTTTAGGTTGTCATATACACATTGTCATTGCCTTAAAATGTCGGCTTTGTTTTGTAAACCCCTCATGTCAACATCAGATGTTTTCAAGTGCGCTGCTGCTTGTGCTCCTTTTCCACTTAAAAATAGCTTGTGGAAAATTAAAGCGGAGTTTAAATGTTCTCGTCAGTTAGTCCGGCTTCCCCCCCACATTCCAGAAACATGCTTGTAGTATGAATGGCTGGTGAACGGCATCACTCTGTTGCGGATGTAATGATCAATAAAAAAATGCCACCTCATATCACGTGCTTTCTCAACAAAAATACGTCTGAGGGTATTAGCGCCCAATGAATTTTATACTGTGTTTTACAATAATACTTGGTTGTTTACATGTGCCCTGCGATTGGCCGCCAACCCTGTCTTTCGCCGAAGGTCAGCTCGGATAGGCTCCAGCTCAACCTGTGATGCTCGTGAGGATAAGTGTGATAGAAAATGGATGGATGTTTGTGCACGTAGCGTGAACTTAAATGTCCACTTCCACCCCTTCATGGGGAATGCTAGGCATGTTTAAACAACACTTTTAGTCGACTGACACCCTAATGCCTCATGGGAAAAGTGACGATAGCCAGAGAATCCAAAATAAAACATACTCTTTCTCTAGAGAAGAGACAAAACTGACCTTACAATTAATTAAAAATCAATTTCCGACTCAAAATTAGTTTGACCTAAAGCATGACTGGTAATGACTCGTCTGAAAAAGACCAGAGGAAAGAAGCTTGAGAGATCACCAGATTTATTGTGCTAATATCACATGCTCTTTCTTTTTCTCAGGGATGAAATTATTCACTTGAGTGTCCATCAGAGGAAGCCACTAGCATGCTTTTCAACTGGAGCTTTATGGTGAGTAGGAACGGCAGCAGCAGCCAGAGATGGTGACTCAAGTCGGAAGTTTTTGCGCTTGCTTGACGTAAACTTATGACGGTCTGTTTTTGACATGACGGATTCTTGCAGCCTGACTTGTTTGAGGCCTGGTTCGCACGCAAGGATCCGTCACATTTCAATAACTCAAGACTAGTGGCGTAACAGATCACATAAGTTACAGTTCGGATCGGATCCCAGATTCTGAGTCACGGATTGGATTGTTTTTCAGATCGGGACAAAAATATATAAATACTACTTTGTCTTCATTTATTTTATGAAACTCTTTTGCCCATTTAAAAAAATAAAAAATTAACTCCTAATGTCTAATATGGCTGGTTAGCATTAACAACCGCAACTTAGGTCCACAATATTGAAACAGACGTTAAAAAAGTAAGCCAAGGAACAGCAGTTGAACCTGTGACTTGCAAATGCCATTTGTTACTTGCTCGCACTTCTGGTAGTAGCAGTAACAAGATCCTCGAGAACAAACAATGTGTCACACTGACGACCTCGCGTGATGGCCATCTTGTCTGCAGGATCTGACAGGATGAAGCGTCTCAGGACCTCCAGCAGCAGCGACACTTCTGACAATGAGAGTGAGTCCCCGTACAACACTACATGATGACAAGATGGCTTCATTTAAATGCATATCGCTGAAGCAACGTGCCGTGTTTACATCCAGGTCCCTCAACCTCCTTCTGCTCCAACAAGTATGGCAGCAAGCCGGGCACCCCCGCCGCCGACCCAAAGAAACCGGCTGAAGTAAGTCCTTCCTGTTCCCCTCTGCACCCCCTGCGGTCGCCAGCACTTTGACCCGCCCGGTATCTTCATTTTGACCGTGTCTCAGGTGTTCCGAAAAGACCTGATCAGCGCCATGAAACTGCCTGACTCGCACCACATCCCGCCAGAAGAGTACTACTTGTTGGCCGATACCTGGAAGCAGGAATGGGAGAAAGGGGTTCAGGTTCTGGCGAGCCCAGACACCATCCCGCAGGCGACTGTCAGGTACACATGACGGCATCGGCATGACTAACACGTTAAATATGTTTTTATGCCATTGTTATTATAATATTAGCGCAAAAGTGATTAAAGGACATCCTTTCTTAAATACCATGATCACGATTTGGGCCATGATCACAAATGTGCTTATTTTTTTATGTTCAGGATCATTGCAGAGAAGTCCAAAGAAATTCTGTATGGCCACCAGAATAAGTTCATCCAGTGCTCCGGGCAGGAGTCCACAGAACCGGGCTACGTCAACATCAAGGAGCTGGCGGAGGCCATGTGCCGCTACGACCTGGACAACGTCGACCTCTACTGGCTGCACACGTTAAACACCCAGCTGCTCTGCATGGGTGAGCCAACTTGTGCATATTCGTAGTTCAGCGTTGGCAAATATTCCTGTTGGGGCGTGTGATGATTGGTTAAAATGGTTTGACTTTTGTTTTAACCTATAGTTATATTATCTGGACATCTGGCATAAGTATCGGGACAGACAATCTTGTCCATATATCCCAGCCCTATAAGGCGCCACCTGTCATTTTGACCTGCACATTTTGAGCCCACGTGTGTGTCGTCCAGGTGAGAGCCCGGTGGACGAGCTGACGATGGAGCGCACCATGGAGGCGCTTGAGGGCCAGTGCCACAACAACATGAGGCACGCCATCGAGACGGTGGAGGGTCTGGGTATCGAGTATGACGAGGACGTGGTGTGCGACGTGTGCCGCTCACCCGACAGCGAGGAAGGCAACGATATGGTTTTCTGTGACAAGTGCAACATCTGCGTGCACCAGGTAGGTGACACAATTATGTTTGGAGTCATTTGCTCTTTCTCTACTCCCAATTGGTTTCAAATTTGAATTTTTTTTCTTGTAATTGACGCAAATGAGATTAGCCCGGGAAGACTGTGTAGGGATTTCTATCTTCCGGACTATATAGTATAGAAGGAATATAATATTTCCGAAAGTCCAGCACTGATATTTCTATGGGTATTTACCGGAGACATTTTGGGAGTTTGCCAAAATTTCCACCCCTGTTTGCAACCCTACTCACGACACGTTTGAACAGTAACGAAAACTGGTAAACTCACTATATATGGTGCACAATATAGTGGCTTGAAAATGATTCCGAATGCAGCAAGCGTAACAAAGCAAGATGGCATACTTTCTTTACATCACCCAGGCCTGCTACGGCATCGTCAAAGTGCCCGTCGGGAATTGGCTGTGCCGCACGTGCGTGCTGGGCATCGACCCGCAGTGTCTCCTGTGTCCAAAAAAGGGTGGGGCCATGAAGGCAACGCGCGCCGGCACCAAGTGGGCGCATGTCAGCTGCGCCCTGTGGATCCCCGAGGTAAAAAAAAAAGTTGAATCTCTCGTCTGATTATGAGCTCAAAGCTCACGCTGTGCCTTTGCTGCACACAGGTCAGCATCGCGTGCCCCGAAAGGATGGAGCCCATCACCAAAGTGTCCCACATCCCACCCAGCCGCTGGTCGCTCATCTGCAGTGTGTGCAAGATCAAGACGGGCGCGTGCATACAGGTGGAGGCCACAATTTGGGCTGCACTAATAATTGCATTTTAATCATGATCACGATTTGGTTCAAATTAAATAAACCTGATTGTCTGCGATCTTGACATTTGAGCTAAATTTAATCGAGCATAAAATGTTACCTACTCGCCATCTTCCTATGCACTGTTCTTCCCCACAGTGCTCGGTGAAGAACTGCACTACGCCCTTCCACGTGACATGCGCCTTCGAGCACAGCCTGGAGATGAAAACCATTCTGGACGAGGGCGACGAGGTCAAATTTAAGTCGTACTGCCTCAAACACAGTAAACCCAAAGCGGTAGGCGAGGCGGGCCTGAGCCCGGCCCGCGCCAAGCCGCCGGTGCCGCCCTCCGATTCTGCCAAAGTGGGCCTGCGGGCGCAGCGGCTGCAGGAGCTGGAGGAGGAATTTTACGGGCTGGTGCGACCGGAGGAGGTGTCGCGCACCGTGGGGCTCTCGCCGCACCTGGTGGACTTTGTCTACCAGTACTGGAAGCTGAAGAGGAAGAGCAACTTCAACAAGGCTCTCCTCGCGCCCAAAGAAGACGAGGAGAACCTGGTGCTGCAGCCGCACCAGGACAGCATCCACACGCGCATGCGCATGTTCATGCACCTGCGACAGGATCTGGAAAGGGTCAGTGCCATTGTGTCATGATTTTAGCTGTCTTCTCTACCACGATGATTTGAAGGTGCGTTAGTATTGTGACGTGCTGAATCCGTGCTCATTGTGTCATGCGTTGGTGTAGGTGAGGAACTTGTGCTACATGGTGAGTCGGCGGGAGAAGCTCAAGCTGCTGCAGAGCAAAGCCCAGGAGCAAATGTTCAACCTGCACGTCAGCCTCATGAGCCAGGAGACATCTGCTGGTGAGCTTACTCGTGCTCAGCGTATTGCACGCTCCTTTCACGCAAGGCCACTGCTCATTGCTACGGGAACACAAGACACTACTATCATTGTACTTAGCCCACGAAGATAAATAATCTTTTATTGAACCCCAGGGGGAAATTCAGGTTTTTCATCTGTTTGAAAAATACAAAAAAATAATAATAATGACACGTTGCCCTCTTTCCCTCATTTCGTTTTGATATGACCGAAGGCCTTGCTTCGTCCTTCCCGGTGGAGAGTGTTCTGTTCCGGCCTCCTCCGAGGATCACACTGAAGTTGAAAATGCCCAAAGCATCCAGTTTGGGAAACTGCCACGCTGCGTCCAAATCAGCCAACGGGCCTCTGTGTCCGGACAACAGCGGGAACGTGTCTGAGCGCGGCAGCGAAGGCCTCGGCCAGGGGAAGCCTCAGCTGCACGGGCACGCCCGGCGAGAGGAGCGTGCCAACGGCCGTGTGGCGGGGAAGCCCTTGGCCTTGCATTCCTCATTACACGGTCACTCTTCTAATGGCAAAACGGAGCAAGAGCGGACCTCCAAAAATGGTCTATTGGAGAAACTGGTTGCGCAGAAAGACAGCTCGTGCCAGACGCCCGGCGAGCCCAACGTGCCCAAGCAACCGCTGGACAAAGGCGCTTTCGGTAAGTCAGCCATGGAACACTTCGGCAGGTCCTTCAAGGAGGCCACCATGAACTTGGTACGGACTACCGAGGACATGCGAGCCTCGGACAAGCTCGCCCGCAAGGAGAAACTCTGGCCCAAGCCGGTCTCGGCCAACAACACACGCTTATACCATGATAGCGACGGCTACTGTCCCGACTTGGAGCTCAGCGACTCGGAGCCCGAGGCCAAGGGGAGGCACCGGCGCCAGGGGGGGCCGCCGCCGCGGGATGCCGCTCGAAGAGGTGGCGGTAGCGGGCAGAAGGGCGGCGGACGCGGGAGACAGTCGCTGGGCGTACGAAGGTGACGGCAAATTGTCCCACTCTGGCTCATTAGCACGTTTGTACGTAGCACAACTTTTTACTGAACTGCTACACTCTGTTCCTCGTGGCACAGCTGGATGTACAGTGTTGTGACAAATGGACCAAACAAAATAAGAACTCCCACCAGGACTCCAGCCGCTGATGCCACGCCCCTCAAAGGCACACAAATGCAGTGTTCCCCCCACTCGGGCGATATGAGCAGATGAATCTCATCCCTTCATTTCGCGAAATAGCCTCTGCAACAATTTCAATACTCTTTCTTGGCACCAAAGCAATACTTTTATATTAAGGCTTTGGCCATAACACAAAAACAACAAGTATGTGATTTTTCTCAGTCAATCGGTGGAGAAAAAAAAATTGCAAACCGGTGGGGGAAACAGTGTTAACGGTGGCCACAAATGTTTTATTTCAACATGTTTTTGTTTTTTTATTTGTCTTAAAAAATGTTATTGAACTAGAAATCTTCTTTGCAATAATATATTCTATGTGGTCTCACTAGTCTAAACACTTGTGATTAATGTTGCGTTTTTGGAATATGAATTAAGTGGCAAAATCTACCAGTTTTTATCCATATCAGAGGGTGGCCATTTTGCCACTTAAATGACATCACAGTTGCCTAGGTAACGGCCAATCACAGCTCACCAGTGTTTTTAGTTTGGTTAAGTGACATCCGCAAGCTGAACCGTGATTGGTCGTTACCTGACCCCTCAGCAACTTTCAGTCGACAACAAGTGGCAAAATGGCCGCCCCCTGAAATGGGTAAAACACAGGTGGAGTTTGCTGCTTAATTTATATTTTACAAACGCAATATTAGGTCATTACGATACTATGTGTACACTTGTGGGGCCGCATAGAACAATACACAGAAAAATTGCAAAGAACATTTTTTAGTTGACTTCCCAATTAACATGCGGCATCAATGGAGAACACTAAATTCTTGACGTTTACGACGCCGCTGTCGTCATATTCGCTGCCTTCACTCTTTTCATGTCTCAGCCCTAATTTCTTAATAAAGAAGCAAATCAAGTCTTTTTTTTTTGCAGAATGAATTCTGTACGGTAATTTTAATTTCTATAAAATAAGTCAGATTGTTAAAATGTTTCATTTTTATTCATTTTTAAATTGTTAAAATAATAGTTGAACCAGTGATTTCAAATTGAGCCGAGAACCTATAAGCTAAGGGAGTTTTAATTTATTAAAATATTTTTATGGAAATACATTTTACTCAAATGTAATGATGAATAATGGAGCAAGCGTCAAATGAGATTTAATTTTTCATTGCTATTACATACGTTTCTACGTGTAGTAATTAGTTTTTAAGTTAATGTAAAAATGTTTGCTTTACTTTGTAATGATTGGGGTTATTTTGAAATAGTTAGAATATATTCAAATGTAAAAACCAAATCGTATCGCGTAAAACCAAACAAACGAAGATTATGAGCATTGGCGCAATTATAATTGACGTAATGCTGATGCGCGGATGTAACGATAGGGGGCGGCATTTGCCACATCTTTTGCGAGGACCGAATGAAACGTTTGCTGACATAGCAAAGGAAGAAGCGTGTGCTGCGTGGTGAAATGCGTGTGCAAACGAAAACGATCGATTTGGAGTTGTAATTGTTTCACCGTTTATTGCCGAGAGTAGACGACATCACCCCTGCAAGAACAAACGTTTGTTCTACACGACTCTGGTTCATAGAACGACAGACTTAAATGGCGGATAATAATGGACTAAAAAATCATTTAGAGTGCAAGTTTGAAAATAAGTGAATATAATTGGCCATGCGTCGCATCTGTGTGTTTTAAATGTCTAATCACGTGCCACATCCAATATGACTGCCGCAATGACGTATTGAATCATTTGAGTAACCCGCTCATTGAGGCGTCTGTGTGCATCTCTATGCTCAACTGGCTGCGCTGAGCTGGACTCTCAATCTCACTGGTAAGAGCTTGTCTGGTTCTTTAAATTGTGCACGTTGTTGTTTGAAGATTAGCGACAATTTTTTCTGCATAAATTAATTTGCCATCACAATTTAAGAATGCATGACTACACTGGAGCTTCTCAACAGTTTCGGGTAGTCTGGTGATCTTTATTCTCAGGGGTCTACATTAAAACTAAACGAGTCAGTTGGAGAGTGTGTTTAAAAAAACAACAACTTTATTTTAACCATAAAGTACTTCATTGACATATTTTAAATTTTTGGTCAAGTTATTTAACACACTTATTTAATGAAGTCAATAAAAATGTTTCATCTCCAATATTGTGAAAACAATTGTGTCAGTGTATTTTGTCCTGACGATGTGTTCATTTGTTCTTCTTTTTCAGTGTAGAACTGCACCCGGTGGCCTATGCGATCAACATGCATAAAAAAAAACGAAGCTGTCGCTTCACTAAAAATAACTCATCTGTTCATTAAGCTACTGATTGAACATGATTTGGAAAGTCAGACCGCTCTGTGTGAGGTCCCACAGGCGACATTGCATGCAGAGCAAGGATGAATTCAAAGGAATTGTCTGTAGACCTCCGAGACAGTATTGTCTACAGTCACAGCTCCGGTACATGTTGAGTTTTCACTTCACTTTTTAATTTAAAAACTTTTTTTTTTTTTTGCAGTGTACCGTCGTGATGGGTTATTTACTTTTGTCACTAAGGTTCAAGTGCTTTGTTTTTCAAGTCCGAAAAGGTCACAATTGGCACTTTGAAACAGGTGCTCTCTGACTTTTTCGTTTGTGGAATATATTCCATTTTGAAGTTGTAATTTTGCCATCGGTGAGACCACATTGAACAAGCAAGCTATTGACTTGTCATCACGGGTCAAATGTTTGTTTGGAAACCTGTTTTGTAACTCCTTGTGCATAGGCCAGCCCGTACCTAACTGGCTGTCCTAAGACTCTCAACAAGTCACATGCCATCATCCCCTCATCTGCATAACCTGTTTTTTGCGTTTCGTAATGAACACTCTTGTACAGAGCAACAAATGTCATTGTCGAGGCAAACGTGAGCAATACGAAACTGAATATGCTTGGAACTACAAAGTTGCAGGCAATGTGAAAGGGACTTTTTACATCCAACGTTTCACATTTAAGTGTATACGAGCAGACAACTAGTCATTACATAGGTATTAATTTGAATTGAATATGACTATATTATAAATGTAAATACATATTTCTATACACTTATTACAAACATTAAATACATCATACGGGACTATGCTCAAGCTCCCTCCCTTACCTAGCAAAATCATATATTCCAAAATATCACAAATATTTCAATAATATACGGTGTCACAAAAACACACACAAGAATTTACGAAGATTATGCCAAAATAAATGAAGCAGTTTCAGAAGACTCAGAACTGAACGTACAACTCACGTCACGTCAATGTTTTTTTTTTTTTTTCAAAAGTCAAAAGAGCACTTTGTGTTCCGGGTACATTTGGAGAGTCATTCTCTACCTCCAAAAAAAGGAACATGATGGGGATCAATCACAAAGACCTTTTCAGGGGTGAGGCTCATCACAAAGACACCTTGAGCACGATCATTGACGTTGCAGATCAAGCTGAACAAGTAGCGGGGTGGATGCAGCTCGAGTGAATTCTGACTCGCAAAAGGTGCAGCAGCTTCTTTGGCAAGTGCGTGAAGACCAAGACGAAGCCGGTCCGAGTAACCAACAATCATGGGAGCGAATTTATGCGCATCCACGGAGGTAATAGCACCAATTTGAGTGGTTAAAGTAGATATTGCTGTCATTTTCTCCTTTTTGACCGGATTTGGATGTCACAAGTGGGCGTTGTAGTCCCAAAACGAAACTAGCCGTGAATGAAGTCACAAATAAAAATAGAAGGCTCACGGTCAAGGGAATAAAAACTAAGAAAAATAAACATCTACGTCGCCGTCGGGGGATGGGCTGTCCTCAAACTGCCAAAGTGCCTTTTAAGTCATTCAAAAGGAATTCTTGAGCAAAAATCGCTTCAGCCATTGCACACTTGGCGTCAACACAGCTGCGCCTCAAAATGTTCAATCGCTAATTTACGATATAAAAATACGAACGACTTCAAAGTCAGTGTAAATACTTTTAAATCCGGATTAAAAACAGGCTTTTCATTAAGAGCTGTCATTTATTTTTAAAGTCACGTTTTCGAAAATCTTTTTCGTACGCTCTTCAATTTTGTTGCTTTGGAATCTCTTTAACTTTGTACATCCTTTTAAAATGTTTGAGCCTTTTAATTGCAGTGTGTAAAGCATATCGAGTTCCATTGTATATGAAATGCACTTTCAAGTAGTGTTTCTATTTTTTAAATTTTTTTACAACTCCTAAGGACCGGTATAAATCTAGGCGACAGGTGTCACACTCCGGTCAGCAAAGGCCACTATCCCGTTTCCCTCGAAGTCAGTTTGATACCTGTGGTCTAATTTTTTTAAGCCCCTTTATATAAGAACCACCGCCCTCTTGATTTGGAATTTTTAATTAAGAGTGACCTTACGTTCTTGGATCGCTTTTACTGACCTCCTCCTTCCCGAATTATTCGTGTTAATGGATGCATCATCCCCTTCCTCCTCCGCCCGAACATGTCCGGCCGCCTTGATAACATTTTTTTTTTTTTTTTTTACGTACAATGACATTTCCCTCGCGGATGTTTTCTTAAGGATTCGAGAGGCGCGAAGCACGTGTCTGGCATCCCCATGCACAACTGGATGTCGCGCATGCCTGCAGCCCTCCAGAACACGCCACTCCACCACCTGGCCATCCCAGGTACGACACTTTGTCATCCTTCACGGGGGAATGCGACCGTAATGTGATTTTTTCTTCTTCCCTTTGTCCTCGCAGGCAGCCACAATGCGATCACCTACTGTCTGGATTTGAAGAGCAAATCTCCCGTCGACGTGACCCAGCCTGACATGCTGCAGAAGGTGGACAAATACACTCAAGGCCTCATTCGACCTTTTATGTTCAAGTGGGCCGCAACGCAGGTATGATCATCAGCATGAGATGGAAGAACTTGTACGATACTCAGTGGCACCCTGTGTGTGATGAAAAACACTCAAGTGGCCCTTACATGTTTCCACAAGGGGGCGCAAATTTCACAAACAAATGTCAATGATTGGCCAATTTGCCAAGTAATTTTTTGTTTTATCCATCCATTATCTGTACCGCTTCTCCTCACAAGGGTTGCGGGCAGTAGGCGGGGTACACCCTGAACTGGTTGTCAGTCAATCGCAGGGCACACAGATGTACAACCAGTCGCGCTCACACTCATACCTAGGGGCAATTTTGAGTGTCCAATCAGCCTGCCATCCATGTTTTTGGAATGTGGAAGGAAACGGGAGTATCCAGAGGAAACCCACGCAGGTGCAGGGTGAACATGCAAACTCCACACAGGAAGGCCGGAGCCGGAATCCAACCCACAACCATCGTGCTAACCAGTCGGCCACCGTGCCGACTACCAGTAACCACAACCCCGCCCAAAATTAGTTTGTTTGATAGCGTTTTTTTGGTGGTGAAAACATTTTCTAGAAAGTTATGTATTAACTCATTCACTGCCATTGACGGCTAAAGACGTCAAAAATCATTTGTTTTACGTGGCTGGTAGTGTATTAGTTAAAAAAATGTGACTTAAAAAGTCCAGTATTTTGTTCATGAAATATTGAGGAGAAAAAAAGTAATTTTTCTCTAAGAATAAAATAGTATCTTTTCAATAATAAGGTCATAATAAACCAATTCAGGGTGTTATTGGCCAAACTCAGCTAGGATAGGCTCCAGAACACCCGCCTCCCTCGTGAGAAGCGGCTCAGATAATGGATGGACGGACGGTTGCAGTTCAAGGCAACGCCTGAGCAACCACCCTCATCAGTCCATTATTTTTCATCAGTGCAAAAGTGGGGTGCGTTAAAAAAGCTGGGCTTTAGTCATCTTTTGATCTGAAACCCAAATGTCAGGATACAACAACAAAAAAAATACATCATTTTTGGGGGTGCTGTATGTGGCATGTTGTATGAATATGTTGCAGGACCTCACTGTGATCCAGCAGCTGAACAGCGGCATCCGCTACTTCGACCTGCGAATCGGGCGCAGGCCCAACGACACCTCCAACAACCTTTACTTCTACCACGGCTTCTACACCAAGTTGACCGTGGATGTAGGCGCGCCGCACAACGAGCTGAGCATTTTCATTTTCTGCTCATGCTCCCTGCAAGTGGTTTCATTTGTTTCATGAACGCTGTACTTGTGTTCTCCGGACAGACGATTCTGCGCGAGATCCGCAAGTGGTTGAACACGCACCCCAAAGAGGTGGTCATCCTGTCCTTCAGCCACTTCCTCGACATCAACGACCAGCGCCACATGCGGCTGGTCAACAGCATTCGAAACATCTTCTCATCCAAACTCTGTCCCAAAATGGTGCTCCCATTATATTTCTTGGTTTTAGTTTAACAGCTGCAACGATAAATATTTTTTAAAAAAAACTTGCATTTTGAAAAAGTTTTATTTAAAAAAAAAAAGTTATCCTGTTCTGACTCGATTGTCACCTTTTGCGTGTCAGGACGTGCCAACCCTTCAGAAGCTGTGGCAGTCGGGCCACCAGGTGATCGTGTCGTACGAAGACAGCAGCATGGTTCAACGTCATAATGAACTTTGGCCACACATTTCTTACTGGTGGGCCAACAAAAAAAAGGCACAGGATGTGATTCAGGTGTTGGATAGCTGGAAGCAAAATGGCAGACCAGGTAAGTGCCACAAAACTTATTTGACAACTTTTTGGAGGGTAAAGTTCAGTTTTGGTCTAACTCTCGCTTATATATGACTCCACTGTAGTCCACTGGATGGCGGCACACCTTTAATTTTATGCAAAAGAGAAGAATGTAGGAAGTACTGTGATTGAATACGATCTTGCATCATGGATGGACAACCTAAAATGCTGGAGTTTTTTTTTTTTAATTTTTTTTGGGGGGGTGTTGAAAAAAAATTAAATAAAAAAGTAAAATAATCTAAAAATAAAAAGAAATATATGAAAAATATTTTTAAAAAATATTTAAAATAATATAAAATGTAAAATAAATAAAATAATATAAAACAAAATAATATAAAATATAAAATATAAGATAATATAAAATAATATGAAATAATATAAAATAGAAAATAAAAAAATAAACAAATTATTTTTTTTCACTGAACCAAGGGGCCACCAGTACATATGGACATGATTATTGGAGTATTTTTGTTTTAAAAACATAAAAAAGAACACTATTTGTGAAACATAGCTATAAATTACGACACATGGTAAAATCCGTATTGTGCAATACTCAAGAGTTCAAATTTAACATGTTTTTTAATCCCGTTATGACTCATGAGTACTTGAACATTTTCTCATGAAAGTTTTTTAACCTTCAAATTCTCTGTCATAAAAACCTGATGCGCTACAAAATATATATACATATATTTATTTTTTTTAAATCAGCGTCAAAAATCAGAATTCAAATTCACCCAGTGGTATTCAGCCGGACAGCCAAAGATTCTAAAACCAGTTTCAAAAATATTTTTAAAATTTGTTTCAGGAGGTTTTTTTGTCGCCGGGATCAACTTGACAGTGGACGCGACGTACATCTCCAAGAATCTGACCAAGTCTCTAAAGGACCTGGTGAAGTCCACCAACCCGACGATGCTTTCGTGGGTCCTCAAGCAGAGGCCCGGCGATCACCCGAACGCGCTCAACATCGTGGCGGCCGACTTTGTCAACGAGAGCCGCTTTGCGCAAATTGTCGTGTCGCTTAACAAGAAAATACTTCGTTAAGAAGAACCCTAATTTGTTTTTAGTTCTGGCTTTCATTTTGTGGTCATTACAAACACTCGTTTCAGAAGCTTTATTTCCTGTTCTTCCACCTGCTGTTTGATTTTCTCCACCTGTGTCATCTAGTTGCCTGCCATGTACTGAACATTGCTGTTATAGGGCTGAATCTTGCGATTGCGATTTAAATTGTGATTTTTTTTTTTCAAGGCCATCAGGTTTTCATTCACTGCCATTGACGGATATAGACGCCAAAAATTACATTCATTTTACCCGGGCTGGCAGTGAATGATTTAACAAAGCAATGAAATAATCCTTTACAATAAACAGATTTATTATACACAAATATTTTGGTTTTAACCTTGAGCTACAATTAGTTTTATTTTACTGTTTTAGTTTTAGTGTTGGTTTTATTTTTTTAATGGTTTTTTTTCTTGGTATTGTCAAAAACTTAAATAAACCCCAAAGGCACAGAAAACAAAATGACAAAGACAAAAAAGAATTTCCGCTCGAATTTGTTGGCTAAAATTCCAAATACATTTCTTTTTTCAGCTTTGTGGGGTTTTTTCCCATTGACAAGATCCCTGTCAGACACTCATTAAAATATTTGCAACCTGTAAATTGTGCATTTGGGTCCTTTGTGTCTGTCACTAAGCCCCTAAATCTGCTGGGTTAAAAATATAACATGGGTTCCGAAAGCAAGTTTTTTTAGCAGTTGTATCAAATGAGCAAGGCTTACCCGTTTCTTCTAACCGAAGTTTTGTGATGGTTCGTTTATCTTGCGTGTGTCGGAAAGTTTCTTCCTAGGAACTCATTCCAATTCTGTGACATCATCTTGGGGGATTATATGTCATTTAAAAGCTGTGTGACATAGACGACGTGTCATTCACATTAGGCTCGTCCCCCAAAATCACGCCCCTCCCCCTCCAAATTCTGCAAATTCCGAACTGCGAATGCGCAGGGTTCACGGTTTTCGAATTATAATTCCTCTTCAGACAGGTTTCAATGTCACGGAGGAATCATTTCTTGTAGTTGGTTGACATGCCATATGTTTCCTCAGCAGTATTTCACAAATGTGAGTACACCCCTCACACTTTGGGAAATATTGGGTTGCATCTTCTCATGGGACAACATAGATAAGAAAAAAACAAAAAAAACGCTATCACATAATAGTCCATAATAGCATAATAATGCCCTCTTGAAATAGAAAATTCAGACAGCCTTTAAAACTTCAATCACTGGCAACAAAAGTGAGTACACCCCTCTGTGAAAATGTCCAAATTAGGTGCTATTGGTCAATTTTCATTTCTGGTGTTATTTCAAGTGTGAATGTGGAGCAGGTGTGTTAAATTTGGTGTTTATGGCACCGAATTGCAAAGTCTGAGGCTGCTTTTGTTTCTCCAATTTCATAGATAACCCGAGGGGGTCGGAGGTTGCGCAAGCATGCTAAGCACAGAAGCACAAACTATGTCTGTCATGCACATTTTTAAATGTTTCGGCTTCAGTCATTAAACTGCATTGGTAAAATGAATTGACTTTTTGACGTATATAGCCGTCAATGGGAGTGAATAAGTTAATGCATATAAAAAATATATTACACATTGTAAAAAGACAATGTTAATTCTGTACACAAATTCTGTGGACAAGGAGCAAAAAAAAATCCTGTGCTGGCATTTTATTATATTTAAAAAAATCTACAGTGTGATATTTGACATTTTAAAGTCATTGTAAAATGAAAATAGTTTTCTAAATGTGGCCAACAACAAAGAGTTAACAACCCGAGACTTGTACAATGTGATTTCCAATCATATGGCTGTGCTCTTTGAGATCATCTTTCCCTGAGCTGTTGATAATTTCTCTGATGCCTTTAATGGAGCTTTGTGTTCCCACTTCAAACACAGCGAGACTCAGCTCTTGCTTCCCCTCATGCTGCTGTACTGCATTGGATACAGTGCCTTAATTGAAACCTGAGGTCAAAAGTCAGACTTGAGCCCTGGTTTTGTGACAGAACTCGTTATACAGGAGTGACACAAAGCTGAGTGAGCGGAGGTGGAAGAAACACGATCTGTTGGTCTTTTATGAAATCCTAAAAGATGACTGGCGCTCCTACCAAAGCACAGATAAATAGGCCCAAAAAAACCTTTGTTAACCCTAATTCAGGCGGAATATGAACTTTGCATCAAAATTCACCCATTTTTTTTTATCCATGGGCGGGGGCAGCTATTTTGCCTCTCGCTGTCAACTGATGTACTTTATTTTTACTTTGTGCTCCTTGGTTAAACTGGGCTCTGCATTTTTTTTTGTTCATTTTCAGTTTTTTTTTCATGATTGCACTTTTTATCTTCAACTGAAAAAGTAGACTCAAGACTTCAAATTCTTTATTGAAGTATAGCGTGAGTACTTTTGCCATATTAATTTATTTATTTATTTAACCCTTACACGTTTAAAGTCCATCAATCTATCCATTTATGTTTCCCAGTAACGTTCGCTACTACGCTCGCAAGTGCGACATGACAGAACCATCTTGTCGCTTCTCGTTCATCTCTTCTATTAAGTAAGCATGCGTAGGACAACCAGGAAGTAAAAGTGACAGCCGCATCAAACACGGGTCTGCGTGTCAAAGACGAACCCGGAACAAGAGCGTTAATGCTTAGTGAGGGGGATGATGTTGCGGTGACAAGACCAGTTTTCTACCATCAGCGACAAGCCGGCTAACTTGTTTCGCGACACTTCTCCGAGGAAGTCCCAAAGTTGCGATACTACGTCCTATTTACCCTTTGACCTCGATCTCTTAAAGGCACAGGATGAAATAATCGAAGACGATCGATTCATCTCGGGTGCAATGTGGGAGAAGCTGTCCACACCGACGGGGTCCGTGTTCAGCGACTTTGAGGAGATCCCCGACATGGATCTCTGGTGCGAAGACTGGATGTCGAATTTGCCGAAGGAACTGTTGGACGTGCCGCTGACCCACTTGGCCATACCCGGTACTGTCTCTTTAATTGCACTGCTCCCTGTTTCATCAATAACAACAAATAGGATATCTGGGCATCTATAATTCTGAAATAATAACCATACCTAAAAACGGATTATGATCTGACCATCTGATCTTAACCGTGTGTGAACTGTCACAAATAATTTCACTCATGCAGTAAAATAAGATAACCCAAATTATTAGGAAAGACACATACTGTAGAAATTGCGTGTGTGTGCGTGTGCGCGTGTGTGAGATTAGTAAAAATTCCTTCCATTTACAATACGTCATTGTAAGAGCAGCAAACCAGTTCTAGCTGTTCAGTATTTATATGTGTGCGTGTGTGTCTGTCTTCCAGGGAGTCATGACACAATGAGTTACTGCCTGGACATCTCCTCCCCCTTGGTGAGGTCTGAGTCGGACCTGTTCAGGGTGCTTGATGGACTTTGCTGTTGCCTCACCAGGCCGACCGTCTTCAAATGGGCCACCACGCAGGTATGGAGCTCATGAATAAGAATATAAATATGAACGCAAGCCTGATTCATTTCATTACTTTTACTTATGATGACAGGAGGAATTTGTACAGGAAATTGAAAATCTGTGGTATGATATCCAAAGTAAAAGAGAGAACAAAATGAACGTGTACATTTTTTTAAAACATGCATAATGTGCATTTTTTTTACTAAAAAAATCCATAAATGCATTTTATTTAATTATATGTTTATATAGAAATTTGACAAATTAGATTACATAATTAAATGATTAATTTGTATTTTAAAAATATGATTCATATGTTTTAAACTTTTGATAACATTTGTTACTTACAAATACGTTATAACCATGTAATAGCTATACAGTATTTATTACAGAATTATGTTATCTTATTATCACGATTATCGTATCATATCCTTTTTTTAATGTCTACGCAATCAGGACCGAAGCATCGAAGATCAGCTATCGATGGGCATTCGATATTTCGACCTGCGAGTGGCGCATAAACCCGACGACCCGTCGTCAGAGTTGTACTTCACGCACATCCTATACACACACGTCACCGTCTTAGTGAGTGACGCTCGACGTTCGCTGGCTCAATCTTTTGGTCCGCACTGACCAATGAGTTCAAATGCACGCTTCCTGTCGACCAATCAGGACACTCTGTGGTCCGTGGCCACCTGGCTGGAGAATCACCCCAAGGAGGTCGTCATCTTGGCCTGCAGACACTTCGAGGGGCTCAGTGACACGCTACATCACCTCTTCATATGCAGCCTCAAGAAGATCTTTGGCGCCAAACTCTGTCTGCGCCAGGTCAGCCCTTTTCCGTACATGATGTGGTATGCTTTGGACTATAAGACGCTCCTTTCTGGAGAGGTTTTAGAACGTGTGATGTGGAATACTTTGGATGATGAGACGTTCGTTGCTCTAACCTGATAGTCATGCGCGTCTCTATTTCCCGTACAGGAAGCGGACTGGTCGCTTCGGCGCCTGTGGGCGTCCGGTCGTCAAGTTCTGCTCTCCTACGACGCCGACGTAGCTTCCCGCCACGACGAGCTGCTCCCCAGCATTCCCTACTGGTGGGCCAACCAGCGCACGGCCCGAGCCGCCATCAACTTCCTGGAGTGGAACAAGCAGCTGGGAAGGCCACGTGAGTCCACGTCACACCTGTGCTAATGACACACAAAACATGCTAACGATAAATCTCACCATGACGTCACATGTACTTTGGTGTGGCAAGAACCGCAAGTCACTCATTACATATTTTTAGGATCGAGTATTCTCATGATTATATTATTATATGTAAATGAATAATAATTTAATTTGCGTTATTCACTCTTTGAATGACATTGACGGCATTTGCCGTCAAGTGTGTTTTTTTTAAGGGAATCGGCGGTGTCTAGTTTGAGCATTAAGATCGGAAAATTAAATAAATAAATAAAATAAATGTTAAGTATGGCCAGCAGATGGCAGTATTGAGTCTCTTAGTATTAAAACAATGTGGACGCTTATGAACATGGCAGACTGAAAATTTGATCGTGTTTGTCCCTTGAATCTTTTTTTTTTTTTTTTTGGAAGTTTCTCTTTCTTTTTGTTTTGTTTTTAATGGCTGGCATTGAATGAGTTAAACACACTCACGTGCATCAAGTTCTACTGTGGTGTCCGTTTGTCCCTGCAGAGGGTTTCTTCGTGGCCGGCTTAAACCTGACGGCGTACAGAAAGTACATCATCACCAACCCCAAGCAGTCTCTGCGCACGCTGACCTGGGCCCAGTGGCACAGCCTGAGCGAGTGGGTGAAGCAGCAGACCCCCGGTTCGGACCCCCACAGCCTCAACATCATCGCGGGGGACTTTGTGGGCCCGCTGCCTCTCTGCCCCCTCGTCGTGGGACTCAACAGGAAACTGCTGATGGACAAAAAGTTGCATGCGGAAAACGGATGCTAGCAGAGTGCTCGTGGACACTTGCACCAAGTCTGTTCGTTGAACAATATTTTTTTTTTAATTATTTTACGCTAAATTGTACTGAGAGCTGCTAATGTAGTAGTTAGCTTTCTGTGATGGTCACAATATTAGGAACAACTCTCAGCATGATTTGATCCGATCGTCCATCTATTGTATCAACAGTCTCGCAACAACATGATTCATTAAATTCTGCAGCCTAAGGAGAGAAAAATGCCAAGCGCTGCTATTATTTTTCGTAGTTTGGTTTCCTTGTTCGTGATAGTAACAGTTCTCATTAGTACCTTTTTATTACACATTTTAATTATTAAATGTAAAATATAACGATGTCATTAAAAGTTACAAGTGTAAAATTCAAATTATTCGGAGCAAACCAAAAAACACTGGATTCATTCTAAAATTCAATAATTACCAGGATTCAAATCGTTTTGGATGTTTAGTTTTATAAACATAAGATTGTTTCAGTTAGTTTTTGTTCATTTTTTGTTTTGATTTTATTTAGTTAACGGAAAAAAATGTTTCTTTAAATTGTAAGGATTTTTTGCGTAATAACCTTGCTCATTATCTGGATGTCTTATTTTTACACGTAGTTGATAAATGTTGGAAAAATAATATAATTTTTTTTTTAATTATTTAATTTTTTATTTTTAAGTGTAAAAATTAATCAATACTAAAAAAAAAAAAACAACAGTGCTTCAAATTAATTAATTTTAACCCCAAAATAAACCAAAATCAACCACGTGGTTTGCAAATAATGGCAATTCTTTTATTTCATTTTTAATTAAAAAATATTTTTTTTACATGCAGTCAAATATACATTTAGCTCGTCGCTAGCCAAACGTCTTCCAGTAGCGTCCATAGGCGGCGTTGCCGATGACTACCTTGACGACGGCCGAGCCCTCGTCGGCATCCACGCTCACGTCCTGCACGGCGGCCTCCCTGTACAACCAGCTGCCAAGCACAAAAGTTAACAGCGCCGACCGCGGCGGGGCCGAACATGGCGGCCTCACCTGAGCTGCGGTGTGCTGAGGTCCACCTTCAGGCTGACCACGCGTTTGCCTGTTGTAGCCACCACGTGCCGTTCCACTGCCTCCTTCAGCGCCTCCAGGCCGCGCCCATCCAGGGCCGAGATGGCCAGGGCGTCGGCTTCCGTCGATTTGTAACTGTGAAGATGTTTTTTGTGATGTTTTATTGATGTGTCCCATTGCGAGTCATGGTAACTGTCGCCATGGTGATGCTACTCTTAACTGTACAGGTCATAGAAATGTAAGACGAAAAGTAGACCATGTACATTTGGACTGTAGGGCCTGAAAGAAAGTCTGATTTTAATTTGAGATTTTTCCCACATTAACACATAAAATAGGACAAACATTGACATTCAAACTTTTTTTTTTCCTCCCTATTTTAAATTAAATACCAAAAAGACAAAGCATTGCAAAACATGTTATGCTTCTAATTCATAGCCTTGTTGTGTTAAAGGATGAAAAATATCTTATTTTAACTCATTGACTACCATTGATGGCTAAAGATGTTAAAGATCCATTTTTTTTTTTTAACGGAGTTTTAATCATATTTTTTTAATGCCGGCCTTTCAAAAGAAATGTTCCTTACTTGTCAACGAGGTCAATCTTGTTGTGGACTTCAATCATGGAGCTCATGAGTGCATCGGGCACTCGGAGGTTCCTCAAGACCTTCAACACGTTGGCCTTCTGGTTGACGTTCTCTGGATGGCTCACGTCCCGCACGTGAATCAACACATCCTGAGGCACGCGTACAAATTCACAAGTCAAATTTGGGCGAACTATAACTTGAATATGACAGCTGGATATGATTGCTGACGATTTCCAAAATTGTAACCATATAAACAGGATATATGATTCACTTCTACACAATTTGATGTCCAAAATGATACATATGTCCGACGTATCCTGCGATGTGCGCACCGAGTGCTTGATGTCCTCGAGCGTGGCGGCGAACGAGTCGATGAGCTGGTGGGGAAGCTGCGACAAGAAACCGATGGTGTCCACGTAGAGGACAGTGACACGTCCGGGCAGCTGGCCCGCATGCACCGTCACGTCCAGCGTGGCGAAAAGCCGATCCTGGGGACACAGCCCCGCGTCGCCCGTCAGCGCTTTGATCAGCGTTGTTTTGCCTGCCGACAAAGACAAAATGTGATTTTGTTTAGAGAAAAACGAGATGGCGGGTGCAAGAAAGACAAAACAAAAGGATGCTTTCTAATGAAGAACAAAGGGAGAATATTGAACACTCCGGTACGGTACGTCTAACTTTTGTTTTGTTTTATTTTAGTCTTATCGTACTTTAATTTATATTTTATCACATTTTTTTGTTCCTTTGTTGTTTTTGGATTATTTGATTTAATTTTTTATCTATTTTATTTTTGTATGATCCCACTATTTCATTCTTTTTGTCACAATTTAATTCAGCCATCGAGTTTTAATATTTTTTTAATTCAGTTTTATCTTTATTGCTGCCTTATTTTCACTTTTTTTTATTCCACTAATACCCCACTTATTTGTTTTCATATTAATTTAAAAAATATTTAAATTTTTAAAAGTAGGGTTAGAGTCACAAAGTAGGGACTTCAAAGATGATTTGTTTGAAAATGTGATTGAAGGTTTTGAAGTAGGGTTTCAAACTCGGGATAGTGTTTCAAAGTAAGGTTTTAAACAAGGGTTAGGGTTCCAAATTAGGGTTTCAAAGTAGGGTTTCAAACTAGGGGTAGGATTTAAAACAAGGGTTAGGGTTTGAAAGTAGGGTTTGAAACCAGGGTTAGGGTTTGAAAGTAGTAACAAAACAGAAATAAAACAAGACAATACTTTTATAATCGGCATCAATCATCCGTGGATTTTCACTCCTCGCAGGCCGGCCCGACGACTTGTCTCACCACAATTTGTGTATCCCAGCACGGAGACGATCGGGAAGTCTTTGTGCTTCCGGCGCGTTCGAAGCAGTCGCCGCTTCCTGCTCAGCTTTTCCAACGCCGCACAGATCTTCAACTCGCGTTCCCTCAGCAGTCTCTGCTGGACCTCCAGCTGCGTCTCGCCTACATGCAGTCATAAGAACTATCAAGACGCAACGTAACTTTAAATTATTGAAGAAAAAAAAAAAAACAAGCAAGTCAAGTCCTAATCTTGCTCTGTCACAACATTATTCTGCTCTGACTGAGCAAAACACAAAAATGAAAGATGGATCGTTTATATCCAGCGGATATAAAACGCCCACCGAGCCTGTTTCAACGTCAAGAGTTTTGTGTCATAAAACAAAACAAAAAAAAATCTACCCCTGATAAATCCTACCAAAACGCTTTCCAGCGACCGATCATAACGTGGCGATAATGCGGTTGCACACGCTCAAGACGGAAAGTCAATTCGAGACTTTCGGTCCTAAAATCGTCGACTTTATCGGTCTCTATCGAGATGCTCCCCCGGTTTGCCATGTTGGTTACCCGAGCCGCCGATGTAGCGGGCGCCGCCGCCCTGCTGGTCCATGTTGAGGAATTCATTCTTCAGACGTGACCTGCCAGGAAAATTTTATTATCATTATTATTATTAATTACATCTGGAAACTTAATTCTACTTAACTTTATGATTTTTTTTTTTTGTTATGATTATTATTTTTTTGGTGGTACCTTAGCAGAGTGATTTCGGCCAGCGAGATCTGCAGCTTGGCCTCTTTGGTTTTGGCGTTACAGCGGAAAATGTGCAGCACCAGCGAGTATCGGTCCAACACCTTCACCCCCCACGCCTCCTCCAGCTCCCTCTGGAGGACAACAGAACGATTTTGAGTGATATATGAAATGAATTTTGGTCGTTTAACACTTATCACAATAGAAACATGAACTAAAGACATAACATTTGATTGCTTTAAAATATTTTGGCTTTTAGAGTTTGTTCAACTTTACAACACAGAGAAAAATCAGCAAAAAAAAAAAAAAAGAATTGGTAGATTTTTTTGACAATTTTTTGGGGCAGTGTTTGAAAGTGCTAAACTCTTTCAAAAAAAAAAAAAAAAAAAACTGCAATGACAATTAGCAAAAATGTGGCCCTTTTTTTTCTGATTTTAAACGAGCTAAAGTCGGGCGCTAGTATGCGTGTATAAATGTACATACTGTATGAATATTTTATATCATTTTTTATTTGACTTTGATATAAAAATAAATTTAAGATGAGTAATATTTTTTTCTTTGATGAAAATCAATAATGAAACCAGTAATTCACGCAGATGAATACAACAAATCATTTTAATAATGCAATTAAAAATCAAACGCACACAATGAACCACTTCATCCTCCCGACTTTATCTTTAGGAAAAATTAATACCCCGGATACGATGGAAACACATCATTTCAACAATCTGAAATATCAAGAGTAAAAATCCCTCCCACCAAAAAGTTTGAGAAAGCCCTTCAGCGCAATTAGAATCGCCGCACAACAGCTGAGCTCACCTCTGACGACGGCGACAGACGCTCCACGTTGACCAAAACGGCAGTGATGCCCGCTGTCCGTCTTATCCTCTCTGCACGGGCAAGCGGAACACGTGATGAACGCCTACATTTACAGGAAATTTCTAGAAGACTTTCCAGAAAATGTCGTCCATAAATACAACAAGGATGCAAAATGTGGTGACGTGAACACAAAGTACCCGTGAGCATCTGGAAGTTTCCTTTGCCGAAGATCTTTCGCTTGTCCGGGGTCTTGGTGGACATGATGAGACGGTCCACCACCGTCCACTTGTCCAGCGTATTGACCAGCGCCACCGCCTCCGCCATCATCAGCTCCGCTGCAAAGAGGGAGTGGGGGAGTAGTGAGTCATGTGACTTCCATGAGACACAATGAGGCAAATTCATGAGGAGGTGAATTTGTGAAGGTTGACAATTTACCAGTCGTCAGATGTTGCTTCCTCCTTCCCCACTTGACATCAGGGTGGACCACAAAGACCCGGTGCGGGCCTCCTGCGAAGGCCGTGGCGGGCTGCAGCTCCCGGAACAGCTCCTCCGCCTCCTGCTCCTCCATCAAGTCTTCATCCTCGTCATCTTCCTGCTGGGTGAAACCTGAAAAGTTCACATACGGCAAAACTGTAAAGAAGTTGATTTTTTATGGTTTTTATTTTTCAGATGACTTTTTTCTTTTACGCCCAACATTTAAAAACTGATATTTGTACTTTCCACTCCGTACTTTGACAAAGTCATCAAAACAGGTATGGATTATAAAATGTACTCTTTTACTTTTGCACTTAAGAACATTTCAGGGAGCAAATTTACTTACAATATTTAAATATAAAGCAATACTTCGACCATTTTAGGGTATTTTTGCCTCCTCTGATCAATATGTTTTAAAAATAGTACAAAACTCGGTATTGCTGTCTGGTGAACTTAAAAATAAGATTTGAATTTGATGAAGAATTAGAAAAGAAAAAAATGTTTGCAGTCGATATGGCAGCGCAAAGTCATTCTTGATTTTGCTCATTAAGAGCAAAAGATTTTTTTGTTTTTGTTTTTTTTAACTTGTGTACTAAAGTACATTTAAGAGTGTGTAACTTTTGACACTTCTACTTTTACCAATCCTTTTTCACACAAGTATTTGTTGCCACCCAGCACACACGTTTGTTCATTTTAGAGTCTGTAATTTTTTTTGTTCAACTTTTACTTAACTAAAAGAGTTCAATCGGCACTCGTCATTTTTATCACAAAAAGTCTGTGTAGAAAAGGGTGAGTATACTTTTGTCACCCGAGACGCACGTGTTATTTTTATTAATTTTTTTCATTTATTTCCATTTTTGTCTGTGCTTTTTATATTTGTAGTTGAACTTAATTCATAGTCTTTTGTAGTTGTTGTTTACACGAGTACTAGTACTCAAGTACAGCGTGCGAGTACTTTAGCCACCTCTGTCTTCGGTGAAGTCGTCCGAGCGCCCGAAGATGCTGCGAGAGAGCCCAAACGCTCTGCAGCACCGCGGCGAAAAAGCATCTCCGTGCCGCGGATGCCAATTCGTCCACGCGGCAGGCACGGATGCGACTGGCCGGCAGTTGCGTGTCCAAGCTCGGTTCAGGAGAGACGACCACGCGTGGATCCTCCTCGCGATTGCCATGTCATTCAAGGACTCTCAATTACGTCAAGAAAAATGACGTCGTAATACTTTCCTCATTTTAAATCTACACTCTCAACATTCTACTGCATACCACACAACGGTACTTAATAACGACGTTATTGTTGTACTGTACAGCGTCTGAAGTTCAAATCCAGGTGATGCTTTGCTTTGACAGTGCAGGGGCGCCTCTAGATATTTTTTTTACCCTGAGTGAAATCTTACAGGAAACAGTTCCCATAGGATAAATGCTCCGATATGTCCATGGCCACCGAGTACCGAGTAACTAGTTTCGGTCATCAACTGTTTTTTTATTAAATTCCTTTCGATCCCATAATTTATTCTGTACTTCTCAATTATGAAGTATTTTTTTCCTCTATTCGGGGGGATATTGCCTGAAAAGAAAAATACGGGAATAGTAAAATAACGCATGTCCGCCGTTGCCATATTGTTTTTACGTCACTTCCTATATTGATTTCTTTCTTTTTTTAACATTAAAATTCGTGTTGTTTTTATAAAATTCCACACTAACATACAGCCAGCGAAACCAACGTTCACTCACACAGAAAAAAAATTCCACGCAGTTGTTATTCAATAAAACAAATCATGCGGTTTTCATGGTGCTATGTGTGCAAATTAGACAACGCTAAATGCTCAATACACGCACATAGTCACACATACAGAAAATAATTCTTATATACCAGGAAATATTGATTTAAAATGTGAAATAATTCATGAAATGATTTGTCGTTTCTCTTGCGGCATATCACGGTCCGAGACTGCCCTCTACAGGATATTAGCGTCATTACGCTTTAAACCTCGCTTTAATTTGACTGAAGTGTTTTATGGGCTTTCTTTACACTCAGGAGTAGCTGGATGAGTATTTATTTTCGGTATTTTTAATATTCAACGAATACATGTAGTATTTAACACATTTCATGATATCAAATTCCGCATTTTATCCCTCAAATATGGGAGTCAAAAGTGATTCATATGATTAAAATCCCTCTCCCCGGCCGCCTCCGTGCTTGAGTGGGCGTGTGGTTAAAAGGATAAAGAAACCCAACAGGTTGGACCGAACAACGCCTCAAAGGCGCCTCTCCGAAAATGTGATAAAGATTAAACAGTCCAGAAAGCGACTTCTTCAATTGTCATCTCCATTTCGCGTGTTTGCACTTTTTAAGAGTGCGACAGAAACTTTTGAGGCGCGACAAGACGCAACATGAAGCTGACATTCCTTCGCGGTGAACAAATGATGCAGAGTTAGATGACTCCAGCGTCAAAAAAGTTTTCATAAAAGACGGAAGATCCGTGTTCATTTGGGCTGGGGGGGCAAAAGTGGCGATGCGCCGGACACTGTGGAATATTGGAGGACTGCTGCTCAGCTTCTTCACCTGCTGCAACACTTGGGGTAAGAAAGAATTAAGATGTATTTTATTGACGTCACTGATGGCCACCAAGTGCAAAAGTACTTTTACTTTGCTTTTAAATGTATGTATTTAATTTGTAAATGCTTTTAAATGTTGTTTTTAATGATGTGACACAAATTGAGTTACTTTGTGTATGAAAATTAATTAAATAAAACAATCACAGTCCAATTGTAACACCACAAATCGTCACCTTGACATTTTCACTTTCATTTGTACTCATAATTAGTTATACTCAAACAGCCGGCCGCTAACTGTATCTTAGAATAAATGCTAAATAGTCGCCGAACACAATAGAATTAAAAGGAACAATGAGAATTAATACAGAGTCAAATTTCACCATGGAAGAACAAAACATTTAAGAAAATAGGCTGAATGGCTTGATTGATGATATTAGCCATTTATTTTAAGACTCTAAATTAAATGTTTTTTTTTTTTAATTTTTCCGCTGATATTTTAAAATGGGCCTGCCGAACTGTTGCAAGTCTCAAACCTGCATTTTGAATTGCCAAACTGATACTCTGGCATCTTGTTATTACAATGGTCCAATTATGAACGACTGTTGCTAAAACGTTTACAGCCGTTACACGAGCATATCCTTGGCCTACAGAAACATAGTTTCCGATCACGTGATCAGTATTTGTTCCTCCACGATTTTGGCAATTGAGCTCGGGACTTTTTTTTATTATACACTCATAAGAGCAGCGTAACAAAAGAAAATGTTTGCCTCCAATGTAATGGTAATGCTAACATGCTAATAGTTGCTTTGCTAACATTTAGCAAGATACTAACGTGAGTGGAGAAGGACCTGACGCACATAAGGATTTTTACATTTTGCCCCGTCTTTAGGAGCCATTTGAAAAAAAAAGAAAGAAAGATTAGCTCCACAGAAAACAGTTTTAACACCAACATATAATGTTGTAAGCTAGCAACCTAGCACAGAAAGTGCTGCGGCACAGCGATCAATAATTTCCATTCTGCCCTGTGGTCAGGTTTTTTGAAAGTAAGTAGCTCAAATGCTAACAGTTGGTATGCTATCATGTACTCTGTAGACTAGACAAAATAGAAACGGAACACCGAGCGCAATTCACTTTTCAATTTGTGATTAAAAAAAAATCAAACATAGTTTATATGACCTTTTGTGACTTTTCTGGGATCTTTAAAACCAATATAAAAATTCTATAATGCTCTCCCCAGAAAAAGAGTGTGTGTTGGGCATCGTGGGCCAGCCGCTGCGGCTTTCCTGCTTTTATCCGAACACGCTCGCCTTGACTAATGTCTCTGTGGAGTGGAGGAGGAATGAGGACGAGGTGGTGCGAGACGAATACGACAACGACGATGACGACTCTCTTCGCACCGGCAACTTCACCCTGAGCCTGCCTGCTGTGGACCCACAGGAGGACAACGCGTCTTTTCGGGTCATCGTCACCTCTCCGGGAAACCGCAGCCTGGAGGCCTGCACGCTGTGCGTCAGGGTCGCTGGTAAGTTTAACACGCCGTTACAAAACAATTGGAACCACTTATTTGTTTGTAAAACATCTTTTTTACTTTCTTATTTGCATTTTGATTTACAGTAGTGCAGAAATGAGAAACTCAGAACGATAGAAAATATAAGTCAGCTGCAGCTCAAAACGTAACCTAAATCAAACCTTTCCAAGCATTTTTTACCGAGTGTGTGTGCGCGCGTGTGTGTGTGTGTCAGCTCCGTTCAGCACGCCCGAGCTACGGTGGGAGCCGGCGGTTGAGGATACGCCCAGCCTCTTCCAGTGCGACTCGGGCGGCGGCTTCCCCGAGCCGGTCGTCGACTGGCTGATTAACGGCAGGGCCCAGGAGAACTCGGAGGGCTCGGTACAGACCCAAGTGGAACTGCGGCCGGACTCTCGCCTCTACGATGTCACGAGCTACCTGACCATCAACGTAACGGACACCAACGTGTCCTGTGTCATTCATAACACGGCCATCAACCAGACCCTCACCTCTACCACACGTATGTGGAATGTCACTGCCGGGGGTAAGGGGAGCAGATTGTGATGTCACCGGAAAGGCTTTTTGTCGCACTTAGCATCTATGGCAATTCATCAAAATATAATTGTGATTTCAATTTAGGCTTCTCTACATCCCCAAATCATTATAATCAAAGAAAAATTCAAGAAAGATAAATGTGCTCAACAGCACGGGGTGTGAAAATTCCCCATGTTGTGAAAGTACCCTGAATGCACCATGTTACTGAATGCAACCATTTAATGACACTACAGTTGAAGTTAACTGTAAAACTAAAGACACAAAAAAAAACTACCAACACACAATTCCACATGATGTGGCATGAAATACTATGACCGACGTCCCAGGTTAGCCCAGTAAGTCCCAAGAATTGTGAAAATAAAAATAGAACACTTTACCACATCCAATATGGCGGCCATGTTTCCCTACAATTCCTGTAAAAGACATTTATGGAGTGACGTCATTTTCCACGATTGTTTCTTCCTTTCTTTTTGTCTCTGCTTAGATGCGGTGTGGAACGGTCCCGTGGTGACACGGGCCAACGAAGCCCTGTGGGTGTTCAGCACGGGCCTGTGCGTGGTGGTGGGTGTCATGGTGGCTGTGGGCTTGGCCTACCAGATCCACCTGGACCGGGTGAGCAAGAAGAGGAAGATACAATACCAGAGTAGAAGGAATAGAGGTAAACATACGGCAATGCCACGGAGCATTTAACTAAAAAAAAAAAAAAAAAAAAAAAAAAAACTGAATCAGCCCACTTTTATGCTTGGTGCCTCACTTGTTGGACTGCTTATCATTAAGGCCCAACCGATTAATCGGCGGCCAATTTAATTGGGAAATAATTTTTTTTTTTCTGTTTTCCCCCCACATTAACGTGTTATAACATAAGACAGTATAATATTAGACATAGATCATGTCCAATATGTAAAAAAAAAAATCAGTCTGTGTTTGCCAATTTTTCTCACTGTTGTAAAATTAAATATTATAAAGCAAAGCACTGTAAAACGGTCAAGTACAGTCTACTGCCTGTAATTCATATCTTTGTCATTGTAAGCGTTAAGCTATCAAAAAAATGTTATTTTGGCTATTAGAATTTTTTTAGCCAAAATAAAACATTTTTGATAGCTTAACGTTTACAATGACAAAGATATGAATTTATTTTAAATTTATTTATTTATTTTATAATTTTTTTAAATTATTTGGACGATTAATCGGTTATCTTAATTTTATAGTCATATATCAGAATCTGCCTAAAAAGAAAAAAAATACTTCACATTTGCAACACAATTAATCAAATTGAATACAAACCATCAAAAGTATGCAAAGTCCGATTTTCGTATTTTTCCAAGTGTGCAAATAACGGCACCGCTATCCGCAGGTTACAACAGGAGACGTCACCAAACGGAGGAAACGGAGGTGGTCACTTTGCATTCATGGGAATCCAACGTCTAATCCAACGTTCGATGAACTCGCTCACTATTATTACCTCTGCCAAGGAAAATGTTCTGTTTGTTCTTTCTGTGCCTCATGACCAAAATTGAGCAGGAAGTTGGCTATTCTAGTTTGAAGCAGACATTTCCCACTTGATAGCTCCTCCCAGGACCGTTAGAAAAAATGTCCTTGATATTAGACGAGCACACGACAAGGGAATAAAGTGGTAAGAATTTATTTCTCTTAGAGATATTGTAAATATGCTGCTCATTTTTTTTCATTGAAATTCCATTCATCTCTTCTATGGCCCTCAAAAAAAAATCAAGTGAGAGCTTGTCGCTTGAAAAAAAAAATCACAAGTTGGAAGTTTAGCGTGAAACTGACTGATCAGATTGCTTACTTGATGCGTTCAGAAAGGACCATGATTCATAACCGACAACGACAAGTGAAAAATGGTTGCCACCCCTGTCATCGTCATCTCTCGCGCCGTCATCTCGCCTCTCCCTGCGCGGCGGTTACGGCGTAGACGTCGTGGCGGCGCTGGGCCGTGATGGGGATCTGCTGCCTCACGTCAGACAAGTACTGCAGGTCTGAAATCAGCATGTGGATGTCACTCGTTTGTTTTTGCACAAACCATCAGAAATGGGTTGAGCAATATGCACGCCGACCACCCAATTAATTATTAATTAATGAATTAATTATTATTAATTATTTTTTAAGAATTAATCTGAAAAGTAAGTGGTTAAAGAAACTATCTCATGCCATGATAGTTGAGGTTACATGCTGTGAAGGATTAGATTGCCATGGCAACACAACGAGGCTGAAATCTGATTGGACAAAAAAAAAAAAAAAAAACATGCTGGAAGTAGTGCTGGCAAGAGAAAGAATGAAATTACTCTCAATGCTGACACTCACCGATATCAGCGTAGATCACCGCCTCCTCCGCTCCGGCTTTTGAGATCACGTCCCCCCTTGAAACAAGACAATGCCTTGATGAAGCAGCATGTGGCTCATTTTGGACTCACTTTTCCCCAATTAAATAATTATACGTTTGCGGTCATGAGGCGGCTCAACGTTTAGTTGTTAGTCCAGAATAAACTAGGAAGACAACTCCTAAGCGTTTCAATTCTCATCTTGTCACGTGCTACGTCTCACCAGGGGTTCACCACAGTGCTGTGACCCCAAGCCACGTAGGAGGCGCTCTCGTCCCTGGCGGGCGAAGCTGTGGCCACGTACACCTGGTTGTCCACGGCCCTGCAGTATGAGAAACCACATGTCAATCGTTACTTACGGGACGAATTGAGCTTGCGAACAGCACCAGAGTACATTAAAAAGCTCACCTGCCCCTTTGCAGGAGCTCCCAGTGGGCCGGCCCTGTGGTCATGTTGAAGGCTCCTGGGTAGAGCAGTAGCTGACACCCTGACCAGCAAACAAGAACAATCTGTCAAAAACCTCTTTCGTATACACGTCCCGCAAAAATAAGAGAGCCAAAATGTTTTGAGAAATTTTGAAACAAACTTTTCTGTCAATGAGAGCAACACGTCCAGGTCATGAGGTAGTAAAGCAGTCTCAAAATGAGACTCTCACCGTGACTCACTCACAGTTGGGTAAAGATTTTGATGGTGGTGTGATTTTGGCTCTGGACAAATTCTGTCATTTTGTTTTCTTTTACAACATTAAGTTTTGAACTAACATCCATTCATTTTCATCATTACATCTCATTAAATGCCTCAGGAACTAAGATGACATGAAATGATTTTGGTGAATGCCATCTATTTTTGATCTATTCAAAGAGCTGAAGCTCTAAAAGACAAAAATCACCAACCTTGGGAAACATTTGTAGTCACATTCAAGCTAAAACCTTCCTTGCTTATTTCTGGAAACATCAACGACAACGTTGACACTCACGGCACACTCACCCTTCCTGCTGTAGAGCTGCGCCAGCTCGGCGAACCGCAGGTCATAACAAATCCCCACGCCCACTTTGCAGAAGGCTGCGAGTAAATATTACATTTGAATTTTTGGAAAACAAAAGAAAAAATAAAGAAGAGCAAGTACAAATGTCATAAGAAACTCACGTGTTTCAAACATGGACAAAGTGTTGCCCGGGCTCAACGTCTCCGACTCTTGGAAGCGAATCTTGCCTGGAATGTCGATGTCAAACAGGTGGATCTTGAAGAGGAAAAATGACAGTGTGTGCGTGTGTGTGTGTGTTTGTGTACGTGTGAAACATGTCAGTACCTTCCTGTGTTTGACAAGAAGCTGTCCATCAGGTCCAAACACAAGACAGCTGTTGTACAATTTGCCTGCGTCCTCCTCAGGGATGGATCCTGAACAACAGGAGGGAGTTCACGATCATAGAAATTATACATGTAGCGTGTGTGTTTAGTGTTCTAACTCAACTTACCTTAAAAACATGATAAAACATAATAAAGGAGAATTTTGTAGGTAGTAATTGGTGTGAAAAGGTTTGACAACGGCGTCTGAACGTTATACATCGGGATAGATTATCTTTATCTGGCAGATTCTCACCTCCAACCAGGTAGATCTTGTTGTCCTTGGCTGCCTGGGACAGAAGCTGCGAGGACTCTCCTGGGATCCTCTCAGCATAGCTCGGAAAGAAACTGCTCCCGTAAGGCGAATTGAAGCATTCCTGCAAGTTTTTATTGTCATTTATTTTAATGTGTTACAAAAACTATTCAATTATATTTGGGTGACACAATGCATCCTGACAATTTGATTTATATTCATTAATGGATTATCTTTATACACGTCGCGGCTCAGTGGATAACAAGTGCGCATGCGCGTTGTGCTTCGGTCCAGTACGGACTCCTCACCGGTAGTAGCACCACTTTGCTGCCTTGTCCTGCAGCCTCGCCGATTAGCCTCCGGGCACGACTCAGGTTGTCCGCTTTGACGCTGCCCACTTGCAGCTGGATGACGGCAAGCCGGAACTCTACGAGGAGCAACAACAAGTCACCATTATATGTGTTTGTGTGTTTTGGGAGTGGACATTCGCATATACACTATCTATGACCCTTGCACCCTGTGCGGCGCGCATTATTTAGTATATAATGTAATTGCCGTAGTCAGCGATCGAACAAGACTGTGCTCGCATGGACGGCTCACATCGTGCAGGGGTCACAGATAGTGTGTTGACAAACGCAGCTGGCTGGAGGAGACAGAATAATCCAATAACAATGGCTAAATGTTACAACACGCAGCGACCTGCCATTCGGCTACATATTTAGATACATAGTAAAATTGTCAATCTTTCAAAAACACACACACTTACTGGACATTGCCTTCGCTATCGTAGACATGTATACGACGCTACTTTCTTGTGACTTGCGTGTTTATGATGCTAACAACTTTACGGCTAGCCTTCAAATTTGCTCTTCAAAGTAAATGTAGGCAACTTAATTAGAGGACTTTAAATACGACTGCTGACAATATAAATACCCCGAAACGCTCTTGAATATGTATAACAACGTTCCATAAATGTTGTTCATCACACTTTAGCGAACTACGTTTGTACGCAGGGACAAAAGCCTTTATTTTGACATTTAAACGGAAGTGACGTTAACAGGGCGTGCAAGCGTGGACGCCAATCGTTTTTCTGTGCGAGAATGTTGCATTCCTCATCGGCTTTTAGTTAAATGGAAGGATTTTAGTCCATAAAATAACAGAGCGATTCCACAACAGTGTTATCAGTTCCTTTTATTAAAATGGGAAATGCTTAGAAAAAAATAGCAGTACAGTAAGGTGCAAATTACACTTTTTTTGCATTTCGAGAGTGGTGCCATCCTTTTGTCAGTGACGCTAACCAGTGGTACACAGACTTGGCCCAATAGTTTCATTTCTGTTCAAACACTGCAAGTATCATCATATTTAAAGCATGATGCATTGGGCGTAATGCAAGAGAAAGATTGGAGTGAACAAAGGCAATCGTTGAAAGTCTTGTATTCAAGTTTGTGTTGACCATATTGTATAATATGTATAATCAGCAATGTTTCCTTTTAAGCACAAATGCAAAAAAGCAAAAACCAAATACTGGTGTGACGATTGATGATCCTTAAACCTCGTCTCACAAACGAAAGGTTGATGTTGCGACATCATACGCGAGATGAATTTAAAGCCTTGCTGCATTCTCTTAACTCTGGAAATGCTTCACATAACAGCAGTATATCATATGTACATATTTATAATGAACGTCACAGGGGTTTCTACTTAAGGCTGCCCGCTGGGGGAAAAAAAAAAAAAAAAAAAATCTAAGAAACTTCCCTCCTCGACTGTAACATTGCTGCTACGAGTCATGTACATTCTGCATTCCTCCGTCTGAAAATCAACTAACTGGTGAGGAAATAAGACGTCGGAAACATTGTTAAACATTTAACACAGAATGTCACGTAATCATTAAACAACGGTTCAGATAGTACCGCTACCTTAAGGCCAGAGGAAAGCTTCCAAAGTGGAATAGCACTGCTTTAGAATGAACAAATAATACAGTATATCCAATACATATATAATTTATAAATTAGTGTAAAGAGGGCAGCATGATACGCTCCCGGCTCCCACAGTTGTGCAGTGGAGCGGCGTGGCATCCAAAGACCACCGCCGCACCGCGTCGGGACCCGAGATGATTCAAAGAGTTTTTGTAGGGGCAAGCGGCCACAATACGCCGCCGTTGTCATTTGCATCGTCATCGTCTTTCCTTTTACGAGGTCTCCAGTGCGTCGAGAACTTTCATGATCTGCTGCTTGATCACCTTGGTGGCGTCTCCGGCGTTGGGAATCAGATATCTGAGACGAGGGAAACATAAAGGAACTGTCAGAGATTCAGTAAAGAGCAGACCCCAACCAAGACCAGAAATGTTCAAGTCTTCAAAATGACTCCAGAAAAACAAAGCTGACGAAATAAAAAAAAAAAAAAAAGTCACCGTTCCACCGCGGAGATCTCCACTCCGGCGGTCGAGTTGTTGCTGCCAAACTTGAAAGTGATGAGCTCCGGGTGCTTCTTCTTCGACGTGATCTTCACCACGGAGCTCAGCGCTTGTCTGGACTGGATGTAAGCGAAGCCCTTCCTGGCGGCGATCTCGCGCAGGCAGTACATGTGCGTCGCTGTGACCAGCAAGTGGCTACGATCCACCACAAAAGAAGAGAAGACATGAAAGACCAGGACCGAAAACCATGGAATGAGATCATAATAAAATAATGTAAAGAACTAAACGTAAACTTTCCTTGGCTCACCTGGGGAACATGTGACCCGTCTCCTTCACCTCGTTGCACGGAATGTGATGTTTCACGTCGGGCTTGTTGATCCACGTCTGAACGTTGACAATCTCCTTTCGGTCGTCGTCCGACATGGACGAACTGTCAATCTCATCTAAAGGACGCAAAATTAATCAATGAAAGCGTTCCTCATACTCTTTGGCGAGCGAAGACGACGACAACGCATCCACCTGTGTCGTACTCCTCTTCGTCGCCAATACTGAAAACGGGCTTCACCCCACGGTAAGGTTTGCCCACGCGGTCGCTGCTGCTCACGTGTCTGAGGAGAGAAAACTATTTAGCAGGAAGAATGTGCAAAAGGTCAATGAATCAATTCTACACAAATGGTGATGGCAGATGAAGACGTCCAAGCTGCAGAAAAAAAGGAAAAGCTTGACATGAAGGGTTAAAAATGGAGTATCATCCAAATTTTTTAACAGTAGTTATAGTTTTCTTAACAACAAAAGCTGTTGTATTGGTCATTTACACTGAAATATAATTTTTGAATAGAACGTTGTCATTCCAGTGTGAAAAAAAGAATCATTACGGTATTAATACAGACTGGCATGATCAATTATAAAATGTTCGGAAGCCAATTAATTCTCAATTAATCACATGAGCTACGGGAAGGTGAGGGACATTAGCGCAAATTCTCAGATCACATCTTGAATAATACATACAATATATCCAATGACCTTATCCTCACAAAGCATTAATGTATTTTTTAATCAAGTTAAGTTTTTCAAAAGTTTAAGTAGATTCATGTTTCCAATCTTAGTTAATGCATTCAATGCCTTGTTCGTTTATATTCAGCAACTGGAATCCAACCGTTGACTCCCATTGACGTATATTTACGTCAAGTATGTTTTTCAACGGGCAGCCATTGAAGAATGTCTAACAAACTTTTTCCTGGTGAAAGAATAAATTCTGGTCTTTGCTTTGGTAGATTTGATCAATTTTGTCTCCAATTTCTAGTTTCTAGACCTGGAGAAGGGAAACAAGGGTGGAATGGAAAGACAGACTATGACTGCCAGGAAAAAAAAGTGAATCTTAAGTCTATTCTTTTCTATGTTACATTCTGAGAAAAAAGGTGATGAAAGCTGAAGTGAGGATGCCTAAAAAAAATACATGTTAGTGAAAGCATGACGACTAAATTACGAGCCATGAATGCTAATACAGAGTGGCATGCGTGCGACACAAGTGCCAATTCTTCAGAGCGCGCCACAGCCAGTTGCTGGCATGCTGGTGACAAAAAGAGCGCAGTACTCAGAGCGAGCACTTACCTATCGGGAATCACCTTCTCTGGCCAGGGCAGATTGAAAGATATTCTAGCATGAAATAAGGTACAAGGTACGGTGAATATAAATTGTTTTGAGGGGATAGAGGTGAGCAACACTGACAATAGGTCAACGTCACATTTATACAGATAAGTCTAAAGCAGATAGCTTCTAAGCGACCTGGTGAAAAAGATCGGTGGCCAACATGAAAGGGAATAATGCAAAAATATTACAAGATAAAAAAATGTTTTAGGCGGGAAATAGAAAATTATTTAATAAAAATACACATTTGAAATAAATAAATAAATTAGAAAAAAAAATATATTATTATTATTTTAAAATCAGGGTCAAAAATACATTCACAAACAAACAAAGCCATCAATGATTGTTGATCAGTGATATTAGACGAAAAGATACTTTTTAATCACGAAAATAATAACTCTAGACAGAAATACGTGACAAATATTACCAAATATATTCGGCAAGAATTCCTAAAATAGCACACAAAAATGTTAGATGAAAGCATATAAACAAAAATGTAATCCGAAATATGAGGACAAGTAAAAAGTTAAGATAAGTTAAGATAAATACATTTGGGCAAAAAAAAACAGCTGAAAAATAGACAAATATTAGAAAAAGACAACAATTCCAAGTCAAAACAGTTTGAAATGTTATCACACGCACACAATCAAATGGGATTTCTTACCTGTCCACGGGGGTGGATGTGTTCTCAATAAAGCTGATCATCTTCTCCTTTACATTCACTGACTTGGACTTGAGGGCAAAAGTCATTTTGTTGACCAATGACTTGACGCCTTTGCCGTCACTCAGAGACTCCCCCTGGATGGGCACGAAAGAGAACGACAGACGTGTTCATATGCAACTACAGTTTCAGAGCCGCCCCCCACCTCAAAAAGTTTTGCAGCTTACGTCTGCCGAGCTGAGGCTGCTGTGAGATCCTGACGTGCTGACAATCCAGTGGATGTACGACGAGTCCAAGCCCTCCACGTTCATGTCCACCAGGTGTTGCTGTAGAGCTGAAATTACACATACATATTTCAGGTTTTTGATTGGCTAAAATGAGTCTACTTTAAGTAGGACGGCAGTTCGCATTATACCGATTAGCCCGTTGATTAATTGAAAATAAAAAAATACGGAAGTTTTAAGTTGTAAAATCAACATTCACCACTAGATGGCAGGCATGTCTTATTTGTGCTGATACTTCCTTGTACAACAATATTTTTGGGGCGAATTTGGAATGATATGGAAGACAAAACATACTACTTTAATAATATTGAATTGATTGTTGTGAAAAATGTCTCATCCTGTCCTGAAATGGTCAATTTTATGACAATGTGTGGTCATTTTGTTGTTGGCTTCAAATGCTTTGTTGATGGGTTTGGACAGGGAACTATTTTTAAAATAAATTGAAAAGAACTGTATTATGTCCAGATTTGAAATGGCATTTTTGTCATACGTCTGTTTAGGAAATACGCGATCCTTTATGTGGCTCCACAGCAGCCCTGATGAAAAATGTTGGACATTTCTCGTCTCAGGCTTCGAATGCTTGGTGAGTGCGGGTAGCGTCTACCCTTGACTACTTACAGGACAGTATCGTTATTTGATTAATCATTGCGTCCGTCATTTTTAACTGTCCATGTGGCCCACTCACCCATGAAGCCGCCCTTAGCGATGCTGACGTACTCTTTGTTTTTCTGCAAGACACAGAGCTTAGTCAGTCTAAAAATGGGTCTGCACGTTAACCCCGCCTTTCCGAGCCACTCACCTGCAGGAAGTGGGCCAGCACCATGTTCATGTACATGTCCTCCTCCTCTCTGCCGCTGCCCATGAAGCACAGGTGCTCTCCGCTGGCAACGGAGCCCGACTCCAGGGATTGCTTCTGAGCCTCTAGCAGGGACTTGACTGACAGAGCAAACTCAGACGGGTTCTGGAGCATCTGTGCCGGAACACATTCATCGACCAATTGATTTGAACTGAAAATGACGGCAAAGCAGTACAACAACTCACCAGGTCTGAGTCCAGATGGAAGGCAGTGGACAGATGACCGGCGTTGTACTGCTCAGCCGGCCGGCAGTCCACCACAAAGAAGCGAACCCCGTCCTGAGGAGAGAAGACGGGAGGGACGTTAGCTTTTACTCCTTTGCATTTCCAAACGCTTGCGCGCTCAGCGACCTGCTGATGCTGGTTGGCCTGCAGGATTTCCGGGACAGAAACGGGGAGGCAAAGCGCCTGACTCAGGTCGATGTCCTCCTCCTTCAGAGCCACAAGGCTGCTACCGAAAAGGTTTTGGTTCATCTGGAAAGCGAGAAAACGGCATCAGCGCTCAACGTCAGACTGAGATGATCGCCAAGAAGAGAAAGTCCAACCTTCCTGAGAGACAGTGGCGTCTTGCTCTGGTAGTACTGGGCCAGGGAAAATAAATCCTCAATGTCCTCAGCCTCAAGTAGAGAAGGAGACTCTTCCAGCATTTCTATTGAGATAGCGTCATTATTATTCATACTTTTTGATAATTACATGCAGCTGAGTCGTGTTACAATTGACTGGATCGTTAAAATGAAATTGACTAAATCTGAGGGACTACATCAAAGTGATGTAAAATACGTTACATTTTATTTTGACTTCATAGTCTCTGTGACGGCCAGTCAGAGACTGTGGGCTGGCCAAATGTAGCCCCCAGGCCGTAGTTTGCTCACGGTGGATTTAGATATTCCATTGTCTCGTCAAATGAAAAAGTGCTTTGCTGCCATCTTGTGGCATTAATGGCAATAAGATTTTTATTTTTAGGGTGTAGGGGTGGGGGGGTGAATGACTTACTATTTGCCACACATCTCAATTCCGACCAACCATTTTCTTTTGCATATTTTTAAAAACTAAAAATCATAAGCAAGTGAGCAACTCAAGCATGAAGACTGAGGATCGCACTTACTGATGATGTCATCTTTGCTGTCTCCTTCTCTGTCAAGGATGGTCTCTCTATGGGTTGAATCAACAAAACAAAAACATGTGAAAAAAAAAAAAAAAAAGTCAGATTTTCTCTCGCAGAAAAAACTTACTTGGCATTGACGAGAATGATGAGCATGAGAAAAAAAATGAGGAACGGGTCGGCCTGCTGGAGGTAGCAGTCCCACAGTGCCTGGGTGACGTCAGGCGGGCAGTGACTGGAGAAAAGGCTGCCCATCTGTGGAGGGAGAGGAAAAAACGTTTGGGCACAACGAAATGCGACAGTAAAGCGCCCGGAAGAATCAGGCAGGCATTCGAGGAATTCCAACACACCCAGTTGATGGCGTACGAGTCAGGCGTGATCTTTTTGGTGTCCAAGAAGGAGCAGAGTTCAGGCTCATGGTACTGCAGGAGCAGTCTGTATAAGTGGAAAGGGTGCCCCTTGGGCACACACTCCCTGAGAAAAAAAAAATGCAAAGAATGTCTGCATTTAAAAAAATAATCATCATTTTGGAGTTGTTCTCAAAAATAATTTTCAGACATTCGAGGGCTGAACCATTTTTTTTAAATGATCTAATTTTGATCATTTTACCACAGAATATTGATGTAATTGCTATTATTTTTCAACATTTTCTCCGTAAAAAAAAAAAAAGCAAAAAAAAAAAATTCCAGGAAAAAAAAAGACAAATCATTGAAGAATGAAAAAAAAAAAAATCTGCCAATATGTTAAGCTGAAGGAGCAGAACTGAAAATATGCAGGGGTCGACTGTAGTTTTAAGTAGTAACGAGATTATGGCAGATATTTTTTAGTTACGCTTACTTTTTGTATTATACTGCCCTATAAGAAATTATTAGAAGCCTAATATTTTTCCTTGTGAATTTGGGATGATATGCAGGACAAACATAGTACCTCAATATTACAATTTTAATTAAGTAGATTTTTGTGAAAAGATTTACAAAATTATTTCTTGCACTCAATGTTGGTTTCTTGTTCAGCGGTTTTGTGCCATACTTGAATTGTAATTTCTATGCAAAAATACACTATGAGGTTATTTTGTAGTTTGCGTCAAACAAGTGAAAAATGTATCAACAAAAATAAACATCTTGTATTTTTGCATTACGCACATATGATGTCCAGATTTAAATTGAGATTTTTATCATCTTCTGGTTAGGAAGGGCGTGGTCCTATGTGGCCCCTCAAAAGCACTGATGATAAATAGCGGCCTTTTCCGGCATTTGCCCTTCCATGATTTAGTAGAACGAGAGTAGAGTGGTTGGACAGCACACTCACCGGGGTATGTGCTTGTTCATAATGGCGTAGAAACAGTTGTAGAGGTCGTTGCGGGCCAGCCGAAGCCCCAGCAGCGGCTTGAGTAAGTGCGGCCAGCTCAGGTCCGAAGTGAAGCTGATGTTGCGAGACTTGCAGTAGAAGGTGACCACCGCCTCCACGTCGGACACCATGTCGCTCCGTTCCTCTTCAGACACTTGTAGCTGCTCTGAACATGGGAACCCACAAAAAAAAAAAAAAAAAAAAAGTTACAGCTGCCCTCTGGCTTGCACTGTGAATATCACCAAAGCCAAATATCGGGTAAGCGGACGTGTATTTCCTCACCAATCAGCTGTTCACTGCGACTGCGAATGAGCGTCTGTTCTGGTAAATCGAGCACACCATCCCACGTTGCGAGAGAGTCTCCTTTACCCGACACGTTCAGCGCAATCTGGCGACACACAACAAGTTGTCGATGTTCAACTTCTGACATTTGACTCTTCGCTTTCAGTCAGTTGTACCTTCCACATTATTGCTCTCTGCTGAGCTGAAGTCTGCTGAACGTGGACAACGCCTTTGTCCAGCTCCATGTCTGAACCACCCGAGTACAGAGCCTCAGCGAGATCCTGGTCCCTGAGGGGATTAAAAATACCATACATTCTTATCTTGAAGAAGGACCAATAACATTTTTGCTCTTGTTTTCGAGTCTGCATTTTGAGTCATTTCAGCAACTCCAACCGCGTATATGCTCACAGACGGCCTGACGGCTGGTTGCTGGGTAACCTGACTCACTCTCTTTTCTATTATTGTACCAAGTCTGAACATAAGTACAGTCATAAGCACAGTACTATGACGAAATTACTTTTATCGGATATGAAACTAGGCGGCGTGGTTAACACGATGGCCTCACAGTGCAGAAGAGCAGGGTTCGGTTTCAGCTGTGTGGAGTTTGCATGTGTGGGTTTTTTCCAAAAACATGCATGGTGGGTTGTTTGGACACTGTGAATTGCCTCTAGGTGTGTTTATGAACGCAGATGGTTGATTGGTCTTTGTATGCCCTGCGATCGGCCGGCGACCAGTTCAGGGTGTACCGCGTCTGCTGCGCGAAGACAGTTGGGATAAGCTCCAGCACCCCAGCGACCCTTGTGAGGAGAAGTGGAACAGATAATAAATGGATGGATAGATTTGAACCTGTAATCATAGGCAGATTTACCCATCAAGTTCAATACTACCAAACAAATCATGCAAGTGACTCCTGTGGAGAACCCTGATTAGTCAAGCCGGAAGAATTTCAAGTGACAAAAAAAAAAACATATGAAACGATGCTTCCCATCCTAACACATGACATTCCATTCATCCCGAGTGGATGGTGCTGATGTCCGTTTTTTCTGACTCCACGCAACTCGGTCAAGCAGAGAAACGAGGTATTGTGTCAGATATCCCGTTTATTTAAGCGGGTCATGTTGGCAAACAAAACAGGCTATTGTTGAAGCTTGCGTCGCGGTTTGATTGTGCTCAAATGGAACAAATCCCAGCTATCAACTGGACGTGTTAGCCTTCCTATCAAGATTGCCTGTTATCCAGATGAGCGGACCAAGCGAAAGAGATAACGCAAAGGAGGCATTTTCTTCAGAAGAGACCCAAAATACACAAATAAGTCGCCATAAGGTTGACTCGTAAAGTGCCAAGTAAAAAAATGTTAATCAGATGGCTAAAAAAACGAGGAGTACAATACAGGAAACAAAAGAAGTCCGTGCAGCGGATTAACTACACAAACTCATCGTCGATCGAGTACGGTTAACCCGCGGGAGATAAAGAGAGTCTGGCAGGAGGAGACGACGAGGTGTCGCTTCACGATAAGGACAAAAAGCAGGTTGTCTCACCAACTACCCGGGAGCGCTTCCTCCACAGCATCCGCCATTATTGTGTTGAGTCGACTAGACACGTCAAGTGCCGGGCAAGTATCGCGAGAGTGCCACCAGCCAAGGGGCGGGGCTATTGAGATGATCCATATGTATGGCATTCATTGGGGAAAAAAGGAACCATTATTTTTTGGGACTTTGTATTTTTTTAATTTTCGGTTTTATGGAATATTTTTTTTACTACTTTGGGGGATTTTTTTTGTCTGTTTTGGGGATTATTTACTGACATAAAAAATCTGAAAATAAACTAAAGTAAAACAGTATAAAAAACAGGAGCTTCCGTTTTTAAACATTGAAATAATTGTAAATAAATGCTAAATAGAGTATGCATTCCCTATTTTGATAAAGGAAACTTCACAAAGATTGACTGTATTTAATATTTTTTTTCCATTGTACATCATTGGTTGCTGGTTTTTGTTTTCTTCTTAAAAGCCATTTTTATTCTTTGCCTTTTGATTCAGCATGAGAGGTTTTGGTTTTCCCGGTTTTTTACTGTCTTCATTTTAATTTGGTTGTCTCAAGTGCTTTATAGATGAGTTAATACTTAACCTTTAGTTGTCTATGTTTCCTTTGTATGCAACCATCAATAGCAACAAGTTTTCTGCGGCTACATTTAGGATCACACAGTACCAAGCTGGTCGTGAGAAAATTATCAAGGTAAAATTTTAACACCGATAACGCAGGTGCAAATATGTATACTCGTCGAATCTTCAATACTGAAGTAACGAAGGACTCTTGTGAACAAATTGAGCTACAGTATATAAAAGGTTCTCCTAGAGTACATTCAACTTGAAAAAAATGATGCAGTCAACAGTCTTTCCTGAAATCATAACTTTATTAGGATTCAAATTGCATTTCACTTTGGTCATCATACATATCTAGGAAGAATGTCAGTAGATTTTGTCAGTCAAAATCAAAGTGGCCATCTCAAAATGTTTACATCAATTCCTATAAGAAATTTGTGCCTGTCTGTAAAACGAGAAACAATTAAAAAAAAAAAAAAAGAAAGGCTCAGGTAATGAGTTTAAAAGAACCACACACACCGGTGAAAATGAAATAAACCCAGTTTTCTTGTCCCAAAATAAATTGTACAACTGAGATTGTGTTAGCAATGCAAGTGCTATAAAAAGGAGGCGTTTGGGTTAGCCTGATGGCCAAGATTGGCCTCGGGTTCAAGCAGCGCTTGTGTGGCATTTACATTATAAAGTGAACATGCTGCACAAAATGTAGAAAAAGAAAAAGACCATTCAATGTAAAAAAAAAAAAAAAAAAAAAAAAGAACTGCTTCAAAATCAACCGACACATACGCGCCCTTACTACATGACTTAACCCCGGCGTTAGAAACACAGACATTACACATTTGGCTACATGGGTTTTAATCTCCAATTTGGAACTGATATTACATAAATGCAACAAAACACTTTGATAGTTGAACTAGCTCTCACAGTATTGACTGTCAACTCTGATAACCAGTCACAAGTTTGTTTTATCGTAGCTAACTGCCATATAAGCATTCCTGTTTGTGACACATTGTGTGAAATAAAATTAAATTAAAAAAAAAAACAAGCATTCCAGACCCTTTTTCACGTACAACGTAAACACGATGCTGTATATATTTCCAGGAGGGCTCTTCATCATTAGATTTTTTTTTACATCATAACCCAGCACTTTTTTTTTCAGTTGCTTAAACAATTCCATGTAAAGTTTAACACAGTTAGGGTTGGAGAATGATCACCCCTCAGCTTGGCGCAGGAGTTAGAGCGTCGGGGGCTTGAGACCGTACTTCCTGGCAACCTCCGTCTGGGCGTACGCGGCGTCGCACAGCGAGTACAAGTGCGCCATCTCCATCTCCGACTTGGCCAGGTTGATGGCCTTGTTGAACATCTCTATCGCTTTGTCCAGATTGCCCCTGAAAGGAAGTTACCATTTGGATGTTTTTCACCCCATCAAGAAAAGTTTGGATTAACACCAAAGACAAAAAAAACAAACAAAAACGAATAAAGTCAGCTGGATGGCCTCACCTTTGAACTTCGATTGTTCCCATTGTTTCGTACGCAAAGTCGCATTTGTTGTCAATCTCGATGGCTTTGCTGATGAGGTCCAGACCCAAGTCCAGGTCTTGCTTCCACTGGAGCTGTAATAATCTGTGGAAAACGGGGATGAAGATTTATAGCACACTTCGCACACCTTTTTCAGAGCCTCGCTGAAATCAAATCAGATCCATTTTACGACTGCTAACTGCGTTGTATTAGTAGCTTACTTGAGATTGATTAGTAAAGAGTATTTATTAGTTTTGTGGGAGAAGTGCCTTCACAAAATAGATGTCTTAAAGTATTCTTGAGAGTTGGGATTCTTTGTTGATTATTTTGAAATCAAAGCAATTAACTTCACAGATTAATATTTTTGATTGACACACAGCACATTCATTCAAATTAGTCTTAGAGAAAAAAGTACAAGTGTATCGAATTTAAGCAAATAGATCCTCAATTGTCAGTCTTACCCTTTGTGGACATATGTAGTGGCGTTATCTGGTTCCAGTTCAATACACTTGTCGTACATCTCGTCCGCTTTTCCAAACTGCTGCTGATCGGTCAAAGCCTAAGAAGACGCCATGGAGATGTTCACATTTCGATGTCACGCAGAGAATCAATCAAGTTCCTACCTGAGCGTACAGCGCATAGCCCTCAGCGCACTTGGGGAACTTTCTGATAACGTTCTCAAAGCCATCCATGGCGATCTGGACTTGTGATGGGTTGTTGCCGGTGTACGCTTGTCTGTACTGGAGGACACGGGAATAGCTTTTCATGCAAAGAATTTCACTCAAACATGTGACTAACGCTCATCAAAACTCACCAGAGCAAAGCATTTCTGCGCCTGAGCGAGAGCGGAGTCGGGCCTGAGCAGGATGCACTCGTCAAAGTCCCCCACGGCTTCGTCCACCTGGTCCAGCAGGATCTTCAGCTGCACGAAATGATACAAGATCGCTTCAGGAAGAGCTTTCATTCTACTACTCTCGTGTGATGGATATCAAATATATGGAATGGAAAATAAAAGGGCTTCCCATTGCGTTGCCCCAACCGAACCCGTACCTGCCCCCTGTGGTGGTACACGTCGGGGTTGCGCGTGTCGATGTCCGCCGCCATGTTGAAGTCCTGCGTGGAGAGCATGGGCTGCTGCTGTTGCATGTACATGCTCCCGCGCTTGATGAGGGCGTTGGCGCGCAGCTTTTCAAGAAAACATAACATATTAAGAATATACGGGGGGGGCCTCTCATGCCAAATTTTTGTGTTCTCCATTCTTACCTGCAAAAAAATATGCGCGCGCATATATGTATCTAAAAATCAAGGTTGCAATGTTAGCGACTTGATAAAGCGGCCGTACCTTGACATTGGCCTCCTGCTTGTTGATGACGCGGTCCAAGTCGGGCTGAGCCGCGGTGGCGTTGCCGATCAGCAGGTAGAAGGTGGCGCGCAGCAACAGCGCCTCGGCAGTGTAGCGGCCTTCCGAGTCCACCTCCTTGGTGCACTCGCTGATTATCTTGTCGTAGTTCTCCTCCTCCATGAAGTGCTTGGCCTTCAGGTAGCCCGAGCTGAGGGGGTGCAAGGCGAGAATCAGGCCAAATTAAAGCATTTTTTTTTTTTTTTGGAGCTAGCCAATCAGGAAGCTTGCTAAAGCTGTTGCCATCCCCTCAAGAAGGAGCAGATCATCTTCCCTCGTACCTCGCTGTGACCTCTGAGGCCTCGCCCTCCTTGTCCTTGTCCTCGTCCTTTTTCTCGCCCTTCTGCAGCGGTTGAGAGATGATGTCATCGGTGAAGGAACCGAAGTAGGACTTGATGAACTGAGGGGAAGGCATCATCGGCTCACGGTTCTAGAACAGATAGAAAATGGTTACTTTCCCTGTACACGCGTTCGTTTTTACGAAGCAAATGCTCAGTTCCAGCCACTAGGTGTCACTATTTCTTCCTGTCACATGACCTTTTTTCTGGCTCTCTATCACCTGTTGGCAAATATAAAAATTTAAGTCAAAAATATATTTTGGGGATTTTAAAAGAAACATTTAATTTTTTTATGTAACATTTTAATCCAAAAGGTAAATCCTTTTAATTACTCATTTTAATTTTTGATAGCATTTTTTTGTAATTCTTGAAATGTTATTTTAATCAAGTAACAAACTGGTTAAACTCTTGTGCAGGGTTGGAGTTTTGTTATACATCACCAGAACCATTAAAATTTTTTATGATAGCAACAATGAGCTAATAAACTCATTTAAATGTTACAATGTTCCGTGTTTTGGAAGTTCACGTAATTTCTTGTGGGGAAAGTACCTACCTTGTATTTGTCTTTGGCCTTCTCCTTCCCCAGCTGCTTGAGCACCTTGTCTGCCAGCAGCATGCTCTGCTGGTTCTGGAAGGCCTCCAAGATACACACGGCAGTGACGTCTGATGGAAATAACGCCATAATAGCAACCATGAATGCGCCGCAATCTTTCATGTTACATACAGTGAACCCCCGTTTCACTGTCACAATTTTTTTTTTTCAATTTTACCCGTCTCACACACACTTTAAAAATGTTTTAAAATTAAATGCGTTCAAAGTATAATTTATCAAGTAGTGGGCGACATTTCTTGAGATGGAGAAACTGAAAGGAAGATACTCAGACTTGGATATTTATACAGGAACGATTTACCACGACGTTTGAGAGCCATTGTTGTAGTCACTAAAAAGTAGCAATTCCTCCTCACCTTCAAGACATTCCTTCTTGTTGTCCAGCTTCTCCAGAGCTTTGGCCCGCCTGAAAAGAGCCTTGACATAGCGCGGGTTGAGCTTCACAGCCTGTGAGCAGTCCTGCACCACTTCGGTCCATTTCAGCTGTGGGAAAAGCAAACCACTGGCCATGAAACATGCCTCAAAAATTGAGTGTTAAAAGACACGCAATTTTTATGTATTTTTTTTTTTAAAGTGGAACTAGGCATGGGTTGATATTAGATTCTGACTGTGAGCAAAAATATGGTATTGCGGCATTAAAATTCCAGCTCTAATTTTTTTTTTTTTTAAATTTGGGTAAACTGAATCAGCACAAATTTTCAAATAAGTTGCATTTTTTTTGTCATATGGTTATCGTCATATTTGTCCAAGTACACTTGACACTTGGCATGGGCCAATTACTGGTATGACAATTTACCATGGTTTTTAAAAGTCATTGTTTTCAATAAATGACAATACAGTGTCGCTGGTAATGACCTCTCTTTCTTTGAGGGAAACTCTAACCCAACATTATTGGCTGCAGGCATAGTGGAATAAACGAGCCGCCACTTTGAAGTGAATTGCCTCCACCCAACTTTTTTTTTTTCTCCTTCTTGGTGAGCACAAAGTGGAGGCGTGAGGCGTGGTGGAGGGGAGGCAGTTAGATGAAAGCAATCCAGTTACTACGGAAGCATAGAACTGCCAATGTGGAGTACACATTTTTGACTGGCTCTGTGGCTCTAAAGTATTTGCAAATACGGGATCCAAGTAGACACAAGTCAATAGCTCATGGCATTATGGGGAAAAATGTTGATAACATTTCGCCTAATTGCAAACTTGTGAAATGGGGGGGGGGGGGGGGGGGGATTGTGCCAGCGTGTACTAGTTAGCCCCAAGTACAACATGTGAAGCCTAAGGGTCTGTTCTAAAGACAGACTAAAGAACTCATTGCAAGTTTAGTTGAGTGTGGCGCCAACCTGCTGCTCGTAGGCCGCCGCTCGGTTCTGGTAGAACGTTGACAGGTCGCTTTTTTGCTCGGTGGGGCAGAGCGCGATGGCCTCGGTGTAACATTGGATGGCATTGTCAAACTTGGCTGCCTTGAAGTATTTGTTGCCTTTGTTCTTTGCTGCTTGGGCCCGATCCAAAGGGCTCTAGAGGGAAGGAACAGAGGGGCAGGTATGATTTTAGGTTGAAATAACAGTCGCAGTGCACTGAACCCCTACAATATTCGCCTTTCGCCATTCATAAATTATTATTTTTTTAATCCAGTACTTCTCTCTTTGCAGAAAATATTGTCAATTCACAGTTTTTTGTGTTCAGGCCAAAGTAATGTATTACTTTGACAGCATATAGTGGAATAGTGGGCTTGTTTAACTCATGTAACATGGGTTCAAGATTTTTAGACATGCCAGATTTGTTGCGTTGGTGCCTTGCGCTCCCCACTGTTTTAAGAACTTTGCCTCAATCTTGTGGCGTCAATGCACAATGACAAACACCTTCTAGGGAAGCAGCAATTAGTTGCGGACTTTCGCTATTTGCAGCAGGGCTTGGTTCTTATCACCTTGGAAATAGCAAGGGCTTATACTGTCTGGAAAGGAAACGACGACAAACAAATTAACTCATACTGAGAAAATCGTTAATGTATTAACCCAAAAGCTGACACAGACACACTGCTATGTCAAGTAAGACACTCCCCCCCCCCCCCCCAAGTACTGAAAGTGGAGTTTCAGAGCATATACACAACTAGTAAATCTTCACATTAATCAGTAACCAAGAAGCACCGTAGTGCTCACTTAAAAAAAAGAAGGAAAAAAAAAAAGAGTTGGTCATTCTGAAACTATTTGATAGTGACAGCCCTTATTAAGACGTACAGTTATGGCATCAAGACTAGTAGTTATTGGTATCCTGCATATGAATTACTATTACTAGTCCACACAGTGGACAAAAAGAGCAGTTTTACATCACTAGTAACATGCGGTTCCCCGAGAATGTCAATTTGCGTAGAGAGGAAAAAGAGCCTTCTCGTAGATAATTCTTAAGGTAAACACGCAGGGTAAAACGAATAATGCAACTAATCTGTCAGATTCTAGGAAACACTTAACTTAAATTCCATATTTTATTAATATGTCAATCAACTGAGCGTAACATACATTATACGTGTTAAAAGTAGGTTCTAATAAAGCCCATCGTTATCATGGCTAAACATTAGCAGCCAGGCAAGTTTCTGGTAGCATTAGCACATTAGCGCATTCCCATTGGTTTAATCGAGTAGGAAAGACCGAGTGCGCGTGGCCTCCCTAGCCGGAGGGTAGCTGTCACTGGCAGGTGCCCTTGGGTCCGCGTCACCTCCGCGGCAATGACGCACCCGCGGCCGGAGAAGCCACCCACAAGGGCCGCGGCGCGCTTCAACCCTAGCGGTGGTGCCAAATGAAAACACCGTCAGGTTAATTCGCCGAGCGGTACCATGTTGTCCAGTCCCTGGTTGGCTCGCGAGGCGCTGTCTTGGCCCTGCTCCGGACTGGCGCTGCCTTCGGGTGTTATCCGTTCGCCGCTGCCTTTCCCCGGTCGTCCCTTCGCCCTGCTGCGGTTCCACAGGTACACGGCTCCCACTCCGAGAACGATGGGAGCGCCGACCAGCAGAGCCAGCTGCCAACGAGGGAGTCCGGTGCCGGACTGCGGCTCGACTGGCTTGGAGGCAGCCATGATGAGCAGCACAAGTTCGGCGAGCGAGCTAGCTTGTTAGCAGCTCGGCGCCAGTCGTTTCTTCTTCGCGTGCTGCGCGCAACGTGATGAATCATGGGATGTCTGCTGATGGGAGTTGGAGTTTTTAATAGCGTCATCTGTAGTCCGAGCACGCTTCCAAGAAAGTCAGGCCAATCGCAGAGCTTCTTTTTTGTTTTGTTGTACATTGAAATCGAAACCTTCATTTGAAACCAGCTCCAGTCTTGTTTAGTTTGCGTGTTATGAAATGTGTAATCCCAAAAGAAGATTAGGGTAATCTGATGTTTCTCCACATGGAATAAAAGGTACCTTGGAGGAGTCACACAAACCAGATTGTGTAAGAGAATATCTTGTTATGGACACAATCAGCGACTCAGTCTTAAACCAGATCAAACTTTGTACATAGCCCTTTTCAGAATGTTTGTGAACATTTTGTAATATTCTCAAGAATCAGTCTAGTATTTTTTTTTCGTCTACGTAATATACAGCTCAGCACACAAGCAGTATCCACTCACATCATTTCTTCTCGTCTTCTTTGCTCTTTTTTGATAATTCAAAGTAATCTTTTTACGTGATCCCCCAAAGTGTTCAGACTGAGACACAATTGGATCCTCTATAACACAGGTGTCAAACTCAAGGCCCTGGGGCCAATTCTGGCCCATGACCTCATTTTATGTGGCCCGCAAAGTTAAAATCATGTTCGTCAACTTCCTGTTTCAGAATATTACATCCTATTTATGCTAATCCAAGTCTCCTAAATATTATGAAGTCATTTCATCTCGAACGCCTCTTCATCACACATACAGTATTAATTTGAAGCCTGATGGGGTTGACTGTAGCTGACTTTGACGAGTAGCGAGCGGCGGTCACAGGGCGAGGACAAATGGCCGCGGGCAAAAAAACATTGAGTGGCGTCCAGACATTGCAGGGCGCAGCTCCCAAATGGAACAGAGTGTAGTTGGCAAAGACTCAAACACACACACACACACCCCCACCCACCCCCCCACACACACAAACATAATGCTAACCTATAAACCAAAAATATTAAGATTCTATTCCGCTGCATACTGCTTGGCCTCGAGTAAGGTTTTTAAATAAAATAAATTAAATGAACAATTCATGGAATTTTGCATCACACAAAACAAACACACACACACAAAGAAGTGTTATGAGCTGATGTTTTGTTGTCCCACATACCAGGACCACGGAGCACTCCATAATTATTGACATGTTTGATGCACTCATGGAAAGTATGGGCACAGTGTCGAGGTGCCCTGGGGGGGATTTCCTGACTGGAATGGAATGGAAAGGGTTCCGAAAACAAAACACTCTCATCCTCAGTCTCTCTGTAGTGAACACTCTCCTCCACGCCACGGTAAATAGATTAAAAGGGATTGTGCCGGGTTATTTCAGGATGGCCCGGGAATAGTCCGTCAGGCGCTCGCTGGGTCAGTCAGGATTTCAGTGCCGCAGCATCCCGTTGTTGTGAGCCGGCATGTCGTTGAGGCTCCTGCCCGCCATCATCATGGACGACGAGGACGATGACGGCAACTTTACCAAGTGGATGAGCAGCTACTGGGGCCATGGTGCCGAAGGATGCGGTGGAGGTGGAGGAGGAGGACACACGCGTGAAAGGAAGCGAAGTTTTCGGAGGCCCGCCAAGACAAGAGTTGATCGACGAGCGTCGCTCCCCACTGTAGTAAGAACGATACGTTGGTTTATGAATGAAAGCGCTTCATGCGCAGGGTGTCGGGTAATCTTGGCTTTAAACGCTTCTGTGAACCTCTAACTCCACTTTAAAACTGTACTTTGAAAATGAAACCCTAATTTGAAACCCCGACCCAGGTGTGAAATCCTTAATTTAACAACCTAGCCCTTGTTTCAGACATTTAAAATCCAAAACGCTTTGCCTAAATTTGAAACCTAAATTTGAAAGCCTGCTTTGATCCCCTAACACTGACTTCAAACCCAATTTAGAAATTTTAACCCAGAACTGAAACAGTAGTTCCAATCCCTAACATAAAACTCCTTCATCTTGTTTTAAACGCAAAAATAATTTAAGTTTTAAAACCATTTTAGCAACATTGACTCCAATTCAGATGTTAGGATCAGATTATTGTTGTTGTGTAAATGATCAGCGCTTCCATTCTTAGGAAAGATTAGCTCGGTTTACCCACGACAAGCTTCTCACATTCAAGCGGCAAATATTACACAACATTTATGTGACAGACATAGTTCACATGATGGCTAATTAATTGACTTTTCCGTGGCTGGGATTAGCGTAAATATGTTCTTTTGACGCTGAAATTGACAGCATGTCCTTGACTTTTCAGATCGCCATTTACTGAACCTAAATTCGCGGTGATGATGTAATCAGTAAAACACATACCTACATGTTTTTCTACATGTGATTCTCAATTTGTCCCACTGACATTTGCTTTGTAGTCGACTCGGCACTATCTAACTGGGAAAAAAACAGCCAGCATTAGCGCTTCCGAATGTAGCGCTGATATTAGCAAGTAAGCTAGCCATTGTGTTTCGCTAAATTACTTAAAGACAACACAGTCGAACATTTTATACATAGCTGAGAGACTTCCACAAACTGTGCGATGGAAGTTCGCATCCAAGTCTGTCTTGTCACTTTCGGCATTTCTACACCGTCAAGCGGTCTTGCTCGCTTGTCTGTACAATTATCTGTGGATTAAGTTAGATTTTTTTGTTGTTGTTTGTTGTTTTTATTGGGTTATATTTGGCAGAAAAACTCTAAACATCTGCTCATTTTGTCTGATTATTTTAGCAAAAGATAATGACTAGCCTGCTAGCTAAAGTTGCCGCTACACTTTCGATCCTTTTCATTGTCAAAAGAGCATTTCTGTGCCATTGAAAGGACATTTAATTAGCTCGTTTCTCAATGATAATTTTAACTACTCTATGTCTGAATCATTTTAAAAACAGAAGAGAGTTTCTGCTGAAGAGGAGTGTACAAAAGTTGAAAAAATAGGAGTCTGGAGTGTTTTCAGTGCAGTGAAATGACCATAGGCAGGTATCTCAATCAAGATATGTTTGAATTTTTTTAATCAACTTCCACAAAAATTCCAATTGGCATTCTGTCTCCTGTCCAAGTATCTTTTGTAACATCTTATTTTCAAAATACATTTCACGCATTCAAACTACGGTGGTAGAGAAGAAGAATCATTCAAGCTTTTTATCTTGTTTTCTCAACTACTCAGCCTTGGTTAATTAATATAAAAGGGTTTAACGTGGGGTTGAATTGACGAGTTGGCACGTCGGCATCACCACTACACTGTGTTTACAGCTTAAAGTCGATTGATTAATTGCCATTTACGTGTTTTGGAATAAACAACATGGCCACCTTGCAGAAACAATCAGATCAAGTCTATCCTAAAAAAAAAAAAAAAATCTAAAAAGGAAACGCACACCCGAAATCCTCATGTGGGGCTAATAAAACCAAGGACCAACAACTGAAAAAAAAATAAAATTGACGACCTCATCGATTAATCAACGTTGACTCAACTATCATCTCCTGAAATGAAATAATAACTCAATCGGTTATCTTTCCTTGACAGTCCCAACTTGACGCCATGAAGTTGAACCGGTTGCACGCAGCCACCATGGCGCCCGCGCCGAGCCACGCCAAGAGCCGAGAGCAGAAGGGGGAGGTCAGACCTCACCAGAGGGCCCGGCGGACATCCTCGGACGACAACGGACGCGCCAAGTCGGCCGTCCCGGAGAACCGCATCGGCACCATCCCGGAGCTGACCGAATCGTTCCAAAAGAGGCTTTGTCTTCAAGATAAATGCGACATGTCCCTGGTGGGTTGGACTTCAGAATTTGAAAGACCTCTTTGAAATCTTAACCAAGACTTGAAAATGTCATCCGTGTTTGACACCCTACTTGGAAATAATAACACTGTCTTGAAACCCAAATCTGAGAACCTTATTTGTGATCACAACTCCAGTTTGAAACCAGAGTTTGCGTTTTGCAAAGTTGTGTTTTGTTTTTCCAGAATGACGATCCTAAATTGTGTCTGCTGTGTCATGACAACATGTACAAAAGTGGTGGGGGCCTTCAAGAGCTGCACTGCGCTCACACCTTCCACAAGGAGGTAAATATTCACAAAAGCTTTCCAAAACCAAACCCCATTCCGCAAGTAGGCTCATCACATTCGTGGGCCGGACTAAAATCAACTTCCAGCTTTTGTTAATCGAACCCTTTTTAAAATTTTGTCACTCCTCCCTCCCCCATGCCACGCCCCCCAAAACATGAGCTCTGCATGCGTTGCATGACGTCACCCGCTTTGAAAACAATCCCTCTGACGAATCTGCTTTGGGACGGAAGGCCGCTCGCAGGTCCGAGCCGTGTGGCGACACGGCGGCGGCCTGCCTGGCCAGGAGACTCCTGAGCGACAGGAGGAGGTCGGCGGATGAAGTAGGCGCCATCACTGCGGAAAAACAGCAGCAGCAGCAGTACACGTTCCGACGGCAGCTTTCCCTGCGCAGGCATCGCTAAACTTTGGCCTGAACTCGACATTGTCGATTTTTCAGTGGCGGGTTATCGCATCGCAAAACTAAAAAACAAAACTCAAACACCCACTCACATGTACTAGCACACCACTGTGTATATTTTTTCCGATTCTTTTTTCTCTTTCATGAAATGTAATGCTTGTCAATTGTCTTTAAAAATGAGTGCTCCTCTGCCATTCACCCCTTAAGCAATATTTAAGTGCTGTGAAAATGAAAAAGAAACTGCTTGACCTTAACAGTATGTAGTGACACCTCAAAATTGCCACACCCGACCGTCGATTTGGCAAGGCATGCACGCAGAGCACATGCTCCACTAGGTTATCTTCACTATCAATAACAATGCCTACATTTTTTCCCCACAATGTGTTTCAGTGCATGGAGCAGTGGCTGTGGAAGAAACAAACATGTCCCACGTGTCGTGTCATGGTGTCCATGCCCAAGCCCCTCTACTGGTCCTCGTCCCGCCTCAAAGTCCCATAATAGTCTCTCAGCTTTCGTAACGCGCCTGCATGTTAACTTGCTCCACGACTCCACCGTCCCTCTGCATGAACTCCTCCCTGCCTCCATAAAGATTGGACAGTGAAGCCTGGCACTCTTGCAAATTCATTATTTGTTGTTTTTGGAGGAGAACCCATCTTGTTATTTGCTGAAAAAAAATAGTTGTTCAGGCTCAATCTAGCAGACTTTCTGACTAAGTTGTGTGGTTGTCTTAATTACACGAATCGTATTTACTTTTTCACGTTTACTTTGACAGTAAACTTAAATTGTGAGTGGCAATTGACAGCTTAAAACCTCCTTTTTGAAGGATTGTTCATCATCTGCCACAAAGTATGAATTCCAAATGTTGATACTGTAGTTTTTGTGGGTAGTCATAGAGTGAATGATTCCCAACACAGCCCAAGAGGGACAACTATTAGTAAGTTATATTATTGTTTTAAAATAATAGTTTCTGTGTATTGTTGTTATGTGTGTAATTGTATTGATTTTTGTTTTTAAATAAATGCAATTTGATTCATAATGATCGCCTTATTAATGATTCCCCCCATTCAATTATTGAACAGGTGTCACCTTCAGGAACCCCTCGTTTTTCTGTAAACTATCCCGCCCTACGCGCCAACTACCTGCTTATTAGTCAAACAAATGCCTCATTTTGAGTCAAACGGCTGTGGGGAGGTGCCTTGGTGGACGAAGAACTCCCCCGGCTGCTGCTGTGTACGTGCTGCAGACCTCGTCTACGGTCGGTTCGACTCGACAGTAAGGAAAGATGCGGGTTCGATTTTTTTTCGTCGAGCAGGCGGAGTAAAAGTGCACACGTGGAAACCCGAGATTGACAAGCGTTTTGGCCAATGGGAGCTCGCAAAGGTGACGTCAGCTGACCCGTGCCAACCAATGACAATGCTTGAGAGGGAAAATGGGGAAAAAAGATGTGAAACGGTTCTGAGGCGACGAGGATTTTGAGCCAGTCTCCGTCTACTTCGATGAGGAGGTTTAGTCAAATGATGGAAAATTCAATATCTTTTGATTTTTATCTTAACTAACTTTTTCTTTTCGAAATATCCAGCGACAAAGCTGCTTTGGGTAAGATACCCCCCGACCCCTCCTCCTCATTTTCCACTATTTAGGATGGAGTTGTTTTTGCTCGGAAAAAAAAGATATATCCTAGAAAACTCCCCCCCACACAACTTTCCGACTTCCGGCTAAACTTTCTAGTGATAAATATGTCTTTTTTTTTTTTTTTTTTTTTTACAAAACCCATACAAGAAATGACGACATTCACTTTATGTAATACAATAAATTCTAGCTCAATTAAATGACCATTTATTTTCCTTTTTTCACCACGATTTTCTCATAATTTCCTTAAATTAAAAAGGTCTAACGATTGATAAAGATCGATTGACTTTCTGCACACTTTTACCAATTAAAAACTGCAATAAATTGACAGTGTGAGTCAGAAAGATATTTATCTGCATGCAAAGAGGTGCGATGCCATTATTGCAGGAAATCTATTAATCCATACAAGTCTTAGAAGATTTATATAAAACAGTATTAAAAAGTTATACACTTCTCACACAAACAACCACATGTAATCTTATTAATATACACAGAACCTTGTTTAATTTTTATAAACACATTGTAAATGCATTTTACCGCAAACAAATTGCAGGTATAAAATTTATATTTTTAAAAATCAATTTGTATTAGTTGCATTGACCTTTAATAGGTGGTGTGTGACTGCATGTGAGTGTCTGGGTGATTTTAATGCTAATGTTTTTGGAGTTGGGGGTTGTTTGAATGTATCTTTGTTTTATATTGTAATGTATTGCCATTTCATTTGGCAACATACTTTAATTCAATTTATTTTCATGGCTGATGTTCATTTACATTTTCACAATTAACCAAGAATCCCCAACACTATTCAGTATTTATTTTTAACCCGCACTCCTGCCTTGATTGGCTTAGAGGGGTTGCCATGGCGACGGTGTTGTCATGCCCATCCTGGAGTGGTCTCGCCCAGGAACAAATGTCTACTCATGTTTGAGTGTCCTCTCTTTCAAATGGCGATCGACTGTTTGATCGCCACCCACTATACAATTGTAATCATAATAATTATTTTGCGAGATTTCCACCTTTTACACCAATGCCTTTTCAATAAGCTATTTCAGCCTTTTTGCCCTATAAACCAGCTATGCGAACACAGTAGAACGGCTCTGTTTTACCGCACATAATGGATGTGTACTGATTAAGAATGTTCAATCCAGGGGGATCATCATGGGAAGCTTCAAAGGCCATGCGCTTCCCGGGAGCATCTTCCTACTGGGTGGCCTCTGGTGGACGGCCAAGTACTCATTGTGGCACGCCACCCGCCGAAACAAGAACATCGGTTCTACCCGGCTGAGCAGCAGAGCGGCGCAACGCCGCCTGGAGATCGTAGAAAGCTCGGTGCTCCTTTTCTTCTCGTTAGTGGGTGAGCGCAAGCTGGTTATATCACGCCGCATTCGCTCTGTGAGTCACCACCGTTTTTTTGTCGTCCAGGGATGCTAGCGGAGCAGTTCTTGGCAGACGGGCCGAGACTCAAGCTGTATGACTTTGCAGAAAACCAATGGAAAGACCTGATGAACTGGCAACACGCCACCATGTATCTCTTCTTCGGCCTGGCGGGATGCGTGTCCCTCATAGTGCACACCACCGAGGCCGCGCCCCTCGCCCTCGACAGAATGATGATGGCTATCGCCTTCTTTAATGAAGGTTAGACATTCATGATTCGGGATGCACGGAAATGAGCTCAAACTTAGGAAAAGTATTCCAGAGAGCACGTCAGAGCGCACCCACAAATGATTTGTTGTTCTTGTAGGGTTCCTCTTTCTCTATCACCTCCACGGTCGGACCATGCTGGACGTGCACTTGCACATGCTGCTGCTCTACGCAGTCTTCGGGGGAGCCCTTGTGGTCTTCCTGGAGCTTTTCCACAGAGGCAACATCCTACTGGAGCTGCTGCGCTGCGCCCTGACGTTGCTACAGGGCAGCTGGTTCTGGCAGGTGAGGAGGGTTAAGCAAATGCCAATTGTGTTGAATAGCATCAGATAAAATGAGCGCGCGCAGTAAATTACTTCGAGTAGGTTCTCATGCTTGGGGCGCAAGTGCGTCACTGAGCTCTGATTTAGCCAAAGCCAAAAAGTCCAGCCAACTGGGAAGATGAAAAAGAATTTAAAAGTGATGTCTCAATAATTCAAACTTGTTCTCAGTCTTTAAGAATTGTCTTCAAACATATTCAATGGCTTTAGAAACAAATTACAAAAATGACCTGACGGACTCTTTAATCATTCACTGCCATTGACGGATATAGCAGTCAAAAAGTAATTTTATTTTACCAAGGCTGGCAGTGAATGGGTTAAGTAAACGTACAAATACTGTATAAAACATTTCACTCGCTGTTGACTGTCGTGCTACAATTTTTTTTATGTTGCGTCATTATCAACGAGCCTATTTTGACAAAAAAGGAGTAGAAAGAACAGAAAAAGTCTAATACTCAAGTATTGAACAGAAACCCTAAAAAAAAAATAATCTACCGAAGTACAGTGATAAAACATTTGTACTTTTTGTTTGTCTCGCCACTGATCCCAGCAGAGATGCATGTGCGTCGCTAAGCAACAACCCCACTTTCCTCTCTTGTGTCTACATCTCAGATTGGCTACGTGCTGTACCCTCCCAGTGGTGCCCAGTGGGACCCCAAGGACCACAACAATATGATGTTCATCACCATGTGCTACTCGTGGCACCTCGCCTTCATCATGCTCGGCGTTGGCGCACTCTACTGCCTGGTTAGCTGGTGAGGATTACACCCGGTATCACGTTTTGTGCGGATAGCAATGGACAGACAAGTGTTAGAATTAGGGCCCGACGAGGCCGATATTTGATCCGATGACGGATTAATATAAATATATAATATAAAATAAAATAACTTATTTTTGGGGCCCTTAATACTTAAAAAAAATTAATTCATCCAACATTTGAAATGTTTTCTGTCATCTTTTGCTAGCGCCGTTCGCTCGCGGCTAAAGAAGACGCCACCGGTGGAAATGGGCCTGCTGAAGCGGAGCGACAAAGATCCCGAGTCTGAGGACGACGTGGTGTGACGTCGACCCCCGCCACTGTGGTGCCTAAAATCAGGGATGGAGACCTTTGATGTGCGAGAACAATCATCACTGCCATTTTGTATTATTCCGCCTCCTCTAACTGCCTCTAGTAGCGTGTACTCTCAGGGCCCATAACGACAGTATCCATAGTAGCTTGCTAAATTGTGCTTGCTATATTTAGAGTATTTGCAGGGTTTGCCAAATTGTTTTCATTTCATGTCATGACACGTGAGCATTTTCATGTCGTATTCAGTCTTGAATAAACACACTTCTATTTATGTTCCGACGAAAGTGTTAAGTAATAACGACAGTATGTATTTAATAACGACATGCACTTTACCGCAGTCTCTTAATATTTGTTTGCTTATTGGACAACACTAATAAAAATACATTGTCTAAATGTGCTTGGATTTTTTTTTCTCCCCTAAAATGAAAACAAAAAAGGCACAAAGCCGTTCCAATTTACAAAAAGACTCGCATACTCAGCAAGAATGTTCTCGCCTACGTTCTTAGGAAGAGTTTACAATATTGGACTGAAGTTCTTCATATTGAGAAACGGTCTTTGTCTGTCAAAGGCTGATCAGTTTTGCTTTATTTTACCTTTATTTTTATTTTTTTTTACACATGACCCAAAATGTTGTAATTTCAGCAATATATATAAAAGACCACTAGGTGGCAGTGTTGCTCCTGCAAACACCCCCCCCTCGTGCTCGCCATTAAATGTGGGACGTAGCTTTACTTTTGAGTTTTATTGGATTTCATTATCCAGCCACAATAAGAGCGTCAATCAGAAATGATACAGTGGCGTTGAAACTTGATTTTGATTAGATTTCTTTGCACTGACGTGTGAGCAAAGACATTAACATACCACCAATGTATTATAGCAGGGAACTCACTTCACAACAACTGTTTGGAAAACAATCAATTCTTCAAAAATATTTCGTTATTGTCATTTTTTAAAAATAATTTTGGAGATTGGTGCCATTTTTAGGGGGACTCGAGCACTTGAACCACCCCAAAATAATAAAAAAAAATAATAAATAGCCTATGCACGTGCCTGCTCAATCACATCAATTTTAAACGCCGAGTCATGCTTCTGTCCGGTTGCCATGACAACGACAAGACCCGGTTTCTGTTAAAAGTGACACTTCCGCTCTGACTGCCTCTGTCTCAGGTGAGCGAGTGGTGACGTCATCCAGCCGCTCAGGTAGGTCACGCCGAGCCGCACGGGGAAATACTCTCAACTTTCCACCAGCATTTCAAGAAGAAAACACAAGAAGTAAACTCCCAACTTGGTTATGGATAAACTCAAATCGGTTTTGAGCGGCGACGAATCGCGCAGGGATGACCGAACGATTTTAGAGGTAAGCAAATGCAGATTTATTTGCGGGGCCTGTCGATTTGATTGCTAAGTGCCTCGTTTGTTTGTGCAGTCTGTGAACGAGGCATCCACGCTTGGCTGGGGGACACGCGTGAAAGGTTTCATCGCGTGTTTTGTGATCGGAGGAGCGTGCGCCATTCTCGTAAGACTCACACGGAAACCAGGGGACATTTTGTTGGCGAGGAAAAAAAAAAAAAGAAAGGAAGGAGAGTGCAGGCTTGTTGTCGTTTTACTGGTTCGTCTCGCTCTCGGGAATGTTGCTGATGTTTTGAGTTTAATGCAGCTTTGCTACATTGGTCATTAGCATTTGGATGATTTAAAAAAAAAAAAAGTGCATTTTTATCGACTTAATATATATACATTTCAAATCGGCATTTAATTTACGTTAAAATGCAACTTTAATTGTACTGTTTAAATATTGTTTTGTTAATTTTTACCAAGTAGCTAATGAATTCGGACAAATAAGAAATTATGCTCTTACTGTACTCATTTTCTATTTAATTGTACTGACAATGAACGTCAAATGCAAAAGTCTACATCTTTGTATGCATAGATAAATTAGGTCGAAATGTATTTTGAATGAATAATTTTGTGTAATTCACATTATTCAAATTTATTTTGTTTGTAACATGTATTGATTGTATTGTTATATTGCAGATTTTATTGTTATTTTTTAAGGTTAATACAGTCAAGCAAACCAAGATGAAATTCAATGCAAATATGTGAATTATTGTAAAAATCTAAATGCTATGTGCGGTGTATATATTTTGCTTTTATTAAATGTAGTCAATTGTTTTATCTTCATTAAAAATACTAAAACATACTGAATGAATGAAATATTGGAATGGTCTTCACTTTTTGCACGATTTTCAACTATTCTATTTTTTTTTTTAATCTTTATACATAATGAACCAAAATATTACAAAACTGCACTAATCATTTTTCATAAATCTGCCAAATTTATTTACATTTATTAATTTTTCTGCAGTTTTCAAATACAATTTGCATTGTGTGTGTTTCCAGGGGGTGTGTTTACTTTTCCTCCCCAGGATCGGCCTCATCCTCTTCATCGTGTTTTACACTTTTGGCAACATTTGTGCCCTGTGCAGGTTAGTACGAGTCCCACTGGTTGATCATTTTTAGTCATTATTTATATACAAAAGGCATACGGTGAATATAAAAGTCTACACGCGGCTGTTCAAATGCCAGGTTGTAGTAGGAAAGAGACCAATATGAATACAAAACTTTTTTTTTGGACTGTAAGCTGTTCAACTCAATTCAATTAAAAAAGAAATCTTGACAGTGGAAGTAAAAATAAAGAATTGTAATGTGGTTTCACAAGTGTTGACACCCTTTTAAAACTGGACATGTGTCTGTGTTGTGAACTAATCACATTCGAACTCATTACATGGGGCTCGGCACGCACCTGCCACCATTTAAAGAGCCTCTGATTAAGCCCAAATAAAATTAAGATATTCACATATTTTGATCTCTAGCTGAAACCTGAAGGCTTTGTGCCAATTGACTGCTCTTTGGAACTGTTCATAATTCCATCCGGATTGACTAAGTCCTCAGTTCTGGCAGGAGTATAATGAGCAATGTTGTGTAAAGAGGGTGTGCACACTTATGCAATCACATTATTTTAACTATCCAACTCTATTATTTTTCTATCTTGTAGATGTCACATTTTAAAGGTGGACAATTTCTCAAATAACATAGCTTCATCTTTTTTTTTTAACTATCACAAAAACCTCGAACATGAAGAGGACTATAAAGCTGTATGATTGTTTGTGTCACGCAAGTACCATGTTCCTGATGGGCCCCGTGAAGCAGCTGAAGAGGATGTGTGACAAAACCAGAGCACTAGCCACCACCATCATGATTGTGAGCATATGCACACACCCAAAAAAGAAAAACAAGGACACAACTCCTAACTTACTCCTAACATACCCCTAAATTTTTGTTAGGGTGTCCAGCCCATGGGAATGGAACACGTCGATACAATTCTTCAATAAAATTGTTGTTTCTAATTTTGTCCATTGGAGTGTGCAGTGTAGTGTGTCTGCAAGTACTTGAGGTCAAATAGGGTTAAATATGGCCCCTGATCTAAAATGAGTTTTTATTCCAGACTTGTCTTGTGTTGACGCTGTGCGCCGCTTTCTGGGTGAGTGACTTACGGAGTCATTATGTCACTGAGACAAACCTTTCACTCAAGTCCACTAGCAATTAATTGTATCTTGTTTGTTCCAGTGGAAAAACTTTGGTCTGGCTTTGTTGTTTGTCATCCTGCAAGTGTTGTCATTTACTTGGTGAGTTTGTCATTCATTCTCAAAATTTGCCTCACATTTACGGACGATGTTGAACTTAAAATGCTGATTTGTTCGCAGGTACAGCCTTTCTTACATCCCGTTTGTCAGGTTTGTCATTTTAACATTACCACTTTCAGTATCTTTTTAAACGTGATGACACTGTATCACATAAAAATGTGAAATTTGTCATGTTATAAGGTGATATTGAACTTTGGTTTTGCCAGGTGTAACAGAAATATGCTTCTGTAGATTTGGTCTAACTTGTTAAAATTACTTTGCAGGGATGCCATCCTGAGGTTGGTGGCCATGTGCATGAAATGAGGCGGCTGCATCTTTTTTTTTTTTTTTTTTTTTTTTTTAAAGGGGCAGGTTTCTCTTTTCCCCTGCTTTTTTTAAACAAATGACCCTGCTTTTTTTTTTTTAAAGAAATTAGAGTGGGGTGCATGTCCATTATGTATATTTTTGATATTGTCAAATGTTCATACACAACTATGCCTTTGGTGTAAGCTGCTGGATTTTGATGTATGTATAGTCTATTTTAAATTAAAACGTGTCAATTTAAATGTTTCTGTTTCATGTTACTGCTATTGTAAAGTGTCACAAATTGTTGTATGCATATAAATAAATTGCAACAATGCCATGCAAGTTTTTGGGCAATCTGAGTTTTAAAATTGTTTTATATGAATTAATTTATTTCCTTTACTATCAATATTAACGTCATTGCGTTATTGTTCAGTCAGGTTTGTATTTTCTTTGGATTTAACTATATTGTGCCATTTGATTATAAAATAAAGAATACAAAAAAAAACGCTTCTTGACCAAGGTAAACAGCCGAATTTGTTTTATTTTCACACCCTGATAGTGAAACATGACGGAATTGTTCAAGGACAACAAAAAGAAAAACAGTTTTGCTGTTTAAATTTGACTTTTCGGATGGAGCCCGGTTCAATGACTTTCTGTGTCACGTGACAGCGGCGGAAGTGTTTGGTCTTTACTTTTTTTTTTTACTTTTGCAACCCCTGATTTGGGAAAACGACTAAATTGTTGCTTGAGGTGTTTAAAAAAAAATACAAAACGGGGCGCCTCGCATCTTTGTGGTTTAAAGCTCCCCCTTGGCAACTTTTCGAGTGTCGCGGGAAGTTTTGAATACCTTCCTGGGTCACGTGACGAAGGCGGAAGTGTCTGACAGGCTTGTCGGGACATGGCGCACAGCAGTCATTTCTTTCTATACACAACAGTTTTTGTTTTAGTCTCTTAAGTGTGGAACTATGACGGATTTACTTCTGAAGATTAAAAATAGCGTGCCGGCCAAAAAGAAGACGCCTTTGACACAGATCGACTTGCAGCGTTGGGGTTTAAAGGGTAACTTTTAGATCGTAACAACTCATCAGGGAGTTATAATGAGTTCATCCATTCGCCAGGAAGCCAACATGGACTTTGGGTCATTGGGAGTGTTTTGGTCTTCCAACAGGGATTCAGTTGAGGGCCTACCAGCTGCGTGGCGTCCAGTGGCTGACTCAGTGCCTTAAGAACCAGGAGGGATGCATTCTGGGGGATGAGATGGGCTTGGGGAAAACTTGTCAGGTTTGAGACATTCAACAAGTTGCTCCGCAATGTTGAGTTTAAATTGCGTTCCATATTGATTTTAAATCGCCATAAGGTGAACTCTGACATGGTCACTGCACAATATTGTTTGTGTCCATGTTCTGTGTTTGTCCCTTCAGACCATCAGCCTGTTGGTGTACATGTCAGGCGCTCTTGATGTCAAAGGTCCATTTTTGGTCCTGAGCCCGCTCTCCGTCATGGAGAATTGGAGGAGTGAGTTGGAACGGTAAAGATGCTCAAGTCCAGTCTAAAAAAATAATCATGCCTGCTTGTAAAAGTCTCAGCATCTGTTTGTGTCTTCCCACCCCTGAAGTTTTGCACCATCTTTGACTGTGCTGTGCTACAAGGGAGACAAAGACAGGCGGCTCGAGATTCAAGGGGACGCGCAGGACTTCCAAGTTCTGCTCACCACATATGAGGTATGTGAGCATGGACAAACGTGTGTGTTAATGCTTCAGTTTTTAAAAAAATCGCCTGCCTTTCAGCTCTGCCTCAATGATGCTTCCTTCCTAGGACGGTGAGTGTCTTCCCTAATAATTAAATTATTGGATTTAAAGTATATTCATTTTTTTTAATCTTACAATTTTATTTTGCACAAGGATTGTTTAGAATCGAGATTGTTGATTATCTTAGCGCAGTGGAGGCAAAACAGAGTGGTATGTTTCAATACTCAATCTTTACCTTAGACATTCAAATTCAAACTCACAAAGCATAGATATGCTCCCATAACAATCCCAAAACATGAGCTGTCGAATTGATGAAGGCCGTCATTCACCAACTTGTCCACTAGATGGCGCCCTCGCTCTCTTTTGTTTTCATCTCCTTGAAACAATTACTTCGGAATAATAATGGAATCGGAATTGCTTTTTATAATATTGAGGCATAACGCTGAGGCGCCCTCCTTTCAGGTTTAAGTGGGAGGTTCTGGTCGTGGATGAGGCTCACCGGCTCAAGAACCAGAACTCTTTGCTGCGCAAGACTCTCATGATGGTACTGGGTGGCATTCTCATCATCTTTTTCATTATTGCTTCCGCTAACGACTCCCCTGTCTAGTTTTCAGTGAGCTTTCGGGTTCTGCTGACCGGCACGCCCATCCAGAACAACCTGCTGGAGCTCTACTCGCTGTTGAGTTTCATTCAGCCTGCCGTCTTCTCGGAGGACGACGTCGACGGCTTCACCCGCTCTTATGCCGATGTGCAGAGCCGACCTGCACTTGGTATGATGTCCATTTTTCCACATCCAGAAAATGGATGGATGCAAGGGCCACTTTAAAAATTGTTGACTCATTTGGTAAACATGGTCGAGTAAAATGGTTACAGTGTATTATAATTTTTTTTTTTTTAGCGGGGACGAAATTTTGTCCAATGATTTTTTTTCTTGTACAGCTACTTAGTTTTCATCAGTTTGAAAATGGTCAGACCCAAACTCATCTCACATAACTCAGCCACTCATTGAGTGGAAGTGAGCACCCAAAACATGCACAACTGCGGAGATACGGTATTTAGTTAAGGATTTTATTTTATATTCCATGACCACCAGGGGACGCTACAGAATTGGTAAAAAAAAAACAAAAAAACCCATTATACTCAGAATGGAAGTAGTGATTAATTCTAAGAATGGAAACGTTAACAGACTCATACATACAGTAATGTTCTAAATATTTAGCTACAAATAATGCTTTTATTTGTTGTATTCTTCTTTTTTTTTTTTTTTTTTTAATCGGGCTCGCAAATGTTTTCCCCGTTTTTTAACAAATCAAACTGTTTTTCCTTATTTCACCCTAATATCAGATTTTTAACCGTACTTTCTTTCGTTAAAATTGTGTTGAAGTATGATCATTGTTTTCAACTTTACAGTACAACGCAGTATCACTCCTATTATTAAATTAATACATTTGAGAACTAAACTATACATACACAAGTGGCTGTCACATATTTTCTGCCCTCAGCTGCCGAGCTCCAGAGCGTGCTGGAGCCCTTCCTGCTCCGCCGGGTCAAGTCGGAGGTGGCGGTGGACCTGCCCAAAAAAATGGAAGTGGTGGTGTACCACGGCATGTCGGCGCTGCAGAAGAAATACTATAAAGCCCTCCTGATGAAGGACGTCGGTGAGTCGTTACCAGCCCATGAAACGCAGAGATCCTGCACAAGAGAAGCAAACACAGCAATTTGACTCATCTGCAGTATGAATACTTTTGATAATCGTCAGCTACGATGAATCTTGACTTTTGATGCATGCATTTGCGTTGCTTTTCTATTTTGTGTTTCTGTAATTGCAAGATAATAGTTGTGTTATTGAAAGCTGGCTTATAATAGACAAGTCACCAAAGCACAGCCTGTCACAAGACTTATCAAATACATGTCGGATAGTGATTAACAACCTACTCATTAATTTAATAATGTGCTTTCAGAGGCTTTTGGCAGTGAAAGCAACAAAACACGTTTGCTTAACATCCTGATTCAGCTAAGGAAGTGCGTGGACCACCCATATCTGTTTGACGGTAAGGAACTTCAGCTCACCTCGGGTGCAACGTCCAAGGTCCCAGTTGCTGATTCAATGCACCCCCCCCATCACCAAGGAGTGGAGCCAGAGCCGTTTGAGATGGGCGAACATCTGGTCGAAGCCAGTGGCAAACTCTACCTTCTTGACGGCATGCTGGCCTACCTGCAGCAAGGGTGCGTGACTTTGTTGCCGCCGATTGGACCGTAGCGGATCGCTCAGATGTTGCGTTGCGTGCACAAAATGCAAAATTAAATACAGGAAGTCCTCAAATTACGACGTACTCCACCCATGGCGTTTCGACTTAACGACAGTCATACCTCGTCCGACGTTTTAGGTTCACACCGGAAGCAAACGTGAGCCGGATCAGAAAAATATCATTAAACAAGAGAAAAAAAAAAAAAAAAGCAACCACAAAGTGAAACTAAATAAAAATATTAAATGAACAAAATAAATAAAATGCACTAAAAATCAAACCATTAATGATATCAACATTCAATAATTAATCGATTAAATTATTAAAAATTCAAGTAAACTGCAATTAAAAATTAAGTGATAAAATTCATTTGATTTAAAAAAAAATTCCACTAGGTAAATAGAAATGCCGTTAAATTTAAAGTCATTAAAGAAATAAAGAAATTGAAGAACATATTCAATAAATGATTCGAAATTCAATTAAATAAAACTACAATTGCAAAAACAAGTTACGTGAGTAACTACAAATGTGTGGGAGGTGGAAGTATGCCTCAAGCAAGTCTCAAGTTACTCTGGAGGAAAAAATAAAATCAAGGAAGTCATCACCAAATTTCAAGCAAGTCAATTCATACAATACTGCTGTCACAACAAATGATTATTTTTTATAATACACTAATTAGTAGTTACACAGTGAAAGGTAAATAAACAATACTGGGATTGGATTAATTACATTGTACTTGAGAAAGTTGCATTTCAAACGCAATTTAACTCCAACTATGCGTTTTTTTCTCTCCCCAACACGCCACTTTGCTTCTTTTGCATTCAGTCCCTTTGCCATGATTTCGGCGTCTTGGAGCAATATTAAAGTGCACTTCGTCTCATATCGGAGGCGGTTCGCGTTTTACTCTACAAACCGAACCCTAACAGTGAAAACAAACCGTTTGGACAGATCTCAGTTTCGTCACAGAACTGTTCACAATCAGTTTTGAACGTTCCAAAACCCGTTTTGGCATCGCTAGCAGGTGTTAGCTTACCTGTCTTTGTGAGTTTTGTAGTGACGAATGAAGTTTGATGTAGTTGTTGTCTTTAGTCTTTTGAGCCACAAAGCATGCATTTTGCCGTCCTCTTTTTGCAAACTTCATATCCACGAATCCAAATTTAATGATCCTCGGGCGTACTTGCACGGTGTTGAGTGTAGCCTAGCCACTTCACACGTGAAAGGGCGCCGCAAACGCTGACTGGGTTGCCAGGTTGGCACGAATGAAACAAAACGCCCCATTTTTATTTCCTTCGTTCTTCCCTTTTAAAAGGGCAAACTGTATTAACATGAAAATGTCCTATAAAACAAGATGACTTGCCCAGGCATGTAGTTCAAGTATAAATCAAGTCGCGTCAGGAACGTGTCAAGTCAACTCATTCTCAACTTTTTTTTTTTTTTTAAATAGCTACTCGAGTGAGGCTTGAGTCACGTCACGTGACTCGAGTCCAAGAGCTGTTGGAAACTATGTACTAAAATCATGCTCGTAAAATTGTAAAAAGCCAGTAAGGATGTAAAAATCTATACAAACAAAAATATTCATTTATTTAAAAATCCAGTTAAATGAATAAAAATGCCATCCAATTAATGCTAGTAACTAAAAGTTTGAAATGGTTGAAAAAAATGCAATTTAAATGCAATCATAACTAAATCCAGAAGAAATTAAACAGGTACTAAAAATGTAATATGTCGTTAGGTAAATAAAACTGTTAATGCAAATATGACAAGTCCATTAAATTATTAAACATTAATAAAAAAATAATACTGAACTATACTTAACGTTTTCATAGACTTCAATTTTAATTTCAGTTATCAATTTAATTGGCTTAATGTTTAATTTGTCCCCCTTAAAACATGTTTAATTATTTATTTTTAAAACTCTGCCGTCTTGCAGCGGCCATCGTGTACTGCTTTTCTCCCAGATGACCAGGATGCTGGACATTCTTCAGGACTACATGGAGTACAGAGGTCGGCGCCCTGACCACCGGGTGTACCTAATGTTGTGACCGCTCATAACGGACTACTTTTTTGCGCAGGTTACAGCTACGAGCGTCTGGACGGCTCAGTCCGCGGCGAAGAACGGAACCTAGCGGTGAAGAACTTCAGCAGCAAGGACGTTTTTGTCTTCCTGCTCAGCACCAAAGCAGGTGAACTTGCACGCTCTTCACATCTTGCATCTTCAGCTAAAACGTGTGTGCGAGAGAGAGAGGAAAGCGAGAGCCTGATGATGGCAGATAAGAGCTGCGGCAGGATGATGCTCACCGATGAAAACAAGGCCATGGCGCTGTGTGAACGCAGCCACTTCCTGTCGCTTGCCTGATAGCTTTCGGCCTTCAAATCCATCTGCTATGTAGGAGGCTTGAAATACAAAGTCAATAGAAAGGCTGGTTTTAGTTTAGTTCTTTTCTGCAACGCTAGCGCACGTGTCGAGGCAATGGCGGACTTTGTGTCTGGTTGCTGGGCTTTCTGCGGGCATTTAAACAATACCACCATTATCACGTTGCAGATATACAAATTATATTTAAGAAGGAAAATCAATATAAAAGCACACTGTGGTGCCATGTAAATATTCTGGAGCGGTTTAAAACCAATAATTATCGAATACGATGACACAAAAGAAAATCAAATACATTATACTCACCAGAGATGCTGATTATCAAATAGACCGGTGTTGTTTTCTTCAGGGCCTATAGGTAGTCAAGGATGTAGCCGGTATTTACTTGTGCTAAAAGGGAAACTATTGGCGTTAAAATTTTGAATCGCAGAATTAACCTTCTTCAAATGTGTTTTTTTTTTTAAATAGCCTTTCTTATTTGCAGAATGTTATTTTTTTTCTTAGACAATCAGAAATAAAAAATTCTGATGGGCAGATAATCGAGACATCATCGAGGGCGAAATTGTAATTGTGTTCCTTTTTTTTTTTTTTCAATAAATCATTCTAAATTTGTTTTTTTCAATTATCGCATTTATCAATGATTACTATTTTTAAAAATATGTAAATTGTGTGTGTATGCAGGAGGCGTTGGCATGAACCTCACAGCCGCCGACACGGTCATTTTCATGGACAGCGACTTCAACCCTCAAAACGACCTGCAGGCAGCTGCGCGCTGCCACCGGATTGGCCAGCAAAGGTGCCCACCACAATCATGTCATCATTTAACAGTGGTGGGAAGTTAAAAAAAAAAAATGTAAAAACTGAATTGGTGAAAAACTGTGCTATGTCTTCATTTTTGAAATATGGTTTGCAGGCCGGTGAAGGTGATCCGTCTGCTGGCCAGAGACACGGTGGAGGAGATCATGTACTCGCGCGCCATCTCTAAGCTGGAGCTCACCAATGCGGTGATTGAAGAGGGGCGCTTCTCTTTGCTGGAGCGGGCGCAATCTGCGGCGGCGGGACTGCATGTGAGCACAACACTCATCATCAAACACCCGTCTCCTCCGCCTCCCCCTCGGTTTCAATTACGCGCACACGTCCTGTTTGTGCTGATACAAGATGACTTTTTTTTTTTTTTCCCGCCCAGAAAAAGTTAGCACTCACTCTTTGTGTTGCTAGTCAAGAGTTCATAGGGCTGAATCATAACCACCAAAAAGACAAATGAATCAAAGTTACATTTATGTTACTTACAAAAATGTTGATATTTAGATTTTGCACATGACAATTTAATATTTTATGAAGCCTTAAATCTGTTTTTTTCAGTTTTTTTAAGCATGTCAACCTTTAGCAAAAATATCATAAAATGTTATATAGAGCCTATATTGCGCCCTCTTAGTGATCAACAATTGTAAATTAAAGAGCGGTCTTAAAAGTTTAACTTTGACTTTCTTGAACAAACAATTTCAAAATATCTCCAAATATTGTGATATAATATTGAGCCCGCATCACCCACATGGTGGTCACATTTAATTTCATATGATTTTCCATTTATTTATTCCTTTAGCTCAGCGAGATCTTGAAGTTTGGTGTGGACAAGCTGCTGTCCTCCGACGAGAGCTCGGTTCAGGACGTGAAACTGGAGAAGATCCTTGGCTCCTCGCGCGACGGTCGTTGGACGGTCGATCAAGACGAGGTCGGCGACGAACCTTCCTCCTTGCAAGAGGACGAAGACAGCGACCCGGAGTTTGACAGGCAGAGTATGTTTCCCCTTGGAACTTCTCATTATCGAGAGTGAATCCCCCACCTGTACTGAACACGCAAAATGACGACGTCTTCTCCTCGCAGACCACATGTACTGCTTTGAGGGCAAAGACTACAGCAAGGACCCCAGCTCAGAGGACCAGAGGAGCTTCGAGCGCCTGCTGGAGGAACAACACGCTGAGCTGCAGAAAGCCGGCCCGGAAGGCCGGAGTCTACGTAACAAAACCGACGTATGAGTTTTTTTGAATGACTTTAGTATTGAGACACACATCAGTTGAACTATTCAAACATTGGACTGCATCCAAATTATGGGTTGTGGTGTGAACACATCCAATTGGAAATAATGTAACATTTCTGGAAATTTAATTTAATTTCCTACCGCATCTCTTCCAGGTGTCGACAGCAGCGGGGCTCATCTTCCCGACCAGGAAGCGGCGCCCTCTCACGGAGGCGGAACTGGAGCTGCGGCGACGGAAGCGCGAGGAGGCAGCGGCCAAGCGGGCCAAATATGAGGCGGATGCCAAGAAGAAGCAGGAGGAGCACAAGTACAAGAAAAAGTAAATGACCCCGTCAGTTTGTGCAGCGTTTCGTTACTTTTGTTGAGCCAATGCGCAAAAATCTTAGGGAACAGCACCGAATAAAAATGGTCCGAAAAGTGGAGAGACAAACTAAATGTAGCTTCTGCCATCTATTGGAACTGTATTTCGTTGTTGTGCCTGTCACTGCAGGTCGCTGGCATAGATAGTTGAACAAAGATGTTTTATTTGTAATACCGTGACGACGCAAAATGTTTTCAATTAAACTGTATGATTTCATCTAGTGCACATTTGCTCACTTAATTCTAACAAAATGCCATAGACAGGCTAATGGAAATTAGCATAGATGTCCCAGTAATTAGTAACCTTCAAACTTCTGCTGCTTTTACACAGTGCAGCAACACATAAATAAAACATTCAACAATACTCACAGGCATATATTGTAAACTCCGAGTTCCTTCTCTCCCCTTTTTCTTTTGCTTTTGATGATGAGCGAAAGCTCAGCACTGCCCATCATGTTGAGGCCCAGTGTCGTACCGCACGGAAGATTTGCAACTTGAAATTCAGACGTGCCTGTTTTATTGTAAAAACTATGAGTCGAGGGAGGGATTTATTTTTCCAATACCATAAAAAAAAAATAAAAAAAAATGTAAATAAAATTTCATGAACCAATTAATCTGCCAAATAGTTTTAAAAATGGGCAAAACATTTGGGCCATGATGGATTAAATCTTTGTTTCATGCTAACCATTTAGTTTATTATGTATATATTTTTAAATTTATTTTAAATATTAAATATTTTTAAATATTATATTTGACTGATCGATTAATTAGTCTGGCCCCAGTCCAAAAAAAAAAAAGATCACTTTGCATTCCAAGATGTAGTGGAGGCGTGAACAGTGAACTGTTCTATAGCGAAGTCTTACTGTACTACAAACAATTACGCTACATGGACAATTTTTTTTTTTTAAACTTTAGAGTTTTGAACTAGTAATCAAATGTTGGGCTCAACTTTTTGTTCACAGTGAATCTTAATTTTGGACAATTGCTTCCAACTTTATTGGAACACTTATGGAAAAGTCCTCTTCTGTTCCTAGTGGCTAAAGCAAGGGCCATATAGATCCGTGAAATGTAGACGTTCACTGGAAATAGTCACTTTCGGCCCCATTAAGTGAAATTGGATATTTTCCCTCACCAAACGATGTTGTCGTTCCGTGCAGGATGGCGTGGTGGGCGTCCAGCGGCTACAGGTCCCGCAGCTTGAAGCCTGCGGACAGCGAGGAAGACGAAGAGAAGGAGGAGGAGGAGGAGGAGGAGGAGGACGGCAGCAGCGTGAGCTCGGCCGACTCGGACAGTGGCGCCATCCACTACGTCCTGGGCGACGTGACGCATCCTCATGCCGCACGTGGGGACGCCATCATCGTCCACTGTGTTGGTAACAGCAGCACGCTTTGCTCCTCTTCACCAACATCACGTGACGCCATTTGCTCGCTATCCTCTATATTCCCGTAGTGCCTGTAGAGGTGAGATTGCCATTTTGTGATACCTTTCAAAAGTAGGTTATCAGGGGTGTCCAACTCAACTTTTTTCCCGAGCTGCATTCTTGTTGGTCGACGGCGTCATGACTTTGTTTAAATGCTTTTCAGCATATGTTCATCAATCAGCTTTTAAGATTTGCAATATTATTTTTTATTATTTTATTTTTATCTCTCCATTCGGCAAAGCTTTTTTTTTTTCCTCCTCTCAGCCATGTGAACACAACATGCACGGCTTCCACTGCTAATTAGACGTGACTTGTGCTGTGGCTCAACGTTTAACCAATCAGAATTCATGGAAAATTGTGGTATGCAAAACTATACGACGATTGTTAAATTTACGTTAAAGGATTTGGTAGAGGAAAAATTTGGTTCATATCTGTTAAAAGGGAAGAAAAAAAATGCACACATCAAGTTCTAGGGCAGGTCAGATGTGGCCCTGAGCTTTTTTTCATTTGACTGAGTCGAAAACAACTTTTTTTCGTCTTGTGCACCCCTGAACGGTTTTATCAGAACAGGAGTGCCCGTCACTCATACCAGTTCGGACCAGTCGCAAAAAGTAGAATGTAACGCAACTGATTAACATGTAAAAATCTTCCTTTTTTTTTTTATTTAGTCTCCTTAATTAAAAAAAATGTCACGCAGTATGTTTTTTTTTTTTTTCACTCAACTCAATAACTAATGGTAATTTTCTTCCTTACTCCACTTGTGCTGCTGTTAGATGACTCGGGCTGGTGGGGCAAGGGAGGCTTGTTCACTGCGCTGGAGGTGCGGTCGGATGAACCCCGGCGGCAGTACGAGCTGGCGGGAGAGATGAAAGGTAAGAGAGAGTTAAAAAATAAAAAACAAATAAAAAAATAAAAAACACTTGGTTTGGGATAAAGTTGGAAATAGAAACAGGAAGTCGTCTAAAAGTCTTGAATATGCTTCCTTGGAGGGCCTGCATACAACATTTTCTTGGAAAGAACAATTTTGCGTTGAATAGAAATTAATTCTTTTATTTTGTTTTTCTTCCCATAGACTTAGATCTCGGAAGCGTGTTGTTTTTCCCCATCGATGACAAACAGTCCCGACTGGATGGGAACGATCACGTAAGTTCCGAGCATCTCCTCACGCTCGCGTGCAAACACACGCACGCGACTTCCTCCCCCTGATTTCCGTTGTGATACGGCCAGCTCGCTCGTGGCGTCCGTCACATGTTCGCATTGAGTTAGTTGTGAACATCATCTGTTCCCTCCCCAGCTGGCTCTCATCGTCGCACAGCAGCGAGACAAAGCAAACAAGTTGTCCGGTATCTTCCTGACGGCGCTCGACCAAGGCCTGAGGAAGATTCGTGCCGCCGCCAAACAGAATAAAGGTGGAAATGCATCACCATGAATCCAAATGCAATCACATTTTTTTTTTTTTTTTTTAAGAACAAAAAGTAACACATTATAGACTTAAAAAAAAATAGTAATACGACAATCCCGTTGTATTTCCCACAAGAATAAAGTTAGATTTTTACTAGAATAAATTCTAAAATATAAATAAAAATCATATTTCTTCAAGAAAGCAAAGTGTTAATATTACTTGAACAACAGCTTACGTTTTACAAGACTTGTGTAAATAACTTGTTGGCCCGGCACGTCTTGTAGTTTCATAGTTTCACACTGCGGGTTTGAGCGACGTTTAGCTGTTGCCGTGGATTTTTTTTTCTTCTTCACGGTTAGACTTGACTGACGGGATATGCTGGGACGTCCCCCCCCCCCCACATCGCCGCCACTGTGGCTACACTGGAATGCGTGCTCGAAGATCACACAGCGGGTGGATACTTCAAAAGGAGGGAGGACTCCAAATGACGGGAGCGCTTGACATTTTCCTTTTCCTCTTTGTGTCCATCGTCAAAAGCGAGCGTGCACCTGCCTCGCATCGGCCACGCCACCAAGGGCTTCAACTGGTACGGCACGGAGCGACTGATCAGGAAACATCTGGCTTCCAGAGGCATCCCAACATTCATGTATCCTTTGTTTTTGGCAGCAAATGACAACCTCACTGTGCACGCGAGCACATGTGCATGGTTCAGTGTCACGGTTGGGAAAAGGCTTTATACAAGTTGAATTGTAAAAATAATTTATTGCCGCTTCAATATTTTATTTTTTCTTAATTTTTATTTACTATTTTAGTTTTGCCTAGATTTCATTTGTGTGCTTTGAATTTTTAATTGCCTTTTTTTAGCATAGTATCTGCTGTTTAATTTTATGGTTTTGCCTTGCATTTTTGTTCATCTTTTTCTGCCAACAATTTTTATTCATTTGCCTCATAGCTTTTATTTTATGGGGTGTCTTGTGTTGTTTTTTTTTTTTTTGCTTGGTTTTGTTTTGTTTTTATTTTTTCCCTTTCCTTTAAATTTAGTTTGCCATTTTTAAATGTTTTTAATTTGTTGTTTTTAGTTTTTTTTATTACTTTTATTTTTTTTTCTTTTGCTTTTTGGGCTTTTTGTATTTCTTGCCTTACATTCTTTGTTGTTTTTTTGCTTTGTATTTTATTTCATTTTATTTTATAGTTGCGCATTGTCTGTATTATATTAGTATTTTGTTATTTTTTCATTAATAATGGGAATATTTTGGGATATTTTAACATTTATTTATTTATCTTTGCTCTACTTTTGTTCCCCTCTTGAGTTTATTTCCATTTTATTCTTCTTGTATTTATTCTATTATTTTTAATACTACATTTTTATTTATTTGTGAAGTTTTCGTGCTTTTATTTAGATTTCAAACTAGTTTGGGAACTTATTTTTAGTCCTTTCTTAGAATGTGTACACTCGTTATGTTCAATTGCTAAATTATATATTATGCAAAAACTGAGATGCCAAAAAAAAAAAGAAAACTGAAAAATTGGGCCACTTTTGAGTCTAGTATACTTGCATGAAATCTGATTGTTTAAGACCAAATTATGTGCAAATGTATTTTCTCTAACTAACTTTCCCTATAAAAAGACAAGCTTAAATGGAATAAATTCCTGCTTAATTCCGATGGAATTTTTTCAACTTGGAAATTCCCAAACCTTTTCAACTCTACCATAAACAACATCTCTCATTAAGGCCACTTTTGAGCTCCTTCTTCCCTTAACCTGACTGACAGATACTATCACAGTCGCAGCGGCAAAACTACAGCCACCGCCACCGCCGCCTCTTCCGCTACCTCCCCGCAAGTGCTGGCGCACAGCTCGGCCGCCGGCGCGGCAGACACACAGGAGGCAGGCCCATCCTCCCCGCGGACCCCTCAGACCTCCTCCGAGCTGCCGAGTTTCATGAAGGGCGTCCGTGTGTTTTTCTACAACCTGACGGCAACAGACAGGAAGAGGCTGGCCCGCTATCTCATTACATATCCTTGATAACTCAAAAACCACCGTTATCGCAAAATGTTTTTTTTTCCACTTTGGTTCAAGTATCATTTGGACTGACATGAAGGGATCGGGACCGGCCCGATCAAAGTATAATTGATGCACATTAAAATGCATTGGGTAAAATCATTTAAAAAAAAAAATCATAAAACTTCTGATTAAAAATCAATAAAAGGAAAAAGGCGGAAAAAAAACCCGGATCTGGTTAAAACTGCACCAAACAAATCATGCAAGTGAAGCACTGTGGCAAACCGTGATTGGACAAACCGAAAGTCGCAATAACTGCAACAATTAATACACAGTCAGGAAAATGCCCACAGCATGCGTCACATAATTAATGTAATACCTCTTCTGCCAGTTATTTATGATTATGTCATGGGGAGGTCATATGAGTTCACTGGCCTATAATTAATGCAGTCTCACCAGTTATTATATGCCTGTCATTATAATTTTATAACTACCACCTTACATAAGGTGACTAAGTCACTAGAAGGTTGCATTGCAAGCGTGAGATTATTATTATTTTTTTTTTGGAGGGGGCGACAAGTGCATTGGTGGGTGTGGCTCTCCTGTGTTTGTCCACTTGGTGTGAAAAAAATAACTGGTTCTGGTTAGCGGATGAACTGATTAGTTGACTTGACTGCTTCCAGCAGAACTTTCAACTCACCCACCAGCTGCCATCGTTGGATGTGAACGCTCTGTGGAGCAGCCAAATTCCATAGAGTACATTTTACTCGACAAAGACTATGGTTGGTCCCAGTAAATTTTAAGAGTAAAATATCCAGCGTGTCGTATCAATTTATATCATGAATATGTTTTGTCTTAGCACTCAGTTGTTGTCCGCAGATTATAGGATTTAACTTTTTGGTAACGAAAACAGAGGCGCCGTTGCCCTCGTTTCTCGTCTTGAATCTTCTAAGACTAACGGCGATCGGAATAACCAAAGTTACCGAAACAAAGCCAACCGCTATTCTCATCTACCACAAGCTTATTTCTTGTTACTGTGACGTCTTGACTTTAGGGTGCGACTTCACTCCTTGTACGGTTCTATGGGTCAAGCTTCCTTAGCTGAAGTGCACTTATGACGGCGACGAAGAGGAGGTGATGAGCGGCGAGGTGACGCACATCGTTGCGGAGGTGGAGCACGAGGTCCACTCTCAGGTTAGCCTCCAGAATTTCGGCCTATCTGATTATTACCATGTGATCATTCTTTGGCGTTCTTGCTTTTGTCACGTGTGAAAGCAGGAGCTGCGGGAGCTGACGCGCCGCTACGATCGGGCCGTGCCGGTGCGCAAAGCCTGGCTGGAGGCCTGCTTCTCCCAACAGAGAAACGTCCCGACTGCACACTTCACACACGCGTTAACGTAACACCGATTTGTGTTTGACCTCAATGTGAGAGATTAAAAATAAACTCCTCAACTAATGGCTATATGAACCCTTTCAGGTTGTTTGTAGATGAACGGCAACAAGCCAGCTGATGTCAAGTGCATGCAATGACAAGAAAAAGTGTTTTGCTTTGGGTTTCGCCACCACATATACTCCAAAAGGTTTATCATCAGGTTATTTCCATCAAAAATGGATAATGGAGCGGATGCTGTAATTAGCTGTACTGGGAAGATCTCAAGAGTAGCTGACTACATTGCATGATGCTTTATGGCTTCCATTTATTCAATATCATACGAATATCCTGAATTGTCTGAGCAATAAAAAAAAAGTATGGGCCTTCTAGTATTGCAAGTATGTTGTGTTTTGTTTCTGTACTTAGCCTAATACAGTTCCAGAGTGGCTTTTGACACCAAGTGACCTCCAACATCCGAATGAAGACATTAGAACGTGTCATTAGCAATAAAATGCATTCAATTGGTTTAAAATCAATTTTTTGGACCGCTTATAGATTGTAAATATTGGGAATAAAGAACCTGTCTGTTGAAGTCCCACAGGGATCCGCGCTTGGACCGCTACTGTTTAGTCTTTACATTTTCCTGGGGCGGACTAAATATCTCTAGTCTCTGCATCAGACAGTGCCATCCTGTGTAAATGAGGCAGAAACCGTTCATTTTCATTGACCTCTTTTCCTGCAAACCCTCTCAATGTACAGTTGGGAGAAGGAGTAACGCACAAGTATTTAAATAGCATTTGCCATTCATTGTAAACTTTTAGGAAAGGCAACAAATGCTACTTTTTGCAGTGTTTAAGGTTAATCGTTTCGATTGTGTTGACTAAATATGCAATCAAATCAAATGTGAAATTGCTTAATAATAAATGAAAAAATAAACCAAAACCACCAGCCCCATGCATGTATTCATCTATTACTTTAAATGCACGTGTTGTGTCAAGTTGAGTAAATACCTGACACTGTGTGGGAAGTAGGCAGCAGGCGTGACTTGGCGGAAAGCCACAGGCAGTCAGACACCGAGTGCACCTCACATCAGATTACAAGACAAGACGGGATAGAACAAAAACGTCGTCCATGTGAACCAAAGATTGACGACCACGCAGCGGACGATTGCCCACGAAGTAGCGGCCGAGCGAGCTCGTTTTTGGGCATCGTCGATCAGGATTCTCACAACCACCACAAGCTGTAGCGACGGTAAGAGGACTTTTTCTTTTTTTTTCTTTTCGTGTAGCTCGTGCTCCATGTGTAGCCTCGCAGGTTAAAAAATGTACACTTGCATATTCTTGACACAGGTTCCATAACCTTTTCGTAAGCTCTCGAACGAAGGAAAACTGTAACAGAGTAGAAAAGATCGAGGTCACAGACATAACCGCAAATGTCATTTTAAATATCACTTTAATGTCATATGTCCTTTGACGGAACAAATTGGCAACATGGGCTCGCTGGGGAAGTCGATAATTCCAGATGGCAAAACGAATGAATGGCTTTTTTGTAGACACAAATAACTAATTGTGTTTACCTGTGTGTGTGACTTCCAAACGATTTGTTTGAGTGGTAGTTTTGTAATCGACGTCATCGCACGTGGGCCAACTTCAAAGGCATACAGAAAGTCCCTGCGTGTGTGCGTGCGTTCTTGTTTTTCAATCTTTGTGTGCCACAGGCCTTGCATACCAAGTGTATTAGTCTTCTTACTAGTTTTAAAGATTACATAAAAAATTAAGATGTAATAACACCTTGATGACAAAAACAACCATATAACCATCTTAAAAAATCTGAGCTTAATGTTAACTCATAATGGGAAACGCCATAGAAGGGCTAACAACTAGCAACAGTGTTGTTTTTTTTTTGCTATCTTTCTTCATGTTTACAATAAGTACAAATTAAGCAGGTGTGAAAGTTTTAACATTTGGTTATTGTCAGAAAACTGTTAGAGCTTAAGCCACGGCTCACGAGGAGCGTTGCTCTTAATCGAATATATTCCATGTGTTTCGCTAGAAAGCGCTTGAGTGTCTTTAGGTGTTATGAGTAAGCACTTAAGTTATTTACATTAATGCGGGACGTCAAAGCTGCGGGAAAACATTTTATGCAGCAGCCCCCCCTGCTGTGGACTCAAATTAACATCAAAGTGCTCACGGGCTTCGTCTGCGAACGGCTCACCTGTTTCTGGGTTCGGTCACGTCACAAGACGTTCCGAGGCCACTTTGACGTTGATTCTATTCGACAGCAGGGGGCGGTGCTGCACAAAATGTCGGCTTTCTCGGGTGGCCAAAAAAGGAAAGATTCATCTGCGCGATTGTTATCCTACGAATGCAATATTAATCAGAATACTGTGTTTAGGCTAACGGGGGCATAGAGAAAATATTGCAAAGAAAATGTTTGTTTTCTTAATCTGATTATGATGCAACAAGTATGATTTACCCCTAAAATTTCTTAATTTTAAAACCACTCAGACAACTACATCTTATCATCACTTTCGAGGATTACATGTGCAGAATTTAAGAAATACATATTTTTCCCTGAAAAAAGTGCAAAATTATAGAAGAAGATTGGATCCGAGGAGAGGACCTAATAACATTCATCATCACCAAGTGACATATGAGAATGTGAAATTTGATGGGAGACGGCATTACATAAACTATAAAAAGTTGTTTTGTTTTCGCGTCAAGTGCCGCGTGAACACACATGGATGCGAGGAGGCTCAATCATGCTGCCAGCTTGCAAATCTCCAAATAGGTGAGTAAATTGCTTTGAAGGGGAAAATACTTGTTAACCAAGGTACAACCAAATTATTGCCAATAATGAAATGTTCAACTCACACTCAGTGGCCTGAATCAGGGATGGACATCATTATAAAATATTTGCCATCTAATTACTTTCAAATTGCAATAACACCATTCACCACTAGATGGCAAACATCACTCGGTTGCGCTTCCACCTGTTCATCTCCATTAGAGAGGAAGACGTAGGAGATGCTGTCAGCCACGATTGATTGTGCAGCATTTTAGTGTCGCTCAAGTTAATGGAGACACAACACGGAGCAGAAGGCTGAATTCAACAGAATTTAACATGATGCTTGTTTCACGTTAACAATGTGCAATTTAAATTTAACGCAACAGTTAATTACGACATTCGCCAAACTACGTGAAACAAAAGCGCACTTAAATTGTATAATTACTATTCATTTACTGCCAACAAAAAACTACACAAACAACAGCGATTTAGTTCACAAGAACCGTTGACAGTTTGTTTAAAGTGCAATCAGTTGCCCATCCCTGGTCGAAATATTCCATACCAGAGAGCACTTGTTTGTGCACTTACATGTACAGAAAAGGTACTGAAATTGTCCCACTGCCGGTTTTAGAATATTAGTGGCTCTGCGCTTTTTCACAACATTACTTAATTACCATGGGGTTCAATTGTGAACTTGATAGGGTACATCACAAAACGTTGTACCTTGGAGAACAAAAATGAATCGCTGCAGTGCCCTGACAGTCTAACTACACTTAATTCCTGCCCAGTTGGTTCCTGAGCAACAGCAACACGCCACAAGAGGACGATGAGACCATGAGCGCCGAACAGCGAGAAGCAACCGCCACCCCCAAATTGGATTCGGCCCCCCTTTACGACCACGTGGCCTCCAGCGCCTCCTCCAGGCTCACCTCACGAAGTTTGGAACAGGACAAAGAAAGCGAGACAGACATAAATTCCAGCCCCGCCCTGAGCTACCGTTGCTGCCCACTGACTCCGTTTCCGAGCTTGGAGGGCGGCAGCTGGCCGCAGCAGCCCGGTTTCTCCGCAGACTGGTCGGGGTACCCCAGCAGCGGACCTCCGTCCGGGTCAGACCCAAAAGAACTCTGCAGCTGCTGCGGCCACAGCTTCCAGTCCGGACACAAGTTGAGCCTGGAGCAGCCGTGCTCGCTACGCTCCGAGCCGCCCAGCCGGCACCTCACGCTACCGCCGTATATGTGCTCGCCGCCGGGTGCCGCCTGCTGGGACCAGTGTCCCGCCGATGCCCCGGTAGGGGGGCCGGTCAAGCTGCCGTGGCATCAGAAGCAAGCGGCTTATGCCCCGCAGCACTGTGAGTTCTCGACTTGTGGGTTTCACTGATTTTTCCTGTACAGTTCTCATCATTGGTTGTGTTGTCAAAACGCAGGTGACTGCAGACCTCCCTGGGACCGATTCACTCCAACGTAAGTTCTTCTTTTGCGTTTGAATTCTTGATTGATGGATGGATGGATAGATATTCATGTCGGAAACGGGAAAAAAAAATCGCTCTGGATGGATTGAACTTTAATTGTGTCATAAATGCTGCCATTCAAAACCTACTTCCGTAATGGTGTAATAAGTACGGACTCATAGTTTACACCATCATGATCTAGACTTCCCTCAGGATTTTTAAAACTTGACTATTTCAAAAACACATTTCCTAGTGCAAACATTTATGTAAACGGCAAAGGAAAGAGAAAGGACACGACAATATAACTAGTATAGATAGATACTAAGACCGATATAGAAAGCGAGTACCAGGATAGAACTAGTAAGGTAGCTAGAACACGTAAAGAAGGCGTAACTAGTACAAATAGAATGAACTAGTAGATACACAGCTTTGAGAAAATGAGAAGCTTCAAACAAATAAATAAATTACATGCATGCATACATGCACGCACAACCAACCACAGAGATTAAACGTGTATTTAAGTCAAAAACAAGCAAAACACACCAACCAGTGTTGTTTTTAGACACATTTTAGATTTAGTCTTAGTCTTTTGGGCAAAAATGTTTATTCATTTTAGTCACATCTCATTCACTTCCTTTCCGTGATAGTTTTAGTCGGCAAAAACCCACAAATGTTTTAGTCTAGTTTTAGTTAAAAATAGAAATTATGGTTTCCACCCAATAGCAAAGACTTTCTCAATTACACGGATAAAGTGTAAACTCTAAAATAATTCACACATTTCCTCCCATCATCCAACTAAATAGCAGAGATTACTTATGTTACAACTCCTACTTTTAATATTTAATTATATTCGCACGTGTTAATGAATTGACGTTAGCACAACCAAACTAATTTGCGCAATTTGCCCGAGGAAGAAAACTTTGAAACTTACAATGAAATGTAATTTATCCCAAGCTGATTGTCGAGTAGCATGAATGCTAACAAATGTACACAGTATGTTAACAGCACAAGTTGCGACTTACCTGCTGAAAAATGAGCCTCCAAATGCCGCTTGAGATTTGTAGTATTAGTTTGTGGCCAACACTACCGTCACCGTCGTCTACAGTTGTTTTTCACGCTGGGTTGTACGGAAAGTGTCCATTTATGTTATGTTCAACAAGCGACTTTGACAATGGCCGCCATGGTCCATCAAAGGAAAGCGCGATAATGACCGCGAACGTGTCGCGTGGCGGCAAGTTGGTGGGCGTGGCCTAATAAGGATAGGTTGCACCAGCAATGTTGAACTTTTTTTTTTTACATATTACATGCATTATAGGAAGAAATGTCATACATTTCGAACGTCTGACAGACCACACGCTAATATATTTCGGTCTCGTCACGTCATATTTTAGTTATCAAAGAGCATCTATCTCCTCCAGTAAACCTCAGTGCGGCCCACATATTGTGTGACATATATTCACAAATTTCACCACCAAAACGCGATCGTATGTAGGAGCCTTCTCTGCTAAATGTTTTGTTCATATTGTTTTTTTTTTCCTTCGCCAGGGGCCACAGTGTTCCGCCCACAGAAAAGCCGTCGACGCACAGCATGTCGTTATCGTTGGAGCAAAGTAAGTGGCCCTTGCAAGGGTCCGAAGAAAAGCACATCTTTAACGTTGTTGCTGCGTGTGCAGGGAGGGTGTTCGTCACGTACGAGGCGGACGACGACGCGCACGTCAACGAGATCATCAAATTCGTGGCCCTGTTGCGACACAACGGCTTCGACACGCATGTACGAGATTTGAAAAGGCTTCCGGTTCATCACATTTTATCATGTTGTGGCGGCTGCTATGACGGATAGAACCTTAGATAAGGTGGAGGGAATTATGAACAGTTCTAAACAGTGGTCAGTGTTTGCACAAAATCGTCAGGCTTTTGCTGAGACGCAACTAAAAATTGAAATGACAGAAAGTTTACTAGAAAAATTAACGATACACTTTTGTGTGGTTCTCAAATTTCAACCACACTTTAAACAGCTTTAGAAAATTTACTACTAAATGTCTGAAAAAGCGCAAACATTAACATTTAATTATTGCAAAATATAAAACGAAAATATTTCATTAGCTTCTTTTTTTATATTCATGTTTAAAAAAAAACATTCTAAAACAATGCAAATCTATATAATCAAAGTAGTACATATATCTACTTTTTTTTAAATGAAGATTACAAGTTGTGTTAAGTTGTCATTACACATTACCGAGCCACGAAATTACATCACGTAGAGTTCAAACACCATCAGAAACTCAATACTTAAAGTACATTTCCCATCCCTGAGAGTGACTGCTCTATCAAACGTGCTGCTTTCAGATTGACATATTCGAGCAGCAGTTCCGTAGCATCAGTAAGATCGACTTCATGGAGCGCTACTTGAGCGAGGTAAAAAGTCGCCGCCGCTGCCTCCTCTGAGGTTTTGCTCAGGAGCGCAAACTGACCCCTGCCATCTGTTCGCTCAGAAGGAGTACCTGATCATCATCATCATCAGTCCCAAGTACCACGAGACTGTCACCGCCTCCCACGTCAGTCCTGACAACGACGAGAGGACGTGCAATACCGTCTACATCCACAAACAGGTCCCCAAAGTCGTACGACCAATGGAAATGTTAAACCGTTTAGCTTCTTGTTGACGGCGTCGTTTCTTTTAATTCAGCTTCAGAATGAGTTCATCCAGAACGGAAGCAAGAATTTCCGCTTCATTCCCATTTTGTTCCCCGGGGCGAAAAAGGTAAGACTTAACAAACATACTGCACTGGATGAAAAAGACGTTCGATCCCCTAACTAGGCCCTCACCGATTAATCGGCCAGCTGATTTAATTGGCAGATATTCACTCTTTTAAAATAAGCACGCAGACGGTTGGCTTTAAATTTAAAAATAAAATGGGTCCCAGCACTGAGCCTTGGGGCACCCCGTTGGGAAAATTTAGGATGAAAGAAGTGGATCCAGCCACATGCATAAACTGCGTTCTGTTTCTTAGTTAATCATTGAACAAATGAGAAGAAGATTTGGGGTGGGCAAACTTTTTGATTGGTGGGCCACAATGAGTTCTAAAATTTGACCGGACCGGGAGCAGATGGCTGGAGTGTTTTGGTAACCTCACCTCATCTTAGAAAAAAAATACATTTAATTTTAAAAGCAAAACAAAAGCATTACAACAAAATATATGTCTTTGACACACCACAGTATTTAGAAAATAAAACATGAACAAGGTTTATTCATTGAATTTTTTTTTTCCAAGTTTGGTGGGCCGGATTAAAACGTTTAACGGGCCGCATGTGGCCCCCGTGCCGTAGTTTGCCCACACCTGGTGTAAGGTGTTAATCAACAGTTTGTGTGATCAACTGTGTCAAAGGCTTTAGGCAAATCAATAAAAAGAGCAAGACATTATTTTCTCCTGGCCAGAGCATCAATAAAATCAAGTTTCACCTGTGACAGCGTAGAAATCTAACCCCTTGATGTGTTTTTTTGCGTTACCTGCAGCGTCACATTCCCAACTGGCTGCTGAATACGCACGTGTACAGTTGGCCGCGCGACCGCGACGACATCCTGCGACGGCTGATGAGGGTTGAGAAGTACAACCCGCCGCCTATCGGAGAACTGCCCACCATCGTGTCCATCCCCATATAGAACTTTTTTCTCACCCCCCCAGCACCCTTCCCAACTACACCCCTGCGTTTTGCCCTTAATTTCAACAAGTGCTCTTCTGTCGAAAAACCGCAAGGGGCCTAAAGGGGCGGAGCTTGTGGTTTTTCAACTCACCCACCTACAGTCCTTCCACCCGAATGGGGTCATCCGCCACGCTGCTGTTCACACGGCATGCCAAAAAAAAAAATGGTTTAATAATTTTATTTTCACAAAAGAGGTAACACTGCAGATGCTCATACAGACATCATTAGAAAAAAAAAAAACAATTTGAATACAGTGTTTCATCTGTATATTGAAAAGTACATGAAATAATTTTAATTTTAATAACAAAAAAAAGGACATCTGTAATAAAAGTGGATTACAAAGTGACATTGGATGTAAATACATTGCGTTTAGGATAAGTACAAACACTGAAGTGCTATTTGTTTCAAAGCTACAAAATACACTTAAAAAGCAGGAAGCAGGTTTTATTTGATTTTTTTTTAATTTCCTTCAAGGAAAAAGTACTATAAAATAAGTTACAGTACAGTGAGTAGCTTTTGTGTTTTTTTTTTTTGTTTTTAAACTTTTTTTGGTTCCCATCTGGCAAGCAGAAGACACTTCGTGCAGGAATAAGAAGAGTTTCTTCATGACACACAAACGCTTCATGACTTCTTTTGTGTGCGTGTGTGCGTGTGCATGTAGAAAGTAGCACAAATACTTCATGTCATGTGACGCGGGGGCGCGCACGTCACACGTCGTCAGCCGGCAAAGGAGGTACGTGTATGTTGAACCTTGGTCTGGTGAAAAAAGCCATCTTCTCTCTGCGGACAAATTCAAGTTGAGTCACCAGGGAGATGACAAAGAAATGCTGCAAATTTTTGCCGACACAACTAAAGACGAGGCATTTAGTTAGTTCTCAAGTTTTTAGTTAGCATGTAATGTATAAAAACTGATGGCGATCAAGCAGCGTTTCAATGTAATATTTTTCACGTTTCAACGTGATTAATTAACGTGCTAAGTTTCATAATAAGTCTTAGTGACAGATAAATTGCTGTCAGTTTTGGGCGATAGAAGCTTTGGAGCACCTCTAATAAAAAAAATTATGTTTTAAATTTTTTTTTATATTTTGTCATCAGATTTCAGGGAGAAAGAATGACATGGCAGGCTGATTACATAATGTTGAAGCCAAAAGAAGGCGTGGTGAGGAAGGATGCGTTTATTTGACCGACCTGAACGTGTGAACGGGAAGCGGCTCCTTGTGGCTCTGCCCCCTCATGTGCAGAAGCTCTTTGGACGCCTTCCTCAGCCTCCTCCCGACTTCCTCCTCCTGACGCTGTTCCTGCTCACTCTGACCCGCCTGCAACCACGGGGGGACGTGCTCACGTCAAGCCACAGCAAACGCCGACCGAGTGCATCGGTGCTACATCCGTTTTCCCTCCAGCTCACCTGTCTGTGAGCCTCTCTCAGAAGGCAGCGAAAGCGCTCGTCCCTCAAGGCCCAGCTGGGCAGCTCTCCGGCCTGGCTAGCGGGCTGGCGGGGCGGCGGCTCCTCCAGACGCAGCTTGAGCTCTCTCAGGGTGCTCAGTTCCTCGCTCAGCTGCCTCTGGCGCGTCCTGCAGGCCTGGAGGTCCAGCTCCAGGTCCAAGGAGGTGCGCGTGGGCTGCTCGGCCAATGAGGACCGGTACGACTGCTGCTTGTAGCGAAGCGTCCGACGCTCCAGCGTGTTTCGGACAAACGGCGATTTCTTTGGTAGGGTGGAGCTGTCGCTGTCGCTGCGGTACAACTGCGCAAAAAAAAAAAAAAAAAACCATGCCAAAAATGTCAAAAGATGAGTTTAAATTTAAGTGCGAGTATGCACTAGTTCCACGTGATGTTGCTCATGTAACATGGGTTTGTCAATTTTGTAGCTTTATGAGGCTCTCTTTTTTTAAGAGCTTTGCCACCATCTTACGTGGGCTTACTCACTCTGCAGACGTACTGACTGCGAGCTCCGGGAGAGAAGGTCTGCGAACGCACGATGGTGCTGCCGCGCATGAAGGGCGCAGCATGGCCCCAGCGTGCCCCGCCCCTCTCTTTGCCCCGCACTCGCACCGCCTCTGCAAAGTGTCCCTCCGTCATGGTGGCCTTCTCCACCTGCCGGTACGCCACAAACGCATCACGCTGTAGACTTTTGTTGGTCAGGCTTAAAAAAATTTTTTTTTGAAAAAGTTACCACCGCCTTACCTTCAGTGCAGCCGGCTTTCCCAGCGTGCTGCTGTTGCAGCCGCTGTCCACCGACTCAGCCTGCAGCCTCAGTAGCGGGTCCGGGTCTGAGTCCGGGTCGGTGTCAGTGCGGGACAATAGGCCGCATGAGCTCTCCTGGGATGGTGAGAAAAACGTTTAATTCTCATGAGAATTGAGCTCAGTGAGTATTTTTACATTTGTGCTCAATTTTTGTTGCTAGTGATTTCATTACAAAGAATTAATCGATAAATTAAATTGAAATACGATTGGATGTTAAGTTGTATATATGAGTAACACCATTTTATCATTTACAATAAATCTAAGAAATTATTTAATGTGAATAATACATTTTAAGTTTGAAGACAATAATTATAATCAATTAACTAATTATTTATTAAATAATTAAAAATCTACCAATCATTTTTCTAATTATTATTTAATTATTAATTACAGAATAATTTCAAATAATATAGTTAAAATGTGAACAGTACTCTCAGTCTGTGCTCATCCTCGGGCCCGTCGTGATGTCGCCGCTGGCCTTGAGCCCTCAGCTCGGGTCTCTGAGGCTCCGCCCCGCCGAACATTCGGACCTTCAGCCAGTGGTAGACCATCTCTGTACTCCCCTCGCAATCAGCCAGGCCCACTTGTGCTTTGCCCTACGCGCACACACACCCACCATGTACATTATAAATTCAACTTAGAACAATCGTTTCCAAAATTTTTTCCTCCCCGGACCTACCAGGAGCTCCTCCTGAGCCTGTGGCCCGAGCGAGCACAGGGACAGCTGGAGGGCGCACCCGGCCAGGGCGTTGGCGGGCACGGGAATGCGGAAGCCTTCGTTGAAGCTCACGTGCGACTGCGGCTCCAGAGCCGTACAGCAGTAGAAGGCGCAGGCCCGGCCCGTGTCCGGCGGAATCAGGTGCACCTTCACGAAGCTGCCAACACATCAAGGTAAGAATAGGTAACCAAGGTGAAGAAAATAATTCTAATTCAAATTGGGAAAAAAAAATAACATTTTCATTCACAAAATAACGAAAACAAAAATGCTTAAAAAAATTTGTAAAACTTAGAATCATAGCAAAAAAAATGTCCTTAGTTTTATTCGGGATTCATTGGAAACGTATTCACTTCAGTATTGCACTTCAGCCATCGGTTGTTTGAGAATTGCAGTTTACTTTATTACACAAAACTTAGTGATCTTTTTTTGTAATCTTGCAATTGACAAAGACTGCATATAAAAAAAAATGCTAAAATAAAAACAAAGCTTTTCTGAAATACAAAAATCTCATAAAAATAATACTAACGCTGAAAAATAAAAATAAATAAATGAATTTGGAAAAACAAAAGTTAAAAAAAAAAAAAAAGCACAAAAAGCCTCTCGAAAGTCAAAGTGAGAGAACTCACACTTTGTATCCGTCCCTCATGACGGACCTGCTCAGATTCTTGAGCTGGAGCAGATGAAGACGCAGGGATTGGGAGGCGGACTCCCACCTGCAACGTACGCGACGAGGGCAATGTGGAAAATGAAAAGAACCATCAATAAAATACAATTGGAAAACACAGAAACGGTTCCGCACATGGCAGCTCGAGCATTGCTTTGACGCCATCAGGTGGCAACTTAGTGGTCTCAGAAGTATGTTGAAGTGAGAGTTCTTATTTGGACAAAAAGTAATGCTTTGCAATTGCAAACAATGTTGGGTGGGTGACAGTTTCATTTTGTGTCCCTCGGCTCCTTCAGTGAGCCACAATCTGGCCATATTCTTTTCAGAGGATAAAGAATATATGCTTGTGATTATGATTATCATTTGTCTCCATGTTTTACTCCATATTGGTTTGAATAACCATTGCTCAGAAGGTGATGCGTTTCATTTCTGATGGCGTTTCGCATTGTACCTTAGCATTAAGCTAACCTGACTTTTCTAAGGAAACGCTGTATGATTTTTGCAACCATGTACTGTCGCACTTGTATTGGCGGAACGACGACGTGTGACTTTAAGGAGCGTTGGCCTAGTGAATGACATCAGGAACTAGAGCTGAGTTGATCTACGTGTGAGCATTTGGGTGTGAGTTGTAGCCTACAGCAGCTCCTTTTGCGTTTTAGTGCTTTACCTGCTCCAAAATTAAATAAACGACGGACATTTAATCAATGATTGTGGCTCTCCTTGCCCACATGCGAGGGCATTACACTATCTTGAATCACTCCAAAAGGAAACTCACAGCAGTCCCAGTTGGATCTGTGTTGACTCGCTGGCTGGCGTCTGCTCCTTCAGGTAGGACATCTCCTCAGGCTCCTCCGCCCTGGTTGAAAGCACAATTGAAGTACAACATTAAAAACACGACTGTGATTTCTACCCCATACTTTACCCAAAATAGAGTCGTTAAATTAGTTTGCTATGAAATCAGTAGACAGCAGAGGGCAGTAGAGACCAAAACGGACTAATAAAAAAAGAATGGATTAACCTGCTTCATTAATCTTAACATTATTATTATTATTTATTTTTTGGCCTCGGATCCCATTATTGCGCAGCTGTGGCCGTCACTCACCTTCTGCCCCAGGCCTCGAAGACGCCGCTGTCTGTGGCCAGAGCGTCCTCGGAGATGCCAGCTGAGACTCTCCTGGTCCTTCTGCTGCTTCGGCTGCCACTGTTGCCACGCAGAGTCACTCCTGCACATGACAGTTGATGTGTGTGTGTGTGTGAATGCACAGACCCGTGTTGACTTGTGTATGTGAGTGGAAGGATGTTGACATAACACGTGTGCACCAATGGATGAACAACACGTTAGCGTGGATGCGCGACTGGAACGTGGATGTTTTTTTGGGTTTTTTTTCCTTGTGTGTGTGATTGCAGAGAGTCACATTTTGCACTTTTGTTTGTCAATGGGGGGGGACTGATTGTTTTTAATTTTTGCGTGAATGGACAGATGGCTAACATGATTATTCCGGCTGACCATAATTACGATAATTAAGGACAGGCAAACACCAGGTATCGGTATTGGGCAGTCAAGAGTGAACACTTATTCCAAACAATATGAATGAATAATAGTACAGTAATTTCCCCAAAAAAAGGACAGAAAAAAGTTTAAAAGTTTAAAGATTTTTTTGGGCTTCAGTATAAAATTCAGCAAATCACAGAAGGGAAAATTAATTATGAGAAATTGTGTTTTGAGGATATTATTTTACTAGCCTCCCTCCATCTCATGTTCACATACCCACAATTTCAGATATTTTATTTTTGTGCAGCTAAAATAAATATTTTGTTTCTAACGCTCGTTTATGTTGGGTGTAATTCCACTATCCGCCACTAGATGGCGAGAGCTATTTTGAGATGGGGTAAATTTGCAAGAAGACCACAAATGGAAGTATTTCAGCATAGTACAATTTTTGTTGAAAATGACTGAAAGTCATCTTCTGTAATCCTGCTTTTTTTTTTTAACATACACATTTGGACATAATTATTGACTTATTTTTTTTTATTACGACATGGGTTATTTGATGATCTTACCAGTTGAGTTGAAAGCCCCCTGAGAGCCTCCATCTCTGTGGTTCTTTGCGTCCGCAGGATGCGCGGCGGCGAGGGCGATTGCGTCCTGCTGCGACTGGGCGCGCAGCCCCTCCAGCAGCCCGCGTCCCGCCTGCTCCATATACTCCTCCGTCATCTGCGTCAGGGGGCAGTCCTGAGACGTGGAGTGGTAAGGCGTGTCCATGGGCGAACTGGGCGGCGACAGCGAGGAGAGCGACGAGCGGGACGACAGCGACGCCAGCGACTGCGGCGTGTCGTGGGCGCGCTTGGCCTTGCTGGGTGCGGCTGGCTCAGGCGTGTACGCGTCCCTGGACGCTGCTTCCGGGGGAAGCATGAAGCGCAGGTGGGGGTCCGCCGGTTCGTCGTGGCGCTCGTACGGCGGCACGCCGTAGATGTCGCTGAAGCTGATGGAGCTGAGGGAGCCGCGACTGGATGCCAGCGAGCCGCGGCTGGACGCCAGCGAGCCGCGGCTGCTGCTGGACGACACCGTCAGAGAGCTGGCAGACAGGCTGTACACGGAAACAAGAAGTTAACGACGGGATGAAGGGAAGTGGTGACGTTATACACCATTTCATCATGCCGTCACTGCTGCTTGGCAATTGAGACAATATTCAATATCCTTGGTATCCATCGTAAGGTCTTGCACTAGCACACGCTCTGTTCTCACTAGCAGGACACTTCAGCGCACTAGTAGAATTACTGTCTCACTCCTAACATTTTTTCTCCACCCCTCGAGCCACTTTTTGGCCACCGAGTACAAACCTAAGATGAACACGACGGATATGCGATACATGCAGAAAGCTTTTGGCGTGGTGACGCACCTCTTGAGCTGGGTGTGAAGGTACGTGGTGATGCGCGTGGCCTCCTCCAGCTGTCTCAGCAACACGTTCCTCTTCTCCTGCTGCAGGAGTCTGCACACAAACATTAAGTAGAGATACATCAGTTTATACGCCTGTGTAGAAGTACAATTAGAAATAGCACTCGTACTCAAAGTACATCGTCACAAACTCCTGAGTTCTTATACGCAACTCATTCAAATAGTAGTAGACGTAAAAGTCACAGTAGAAATAGTAACGAAGAAGTACTAGTGGAAAAAAATGTATTAGAATACCAAAAGTATTATTAATAATAGTAGTAGGAGTGATGTATTTTCAGGAATACTAGTAGTAGTTACTATAGTAGTAACACCAAAGTATGTTTCTTTCGTTGTCGTTGCTGAGGCCATGAAAGTCAAGTCGTGTCGAGTGGAGTCAAGTACAAAGTTGGATGATGCTGACCGCTGATTGGCTCCTTGACTCTGTGAGCTATGCGCCCTCTGCACTTCCTCCTCCAATCGGCAGCGTTCCTCTTCCAGATGCCGGAGTGCGTCAGGACCGGGATTGGAGTTGGGATTAGGACCGGGATTGTGCTCAGGATCGGGCTCGGGATCGGGACCGGGACCGTGAGCCTTCTTGTGCTGCTTGCTGACCATGATGATGTCGTGCAGCAGAGCTTCCTTCTCGCGCAATAGCTGCATGAAATCTCGGTCCCGGTCGGCCTCGGCACGGCCGGACCAGCTCTCGCTGTCCAGCTGGGCCAGCTGGTGTTGGATACTCTGCACCCTGGTGGACACACGGGGGTACCACAGTCAGATAATTGCAAGTTATATTTAAACTGTAATAAATATCATGATATATGAGATAAAATGGAATTTAGATGTCAGTAGATGAAAATAAAAATGCTCATTCTAGTCAAACATGAAAAAAAAGCCAAATTGGAAAAACCTATTATGAAATACAATCACCACTAAACACAAATGAAAACAAAATAAAGACACAAATACAGAAGTAAATCCATGAATAACACCTAAATCGATATTGAAATAAAAAAAAAAACATGAATTAAATAAATAAATACATGTACAATAAATTACAACAAATAAGAGTAAAAAAAGAAAAATGCAAATGCATATTCAACAAGAAACAATAAAAAAATAAAACAGGCATGACTGTATATAAAACATTTTTTTAGTTTTTTTTTTTTTTGTACTTACTTCTTCTTGGCCTCTTCGTACTGCCAGTTGACTTTGACTTTGTCCACCACGTGGGACGAGTCCTGCAGACAGGCAAGATGGCCGTCAGTCAATGACTCGCAGGTGCGACTCACGTGAGGACGAGTAGACGCGCGCGACCTCTCCCATCATCATGTCCGTCTGACAGCCGGCGTCGCAGTACTGCTGCTGATGCTGCTCGCCCGCCGCCGTGGCGCCTCCGCCCCCGCTGTTGTTGACAACCTCGCCGGCCGCGTCACCCGCACACAAGCTGCTCTGGAAGTTCACCGTCAGCTTGGCCAGGCTCTGCAACATGACAAATATTGCTATTAATAGAGTGGACCCGGCATGTTTGTCGATTTGCCTATTCTCAGATTTTTTTTCTTTCCAACATTTATATAGAAAAATGTAGCAAGTGCATTTATGGAACGTGTTCCTCATTGTGTACATGTTATACACATGGTGACGATGCTTTATGGGCCTGTCCATTTGAAATGTTTTACTGCCACCTTGTGGCATCTATAGGTAATTACAAAGCCAATTTCTGGGTTGGGGGAGGTGTGGTTTTGGCGCGTCATCAAATAGTTGCAGAATTTTGCTATTCACAGCTCTCCCCCATGAAGAGCGGGCTTCACTGTACCTCTAAATCAGGGGTGTCAAACTCCAGTCCTCGAGGGCCGGTGTCCTGCATGTTTTCCATCTCTCCCAGCTGCAACCCACCTGATTCAAATGAGCAGGATACTTATCAGGCTTCTTCAGAGCTTGCTGATGAGCTGATCATTTGAATCAGGTGGGTTGCAGCCGGGAGAGATTGAAAGCATGCAGGAAAGCGGCCCTCCAGGACTGGATCTTGACACCCCTGCTCTAAATAATGCTGATGGCAGATAAAGGAAAATAATGTTATAAATCAAGAGAATTCAAAGTCAAAATTTATGAATATTCCTATGTTATGTAGAACAAAAAAAAAATCACAGTTTTATATAAATAAGGAAAACTTTTACAAACATAAAAAAAAAATCTTTTTATGAGCATATGAGCATGAATAATTCAAGAATTGAGTAAGAAAAGTTTTAGAAAGATTTTTTAGATTTTTTTTTTTAAATATTAAACACTATTGCTTATATTCTCAAGCGTTATAGAATACTTTAAACTGGTAAATGTGGAAGAAAAACCAAGCCATGTGGTGACTAACCAGTACAATTTGTATGTAAAAAAAAAAAAGGAGGCTTCCACCTGACAACAAGTAAAAAAGATCATTTTATAAAAACAAGTCACAATTTTACTAACTTTAAGAGAATAAAATTACAATATTTTAAGAATTTAATAATTTTACAAGAATAATTTATTTTCGTACGACAAAGATAAATCGGGCGTAAAACTACGTGGCCTGCGTGAATGTGGAAAAATGAAAAACAGTACTTAATTCAGAACAGAATAAATAAAATGAATTTAAAAATAAGTTGGAAACAGAGATGAATTTGCGATGGTCAGTGTAGTGACGTCATCCTTAATGGAGTTGTCGAGCCGCTAATCGAGGACTGAAAAAGTTGCAAATGAATAAAAAGATCTCGCGGGTGAGTCACAGGCTTTGTCATGTGTTGCGTTTTTGTTTTTTTGGTTCCTCCTTGTCTGGAGGGATGAGCGGGATGCTGACTCACACGTCTGGAAAGGCATTGAGCAGTGAATAAATCCCACCTGGATGAGGTCCTGCCTCTCCTTCTCGCCCGCGCTGATGGCCTTCTTGATGCTGCGCAGCTCGTTGAAGATGGCCTGAGCCTCGTCCAGCTTGTAGTTGGTCTGACTGCACGACATCTTACGATCGATCCTGAATCAGGACAAAAAGAAAAAAAACTGTCAGTTATGTTGCAAGAAAACAAAATGCAATAAACTCAGAATATTGTTACAAAATAATTGTAACTTTTAAATTGGAAAATTATGAGTAATACGACCCAGACGGCTACAAAACAGTCACAATTTTATGAGTCGTAATATTACGTAAAAAAAAATAAAACGTAATGCGCAACAAAATCTAAATTGCAATACATGGAAAAAAAAATCATCCATAGAGAATAGAAGTGAAATGCTTATGCTAATATATAGAAAATATGACAAAACAGTGGCAATGCTTCCTGATTTTAAAGCCAGACGACTTTTGCGGCTCTCCCGTGGACCTCCTATTGTTTGGCTGCTTTTCAAATTCTCCTTTCAAAGGTTTCCTTACAACGTATACAGTGTCTACTCTGACGCACGCACGAACGCAACGCACGCGCCTTGTGCTTCAAAGTGTCTTTTCATCACTGAACTACAAAAAAAAAAAAAAAAAAAAAAAAACAGAACCAATCCGCCGCTGGAGCCCTGAGTTGAATCGGCTTAAGTTCTACAGTGTGGTTGCAAGGGAGGATGGGATGGGGGGTGGATGGTGGGGGTGGGGGCGGGGGGGAGTCGTAAGGGTGCCCTCCTCCAGCCCTGTCGCCGGGCCTGGCACGTGGCCGCCGCGCTCACCGCAGCCCGCTTCCTTCACGGCCCTTCAACAGCAGGTAGTGTTCAGCCAGCCACCAGGCAACAAGACCTGCTTTGTTCAGACCCCAAACTAACGCACACACACACTCAAGAAAAGCCGTGGAGTTTATATTCTTAAAAGGAGGAGGGGGGGAAAAGGCCCATACGGAAAAGAAAAAAAGAAAAACATACTACGGGAGTTAAGTTATACATTCCGTGAATGAAGTCATGATCCAAAAATGTCATATTGGGTGGAATTATGACCAATGTCTAATTATCTTGGGGGGCGGGGGGGTCATTTTAGGTAAATCAATTTCAGGAAAATTAAGTTATTAAGAAAAAAAAAAAAGAATAAAGTTACAATCATACAGAATAAAACCCACTCAAAAATCATCATAGAATGAAACAAATGTTACAAAAAATAATTTGTAATTCTATGTCAATTTACAACAACAAAATATTACAAAGTTAAGTCGGAGTTTCACAAGAATAGAGTCATAAAAAATAAATTAATAATTGTTAAAGAATACAATGAATTATTGCAAGAATGAAGTAATTTAATGGGAATAAATTGTAATATTAAACTTAAAAATGGATCTGAGGTTAATTTTTCAAGAATAATTAAAGTACAAAAAGTTAGACCAAAAATTTCATTGAAATTACACTATAATTATAATAATATTAATAAATATTAATTTTAGAATTTAAAAAAAGTCTCCTTTTGCAATAATGCTACGAAAATTAAGGTTGTATTATTACATAAAATAAAAATCACTTAACACAAGTATAAAGGCGTCATTTTATTATTTAAAAAAATGCAGTAAAAATTGTAATTTAAATGAAAAAAAGTTGTAACACTATAATTAAAAAAAAAAATCAAATCTTAATAAAGGCAAAAATACTTGCACTGAAAAAAAATATATATATTTTACAAGGCTCAAAAAAATGACCTTGCAATTTTAGCATATTAAACTGATGCCATTTTCAGGGGGTGGGCGAGTGTTTTGAGGGGCGCGTTCAAACAATGTACGTTATTTCCCTGCGCCAAACTAAATCCCTGGTGTGCAGAAACGGATAAAAGGCGCAATTGTGTGGGCTAGTGAGCGAAAAGTGTGCGTTTGATCTGATGGGACACAGCATGGACAGCATAGTGCCCACAACAGCCTGAGGTGGCCCCCAACTTTAAACAAACACACCCACGCCCACACACAATCAGCGAGCGTGTGTGTGAGTGTGTGCGTGTTGCATCTCCATGTTGTGCGCAATCATGGCAGGTTATTCTGGGAACGTGTGCAGTTGTGTACATCTGGCAGATAAGCGAGTCAGGAAGTGCTGAGGAATTTGCTCGCAGATATCTCGCTGTACTGTTTTTCAAACTGTGCGGCCCCCGCCACCCACCTCCCACCCTTCACTTCCTCTCTTTGGCTCCCTGCACTCTACTGGTGCATCCTCTTCCTGAGGTGGAGCAAACCAACCCCCCCCCCCACTCCCTTTTCCAGGGACCCTCCGCTTGCAGTTCCTAAAAGTACTTTTTTCCCCCCATCCTGTGGGAGGTGCAGCTTCACTTTCTCCTACAAATGTTCCCAAGACAAAAAGACAGTAGTGCTTTTCAAATCTATCATGACTCCAAGTGAACTGAATCGTCAAAATCAAATATATCCCATGATGCATTGCATCGATAGAAGACGAGAAAATTCTATTAATGAGGAATTTTTGATTTTCATAAAATACACTATGCTTGAAACAATAGAATGTCCAAAACACCGTTAGGCTCATAACATAATCGCTCAATTCCTTGAATACTTTCTGTTACCAAATCAATAAAAAAAAATTGAGATGTCTATAACTTCTTTTCAAACGGCACAAATGTACAGTTAAAAAAAAAAAAAGGGGGATTTTCTCAAAATTTGGGGTGCTCGGATTGACTTAAAGTGTGCTTTATGTGCTGTACACGCCTGTTGCTCAACCTAACCCAGTCATTGACCTCCGTGCTTTAAAATGGACGCGGCACTGTTTTTAATGAGTCCGGAACAGAGCGAGAGAGAGTGAAGGGGAAAGGGTGGTGGGGAAGAAGGGTGTTGACGAGGAAGGGTGGCGGTCACACTCACTCCTGCAGCGTCTCTACGCCCATTTCCTTGTACTGCAGCTCCTGCCTCACCTGGGCCAGCTCGTGCTTCAGTCGGGAAAGCTGCAGAGACCACAAGACAAAGATCACACATTAGACAACCGCTCGCCTCAAAGTGCACAGTCGCCACGATAAGAGCCACGGGCTGGATGCTACTTTTGTTTAGAGGTTATTATATAGATACAAATAATAGTTACAGAAATGTTAAAAAAAAAAAATCATTCGGATTTCTTTTGATAAATCAAAATTGCCAAATATGTAAGAAAATATCAAAACGGTAAAAAGTCGCAAAATAATAAAAATTCTAAACAAATCATTGATGAATGAAATGTGATTAAATAAATACATTTTAAAAATTGATTAGGTTAAAAAAAGTAAATATCATTGGATAAATATTTATAGTCTTAGTGATAAAAAATAAAAATACAACAAGATAAATAAATGAAAAAATAATTTATATATACACATATACATCCATACATACACACACACACAAACATTATTAATGACATTTATGCGAATTAATTTCACTGTAATGCCGCTTAGAAATAGAAATAGAAATAGAAATCCCTTTATTGTCATTGTACTCAAGTGTGCAACGAGATTAGAGGGCTCCCCTCTCCAGTGCAATACAACAATAATACAGACAAATATATAAATTAGATAAATAAAGAAGACAGTGCAATGGAATTCAGTACTGAATAGGGCATATAGAAACACATCACAATGCTGTTTTGCGAGGTTAGGGTGGTCTCGTGTGTGTGTGAGAGTTCAGTATGGAGATGGCTCTCGGAAAGAAACTGTTTCTCAGTCTATTGGTCCTTGATACGTTCCAAGACAAGAGAAAATCGGTGGAATGCTTTTGATGGCGCCACACGTCAACGTGACCGCCGTCCGTGTCATTTTGTTATTCGGCGGAACGTTTTGGTTTTTTTTTTTTTTGGGAGGGAGAGTGAAATGACTGGCGTCATGTGGATTGCACTATCCCATTGAGAGGGTGAAGGAGTTGGGAATTCATTCCACAATATGTTGTATACAAAATTAAATAAGCTGTACTGTCAGTATGGTACGTTAGAAACCATTAAAATACTTTGTGAATTGTAAATTAGAGTGGTGCTGAAGTGAATATAACATATGACATCCAGATTATTAAATTTAATGAAATACGGCAATTAGAGTTATAGTTGTATAGAACCTTAAATATGGCAGAATTGTTCTACTTTAAAGTTGTATAGAGCCTTAAATATTCGACGTTCTAGAATCCAAAAATTTGAGCCGACTGGCTTCGTTCTGACCCTTTGATGGTGAGCTTATCCGCGTTCTCAAGAAGCCCCGAGCCACAGTATCCTGTCGGGGCGACACCCCGGCCGCCCAGCTATCCGCGCCAACCCCCTCGGCCCTGGCGGCAGCCCATTGTTCTCCCATGATGATGACTCACCCGCTCTCGCCTACAAGCCACTTCCACTTTGATTTGGTCAGGGTCGTATTTCGCGCCTGAGGACGAGCCAGAGAGCGCTGTGGACACACAAAAGAGAGAATGAGTGAGAGAGCGCAGAGCAGGGGGTGAGTGGCGGCTTGCTGGGGGGTGCGCAATCTGAGGTGAAGATGTAACAAAAATACATGAAAAAAGTAGGGCGGAGGATCCGGTGTTCCGGATGTACTCTGACAGTCAACTTGGTGTGAAAAGGATACTAAGCGATCATGATCATTGTTCGGTCTAAACTTGCAATTGAGGTGCGAAGTAAAGCTGACGATTTTCCAGCTTCGGAGGTAGTATCAGAAGCCCTTTTCTTACCATACTGTGAAGTCGTCATTTTTTTTTTTTTAGCTTCCCCTTTTTGCATCTCACTGTTTTGCATAAAAGTCACCAACTCGTAATGAGGCGGACAAATCCCGCCGACTTACCGCTGCTTGCGACGGAGCGGCTGTCCTCCGAGAGCTCGTGGAAGAGCAACATTTCGCGCTGGGCCAGCTCCAGACGCTGTTGCTTGACGAGGTACATCTCCTTCTTGGCTCGGAGGGCCTCCTGCGCCACCACCAGGTACTCCTTCAACATGCGCTCCTGCTCCTGACGCCATTGCGTGCGCGGGTTCTCGATCTGCGTGGTCTCTGTGGGACGGCATAAACGATCCGCAATACTTGTTAGCGCGAAGGGAGCCCGAAATGGAGCAGTTGTTTGAAAAACAGGACGTTATTTAAATTCACTAGTTTGGTCCGAAGCATGCCGATAAATCGACAAAACTGATTATCATTGTTTTCCAACGTAAAAGCTTACGTATTAAGATTTTGATTCAACACGAAGACAAATCAGACTACTATCAAGGAGAAAAAGAAAAAATTTAGAATATATACTCTCGAAAAGCTGAAAATCTAAGCATATAGAAACATTTTCCATTTAAAAACGTAACTCAATTATCAAAAATAATTTGATTTGCTAATCGATTAGTTGTCGATTAATCGTTGCACCTCTAGTTCGCATCAAGCCAGCTAATTTTTGTTAGAGGAAATTGTATGGAATTTTGTATGGAATTCACTTTTGCAGTTGTCAGGCAGTTTAAAATGACAGAAATCTATGTTCATTTCCATCGGTAGCGTTTTGCATTTTATGATAAGAAGGGAAACCAAATGACAAAATGTTCGATTGAACATTATGGTGTTTGAATGTTCAATGTTGAATTTCTCTTTTTACGTGCCAGTTGTCCAATAAAATTGAACTGATGGTGACAAATTAAATAAAGATATTCACTGTACTGAGTGGTGGGAAGTACGCAGGAGGCGGAGTAACGCATGCCGACTCACTGTTGATGTGGTCGATGTAGTAAACCCCCACTTGCTGGTCATAGACCTCCTCCCAGCCAAGGGGCAGCTCATCTCCGACGCAGTCGGCGAAGGTCAGCGGCTTGGTGATTCTAAACACATGATGACATTGATTGGCACTTATCAGCAGCAACTCAATTTTATAGAAATGTTCTTTGACACTTCAGCACTGACGTAGACTTATGTTACCGGGAACCTCAGCGTATTTATTATTGTCACATAAATAAAAGTATTGCTTTGCCGCCATCTTGTCGGTCAAGGAACTATGCTGAATTAAGCTGAGGAGTTATCAATTTAATTAAAATTATTTAGATTTATTTAATTTTTAAGAAATGTTTGTTTCTAAAAATTTCTATAGGTGTATTTTATATTAAACTTTTATTTGCAATTAATTTTAAATGTATTATTATTTAATTTTTGGGGGGGGTAGTATCGATTCCAGGTATTGGCGGTGGGCAGATATTGGACGTGTTTTATGGTATCGAGTATGCATTGAGGAAATCGATACCGGTCACCGATACTTAAGGCAAAAAAAAAAAAGAAAAAAAAGAAAAGAAAATGAATCCTTCATGGCAGTCGTTGGCGTCAGTTTGACACGTCAGCGAAACTCACCATCGGCGTCAGAAAGAAAGGTCTTTGTTGACAAATATTTAAGTACTAGATACTCGGTATAGGTGCTCTATTCGGTGAGTACTCAAACAGTGTATACTCATACTGGTCTGAAAAAGTGTAACCGGACATGCCCAGCAATAAAATGACCCTAATGTGTCAGCAATATTTATTTATTTTTTTAATTTGAGTCATCCGGCTCATTCTAATCCACAGCGGTTGAACGAAGGCAACTAAACTCTTGTTTGTTGTGATTTTTTCCCCCCTTTCTTCATGTTTACTGAACGCGTTCAAATATGACTTCAACACTAGGAAACGACGTGGTGTGAATGGGCGCGTGTCAGCCACGTGATTGACAGGTGAAAGTGCACACACACCGACAACAAGGAGGCAAACACCTCATTTCAAGTGTTTGCCCAAGGTAAACACACTCAAGTCATGAGCGCGCGCACACACACACGCACACACGCGCGCGCGCGCGCACACGAGGGATGTCGGAGGAAGAAGAAAAGTGGCTCAATAATGGCGGCTTGTGGGCGTTTGTCCTGTTCTGTATATCTACACTTAAACTTTATTATTACAGTATTTTAATACGAATTATTTTAATTTTGCCTGAATTTATCAGACCCTCCATCCACCCACCAAAAAAAAAACAATTAATTAAGACTATGCAACAAGGAAAAGTTCCCCGTCTTTCTCATTCCAAGTTGAAACTGTTCAGCTGGTTCCGAACATCTCTGGAAGGATTTTCAACGGATTCCAAGACCCCCCCCCCTCCCCACATTCTCCCAATTCCACACTTGGCAGTAAAATTCCCAAATGAAGACATATTTTACACATTTACCTCCTCCTCCCATATTTCTTGACAGATTCAAAGCATTGCAACTTGAAGCACTTCCCATTCGACATTTCAACCATTTAATTAATTCCACAGCATTTGAGCGTTCTCATGCAATTGCATTCTCGTCTTCTTCTTCTTCTTCTTCTTCTTGTTGTTCAACGTCACTGTCTTGAGGGGGAAAAACATGTCCGCTCGCAGATTCTAATCACACCACATGTGAATGTTTGCTTTGTTCCACAGTCTTGTGACAGCGTGGTCACTTCTGCCTCGCAAACGCGCACACAGACACACACGCGCGCGCGCGTGCACGCGCGCGCACAAAGTAGCCACGCAGCAGAAAGAGTTGTCATAGTGACACAGTGACCGTGCACACGCGCCATTCAAGGTCCGTTAAAGCCAAATAATGACAATTAACAAATGAGTCATGAAATAATAGACATAAAATATAAACAGAATAAAAGACAAAAGAAAGATAAATTTGATATAAGAATACAAGCGCACATGTATTTTTTTTTTTAAAATATGCAATAAGTAAAATATGAATATCGTATTGTATGGTAAACATTCAAAATAAAGTAAGCAAATAATTAATGTAATAATGAAAAACAAAACAAAAACCAATTTATTTTACCCCAAATGTGACATCCATATTTCCCCAGCCAATAAAATCACGCTAAATACGGACAACTTGACCCAAAAAATGATATTCTTTTTTAATCAAAATATAAAAATCACAATAAAAACAAGCAATAAAATATGTAGGTACTGTATATATTTTTGATTACTTGAATTATTGATTCAAATAAACCTAAATACAATAACTTCATTAAAAATAAATATTTTTATATATTTTCATGAATGGAAATGATGAAACGAAAACAAATAAAATCAATAATCCCAATAGATATCGCTAAACACGTCTAAAATAAAATATTATTTAGCACAATTTCATGTACGGTTTTGCGGTCCAATATGATCATTTCAATAAATGGATTTATCGGACAATTTAGATTTCATAAAACAAGCCTGGACAATAAAATAAACTAATCCAAATCGTTTTTTCCCTCTAATACTCTAAATCACTAAACAGTAGTTGTATAACGTGTGTTGTTGTGTGTGTGCAGCATTCCGTGCACAGAATGCACATTGGAGTGGCGAAAAAGAGTTTTCTGAAATTAGCTGAGGCAGACTGACAAGCATGTCCAGCTGTAGACCGACGCTGCCGCACCTTCCCTGAAAAATATATTTAGTTGTCAAAAGACATTTGCTAATTCTAGAATAATCCGTCCCGGAGGATATTTCCATCCCGCGCCAGCCGCCTTTTGCCCGGCGACAGGGTGAGAAAGGCATGCGAAACTAGAGTCCAGGAACTCTTGAACATGCGGAATCTCCTCACTTTTTGTTCGAACACAAAAATAATCGCCAAATCGACATCTGCATTTTCCCATATTATCACGCGAATTAGCGACCCGGAAGCAGCGCCTGCTCCCATGCTCCTCCCCCAACGAAGGGCCTGCAAAAAGGCCACGAGAGGAGCAGGCCTCAAAATTCCATTGTGTGTTTAAAAAAGAAACGTGAAAACAACTTTCGGAGGAATGTCACTCACGCTCCGGCCACGTCTGAGGCGGTGGTGGTGCCGGATTTCAGAGCGCAGCTTAAAGCAGCTGATCTCCAGACGGAATCTGCTGGTGCCTTTATGTGTTAAATCCGATGGAAATAGGCCTCCTAAAAGTAGCGTTAGCGTCTGGACGGACGTGAGGGAGGGGATAAGGGATTGGGGGGGGGAGATGGGGGGGGCACTGCTCTTATTTGAGCGTAGTGTAAAGTATGGCAAAAAACGGCGGGTCAGAGTCACTTAGTTGTAGCGCTTCAGCTAACTAGTAAATATGACGAAATAATGATGAGGAAAAAAAATTACCTTTATAAAAAAAAAAAAAAAAAAAAAAAAAAAAAAAAGGGGGGGGGGGGTGTAATAAATAGTCAAATGAAATATATGCCGTGGGAGGGGCAGGACTATAAATTAAAAAGTATATAGTAATATTACAAACCCAAAATAATGGATAGAATTGGAATCAGGTTGAGCGCCCGAGTTGCAGAGCAGAGAAAAGTGTCGAGGAGACGACATAATTCTGCTTTTCAATAAGAATTGTGCACCAATGTGGAACAATGGAGGCCCTGACAGCTGGCAGAGTTTGGCATGTCCTGTTTAGGTTGCATTCTTCTGAGCGGAGCCCGTTCACGGGCGACGACGCCGAGCAACACTTGGGCTGCATCACCACTTGACCGCTCAAACCGTTTTGGGGCTCGCGCATTTCACAGCAGCTGGAGCTGTCACAAAGCGGTTTACATAATGTGTCATATAAATTAGCGGGAAATTAGAGCACAAATTAAAAGACAAAAAGATAAGATACCGGAAGAACAGCAGAACGGAGACAGTCTCATGTTGAGTCGAAAGCTAAAGAATAAAAATGAGTTTTAAAAGTAGACAGCGAGGGGTCTTGCATAATATTTACATTTAATGGGAGGTTATGTATTTATGTAAATCAAATTCATTTCCCCATACAAATAGAAACACAATTAATCCATCTCAGCCCTCAAAAAACTCAAATCATTTCAGTCGTTGATGGACCCAACGTCCGCTTCATGCTCCTTGCAAGTGTTTTCATTTTACTTTGTGCGCTGTTTCATGAAAAGCGGAATGTGCATCGGCAACTGTGGCATTGAATTTCTTTCATTTCACCTGAGCATGCAACTTGGAACTTGGGTGTAACATCAAACAAAGACAAAGCAAAATCTGTTTGGATGTGCAGCAGAGAGCGTGCATCTGCTCCTAGCGCCTTGCGAGTGTTTTCATTCTCCATTTACTCCACTCCGATGGCAACATATCTGAAGCTTCTCAGCCAAATTGTGGCTTGGTGACGCCTCCACGGCACATAATGAAAACACTGTGGGAAGCAAAATAAAAGCGGGGTTCAGCGCATGTGAATAACCACTGGCCGCCTGCGAACACAGCTCACCGTTTCCAGAATAATTGAATTTGGTGTGCTTTGTGCCCCAACATAATGGCTTCCCTTTGCCGGGCGTTGGGTTGCATAACAGAGCTAATAAAGGAGGCCCCGCCGGGATGGCCCATGGACACGTGGGAAATACAACCCCCTCCCGCCCCAACCACCCCACCCACTCACCGCTCTTCCCGCCCTCGACCGCTCCCCCCCTACGGCCGTTTCTGACGCTTTGTCTGAGGCCACGAGCGAGCGCAGCCCCCGAGCATTAGTGTTAGACATGCCGAGCATGACGCTCATTCCTCTGTAAGGAAAAAAAAAAAAAAGTCCCACGCAGGGGCGCGAGCCAGCAGTGGCATCACCGAGCTAATTGGGACCCTCAATGTTCTTTAAGACAAAGAAGGCCTCAGAAAACTACCGTTTTCATGAAAACACACTTCAGTCAATTGAGACAGAAAGTCAAAATGGAAAACGCGAACTGAGTTCACGTCACTGGTGAGTTTACAAATGGTATCTTTCTACGTGGCATTTTTATATTAGCTAGTAAATTGATTTTTTTTTTAATTATTAAAAAATATTTTTATCATCCAGCTCATTTTTATTGCCACATTTTGTGCATTTCTTTTTTTGACCCCACCAAAAATAAATAATAATAATAATAATTGTAAATTGCAAGCATCATATATATTTTAAATTAATTGGTCCAGTAATCTGTATTTTTTTTTATTTATTTTTTTTGGGGGGGGGCAAATATTGGCATGGGCTGCCAAAAATCAATATCGGTCGAGCCCTATTAATTATTGGATTATTATTATTCATTTTAAACACACGCAAATATTTAGAGTAACATTTTTATATAATCATTTGTTATATTCATTTTTATTTTTTATTGCATTTTGTTAACAAAAAATTACATATATATTTATCATTATGAGTATATGTGACATTATTTCCTTTATTTATAGTCGAGAAAATCCTATTTGTAATATTTATCTGATATTATTCATATTTATGCAATATCAAACATTTTACCAAAAATAAGAATTATACAATAATGTCGACACGCTTTATCTGAGGAATCTGTTTTGAAGTGGCTTAAATAGGCCTGGCGTTACGCAACCGCTACAAGATAAACACACCGAGGAATCGCATTGCTGTTTGGGAGGAATTGGTTTTTCGCACCTTGATGCAATTTTTCGCGACATGCCACGAGCTCACGCAAACATCCAGGCAACTAACGAGCGAGCGACTAAACGTCAAGTGTGGGCGGCCGCACCATGAATCACGACGGCCATTGACAATTATGCTTGGCCTTCAATGGCTCTTGTGTTTTTAGCCAGCAGGCCAGTCAGCAGACTCGCTGCCTCGCACTCATCAGGAGACCAATCCCAATGTCCTTTCTGAATAGTATTATAAAACTCGATTTACGGGTTTTTCGAGATACCAGCCATCGTTTGGATGATTTTTTTGGGGGGGGCTTTTGAGCAAAAACTTGCGCTGTATGGGTGGCAGAGAACACTTCTTGACAAGCAGCAGTTTGTCAGTGAGCAACTGTAAAAAAAAAAAAATGGCTTCAAGTTGTTTAAATGCAACTCCCAGTTGAACTTATCAAACTAAACATCAAAGATTCTGCCTCAAAGACAATCACATGGGGCCGTTTAGCTTAATGCTAACAAACAATGCAAAATGCCATAGATGGGCTTAACACCAATGGTGGAGAAACACATGTAGACAGGCAATATTATAATCCTCGCAGGTAGTCATGGGTCCATTACCCGGTTTGACGGTTTACCGACTCAAAGGAAATTGAAGAGAAAAGTTATTATTTACATTTTATGCAATTACGTTTTTTTAGTATATGTTATTGCAAAGTACGGTTTCAGTATTATAGAGCGCAATTTTCATTATTCGAAAACATTCAATTTTGAGAAGGGGATAGAACAGGTCAATTGATTTGCTACACGCATCAATTGAGCTATGATCTTGGAGCGAATTAAACTTAGTAAGTCAAGTCACCGCCATGTCGATACACACTTCTGATTGTATAGCGAGTGTCAAACGGCACTAACTGCAGGCGGGTACCAAAAGAATGTTTGGAATTTTCGCCATCCGTCCATTTTCTACAGCGCTTATCCTGTTTAGGATCACGGGGGGAAGCTGGAGTCTATCCCATCTGACTTAGCGTAAGAGGCGGGACACAAAACGCCGGACTGATGACCCGTCAATCATGGGACTCACACACACAAGCATTCACACTGACTCGCAACGGGTTTTGCTGCGAAGAGTAGAACTTTAACGGGGCTCGTCAATACAGATGTACATGTACATGCAAAAACACATCAAATATACACACACACACACACACACACACACACACACAGACAGACATTGCATCTTAAAAGGTGCAGAATTGCAAAAATATCTGCGCAGGGCTACGATTACACTCGTCTGCAAATTTGTACTCAAATTTCTCATCGGGGATTCAAGTCAACTTTTCTATTTTTTTTTTTGTAAAGTCATTTTTCCATAATAAAAACTCAAAGGGTGAACAACATATGCATGTGTTCAATTTTGTGCGTGATTTATTGTAGCGTCAGCATGGGCTTGCGACAGGCGGCAATCCTTTGGTGGAGGAAATCTATGAATCAGCCACGTGACCCCCACAAAAAAATGCTACAAATATTGAGAAAATAAATGAATAAATAATCAAACATCAGATCATATTTGCTAAGAAACCTTGCTTTTTTTTTTTAACGATGGCAGCACAGGGTGTCCCTGGAGTGAACGAGATTGTCATGTCATATCGTTTGGATACGTTCAATGGCGTCATTCATTAGTAAATTATGACATGACAACCGATCACTGATTTTGCATAAAATGCAAAATATGCCGATTTGATCCAGCCGATTTGTGAAAAGTCTTGTACGTATGCAAATAGTTAACTTTCTGGAGTGCCCGGAATTAAACAACCAAGGAAACAGTTTATTTGCCTTCTAACAGTGGGGGGCTAACTTGCGTAATAGTGCGAGAACCATCTGGGATTATGTCGCCTCAAGATTGAAAGTTTGAATGTTCTTTAATAATTGAAAAAGCTTGGTTAAGTATATTTGAGTAAGTCCGGTCATTGCTTTGCTTTCGTGCAGAAGGAACTGGTCAGCCACAAAGATAAGTTTAGATCGATTCATTTCTACCGCAAAACATCTAGACAACTCGTTTGATTTATTTGATTGCATCATTCATGGCTTTAGGACCTTTGAAAAAGAGTGTAGGAAGACGATGTACCCACTGTCTGTTTGCCTTTGTGAAGTATTAAAGGTTGGTCAGGGGTCGATGTGAGTACAGACTTTGACGTTGACATTGGCAATGTGCAAGTGCACGTATCATTTTATTCAACGACAGCATAAACTAACAATTATTGAGCATATCAAATTAAAGTCTGAACATGATTTGTGGTTTTTAGGATGATTTTCATTCTCACTCATATTCACACCTTTGGACAAATTCGAGTCTTCATTGGCAGTGACATGGAAAGAAACATGAAAACTCCTGTTTTTTTTTTTTTATTCTGGGCAGAATGAAATCTATATTCTTTGTTTGATTAGTTAGACCCCTTGATCCTTTGTGTATTTCGACTAAGACCTTGAAAATGTGTTAATTTAAAAAAAAAAAGGAATAATGTCTTCTTTCAAATCCCCCTACTTAGAATTTCCAATCCATCCCTCTGAAAATGAGTGCTCGGTGAATTCCCAGTCCCCGGTGGAGGCGCGCATCCTCCCCGCGGCTTTTCCCAGCGGCCCAACTTTAGAAACATTCCTGGCATAGTTTTGCCTGGATTTCTGGGAGATGGAGTTTTCACTGGGCTCGCGCGCGCGCACACGCACACTTACAAAAGTGGCAATCATAAAACAGATTTGGTCAGATTGGAAATGATGTATTGGAAATAAAGCAGACAAAAAAGTTTAGGTGAGAGACGCAGAAATGCTGCAGGTCGTTGGAAGTCTCTCGCTCACGCACACACAAACACGCAAGCGCGGACACACACACACACGATGAGTGTGTAAAAGTGAATGGAAAACAACAACTATTTAAAAACATGTGAAATGACACTTTTAAGAAGTCAAGATAGGCAGCGGTGTGAGTGATGATGGGGGTTTTAAATTGCGTCAACTCGTCTCTTCGTTGAAGAAAAACGACCCTCAAAAAAAATCTTCCAAAGCATCATTCTGTCACTTCTTTTCAAATAAAATCTGTACAATGACGTATTCACGTCTCTTACCTATCCCTGGGATCTATCCACGAAGTTTGCCGTGTGTTGTGGTCGATGAAGAACACTCTTCCGTCGTAGTCTCGGGCTTCCTCCCATCCGGCGGGCAGCGGTAGCTCGGAGCTCTCTCGCCGCTTGCCGCCGCCTCCGCCCGGCCACGGCATCGCGGCTGGCCGCCGCCGCTGCTGAGCGGAGGGCTCCAGCCCCGTTGCTTCTTTCCTTCTTTCGTCGTCGTCGTTTGCTCTCACTCTGTCCCCGGACCGGCGAACCAATCGTTCCTCTTCACCGCATCGCGGCCCCACGGTAGAAAAGAGCAAAGTTGTCGGTTTAGAAAGAAGGAGCCGGCGGCGGTGGTGGTGGTGGTGCTCTCAGGGTGCTCGCGCCTCCATGTTGGCCTGCTCCCTCCGCCACCATGTTTCATTCCTCCGTGTCCTTATTCGGGCCCGGGGTAGATTTGCATAAACGGACGGACGTGCGGGGCGAGCTTGGCCCCTCTGTCCAATCCCCTCCTCTTGTCTGCCTCCTCCGTGTCCACTTTAAAACAGCCCCTCTTAAAAAAAAGTCAAGGAAAAAAAGTTTTTTTATTTTTTTTTTTGAAAAGTCGGTCACTCGACTTGATTTGGGCTAATCCCCCGCTAATGTTTCATTATTTCCACCAAAAGATGTTGGTTCGTGACATTAATCGCAGATAATGCCACTTAAATTGTCATTAAGTTGACTGTTTCGAATATTTACAGCAAGACTAATGTCAAGTCAAGCAAAGTTTGCCCAAAACAAACAAGTTTTCCCTCCAGCAAAAACTGAGGGCCTGAATCGTTTTGGTTATACATTGGCGCCATCTAAGGCACGATGTGAGTATTGCGCCCACCTCGGTTACTCCCGATAGAACGACGTCATGCGTTTTTTTTCTGTCATGGGATGACCAGGTGCTCAAAATGTTCAATAAAAAAAAAAAAAAGAATTACCAGGTGCTCATGTAGTCTTTTTTGCAGGTACATATCTGTGCCGCTGTAGTATTGTATTAAAATGTATTATAGTCGTAATGTAGGTAAAAAGATCACATTGTTTTGTTAAGTGACATTTCATTTATATTTTCAACCTAAAACATTTAAAACATTCATTATTAAATCGATTCATTATAATGATGATTAGTAATTTAATTCATTCATTGAGGCTAAGCCTTTTTTTCCGTTTTAGTTATTTTATTAGTTTGCATAATGAAAACGTTGGCATGACAGCATGCAATGAGAGATGACCTTTTCCTGGTCCACTTTGGTTTGTGTAGTGTGGTGTGTGGTGATTTATTTTATTTTATCTGTCAAACGCAAAAACAATTTGTTGAAAACATTTGCCGACATGGCGCCGTTCCAGCACTGCTTTTTGAACGGTGCCTCTCATAAACCAGCAAATGCTTCTATCTGCTGGTCGGAGTTAGACATTACACCTACCTTTTTGTTATTTTATTATTTCATACATTTGTTGTAATGTTGAGGTAAAAATGTTTTATTTTTCCTCATTCGTTTATATTATTTTTTATTTTCAGTACTTCAAATGTTAATAAAATGTTGACATAATCTAGGTTTTGACATTTCAATACAGTTGTTTTAAAATTGGCAGTTTAAAACAAAAAAAGTAGCAAATAAGATGGGACGACAGGAACAATCACATCGATTTTTTTTTTTTTGCAAAGCACTATTGCTGCCTGGAGTTTACAGTTCAGATATTAGTTCTCAAATGTAGGAAATAAAAGTATTAAATAGACAGAAAAAACACTCGAGTAGAGTACAAAAACGTAAAGTTGCAAAGTATTTGCACTTGGTTACTTCCCACCACTCGTGTGTGTGCGTGTGTTGTGTGTGACGTCACTGAAGTCAGCTGAGCATTTGTTCTCCACCTGAGGGGGAGTTTATCTCTGCATTTTTATCTCCTGCATGGTTTATGAGTGTGAGAGTGTGTGTGTGTGTGCGCATGTGTGTCACATCCCATCCATCTCACATCCGAACGGTGATCATCTACAGCCGCCTCCCACAGGCCACGTCGCGCCCATGTGACCACAACACAATAAGCCGCAGTGTTTGCAGTCTCGCGGTAATGTTACAAAGGCAGCAAGATTTGGATGTTTTCAGGGGGGAAAAAAAACACTTCATAAATCAAATAAAATTAGGAACGGTGTTTTCCTGTCCAATGAGAATCCTGCTGGTAATTTTGCAGACGCAGGCCGGCGGATCTATGCGAGGGAGGGCTGCGCCGCTGTGATTAATAGGCTGATTTAAAAATATATTGTAAAAGGAATGACTTTTTTTAGTCCTTTAACGCTGACAAAAATAATCTGAAAATTCAACCGCTTTACTTTGTACTACTTGTTTAACTTGAAAAGACAGCAGCAAAAACTCTGAATTTTTTTTTTTTGTAGGGGGTGGAGTGTTTGAATGTCATTATTTTTGCCTTATGTTGTGGCTTGTCAACTTGCGGTTTGGCAATTATTTTTAAAAAAATGTTTTTTTGTAACCTTCACCTTTAACATTCTTGCCTATAATTTTCTTTCCTATCTCCTAAAACAACGCTCTCCTTCGCTTCATCTGCGAGGCACACACTAAGTCACCAATCGGCACAGTCACGACTTGTCATTCTTTCACAAGTCAGCTGACTGATTTCAAGTTTGAAGACACCTGTCACGCTAACTACTATGGTAAAAAGAAATTACCTTATTTTTATTAGTGAGTTCTGTACTGAAGAGAGGAGTACTCAGAATTTAGTCCACATGTGAAGCCTTACTTTGACCAGAACCTCTTTGTACTTCTTGAAAACAGAATAGTGGTACTTTAGCTGCCTCTGTGGCCAAGTGACCGGCGCTGCTCCTGCTGCCCATTGGCACAGGAAACAGGGAGGGCGGCAGAGGGGAGGGCCATCCTCCCGCTCGCCTTCCTCCCTCCAGTAGAGGATGAGCTCTCCTCCGAGTGGCAGCACTTGGTGCCAGGAGCTCCCGGGCCCTCCAGCCTCTTAGCAAGCAGCTCTCGGTCAAGCCAATGGACGGGTGCGCCCGCGCCGTGGAGCTGCTGGGCATGCTGCTGTACGCTGGCGCCTGGCTGTGCGTCCTGGGGGCGGTCGTGACCCCGCGCTGGCTCAGCATGTCCACTTCCCTGCTGCCCGTGGAGAGCTACGAGCTGGGCCTGTGGGAGACCTGCGTGGTCCAGGACACGGGCGGCATGGAGTGCCGGGCCTATGACAGCTTGCTGGGCCTCTCGCCGGATCTCAAACTGGGCCGCGTGCTCACGTGCGCCTCTCTGGCAGTGGGTGCCCTGGGCTTCCTGGTGGCCATCCCCGGCCTGTCGCTGGTCAACGGCTGCGAGGAAGATGGCGCCAAGAGGACGTTGGGCACCACGGGCGGGGTGATGGGGATGCTCGCCGGGGTTCTGTGTTTGATCCCCGTGTCTTACGTGGCGCACGTCGCTGTGGTGCGCTTCTTCGACGACTCGCTGCCTGACGTGGTGCCGCGCTGGGAGTTTGGTGATGCTCTGTTCTGCGGGTGGGCAGGGGGCTTCCTCCTGGTGGTGGCCGGACTCCTCCTGGTGCTCGCCTCCCGCTCGGCCGGCAGAGAGCCACCCCCCGATGCCGGCCCGCAGAGGAGGTACCAGGTGATGAACACGGTACTGGCCCGGGCAGAGTACGTATGAACGCGGATCACTGGAAAACATCGGAATCAAGCAATAATCACTATTTTACACTTTTTAAATGTACATAGACATGTAGATACAAGAATAGAAGATGCTGTGTTTTGGTCCGGTATCAGTGGTATGTTTTCTCGGTGACGCTTGAATTAAAACTATATTGTGTCTGATAGTTTATGTGCTCTATGATCTTAATGAATCATGTGCCCAATTTTTTGGTACATTACATTTTTTCTGTAACAATGGAACTTTTTGCTCGGAGGCGCTGCAGCTCAAATATTCAACTTGTAAAATGAGCACTAAAACCGTATATTGTAGTATAATTTGTTTTGTGTGCAGAATGATCAAAATAAATGATACGAGAGTACACGTGTAAGTCATTTAAACACTGTTGGTTCTGGGCGGCGTCACACTAAAATTTTCAAATTGTGAAATGAGCAATAAAACTGTATATTGTACTATAGTTTGGCAATTTTTGTCCTGAATTTGTGTGATGTTTATTTTTAGGTTGCGCTTGAGCTAATACTGTGTATTCAGGGGTCTTCAATCCTGTTCCTCGAGGGCTGGTGTCCTGCTTATTTTTCTTTCTGCAACACACCTGATTCAAATGAACAGGATCGTTATCTAGCTTCTGCAGACATCGCTGGTTATCTGATCATTTGAATCAGACGTGTTGTAACAGGCAGAGATACAAAACAGGGAGAACAGCGGCCCGTGAGGAACAGGATTGAGGACCCTTGGTGGATCATATTATAGTTTATGTGCTGACGATAATAATTAAAAAAATATTGTCTTGCATTTCTGTGATTATTTTTTAATTTGCGCTAGAGCTAATGCGGTGTATTACAGGGTTCTTCGATACTGTTCCTCGAGGAAACCACATCATGGACACAAAAGTCATTTAAACATTCTTGGTCCTGTATCAATGGTTTGCTTTCCATGCGGCGCTTGAGCTAAAAATGTATGTTGTTGTATAATACAGTTTATCTGCTGTATGATAATCAAGAAACAAGGCACGCGTTCCTCTTGTCAGTCACTTGAACCCCGCCGTGTGTTTTGCAGTTGGTGGAAACGCAGCGTGAGGCTAATTCCATCGCATTTCCTGTTCGCCGGCCCAGCTAAGCTGCGTTTAATGAACGCCTTAATGGGCGACGCGCACTGTGAAGAATGCGGAGCAGGTCGCCCTCGAGGCTCCCCCACTTTCGCTTAATTACTTGACTTTGCCAAACGGCCGGAGAAAGCAACAGTCGCACAAACATCCTGGACATACAAAGCACAACATGTGGAGTTTGCTCTCATAAGAGGAGGCTAATTGAGCATTTCATAATGTTCGGCAACATAAGACGACAGGGGGCAGAAGACACGACTATATCGGTGATTTGAAGGGAAAAGATGACGAACCTTGTTCCCCCTCGCACCCCCCCCATAAAAAAATTCCACCGATAAGTCGAGTGGATGTCTTGAAAAGACGTCCAGAGATTGTAAAACTGCCGAATAATATCGTAGTCATTTCTCAAAGGACAGATGGAATATATTTTCTTCAAGATATGTATATAATGTTTGGTTGGGTTGTCGTTCTGGCAAAGCAAAACGGCTAGCATGCAAGCTAGCATCACCACTATAGCATGCTATCCAGTTCAGCGTCAAAAAGCGAAAAGAAAAGTCAATATTAGCCAGTTCCCCAATGCTCAAATAAACATATCAGATTAAAAAAAAATACAATTTACCTGCTGAAATGTAAATTACAGCCGGCGTTCGTCTCCCTTGGCACCCATTTAGCTCAAGTAGGATCTTTTCGACGAACATGAAACACACGTCACACATTTAAATGACTGTAGTAGAGAAGAAAACTAAAATCTTTCACGCTATTAAGCTTGTTCACTCAATGGCGTGCCTTCGTCAAAAGACACGGAAAGGTTTGTTCCTTACTGGAGTTTAGTACAAATAAATAATAATAAATGACATTCATTCCGTTACCATACGAGCGCATAGATGGAATCATGACATACCTGGGAAACAAACTCTCATCAATAGCTTTAATTTGAGATGTGACTTGGCCCGGTTTGTTACAAGTTTTGATTGGGTGATCAGAAAAAAAAAAATGTTCCAGCCAATTTTAACGAGCAACTTTAGTATTATGTACTTTCATTTACATCTTTAATTTTTTTTTATCACATCAGTAATTAGCTCTCGTTTCTGAACTCCTCTGCATTTATGATATTTGAAGTTGCAAAGTTTAGAGTAGAGCAGGCGTGGGCAAAGTACGGCCCGGGGGCCACATGCGGCCCGTTAAATGTTTTAATCCGGCCCGCCCAACTTGAAAAAGAATTAAATGAATAAACCTCGTTAATGTTTTATTTTCTAAATACTGTGGTGTGTCAAAGACAGATATTTTGTTGTAATGCTTTTGTTTTGCTTTTAAAATTAAATGTATTTTTTTTTCTCCGATGAGGTGAGGTTACAAAAACACTCCATCCATTTGCTCCTGGTCCGACCCCACTGTCAAATTTTAGAACCCATTGGGGGCCACCAATCAAAAAGTTTATTGGGCCATTTCTAATTTAAGGTAAATTAAAAAAGTAGCAGACGGTAGGACTTGAAGGGTATAATGTAACCACTAATGATCTCTATTAGAGCAGATTGGACACAAATGGACGTCTATTAGCAGGCTGAACATTTTACCTGCTGAGTTTTTGGGCAGTCGGGGGGAAAAACACACACGCACACACGAGATGATGTTTGGGATTATGAGACCCCCACAGAATCAGAAAATGGCCTCCCGCTTATGTGAACTGGAACACAAACAAATAAAAGCTGCTGGAAGAATGAAGTCTTAGAATCAGAAGTGGCAAAATACTCAAACTCTGTACTTAAGTAGAAGTATAGATTAAAAAAAATATATAAAAATATGGTTGACACGAGAAGTGCTGATTCAATACTGAAATTTACTTAACTGCTGATAAAACAAAGAAAGTGCAGATATACATAAAAAGGTCATGGAAAAAAAAAACCCTGCCTATAATGACGCCTTAAAAAGCAGAATGTTAAACCTTACATTATTATCAGGATCTTTTATCTTTGCCTGGACAGTAAAACAAGTCGTAAAAGATGCAAGATGAAAGATTTGATACGATAAATATCAGTTGGGGTTCAGAGAGCACTTTTTTTTTATCATCGTCGCAAATCTCACGGGCTTATTGCATAAAAGCCAAGTACATGTGAAAGATCGCATCATGCCGTACTGCTTAGACAACAATGCACAGGACACATATATAGAAATCTAATGTGGTTGCAAAAGTGTGCACACCCTAATATATCTGGGGGATATTCAGAATGAACCAATCACACGCATCTTATCTGAAGTGAGTTATGTCCCGTTCTTATGTTGGTTGCTTGCTTGCATTTAAGTGCGCAGGGTTACCCTGCTGATAAACAACACAGCGGATTAGATAAGAACGACAAGTCATGTCAGTCTTATCTGCAAATGGAGGAAAATGTGCGCCGGGAACGTTGTGCTCCTTCACTTTTTGGAATTTGTCTTACTCCAGCGCTCCGAGCGCCACTCGACTCGTGCTGCACTCTTGCGCCACTCGGGCTGGACTTGTGTTTCTGACGGCGGCTCAACAGCCTTTTGTTTGTCCCGAGTGGGCCGCGCGGCTTTCTTTTCTTCTCTTCTCTGGCTGGCTGGTGGTCCCCTCTCCAAAAGCTCACGTGTTAGCCTCCTACATCCAAGTTCACATTGTCAAACCGACCCACCAACACGCCTCATACATCACAGCATCCATTTTGCATCTTGTGTGCTCGTCTAGCGACACGATCACAAGAGTGCATTTGGTACGTCGCAGTTGTGCTATTTGACGAGTGGTGTTTTGATACTGCAAGGTTACATGGCACTTAATCGCTCCTTTCCAAAAATTGTCTTCACAATAATATGTTTCAGTTTAAACACACCATTCTGATAAATGTTTGTGGAATATGAATTAAGCAGGAAAAATAAATCACTAATTTCAATCCATTTTAGAAGCTGCCATTTTGTCTTGTACTGCCACTTGGTGCTCAGGTAACGACCGTCGTGGCTCACCTGCTTTCTGCGTTTGGTCATGTGATATTTAACCTCTCACTGTGATGTCATTTTCAGTCGACAGCAAGTTGCAATACAATGCAATATGGCCGCCCTGAGATCACGGACTTTCAGTACATAATGATGCAGACGAATCTTGGAGCAGCACTCCGAGATATACCTGAACTCATTCGCTGCCATTGACGGCTAAAGACGTCAAAGATCCTTTTTTTTTTTTTTTTTTTTACTTGGCCGGTAGTGAATGTGTAGGATTTTTAACGACAAAATCGTACAACACACTTAATGCTCTGCGAGCATGAGGCATTGTCAGTCCATCATGAATACTGTAAATCTGTGCCTGAGATGAGAATGGGTGGATTTATTTTTTTTTTTTTGCTTAATTCATATTCCACAAAGGCAATATTAATCAGAATACTGTGTTGAGACTGGTACATAGAATTTAATGTAAAGAACATTTTTGACTTGACTTCACCTTTAAGAGCCGAATTAATTTTTGCACATTTGTATTCCCATGAAACGTTTTCCAGCGTAGAGAATTCCTGTCAAGGTCTGGTCAGATTGTCATGTTTGAATTTTGCCATCACGACACTTGATCGGCATGAAAGGCGTGATTATCCCTGCCTTGCTTGTCCTCCTCTGCCATCCGGCATCCGTGTAGCTCGGGTCCGAGGGTCTTCCACACGTGCCTGTGGGCGAGAAACGGCAGCCCGCTGACAAGCATGAGCACGGCGGCCACGAAGCCCACTCCGACAGCCGTACCCACCCGCTGGTCGGCGGGAGCGGCGGGAAGCCTGAAGCGAGGCGGGAAGGTGATGGTGGCGTTGTCCACCACCGCGCTTGCGTTCCACACCAGGGGCACCAGCACCAACGCCGCCGTGAGGAGATAAAGCGCCCCCGCCAGGACGAAGGCCGCACGCACGCTGCCTCGACGCTCCACCGAGAAGTAGACCCGCCTCACCGCTTGGACTGCGGCGGCGTTGCCCGCCAGGCCGCCCAGCATGGCCAAGGTCATTAAAACCTGCGCCACCCGGATTTCCACCGGGACGAAGCCGTCTGAGACGGCCATCGTCTCGCAGTTCTCCATCTTGGGCAGGACGTGGCTGTGGAAGCACGCCCGCCAGATGCCCACCCAGGCCACGCCCGAGGTGATGACGGACGTGTAATTGTCTGGGTTCACGAGCCACAAGCGCCACTCGTCCATGCCAGCAGTGGCCATGGTGAGGATCCACGCCAGGCAGCCGGACAGCAGACCCAAAAACTGCCAGTGGGCCGTGTGCGCCAAGAACAACATGATGACGTCAAGGTTTCTCTTGATTTGTCCCCCGAAGGAGAATTTTGTCTCGGGACAGCTGTGTGTGTGAATAAAAACAAAGCATCATCACCAAAGTATGTATCATTAATTCTCTTACTCTACTGTTTCATTCGCCGACACCCACGTCACTCACCAAGCAAGACTGGGCCTCGATTTTTATCACGACGACTACCAGGATTTTGAAACTAAACTATAACTACAAGGCCCGTCATTTGGCAATGACGTCATCCACTAAAATAATTACTTGCTTTCCTCAGACAAAAAGAGTGACATTTTACTTCCTGTGGCTTTTTTGATAAGAAATAGACATATTTACCATTTAATTAGAAAGGGATTCACGCTCAGCAGAGCAACTTTGATGAATCGGTGATGATGATGATGAGGATGATGTTGGGGATAGAGCACACGTTTAAAGATGGCGGCTGTAACGGAGAAATTTTTCATTTTTTCCCACCATAACGTCTCACACGCGTCTGGGTGGCAACATTTAAGTCAACAATTATGAAAACAAGCTAAAACGGCTCAAATGTTAATTTTTGGTCATCAACTTCACAACATCAGCAGGATATAGATTTTTAATTCCGCTGCATGATATGAATTGCTTCTCCATATGTGTCAAAGTAGCAATTCTAATTTCTGTCTATGAAATTTTGCATTAACATCAAGCTAGCAGAGTGAGGAAAAAAAAAATAATATTTTTATATGGTCTGTCTATGATGTGGATAAACCGGAGGCTCCCTGTGTTAATTTTCATCAACAAAGTAAACTTAAACCAAGACAATGATAAATTGCAATATTAAAATGTGATGCTGCCGTATTGACATAGCATTACCAAAAAATAAATAAATAAATAAATAAAAATTCCACTTTAACAGCGATATTTGATGCATCATTGATGTATGCATATCAACAAGAAGATATTTTGATGCAAGTAGATTGAGACAGTATGTTGAATCTGGTGCATCAACGCAGATTATTTTGCATTGGCTCTCATTAGATCGTGTACCTAATGTCGCATCAATCGAATTGAATAGCAGCCTAACACTTGCACTGAATATAAGTTGCTGAAGTTACCTGTAAAGACGTCCCATCCAGGGTGAAAATTTCCAAATGACCCGACGGCAGCGAGAGCACGTTGCAACTGTAAAAGATGTTCGCGTAACTGTCACACTATCAGCAGCCCAGCAGGGCTTGTCTGAGTTAATGAGTGACACCAATGAGCTAAGCCTGAAAAAAAATGCAACACTCATCCACAAAAACAAAAAGGCAACAGGAAGGTTTTTTTTTTGACACTTGGATTTAATTTTCCCGTAAAGGCTTTCGAGTGGGTCGGGAATGCTTTTTGTGTCTGAGTGGAAACTACGCACAAGAAGGCCTTGAAAGACGGGTGGGAGACGTTGGGCCATTTTTGAACAGTTTGATCCGGCCAGCAATGCTATTCTATAAAAAAAAAATAAACTCAAGAGAAACTGTTAGAAAAAGTTACAAATGTTCATAATATGGAACAATAAACATTTTTTTTCAATTTAGCACGACCCTTGAGAGGACGTTGACGTCAGCGAGGTGAGCGGCAGGCACTTGGCACTGAATGTCAAGTGCACCTCCTGTGCGGCCAAGTGCTCTGTAAAATGTCAACAACAGGGGGGAGGCGGGGTCACACTTCAAGGCCACTATAGCTGTTGGACCCCCCCCGCCCCCAAACAAAAGAAAAAAAATTATGTGACATGAGAAGATGATAAATAGTGGTTATTTCGTGGTCACCTGGCGGATCAGAGCATCTGATTGCTGTGCCAATCCAAAGGCTACAATAAATTACTATAAAACAAAAAAACAAAATACCCCCCCGCCCCCCCAAAAAAAAAAAAAATTCAGGGTACAGTGAAGCCCCGTTGTATCGTGGTCCATGTCTCTGCTATATCGGGGCTTTGTAAAATTTAAGAGCCGTGTCCCTTCATTGTAGTACCACTTTGTGCCACAATAGGCTGGGCAGCACTGAGCCCCAGTAAAAAAGATGTAGCCTAATAGAAGAAGGGTTTTATGACTAAGTAATAGTTGTCATTCCCGCAGAGCAGAAAGAATATATGCCTGTGAATATTTCTTTAAGCTCTATTTGCATTGTTGCTGCTCCATATGTTGTAAAGTAGCAGTTGTTCGAAGGTCCTAAGATTTTGTGCTAATTTCAGTTTGTCCCTCTATCATGTTTTGCATTAAACTCGAGTTTCACTGTAATATAGTTTGGATTTTGAATCCGCACGGGTGCCTTGAGATACAATTTAATTTGTTCTGTGACTATGCTCGGAGCTCAAAACACTTCAAATCACCTTTCCCCATTGAAATGAACTCATGTGCTATTATTAATCTATACCAGTCTACCGCTCCCCCAAAAAATACAATCATGCGTTCAATGTGTTTTTCAATTACGAAATGAGCATGCTGTCATTTTATACTTGACAAAACCATACAGTAATAAAATAATTAATAGAATAGAATGTAAAGACTGAAACAGTTTGTGCAAGTTGTATTGTACTGTATCATGATGAATTCATTTTTGGCTTCATCTGATGCGCACGATTTGGCCACTGGGGGCAGTATAACGCAGTCAGAGAGACAGAAGGAGTTTCACGACTCAATTAGCTGCGATGATTTGTTGTCTTACGGAGAGGATAAATAATATATGCCTGTGAGAATTGTATTATATTATTGGTCTACGTGTCGATACGCCGATTGTGTAAATTTCAAGGGAATGGCATCTAACAACTTTATTTCTTTTTTAGAGAATTCACTATCAGCTAAACAGCTAATTGTTGCCAAGTGTATTGTGTTAACTGCCACCATACAGTGCTTGCAACTCAAAGTAAAACCGAAAAAAAAAAAAGCATAAATTGAGTCACTTGTATCTCAAGGCACAGTGCAATGTTTCAATCTCATCAATTCAATCTTTTATGATGCCGAAAAAAGAAAAAAATGCGGGCTCTCATATATCGCGGGTGGGTCTGGGATGTACCCCCCCCCCACCCACGATAAACAGGGTTTCACTGCATTCAACACAGGTGCCAAGAACAAGCAGCATCTTTCTCCAGGGAGTTCTGTCGGAGCCGACGGGGAAATAACTAAGTCTCTGGCGGCCCCCGGTGGACGCGAGGTGCACTTAACAACAAGCGTCTCAAAAGGCCAAGCGCTGCTCGATGGGCAGACTGTCCAACAGGCACTTGAGCTGCTCTTCACCAAGTTTGATTTTGTCCTCCAGCTTTCGCTGCTCGATGATGAGCGCAGACTTCATCTTGACAAAGTGCTCGTAGTCAGCCATGCCGTCCTCGGGCAGGTAGCTGGCCAGGATGTCGTAGACGGCCCGCTCGCGCCGGTCCAGGTTGTCCTTCAGCTCTTTGGCGTCCTCGTGTTGCCGGATCAGCAGCTTGCGCTTTTCCATCAACGTGCGCTGGAGGAAAAAAAAAAAAAAGGTTGGAGAACAGCTATCCGATGGGACATCAGTCAGGGGGGGGCTAGAGGTGGGAGTAAGCCACATACTGTCTGGAGGTGTCCTACACATTAGAGATCTCGAAATTCCATACTTTTTCCAGACTACTCTGTAAAAAATGTTTGAGTAAGCGTATATCATTCTGATTCGGTAGTAGTGAATGAATGATTTTGAAATATCAAATTCTCTCTCTCTCTCTCTCTACTGTATGTGCAAATTCAATTCTTCACCTTCTTGTTTCAAGCAACGATTTGTACGTACCCGCTCCTCGGGCGTGGCCTCCTCGTCCAGGCTGTTGAGTGCGTTCTCCACCCTGGCCAGGCGGCCCGACAGCGACAGCAGCAGGCTCACCACCTTGTCCAGGTCGCCCACGAACATGCGGAACTTGTCCAGCTCGTTGGGTTTGCAAACCTGCTGGACGCGCGCCTCCACCTCGTCTCCCAGCGCGTTGTTGTCAAGCACGTCCTCCTGCAGACTCTGGCGGGCCTCACGTAGAACCTGAAGCTTCTTGCTCAAGCTGTCCATCAGCTCTTGCTGCACCACATCAAACGCGTTTAACGGTCAATTTAAACTTTTTCACACACCGGAAAACGTGTGGAATTTAACAACGACTGTAATAATGTCAGTAAATATAAATTCACATATTTGTGACCTTTCTTCTTCTATTTCTGCTAGCTTTCACTTGTAGCTCACTACATTTCCTAAATAAAATGGTGTCATACCTTCTTGTTAGCCAGATCCAAGTCCAGTTCGTCCTCCGAGTCGTCATAGTCCTCGTTCTGCTCCTGCATGTCTTTCATCTTGATGAGAAGCTCAGCTTTAGGGGCCGACGTGCTGTAATACGCAGAGCTGGTCACCATGGCAACCGCCGCCGCCATGCTGTCCTCCTTCTCCCTGAAATAAGATCGCAACATTGTCATGACATCATTGGAATATCTAACATGATAAAGAGAAGCTGTGCTATTAAATCAACCACTACTAGGCTCGCGGCTATCAAATATTGGGACTATCGATTATTCAACCGACAATCTGAGAAAAATAATACCTAGCATTTTTAAAAAAATTTAACATCAAATTATTTGAGTTATTCCATTCATCATATCAAACCTACTCCAGAATAAGTTGAAAATTCCTGACCTTTCTTCAGCCTGCTGGGCGGCGTTCGTAGGTTTGGGGGGTGCTTTCCTGCGTTGCTGAGCTCCTTCCAGCAGCTGCTCGCCCTGAGGGAACAGGCCCTCCATCAGGTCCATGGTGGTCTTCATCTTGCTCTGGTCCAGGATGTCAGCCAGCGACTTGTCCTTGTCCATGATGTCGCGGGCCAGCTCCTCCCTCTTCTGCTCCTCTGACATTCCCGCGGTGGCGTCTCTCTCGGGCGCGTCCGAAGTCACACCAGGTTCATCAAGTTCTCTCTGCCGAGTGAAAGTGCAGAAAAGCGAGTCCTGCCCGCCGCCTCCCAAGCTGCCGAGCTTGCTAATATCAGGACCACCCGTTCCGGCCACAGACGTCTCGTCAGGTCGCGGAAACGTCCTCCCGATCTCAGTCTCCAGCATTCCCTCCGAGCACACGATCCTGACGGGCACTTTCTTCACAGCGCTGCTCGACTTTTCGGTCCCGTTTTCCATCCTGGAATGGAAAGAAAACACAGCGAGAATAGTTTGAGGAGGAGGAAAAAAAAAATCTGTGGCCACATGCGTGCTTTTTTTAAATGCCACTACATGATGGCAGAGTGTTTTTCCATGCCCAGTGACGAGAATATCAATTCTACTGCTTTATAAATCTATCAAATTACGACAAAGCACATGAAATGTAATGAAACCTTCAAGATCATTTGTAGATTTTTTTTTCCCTCTAAAAGGCAGCAAAGTCTGTCCGGCCGATTAGTATTTTTTTTTTTGCACGTCTCCGTATTGACTTGTCAGACCTCTAAAGTACAGAAGAAAACTTGTCTGCAAATATTTGTTTCACGACAAGTACTGGCAACCTGCAGCCCTCGAGTCGCATACGGCTCTTTCATCTATCTGCTGTGGTTCTCTGTGACTTTTTAAAATATTTCATTTGAAATTATTTAATTTTTTTTTTTTTTTTTTTCAAATGTAACTATAAATTTGAAAACTATGTTGCTTTTGTGACTCAATTTTTGGCACTCAAAATATTTCACAAGCATCAATGAGCGAAGAATTAAGCAACTTAACCCCACTCTCTTGGCAAACCATGGATAAATCCAGGAAAATAATCATATATATTTTTTTTTATTTGAAAGCAAGCTTCAACCGAACCACCTTTATCAATTAAGATCATACGTGAGCTTTTGGGGTTCATTTTACATTTATTTTGGTATTTCTGTACACCCATAGAGTAGAAGGAAAATCAATCAAGGGTACTTTAACTTACGTCGATATACAATACAGGAAAACTAATACGAAAACAAAACAAAAAAACTAAACTAAAACAAAGTTTTACGATAAAAGTCAAAATGAAATAAAAGCTAACTAGAGTGAAAAATCCCGAACTATTATAACCCTGGCTTCAACCAAGCCTCTTTTTTTCAGTTTCAAAGTTTTTCTTACATGCAGCTAATTCTTTTTGCCCAGGCTGCTCTCGCACAACAAGTATTTTTTCCACAGTAGGTTGCCCCCCACAAAAATCTGCAAATATGGCATTTTGCAAATGCTTAACCACAAATATGTGGCTTCAAATCAAATCATACTTAGGACACTGTGGAGGCTTCGACTTTCAATAAGCTCCTTTGTACCAACAAAGCACAGAAAAAAAAAACCTACCCGTTTGAGTCTTGGTCCTGCAGTGAGATGGGCGGCTTGTCGCTGAGTCTCTGCGGTGAAAACTGCGGGGAAGGCGAGCGGCGTGCCTCCATGGCGGCCGGCATCCTGTAGGAGGAAGCGTGCGCAAGCGTGTGACGCGCCACTGCTCCGACTTGCGCTTTGCTGTCTGTCTTTTTAGCCTCGCTGTTCAGGGTGTGACTCTGGGGAAGCGTCGCCTCGTCGGGGTTGATGTCGGGGCATCTGGGCGGGGGAGGCTTGGCGTGCTCCGTGACCTGAGGGCGTCCGCACTCTGCTGCTCTGTGGTTGACAGCAGCTGCGGCGGTCGTGGAGGCTCGGTGCCCCGTCACGGGAGGAGGTCGCTCGCACTCGGCAGGCTTTTCTCTCACTTTGCAGTCCTCCAGGAAGCTGAGGATGACAACAAAAAAGCTTTTAATTACACACGGGGCAATCTATCATCGCCAGCCTTCCTCTCGCCAGCAGCCACTGCGATAAAAAAAAAGAAAAAAAAGTCTCCTCCCTTGGCTGGAGCTGCCAGGAATATTTCAGATCCCACAAAAAGCCTGCGAGGAGGAATAAATAATCCTCCGGAGCGCTTTTAACTTGTCTGGTAGCGTGGCACATGTGTCACAAGTGGCGAGAAGAGACCAAGTACAATTACTTTGTTTCTATACTTAACTCATTCACTGCCAGTTGTTTTCAGAGGAGAGTTTTGACTTCTCCTTTAGCGCCACAGAATATCAGGTTCTGCGACAATACCACCGAACCTTCTACAAGAGTCTTCTCTTGTGGACCAAAAAGCGGATAAAATGTGCTTTTTGTGAAAGCAAAGCAGAACCGTGGCTTTGAGGGTTAATATATGTTTTTTTTTTTTGCATTGGCTCACCTACAATTATAAAACAAGACCAAAAACTACATTCTGACCGCAAAAGAGTCATTTATAAATGCGCTATGAATGACGCTGACTCACCGCATGGTTCAAGTTAAATGTCAGTGGCTTTTTTTTTTTTTTTTTTTAACATGTTTGTCATTCACGCCATGAAGTGTCAAACTTTCTCAGTGGGAACCAACTTCTACTACTGTGACACACACACTTAACCATATGCATAAACCAAAGTGATTTTGAGTATTTATAACACCCAACCACACAACTTTGCCTTTGGAATGTCCGCTAGTGTAATGCTAAAATGCTACTTAAAAAAAAGCGATAGATAGGCTACTGAATTGCATCGCAGACTCATAAGGCATGTCAACACCGTACGAAGCTACTACGCATCACCACACAGGCTAACATCAATCCATCAGGGACATGCTGATTCCGTTGGTATGCATGTGAGCGCTACCACGCAAACTCAATTACGAAGCCCTGAAGTGCTTCAATTGTACGCTCACGAGATACAGTTTGCTGCAACCTACGGTCAAACAAACTGTCATTGGAGGTGTCCTTTTTTTTTGGGAATCATGTAAAATGACAATGTTATAGACTTAACTAAATATTTGGCATTCATCTTTACTTTGCTTTTTACGCAATTAAATTACAAGCGAGATCGTGGAATGTCTTAAACTAGTAAGGCACCGCTAAATATTTTTTCCGTGCAAAGACAGCAAAACAAGTTGCACGACTCACCCAAAAGGACACTTCAGGCTTGTCATTTCCAACGTGACGCAAGTGAGATAGTAGTAGCAAGTGACTGAGCTCTTTCTTTCTCAGCAGCCACCTGTTGCCATCTCCTCACTACTCTTGTATCGATATCACGGACTAGGCGGAGCTCATCGGCCAGACACCCCGATGACAAAAGCCGTTGTCATGCAAAGGCACACAATGAGGGTTGCTCAAGACGAGATACTCGACACCCCCGATGGTGGGTCTCACGTCTATGTATGTGACTACAATGGGGTGGAGGGTATCGAAAAGCAGAGGACTCCTAAATGACTGGTCCAAAGTGAACAGAGGCACAGGGACCCCATGTGACCAGGAAGCATCATCAGGGCGTACTCGAGGAACCGCTACTTCCTGACACAAAGCGGCACCACAGAGACGGCGCGTGTTGGCACAGCTGTGGCAAAAAGTCATCACGCTGCATTGCCCCGACACGTTATAAAGACATCACTGACGAATCAATGAGCGACCGGCTGCTTCCTCGGACCTAAATTGAGTGAATCCAGGTCAAGCATTGCGATGAGCTCAAAGTTCTTCAAAAAATAATTTCAGGATTAAACTGCTGCCATTACAAACCTTTAAGAACTTCAAAGACAAAACGTCATAATAGTTCCCGATGAGTATAAAGGTAAGTTAACTGTAATATAACCACAATAAGTCTAAAAGCACCCCCAAAAAAATAAATAAATAGAGAGGTAACAATTAAAAGACAACAGGAAAAAACATTCTGCCCAAATAAGTACCAGTTTACACCACTCGTGATATCGTCATGCTTACAGTAGCATGTCAAAATGTTCTTATGAGAAAGAATAAACACACACCTTGAGGCAGAGTTGAGTGGCCCAGCAGGTTTATCCTCCACCTGGGAATGTGCCTTCTCCGACGTTATTGCGGGGACGCGAGTGGTCTAGGAAAAACAGTCGAATTATATTAAAAACGGAAACATTCTTGTTTCAAAGCAGGTCCTGGTAATTTCCTGGTTGCTAAAAGTATGCCTGAGAATTAGATCGATGGCAGTCTCTGCTCGAAATTGAGGCGTGTTGTGAAGAACAAATATTGATTGTGCCGCAGGTTTGTCTTCAACAGACTGATGACCATGACCTTTGAAAAAAGTCATCTTTACCTGTCCATAGAAGTCAGCAGAGGGTGACGATCGGGATCTCTCGTGGAAACAGGCAGGTGTGACGCTCTCCTTCGAGCTCGGATCCAGGATGTTGTCGGCGGACCGGAATCGCCCGGAGGCTCTTGTCTCAGGAGGCTTCTTCTGGATGTTCCACCTGGCCTCGTACTCGGCGAAGGTGCCAAGTCGCTTCTGGTCCAGGACGGAGTATGTTGGAGCGCTTGGGGGGTCGTCCCTGCTTCTTTTCCCTTTCAGCGTGGGCTCCGTTTCAACGGGAAAACGTCGGACTGCGGGGTCAAGAGGATTCTCCGTGTTGGTGGACGTGTGACCGGCGACGGTCGATTTCCCGTTCAGTTGGCCCTGGGAAGAGCTTGTGCTTTCGTCCTCTTTGACTCCAACTTCATGGATTTTGTCCGGTTCAGAAAAGGACTTCACCTTCTTTTCTGCTGCGAAACGTTTTCGTCCACCAATGCGCAATGGCGCAGATTTACTGCTTCCGGCCTCTGAGAGTGTCGGAAGAGGAGTGAGATCTTTCCTGGCCATCGCCGAAGATGGATAACTGGGTGTGGCTTCGGCGGGCGAGTGTTCCACCAACACGGGTTCCAGATCTTTCCTTCTGAAGGAAGTAGCTTTAAGCACCCGAGCTTGTGCTTCCTTCAAGTTCTCCTTGTACGTGTTTGTGAAGGGTTTGTCTGCTACAGCTGAGGTGGAGCTCTTATTGGATTTCCACACATCCTGCTCATCCTGGTTGTCGTCAGGAAGAGTCGCCGCGCTCTTACTCTTCTGCAGCTTGGCTCTTCTCAACTGGATTTCGTTCTTTAACGTGGTGGCGAAGCGGTCGTTGCGTCGCATCTGCTTGGATTCGAGCGTCTCATCCGGGTTGGCGCCGTTTACGGTCTCGTCTTTGGTGTCCATGGACAACGAATGGAGGATGGGCGTGGCCTGGGGGCAGATCTTGTCGCTGGCCTGGCTGTGGTGTCGTGTATCTTGGGGGAATTCTCTGTGCTGCAGAGGAAGAGATCGCCGTTGGTTAGAAAGTCTGATCGGAAGACAATTTGCGTACGGAGCTTCTTCATTTTGGGAACTATGGCTCCCGAGGTCCTCGCCAATGGCTTTAGGGGGTGACGTTTCCACAGCAGAGGTCATGGGGTGTTTATTGTATCCGTTAGTTTCTCTCCCATTTGAGGGGAACTGCTGTTGTGGAGGATATTTTGCTTTGGTGACTGCTTGTTGGGAATTTTGCTCATTTCCTGTTTGGGTTAAGTTGAGACTAGCAAAACTTTGCCTGTCTTCTGGTTTCCCCAATGCGGGCTGGCATTTAGTGACACAGTGGTACCGGCTTTGCCCGCTGCTTTCAATGTTTGGGTCTTTGGGTGCTATTCCTTGAGATGTGCTTAAATTCCTTCTCATGTTGTGGCTGGCAGGTTGGGCAGAATCATTCGTGGGCAGCTCCTGCATGCTTGAGAAGTAGCCCCCGACGTTCAGAGGCTTGGGAGCAGTTGCAGGCCACGGCTGTGCAGGAAAAGTGCTTTTGTCGCTGTCATGTCTCTGATGTGCGGGGTGACTTTGCCGGACATCACAGCTGGAGAAGGAGTGCTGCTTGTTTGAGCTGAACTGGACTTGAGAGTAAAGCCCAGTCCTGTCGTGTTTCGGGGACACGTTTTGGCTACTGCGATCTTCAGCGGAAGCCTTCCCGGAGGTTCGGGAGTTGAGCGGTTCCGGATGAGCTATGACAAGCCCTCTTTCCTTGGTAGCGGCAAAACTGTCACTTCGTGCCGGCGGGAGCGGCGGTGGAGGTGAGGGGGAGGAGCTTTTCTTCTTCTCCGGAACATGCCAGACAGGTCCACAACTGGTTCTACCGGAAGTGGAGTGGCGGGTGCCAGCCTGGTCGTCAGTTTGGGGCCCGTCGCAGCCTCCCGGCATTTGAAAGTACATCAGCCTGTCGTCCTGTTTGACTCCCTCCATCAAACTTTGGCCCATCCTGCCATTGACATTGACGGGCCGTCCTCCGGCCTCCCAATGGGTGACTTTGTGCAGCACGTTCTCAGTGGAGGCAGCGTTGCTCTTTGAAAGCGTGAAATCCGGCGTGCCAGAGCTGGTGGAGAAGGAGCTGTAGGCCGAGTCTCGTTTGCCGCCACCACCGCCAAGGTGCTCCATGCTGTTGTTGGATTTCGCAGCGGTCAGCTGACCGGCCGGATAAGGGTGGGGAACGTGCTCTAAGCTGTCCATGCTGCCAAGGGAACTGAACTGGTCGGAAACCCTGCAGAGGTTGGTTTGCTCCCAACTGGAGGACAGGTCAGTTGACGACGAACTGGGGGTTGAAAATGACCCAACAGGGAGTTAGTTGCTCATTATAAACTTCAAACACCGAAATTCATTACCAACACGGTTCACTTGCTTGGATCAAATGTGAAATATTATCGCCGTGTGTCTTTGAAGAGAAACTAATGGTTGTAATTAGCCTAATAAAACATTTTGCTGAGAGAGTTACTTTTTTGGGCGGGGCAGGGCAAAATTCTTGGTGGTGTAATTGCGTTTAAAGTACGGTCCACCAAGACCTTTCTTTAGTTGTTTAAAAGCAACAACATTTTCAATTCAATGTATCCGAAGGTCAGAATACATGTGCCAAAAATGCTTCTCTCTCCGTTTCTTTAGATCCTGGAAGCCTTACCTCGCATCGTACGTGGTGTGCCACACAACCGCCGAGGGTGGAGAAACTTGTGTTTTGGCCGACTCGCATTGTCCTTCGTTGAACTTAGTGGAGTGCCAGGAGTGCGGCCTGCTTATGGGTTCGTTGCGCCTGAACACAAAAAGAAATTCACAAAATGCAGAGAGGATTTAGAGACACACACAAAATGTGCGTCTTATCTCTGCGGAATGATTCTAGCACAATGTTGAAATTCCGGCTTATAAACTAAAGATGAGGCTAAACGTTGTAAGCAAGATGTACCAAGAATTACTTTTCCACTGCACAGTAACAGCACGGCTCAACTCGCCTCGGTTTGGGTTTTCCGTGGGAAAGTGCGAAAACCACATTACATTGAACGAAAAACGGGATGTTCAAAACTCAGTTTTGTTTGAGAATCTCTATTTTTGTATTTGGTCATTTATTGCTATTTTAATATAACTATAAATTAACTCATTTAATTTATTTATTCAACCTAAAGATAAGGACTTTCTGTATACTGTTCCCTTACTTACGCAATGTGACATTAAAACCAAGTCATTTATCAACCTGGAATTTTTTATGTATGGTAACACGCCGACTACCTGTACCTACACTACCTGCGTTTGCCGATGGAAAAGCGAGTTGAGCCACGTTGTGATGAGTAAATGCTGTGCAGTGGAAAAATGGTAGGAGCTATGTTGCCTGTCACATGTCCATAAAAAAAATTAAATAAAAATCATAACATCACTGACATCCATGTTTTCAAAATTCAGAGAATTTCCAGAGTTGGAAACTTTCCATGGAAAGTAACAGGAATTATTAGGAATAAACGGGGAATTCACGCCAAATTGAATGTTTGCTCCTAATAGGGAACCTGTAAATATAGTTAGGAACAATATATTTCAGCATAATCCTGACAAATGCAGTGCGATATTACAGCATAGTTTTCCGTACGATAACCTTTATTGTTTTTACCGTTATTTTGTTGTGTGGGATAATGGGTAAACGCCGTTGCTATACAAAGTGAGCGTAAGAGTAAGACAACAAAAGTGGCCTTTCTATTCGGTCATCCTTGTGCCTCACGCTTCAGGCATGACTAATCAATTTACGCCCAGTACAAGTGCGAACATTTGGATTAAATGTAGACTGAATGGGGCGCAAGGATAACCAGATATTTTGAATGATATTTTTCCATGCGACAGTTGTTTCATTACATTTTTAATAATAATTTATTCATTTGATTGTGCTTTGGAAAAAACTAAGAGAATGTTTTCTTTCATTTTTCATGCTACAAATTTTGCTCGATCCAATTTTGTGTTGAAGTTTAAGATATGAGAAGGCCTCAGATTCGCCACTACTCCAGTGAAGTGAGAAAATAATAGAGCAATTTTGCCACTGTGATACCCACGCATTTGAGCAATTTTATTAATTTCTTGCTTATTAATAATTATTAGCATTTACTGACTAAACGAAATGTCATACCTTTCAATTACATTAGCCTCAATTCCCAATTCATTCTGGTAATTACCATGGAAAGTTTCCAATTTGGAATATTTCCCAAATCCCACCCCTTAGCGATAAATCTAAAAACAACACATCACTTTTCTAATAGTCACAAAGAACATACCCTATAAAGTGGTTCTTTCTGAGATGCGTGTCAAGAAAAAAATGACAACAGACGACACCCAGTAAATCCTCCATACATGCTCTACATGAAGAAATGAAGCTAACGACAAGCCATATGCCAGCGAGGAAGGCTACAAGTCGCTACGGAAAAAGGAAGAAGCAGCAGCTAAAATGAAAAAAAAAAAAAAGATGAACGTGGAAGAAGGTTGTTGGTGTATGCGGCGACATGAGGGTTAACATACTACTGGTCACTGGATGACACCACAGAACAGTACCTCATGGAACTTCGCAATATCTTGGTAAGGAAGCTTCGGGCCACATGCACGTCATTCTCTGAGGGCATTTTGTGAGCTACAATGTCCACCATTTTCATATTCCTGGGCAGCAATGGAAGAACACACACACACCGACACACTCACTAAGAACTCAGAAGCAGAAATTTTTTGGGCTTCACGAGACATGGCTGATGTGGTGTTTAGTTTTTGTTTTTTTGCTTATCCTGAGAAAACATGAATGGTGGCCGAGATATATCGTAGATGTATCGGCTGCCAGGATGGCCGAGTGGTCTAAGGCGCCGCGTTCCGGACCCAGTCTCCCCAGGAGGCCTGGGTTCGAATCTCGAATTTCCCCATTGTGGGACTAATAAAGGCATTATTAAATCAACTTCCCCACTGAAATAAATGGTAATTCCATTAATCCGATACTGCCACCGAATCAACACCAACAAAAAACATTGTTAAGTGGCGTGATGAGAAATCTAGTATTACAGTATTATTCTTTATCCACATGGAGCAAATTAAACGCAAGGTACAACTGTACGTCCTTGTACAGAGAGAACAATAAAGAAGTGTTACAGCTCCCTCTGCTGGCTCACTTTATGCATAAAAAAAAGCCTAATTCCCAACGTGTTGATTGACGCAAAAAAGATGAGATGTCTTCACCATTGGACTCATTATGTGAACAGGACTTGGCGGAAATGTCCACAGACGGGAACATATAGTCAGCAGGGAAAAACGAGTCCAGCAAGTGGACGGCGAGGGAAGGAGGCGTTGGGGCGGTGTTGCTTAGTGATGGGAGAATCTCTTACACAGTCAGGTTTATTTATGTTCGAGCAAGAATCTGATTTAGGAGCGGGCTTTATACATGTTGCCTCTAGATGGCGTTAGAGAAGTTAACAACATCTGACCACCATCAGTTCATGGTAGTTGTTTGTCAAAGTATTTTTGTTTTGTGCTTGCATTTTTGAGTTTTTCTAGTTTGCCAAATTTCTTTTTTCTAACTATGGGTTCAAAGAATAAGGGATGACGAAAAGAAGTGAATGAAGAAATAAAAAAAATAAATAAATAAAAAATAACTAAACTGTTTTTGTCCATCACAGGGGGTTGCCATTTTGTCCTGTATTGTCACCTGTTGTCGACCGATAATGACGTCACAGTACCCAACGGCCTTAGCTTGTGAGCATCACGGCTCACCTCTTTTCTGGGTTTGGTTACGTTACTTTGGCAAGCTGAGCTTCTGAGTGCTCTGCTAGTTCTTAAACATTTAAGTACGATTTTCATTTAACTTTTTACCTTTTCAGTGAATCATGACTGAAGTATATTTATTTCCAATATTCAAGCACAATGCTAATGTTGAAATTGCATATAACTGTACACTGCTGTAGCTTATAATAATATCAAATAAACGTTTTTTTTTTGATGAACACTTGATGGTCACGATGGTCGCAGTATTTTTTTTTAGATAGTACTTAGCTTAAAATGTTTGAGAATACAGGTTGGGTAACTCTTTCTTGGCTCGTTTGCGTTAGCGCATGGTAGCTTGCTTCTGAAGTCAGAGGGTTGTTAAAAGCCTGCATGATGTTGCGATGGTCAAGAATTTCGGACAAAGCTTTCAACTGCGATTAGACTCGGACCCAACAAACAAAAAAAACTGAGTTCAGGGGGTTGTGCCCTTTCAGTCACCTTGACTAAAAGGCCTTCAAAGACTCCATGGCAAGTAGGTCCTTAATTCGTGAAAAACTACAATACGACTATCAAAAACACCGCTTTTTAAAAATCAAAAAGAATTTGGCATGATTCCCAATAATAATAATTGCGGATTAGCATTAAAAGCTGATTGGGAAGACAAAGAAAAAGCTAGCGTGGCGGAACTCCCATCTCTTGCATTTCTGGGGCACTCACAGGCAGCCACACATGGCGCCGGCCATTGGTATGCAAATGAGGGTGGCTTTATTAGGCCTATCGTCAGGGCTACAGCTGGGCTGGTGCAGATATGCTCGGAAAGTGAATCAGTTGGGCTGCGGCGTGATGGGGGCGGGGGGGGGAGGCTGTCCCAGACCACCATCGTCACAATGTAAGGATGCAAAGTATCTGAAAAGTTTGCGGTAAACGTTGAGGATATTGAATTTTATTGTTCTGCCTGCAATATAGTGGTGCGTTGTGATACAGCCTGTTCAGTTTAATGCTAACAAACAACGCAAAACGCCTTCGACAGGCTAGTGAATAGCATCGTGTCGGGTTGTTAGACGCCCTTCCGACAACAATTTGAACACAAATACAGACAACACTCAAACGCATATATTCTTTATCCTCTCCAAAAACAAGTAGTATATCTGCAGTTTAGTGGGGATGTACTGAATATGAACTTGTATTATACTGCCCCCAGGTGGCCAGGATACTCAATGAGAAGGAGCAGCACAATGCCCATTGAAATAAAGCAAATAAATGAGGCAACAATTCTTTCGTTCTTGACACTCTTTTAAATCATGTCCTTACTTTAAGTCTTTGTGAAGTAAAACAGAGTGCTATGCCAAAATAAAAAAAAAATACACATACTTTTCCACAAGGCCTCAAGTTTGACACCTGTGTACTAGGCTGATCTTTGGAGACAAATTCCTTTTGCGCTTTTAACAGACTCGGCCTATGAACATGACAAAATCGAATTGAAAAACATGCTTGTCACCTCGCCACAAAGACGTGTTAATATTCACAAATATAAGCCCTTGAAACCACACGCTAAAGATTAATTTAGGTTGCAAAGGGAAAATCTAGTTGATCGTGGCTTAACCCAAATGAAGCGTGACCTCACAAAACAATCACGTATTAGGGTCATAAACCCAATACGGGCTAAACTAAAGTTTGTTTTGACTCACCAAAGCGGAGGACACACAATCCCAAACACGACAACATTGAGGGCAACTTGGTGAACGCAGTAAGAGCGCTTCCAAACACGCAAAGCATCCCGGCTCAGTTACCAGCCGCAAAACCCGGAAAATCTTCAACAAACTTTTTAAAAAGAAGTGGTGACTCCCGTCGTGATTAAGGAGTTTGTTCCCCCAAGGAGGGGGAGGAAACGTGGAAGACTAAGACCATGAAGAGGAGGAGGGCAGCTATTGTCCAAAGCCCGTCCCTCTTTTGGAGATTCTCTACCCTATTGGCTCAAGAGTAGCTAATATGCTAATGTCGGGATGAAATGCAAGATCGCCCGCCTGCCACCCTTACCCCAAGTTGTGAGGCGGATGTGCGTTTCTGCCATCGCTATGGCAACCGCTTGATCTCCAGGGCGCACCCCACTTCCAGAAAGCCTGGCTAATGAGCTTTGCAAGCACTCAGGGTGATGGCAACGAAGCGGATACAAGGAGAGATGTTTTGGTTTGAAATAGTGGCCTGTAGTGGTTAGCACGCCTGCCTCACTCGCTTGACGTTTGGGGCTCAAACTTCAGCTCCCTCGTCCCTGTCGTCAACTGTGCATGCTCTCCAAGTGGGTTTTCTTCAGGTAGTCTGTAATTGTTGTACAGATTCATTCGATAAACCAGCAAGAACCGCATTATAAGCAGAGCTGGGCAGTCCGTCCTGGGGGCAGAGCGGTCCAGCCCACCGGCCCGGTCAGATTCCCATTTTGGGCCCGACAACTTTTATGAATAAGGCTGGAGGGTCGAGGCCGGAACAGTACAGAGGTCACAGCCTGAGGACGGGGGACTGACTGGCAAAAAAGGGTCAGGTGCCCAACTCTGATTGTAAGACATGCAATCTTGATACAACAAACAGGTGTACAGAGAGTGTACCATAAAATGTGTTGATATGATATGTCTGTATCACCAACTGTATCACAAGAGATGACCATACATGTAAATATTGACATGTACGGTAATAGTTTTGTGTCAATACTAAATCACAACTGAAAAAGACATGCCATATGGTGATCGATATTAATAGGCACATATTTGAAAAAATAATTGAAAATGGTAGAAATTCATCCATCCCCAATTTTTATCGGGATATAGACTACAACAAAATGTCACCACTCAACAAAAGTATCCGGAAATCAGACGTGTAGCTTTCGCCAAATGCCACTCACAAATAAACAATCTGAAACTTATTGAAAAATAAAAGCAACACCAGCCTTGGTGGAGGTAATTGATACAGCACCTTACTTAGTTATTTGGAACTTGTCGAGAATGTAGCAGATACCTGTTTGAGTAACATCAGTCCTGTCCGCCTCCTGGATTCCAACTGAGCCAGTGACAAACATAAAATAGTCCGACAGATGAAAATATAAATCAAAATATAACTACCGATTTTTGGCTACTGCACTGAACATACTGAGGGCTTGTGAGCTCGTCACTAAAAGCAAACAATTTTAAGCAATCCACTTCCGAGTGGAATTCAGCGCAGCACATTCCGAACATGCTGCATGGGCTTATTACCAAAAAAACAAAGAGAAATTAAATCCAGACCTCCCCAGCCCTTGCCTGCTGTGCACATGTGTCTAATAAGCTTTTTTCCAGGTAGAACTGGATGGTGGACTGAACCGCTGTTGGAAAAACGTGGCTTGAAAGCGCAACCATGGAACTACTGTGTGTGGACATCTATAAGAGAAAAAGCGGGAGAACAGGACAAGCGCACTTCTGCAAAAACGCCAGAAGAGGGAAGCCAACCGCTGCAGCAAATGGCAAGCATTCACGTTGGAAAGTTTTAATGATTCCCAGAGTTCCTTGGCTATGGTGGGAACGCCCCCCAGCAAGAGCCGGCGAGCGAGTGAGAGACGCAGAGACGCAAAGAGAGAGACGTAGAGAGAGAGAGAGAGAGAGAGACGCAGAGAGAGAGAGAGAGAGAGAGAGAGAGAGAGAGAGACGCAGAGAGAGAGAGAGAGAGAGAGAGACGCAGAGAGAGAGAGAGAGAGAGAGAGACGCAGAGAGAGAGAGAGAGACGCAGAGAGAGAGAGAGAGAGAGAGAGAGAGAGACGCAGAGAGAGAGAGAGAGAGAAAAAGAGAGAGAGTGTTTGCAGGCTGCAGGGGTCTGGCTAGTGGGCAGTAAAATCCACTGAAGTGAAGAAAGAAACAGTGGAGGGGAAAAAAAATGAAGACCAGTGTAAACTTGACACACCTGCATCAGTCCACTTCGGAGCCTTTAAGAGGGCAGTGGGGCACATCAACAGAAAACAAGGACAATCAAGATCATCTTTGAGGAGAGCTGAAAATGGCCCAAAAGACCCGAAATGGCCGCTTCAATAAAACTTGCAAACTCATCATCATGGCCTCATAAGAACTTTTTGAGGGTTCACAAATGATCGTCAGGCCAACCAAATCTCCCGATTTGGAGTGATACGGGACATGTTTTATCAGCCCAAAACGGCACTTCAAACCAACTTGCCAAATGTTTTCATGAAATTTGTATTTTTGGTCATCGCATAATAGACATGCCTAACAAATTTCACATTGCTGAGTGAAACTGGCTTCAGGGTTTCAAAATCAAGGAGCTATTAGATTTTCCCGTTTTATGGTGAGTCATCAAGGACTGCTGTCATGCTGCACCCACACTCAGAGCCTCACAAGTTGCCCAAATTTGTGGCACCGTCTGTCTCGAACACGTGGTTCAAAGATAACTGCAATCGAGGAAAATCGAGGACAAGTTCAACGTGGAAGGACGCCTAGAAAATGACAATGGCAGACTTTATGTCCATTTTTTGGACATGGCTTCTCGAGAACTTTTTGTGGGTCTACTCATGATAGACAGGCCAACCAAATTCAATGCTACCAAGTTAAACTGGCTTGGGGGGGCAGAATTTTTTTAATTTTCTTGGGGCTGTACCAAAGATTGGATAAAACGTGCTTGCAAATTTTGATGGGCAAGTATAAATAAGCCGTCAAAATGTATTCAATTCTACGTATTCAATTCCTTTAAACAGATTCAAAGCTGCTAAATTGTCACACTAATTCAAGCGACACTCTTGCATAAGGCGCCGATTTGCCATGTCAGGGCATGTTGCGCTGATGCTGAAATGCAAACCGCACCTTTGTGTGTGGCAGCCTGGAATGGCACTTCACCAACAATCCCAGTTTCATCACCGCATGCCGAATACTCGCTATTTGTAAAGAGTCCGCACCTGAAACTGGAGCAGGTTCTGACAGCTTCCTGTTCAACATGTTCCCGAGATGACTAGAACAGCGATGCTACGGAAGGACAGTGTTTAAATGAATGTGACTCTAGATTTCCTGTTTGGGATCTTGCGATCATAGCCAAAAAAAAACAAACAAAAAAGAGCTTTTTTTTTTTTTTTGCTTCCTTGTTTGTATTTTCATTGAGTTAAAGAAATATGATTCATGTCATTTGGATTGGCATATTTTGTTCATTATTATTTCATTTATTACTACAGCCTTTTTTATCCTCGTTGTGTAAATCTTTGTGGAGAGATAAAACTTTTTTAAAACGTCTAAATGTCCATCTGTTTTTGTAGCATTCGGCAGATGAAACAATAGCATAATAATTTTATTTATTCAATTATTTGGATTTCAAGGTATGACATATTTCTGTAAATAATACGGAATAACTATTACAGTAAAAAATATATCATTTAGTATAATATATATATATATATATTTATATATTTATATATATATATATATATATACTTCCAGGATTTTTCATTGCAGCCCTAATACATTGGTTGGCTACAGTAATAAATTTCTCAAAAATATTTTCAGTGTATAATTTCATCCCATAAGTATTTCAAAAACAAAACGCCATTCTGTTGCTAACAATTTATATTATGACCATGACGTCCCTCAAATAGCAAATATGGAGTCACGGCTACCCAGCTGACAAACTTGTCTGGGTAACCTTGGACAGGCTCGCCGAGGCAGATAAAGTCAATGGTTGAACGCGGACGAAGAGCAGGAAGGAAGTTGACTGTCCCAGAAGGCTCGGAGGTTGTCGACGACACAATGAGAACAGTGAGATCGCGTCTGCAGGAAACATCTTTGTTCATTTAGCGTGGCGAAGGCGACAATAAGCAGATGCGAGCTTGATGCATCCCGCTGTGATGCGTACAGAAAAAAAAACAACCACACACATTGTTTCACAACTGATGCCATTGATCGCAAATGGGCAGCAGCCGAGTACCAACAGAGAAAACACAAAAGGACAAAAAGTGCAACAGCTTCGCTCTAGTTACAATTCTACTACATAAACAAATATAGTGCAGCTTTGCCTGAGGCAAGCAGACGTCATGACTGGTGACATTTCGGTACGATGTGAAACTCATTAACTAACTTGAAAAAGATATTACAGCACACAAATTCTGATTATTGACACCGCACTAGTCTGTAATGTTCCCCCAAACAGAAGATTGTTTTAAAAGTCGAAAGTCACACGCTACTTCACTTGTCATTGAACGACATTTTGCCGCCACTCAAAGCCGCTCGCTCGTCGTGAGACCAACAGCGAGTGGCCTTCCTTATACGGCAGGCCTCGTCTGCGGGCGATTACGTTCCGATGTGATATGAGACAACGCAGAAAGACAAGCAGACGGCAATGGGTAGACAAAGCCGCCATTGTCGAGCACACGCCGGGCCGTTTGGCGGAAGGAGCTGACGAATGATTCATCAGTTTAAAGAAGATATGAAGGCCACGAGAATGCCGCAGAGATATTTACAGTGTCAGGGAGCGTAGAGGTGAAGTGGTGACGCACAGAGGTGGCAAAAGTACACACAGTCTGGACTTAAGTAGAAGTACAGATACTTGCGGAAAAAAAGAAACAAAAGAGTGATCAAATAAGTAGCACTGATTCAACTACTGTCCTTAAGCAATTAAAAAAAAACTTAAAGGGGAAGTCAACCCCAAAGAAATCTTTGCAAAAATATATTTGATGTGCCTTCACAAGTCTAAACATGGCCTTCTAATTAATATTTGTGGAATATGAATCAGGCAGAAAAATTGCCCGTTTTTAGCCATGTCAGGGGGCGGCCATTTTGTCACTTTCTGGCGACTGAAAATCACATCAGAGTTGCTCGGACCAATCACGGCACACCTGTTTTCTGAAGCTGAGTCATGATTGGTCGTTAGAGGAGGCGCAGGGGATATATTATTAGGAATTTTTTACGGTTGACTTCCCCTTTAAATATAATCTATCAATCAATTTTGATATGAATTAATTAATGAATAATTAAAAAAGTAACAAGACTGTTATGACCAAGTGCAGTTTTCAAATTTCGGGAGTAGAAGTAAAAAGTTGCTGAAAAATGAATATTAAAGAACCAACTGGGCAATATTTGGATGAATGACAAAAGATTTTTTGAGTCGTTGAATATAATGTGAGAAAACTCATGTCAAAGTGTATTCATCAATGAAGTCATTCTTTTTAAACACAGAAAAAAAAAGTTAAAAAAAAATAATAATGAAGATATGGGAGGGGGGGGATGACTGTAGCAAAGCATATGTACTTGATTACCTCACAGTTGACCCAAGTCCAAAAGCGGCATGTGTGTGTTTATGGTATGATGTCACCCACAACCCGTCTTCCTTGACAGCGGCAGAAAGCCGCGTCACAAAAGCGCAACCCAACCCCAACAGGATCATCCGGCTCACAAGAAACTTTGACGGCGGTCATGGCGGGAAACACCGCAGCATGCGTGCTAAAGCGACCTCCACTTTCCGCCACTTGGGGTTTGTTGTCTGGACTTGTTGCCGCGGCGACCCTCTTACCTTTTCACCATGAGACTGAGCGTCCGGTGGGAGCCTTTCACCAAGCAGATTGCCTCCTGCCTGAAGCCGCTCAGGGGAATCTCGTTAATGTTGACGAGCTCATCTCCAGCCTGCAGGCCCACAGCTGCCGCCTTGCTGGCCTCCTCCACCTGCGCACAAACACGGCACACCATTCAACATGCAGGGATATGGTGCGTGCATGAAAAATAAGTTTTCCATTTTTTTTGTAGGCGACTATGTGATTCAAGTGGAGATGAAGTTGACTAATGGATGATGTCAGTATTTTTAGTTTTTTAGCACAGCGATTCTGTTTTGTACTATTGGACCCAAGGCTTTGGTCATTAAGAGTTCTAACACGTGTAAATTAAACAATGCGAGCAATGAGACATTTTCTTTAACAATTCCGATTTTTGAATTCATCCCCAGCTCACTTGACCACGATGACTGTTCATGTCAATACATTTAACATTCAGCATCTTTGGGGAGGATGATATAGTTTTTATTATTTTTTTTGTCAGGGGTTAAAAGAATTGATTTCAAACAGCTCCAGATGATTATGTGACACAAACTGTTGTATTATATTTTTGCACAGTAAAATGCTTTCCATAATAATAAGTCTCCGCCGAAGCCCATCTGGTATTTTTGACGTTAAAATTAAGTCAAAGGATAAAGAAACGGACGTGAGGAGCGGGTCAACTGAGTGTCTCAATGGCTGTCAAACACCGGTTGTGTGTCTGATGACAGACACCCGGGAGAAGACGGCTGTCGGACAGAAGGTCAGCTGGTGGTGATATTAAACTGACAGGAGACCGATAAAAGCTGCCTTCTCAAGAAAACAAGGCCTCGTCGGTAGTGATGGTAAAAGTACTTTCATTTTGGACTTAATTACAGACACTTGTGTTAAAAAAAAAAAAAAAGAAGAAAAAGGCTGAAAGAAAAAAAAAAAAGAAGTACTAATTCAGCTCCGGAAGCAAAACTAAAAAAGTACAGACGGCATCTGCGGAGGTTGAAAGTAACAAGCTATTCTGACAACATAAGGAGTTCTATTTTTAAATTTAGGGAGTAAAAGAAAAAAAAAGGTTTTTGTTTTGTTTTTTTCTGTCACAAAGGAAATTTGAAAAATGTTCAACAATTCTCTTGCAACAAGAAAAGTGCAGGAAAACGTCTGGCTTCCTCTACTTTTGCTCATTTGAAAAAGTATGCGGCTTCAAACAAAAATGTGCTCTTCGTTGATTAACACATCTCGATGTCAATACCGTAAAATGAAAGCTTGACTTCTTAACTTTTGTCACCTGTTGATCTCAAATTTGAATCGGCACGCAACAAAAACAAAAGGAATTGACTTTGCCGTTGCAATAGTTTTTGAGGAGACTTTATAAACTGCCTGACTTGCCGCCTCTGCTCGTCACATTAACACACCAGAATCTGCAGCTGATTATCAGCGAACCGGCGGGGAGCTTTTGGATGACTCAACGATGAAGGCATGTGTACATTGAAAGAACATCACGTGGTCTTCATCCTCAACACGAGAGAGTCCGGATAACGAGCGGCCATCTTAGCGTCTTTTCATCGTTCGTTCCTCATTCCACTACGAGACGAGGTTCCAAGGGGGAAGTTTATGGAAGCTGGCCGGGTTCCCGACCCGGGCCTGATATGGTCATGTATTCTGTTGGAAGAGCCTGAATCGATGTCTGATGCATTCTCGGCAGATCAGGCGCTGCCAACTGCAAAACAGCGCTTTGGATATATTTAACTGTGGTACTAAAAGATAAAATAAACCCTCTTCGTCAAGTCCGAAGGCAGCGGCTGCACGATCGAAGCAGGCGACTCTACAACGCTCCGAGTTTCAGGAGTGTAATTGTGGCTTTCTTCTGTCTTTAAAGGCTTTGAAGACTTTGCAAAGCAGCTGAGTGTCAACGTCAAACCGGAGACTCCCAGCTGCCTTTGAGCAGTGGAATGCAGTCTGTGCCCAAAAAAAAAGACCTTCTTTGCTGTCATTTTATTTCAAGAAGGAAAACTTTTTTAATTATACCAGCTGATACGATACGGGTACATTTGCGTGGATGTTGTCATGGCGGCAGTTTTATCAAAACTGGATAAAAGATCTCAAAGGTTGTTGCATGATGGAAGGACGCTTGGGTATAGAATTGAATCGATTTTGGAAATTTGAAATCGCTTCATGTTTGTCATACGGTTGTTTTCTCAAAACAGGATTGATGAAAACACCAACATTCTAGTGCAGTCGTTCAAGCACAGACAGAGAAAGTATATCCTGAGGGTTTCACTAGAACTCAGCAACGACAAAAGCAACTCATTTGGAGCAAGTTAGCTTAGCATCAAGCATTTTTGCCAGTAGTTGACCAGAAGCAAAAAAAAAAGTAGGGAGGATTGACAACGGTGTGTCATTTTTAAGAACATTTTACAAATGGTTAAAAAAAAAAAAATGGAACTTGGAGCTCCTTGGTTTGACGCACTTGAAGCCATTTTCACACCGCGGCAGACACAAATGGCGTTATCAAGATTGATCAGAGTTCAAGTCCTTGATCTCATCTCAGTTTACTGATCTCACTGTAAAAACTGGGCGTGTTTTGTAGAAGATAAAACAATTATTATGTTGCAGGAATGGTACCAAGGAGAAACACGGGTTAATTGTACTCGGGGTCATCTAGCGGGATAGCATTTACGGTAATTGTTCTGACGGCCACTAGATGTCACTGTCATAGCTAGATGAACAAAGATACATTATTTGAAGTAAAGAAGTTTACTGCCAAATAAATAAAATGTCAAGTGGCACACCTGATCTCTTGGCATACTGATAGAGAATCATTGTCCTGGACAAATAAGCGACACATTAAAGTTGAGGGTCTAGCGTGAAAAAGGGGAGTGCGAGGCCTCGTTTTAAGAGCGCTTTGGGCCTTTTTTTTTTTTCTTTTTAAAATATCCTGCCAACGTGTTTTACAGCCCCGAGATTTACGTCCGTTTGAGTGCAGCATAATCACTGCCCTCGGTCGCCATTCTGAAAACCTCTAATTAGAATGTCCGCTAAACGGTTTACACGGGTTTACGCACATGTAATCGACGGTAGTGAAACACATTCCTATACGTGGATAACAAATGATGTGTTGTATGAAAAGAAAAAAAAAAAATTAACAGCTCATCACCCTTTAGCCTGCACAACAGTTTGTCTTTCATTGCTTCCAACCACGTAAAGGCATCAAGATTGTGGCGAGCAGTACGAACGAGGAGCCAGGCAAACAAAAATAAAGGCTGACCCTCCAGGAGATTTATAGCTCCTTTTCCAAACACTTCGCGCCGCGCTCGCCTAATCAGCGCGGGCCACATCGCACGCCCTTTGTTGACGCTCTTCCTCCGGGCGCCAATCAGTCAATGTGCAGCTATCCTGGATGACCGTGAAAACAGTGTCTCGGAGGGGATGCGAGGGGAAGGATGTGGCGTGGGGACGAGAGGAAGGAATGCCGACTTTCTGCTGACAAGGCATCAAGTCATTAAAACCTGACGTGTGGTCGGGGCTTGGTTTGAGTGACGCTTCACAGGCCGCCGGTAAACAAACGGATCGATCCAGCGCCTTGTTTTTGTTTTATAGAGCTTGTCCATATGAGGGCCGCAGGTGGAGTCTGTTCGAGGGGACATTCGGTGAGAGGCGGGGTCCGTTTGACAGTAAACTGGGAGTAATAAAAATAAACATCTTGGAGCAAGCGAAGTTGACAGAAGTCTCCGATTTCTTGACAGCAAGAGAGTGACAACGGGCAACATTGCAATGTCGTCTCTAAGTCTCGTCATGAATATACCAAAATACAAAAATTATTTTGTGAATTTTTAAAGCGTATTTACTCCCTCCATGAAATCTTTACAGATGCGCAGTCAAAGTTCCAAACCGCTCCACCACTGTCATATCTCCAATTTGACTGAACGTTTGCGTGCCATGTGCCAAATTTTTACAGCAGTTTGCGGTGGAATGAAATACTCCTTAAATCCCTAAAATCGACCAAACCCGAAAAATAAGCTACGATGAGCCACATTGGTCTGTGTGATCCCACAAAGCCCCCGGTACAAAAAGGATCCTATAATGAATCCAACGTGCTGTAAGTGCACTTGATTTATTGCAGCGTGTGATAAAGAGAGAGGCTCTGTTGTGCAACATTATGTCGTCGTGCAAAACGCAAACGTGTGCACGGGGTGGCGTAGCCAGCTGTGTCATGTAAAACGGGATTATTTAAGTTTATCCTGAGTGAGGAGTTTTAAGGCTGCCAAGACCTCGCGCATTACCTGAGTCATGACAGGAATGTTAAGAATTTTAATTAGATCCAGGAAACCGATCTCCCCCCGAAACCGCTTCTCACACTGTGGGCCATTGTATATTTTTTTTTATATATACAAAGTACATAAATCTTTGTAGATATATATATATATATATATATATATATATAAAAATATATATATATAAATAAAATGGGATTTGACTTTGAATTCCTTTGTATAAATTTGGAAAAAGTAATCTTTTTATGTAAAAATGATGGTGCCCAGTATGTGGCTCTGTGGTACTTATCTACAAGTTTGTGGGACAGGAGAATATCAAGTTTGACTTATTTGGCTCTATATTCGACAGATGTCCAGATAAAAACGTACAGCTGGGGTATAATATGATAATTTCACATAGATAAAACAGGTAAAACTGAGCGGAAGAGCAGTTTACAACGTTGTTAAATAGAACACAATCGAACTAACATATAAAAGAAAATATATCATGTCAGAAATTACTGCTTTGGGCGACATAAAATACATTCCTTGATCTATCCAAGTTTTTTTTTTCCCCCTAGACTAAAATAGATACTTTAGCCTCTTTAACAAGAGACCTGACATCCATCATGTTACCTCTGGTACCACGAGCTACCTTCTTGCAGGGTAGCAAGAAGTTACTCGAGTGATGTCAGGAGCTTTGCGCTTGCCTTGCAAGTGTCATTTTGTATTTGTGTGTCAGGTTACATTCCCTGTTCAATAAATGATCGTCCTTCCTCATTGAAGTCGAAATGCCAGTAAAGCGTTCAAGCCCTCCTCCCAAAAAAACATGTTTAGTAATCGGAAAAACTGCACTTTAGAGTATTTTATGTCATGCAAAAATAGTTATTCTTCATGCTGGAGGATCAAGAATATATGCCTGATTGTATCGTCATCTGTCTATATGTGTTGCTTCACCATTTATAGCATATCCCAAAACATGTTTATCATATAAAACAAATAATCGCGGCACTGAAAAGGTTAAAAATCTCACCAGGTCCCCTTTGAATGCCGCCTCCAATGTCCATGTGGTCATGAAATATTAACAGCAAAATGGTGTCAAGATGAAACTGTTCATTTTACATAGTCACATATTAAGTGCTCAAAAGGAACCCTTTTTAACATGATGGCAGGGGCATCTAGTTAAAAAAAACCTACACGAGAGTCTCGCTGCCACCCCCCTGGGCTTGAACTTTGGACCTCTTTTTGGGTCGATGCCGAAACGACAGCCACAACTCAAACAGGTGATGGTGGTAAAGCACCGGGAATTAAGCGCCCAGCGAGGCCTCGCGTGGTAAATGATTACACAGGCGACATGGAAGCACGGATCGCACTAAGACAGGAACTGCCTGCAGTCTGCGTTGTATCAACATGCGGCATAGTAACGCACGTCACATTCCATCTATGACATTGTTGTGTGGAAATGAAAGGGAAGTCATGAAAGTGGGGGGGTAATCAGTTTGTCTTCTTTTTAGGAAAGTGCAACATCAACAGTCTGTCTTTGTTTTAGGAAAGTAGTAATCCCAACCGTATTTTTCTGACTGTAAATCGCTCCAATCCAAAAAAACGCATCATGAAGAAGCAGAAAAAAAAAAATCATAATTGCACATTAGCATTTTGTCTATTTTGTAGGATAGTGCAACACACAAGTTGTTCCTTGTTTTTGGAAAAAACAGCATCATATAACAAAAAAACAAAATAAAAAGCAAAACTGACGACTTGCGCAACCTCAGGGAAACGACTGCAGTGTGTTTAGTTGCTTACACCTGCAGCTAGCATATGCGTGCACATTAAGGTTTTATGAGTTACAGGAAAATAAGTTCCGCTCTATTTTGCTTTTTCATATTTCCTGTCATTCAGTGTTTGTCAGCAATTATCAAAGGACGCTGGTAAGAGGAAACAACACCGACGACACAACAGCACCAACGGTCCAAGCTACAAGAACCACACATGAGCAACATGAGTTTTTGGTTAAAACTGGTGGAGATTTGGTCTGTTTGGAGGGTCTGCTTATGCCTCATGCAAATGAGCCACTGCTCACCCCTCCCCTCCTGCATTGTCAAGTATGGCGTTTGTTACCATGATCATTGGAGGCAGAAAAGCAGCTGCTTAAAATGAGCCGAGTTTTGGGACGACTTACTTTGGTGATGAGCAGGGGCTCGCGATGCTCCAGACCTCCGCGGAGCGTAAAGCCCCACGGCGCGCCTCCGGAGAGCGACACTTCCAGGAACCTCCAGCCACCGCCGTCACCGTCTCGTGCCCTGGAGTCCGAATCTCCCGCTTTCGCCATGACGTGCCAGTGGTGGCCGCCGCTGTTGCTGGCGTCTATGTAGTGTGCATCTACCTTGTACTGCTCAGAATCCATGGCACTTTGAAGGGAAAGAAACAATGATGATAATCATCCATTGTGTCTTTTTGGACCAAGGGAGAGCAAACTTAATATTGGGGCCTGCCTGATTTTATTAGATTTTTTAAGGCCAATGCAGATTCCGACATTTGATCTTCAATCTTTTTAGATCCCTTAAAGCATTATTTAAGATATAAAGTACAGACAGAACATTTGAAAGTTTTACAATTCTTTGGCCTTTATTATTTGATTACATCAAAGTAGAAAATTATAAATAAAATAAAACAAATAAATAAATAAAAATATATGCTTTGGGAGGTGAAGTGGGGAATTCTTGTCATTTTCTTTGACTTATTTTGTAACATGGTAGTGTGTTATTTGTAAAAATAATATATGACAGCTGGGATAGGCTCCAGCATGCCCTGACCCTCATGAGGAAAAGCGGATCGGATAATGGATGGATGGATTATATTAACTAATTTATTTTAAAAACTAAATAAATAAGTATTGAACCTCGGGGCAGAAATTGAGATGCGAACCGATTCATAGTTTTATTGTTAAAGCTGTCAAAAATTCATTTTTACTTGAGTACATTCAGTCTATACTTATTTTACTTTTGTACAAGTAAATGAGTTGAATCTGTATTTTATACATTGTATAATATTTCCACAAGTATCTTTACTTCTCAAGAACAAAGCACTTTTGCCATTTCTTTATAAGCAGTTTTAACTCTATACTACAAATGCTCTTTATATGAAACGCTTCAACGATGAAAACAGTTTTCTATTATTTTTATTATACGACTAAATCATAAAAGACGAAACAATAAACATTTTGCTTGCGTTTAACACCTGTTGTCATCGCCCAGACGGCAACTTAATGCTCTTAGCACAACAAAGTCCGAGAACAAACACAAAGAAGGGGGGGGGAGACCATCTTGTCCACCAATAAACGCAACAAAAACTCTACTAAACATTTCGAATAAAACTCTGTCATAGTGTCGAACGCTAAACTAAACTCCCCTAAAAGTTTTACCCAAAACAACGGTGGATTTTGTGTTAAAAAACTCACCTTACCTGGGGAATGCAACTTGTGGATCAACCGGTGGGCGATCACAGACCGTCCCCGTCGTCTTGTTAGCCGCTCAGTCAGTCGGTCAGTCCGGACGGGTGCCACTTGCTGATGCCCCAGTGTCGCTTTTACGCATTCTCCATTTTTATTTTCGAATTTTGCAGTTGCGTGGTTGAAACGTCCCAAACGCGTCGCTCACCGAGTTCTAAGAGTGAGGGAGGCTTGTCTGGTTGCGTGGCTAGCTACTCTTTGGAGGCACACAACGCCGACACTGCCGCACTCTCATACACACACAGCGCGGAACTAATTTACCTCAGTTAGCTTTAGCCCCCATTCGGCCACCGTAGATCTGGAATACGTTGCAATGGCGACCTCTGCCGACTATCGGTCGAATACTTGCTTGTGGTAACTACACTGAGCAAACGGATTCACTACATTACCCATAAGCCCTGTGGGGTGGAGCCACAGAAGCAGGAAGTGTGTGTGGAAGTAGACGAAGAGCGAGAGATAGATAGATAGATGGTTAATTAGATAGATAGAAAGATAGATAGATAGATAGATAGATAGACAGACAGACAGACAGCTATACAAACCACGTTAAACAACCAGTTCAGTGTTAATAAAATATGTTAAAAGTATTTTAATAGTACTATTTATAAACAAAGGTCTGGATTAGGATTGTCACTGAATTTTGACAGTTGAATGTATCAGGTCAAAAATAATTATTTTATATATTATGAAAAATATTTATAAACAGTGTTTTACACGACTTTCACAAAAAAACAAGTTTGTTTGTGTTAAGTCAATTCAAGAAAGACTGCCATGTTTCAAAATGAAAACAATGTTTAAAAATTAAAACAAATCTAGATATGCTCTCTTTTTCCGCATACATATTAAAGTCGCAAGAAACAGTTATCAAATTGTCCAGTAGATGGTAGCATTGCATTACTGTTTAAATGGATAAGAAGCGGTGGCATTCTTTGTGGAAAAGTGGTGACGGACAGAGTTGTGTTGCGTTAAATCAAATGATTTGGAGAGGGGGTTCAACAGACCCAAAAAAAAAAAAAAAAACAACCTCCAGTCAGCAGTTTCCGCTGCAAATGCAAAAAAAAAAAAAAAAACAACTCTGCACACACGAGTACGTCCATGCAAGAAGCAACATGCATATCAACTTGGAAGTGAGAATTAACACGGGGTTGGAGAGTTGGCGTGCCAAAAAAAGAGAGAAAAGAACCACAGGGCACAGACTCAACTTTTCACCTCTGCACAGAGCGGAAGTGAGTTTTGATGTATGGTCTCACTTATCTGCTGTTTGTCTGCTTGTGCAATCCTGTTTCACTGTGCAGTGTTTTTGATTATATGAAAGATGAAACTCCTCCTTTGTATTTAATACAGCATCGAGTTTTGCTCTTCTTTTGGCAAAGCGAACTCACATTATATTGTTCATATTGTTCATCATTCACGCCCCAACATCGCGAATTTGTAGGCCATATATGTTTATAGGTTTTTGCAAATTTTGAGTTGCGAGACTTTATTTTTGGCCTGTCATTTACATTGATTTATCCAAAATTGATTTAATCCCAAAATGTTTCCATGGTGAAACTTCCTCTTCAAATTCACGGGCGAAACGCCAAGTGCAGGGGCCAGAAATTAGCCTCACCTTAGGTTGCGCAATTCCTCACAGCCAACAGCACCACCTATTGGTAAACCTACTGTACTACAAAAGGCTATTGGCAAGTGTCCGTTTTTGTCTTTGTTTTCAGTCAACACTTTTAACATGCACTCTAATTTTTTCATAAACTAACAATGCAACATTTAGCATCAAAGTACAGTACTACCTTAGATTACAAGACCCACAATTTAAGTTTCATCAAAAGTTTTTCAAGTTCAAACCGTCACTTGCGAGGCCACACCCCTTAAAGGCACACAACTAATACCCAAATACGACAGTAGGCACAGTATTTAGTCATAAAACACATTTATTGTCTTACACTTTGCATTTGTTGCAGTACTATATTTTCCATTAAAAAAATGTTGTTTAGGGGGGCTGAATCCCCGGATACTCGTGTTACGGCACCTGCGGGTTCACCTATTCTCATACTTGTTTTCAATTTATTTTAAAATATTATGTAAAGATATTTTTTTGTTTTGTCTTTTTTGTTGGGAGCCAGCCGCTGTGTTTTTGTGGAAATCTCTTATTGGAGGTTTATCCTTTTTTTCAATATTGTTTTATGGGGGGGGGGGGGGCGGGTAGATTTTAATTGTCATTATTATTTAGCGTTTTTATTAATTATACACAAGTTTCCAATTTCCTATTGGTGAATAGCGCGGTCAACTTTAAATACATTTACTTCATTTCAGTGGGGTGAATTGATTTGATATAGGAGTAAATTGAGTTACAAGCTTGGTCACGGAAAAAATTAAACTCATAAGTCAAGGTACCACTGTACTACAGTAGAGCTAACAAAACTGAAGAAAGTCGCAACATATGGTGTGTATATGGCGGTGTGTTTAAATGTCACAGTGATTTAGAGCGAGGACAAGGCAGACCTTTCTCGGCTTTTTTTCCATTCCCCTCGCGTCGCCGTGGCAACGGCCAGAGTGTGACAGTCATGTGAAAAGGAAGTTGATTGGATTAAAATAGTTGTTGCGATCAGGGGGTCAGCAACACGGCGCACGTACTAAACACACAAGGCCTCCTTCAAAAGCCCACACGGCGCATCAGCGGCGACAAAGACATCTGTTACAGTTATTCATGTATTTGATTTGCTTATGACTATTTTTCGTTTTATAACATTTGACCCAACCAATTTGTTTCACCACATGCACAGTTCATGCAGGGACCTCGAAAGACTCCAAGGCAATAGAGGGCGCTGCCCCCACACTGACTGTGGTCACCACATTATGTTCCTTGAACACAAGGCATGTAATGCAAATATTGATATCAAATGAAAAGTGTTCTTTACAAATCTTCACCTGTTGGCTCTCTTTTAAGTTTGAAATGCTCAATAAATCCTCTAATGCATTAGATAGGACCAAGGTGGGGTGCAACATTCCAGCGCTCTCTGAACTCACTATTTTGGTATTGGTATATTCCGTATTCAGTAGCTTGTTGACTTTTGGTCGTCAGGTTCACATGTGGTCGGCTGGAATTGCTATTCATTTATTTCAAGTTTTTACGTCTCTTCGTACCCTGGCAATAATTATAATGGCCCTCACCCAATGGAGAAAACTTCAGCGGCTGCCACTGCTGAAAGCATATTTTTATAGAACAATGATATTTGCACTAACAGCAAAAGAATCATCATACATACTAAATATTTAAGGACAGGAGTCAAATACTGTAATGTAGTAACATGAAAAAAAGTGTAAAAAAAATACACCCTTTTCTCTGAATTTTTTATTAAGGCTAATCATCCATATAGTAATGTCAAAATTTAGGACAAATTGAAAAGCTGTAGCATTATTATGAGAATATTCTTTGCCCGGGACGGTACTGCCTTTGAGTCTGAAATACAACCTCGACTCTGACCGTCAAAGTCAAGTCTACCTATAGAAGTCAAGCTCACTTTCTTTAAAGTAAAACTTAATGACGCGGCAAAAAAAGTCGACTGAAAGTTCATACTGTTCAGCAAACCTTACCAACTTACCTCCATCAATGCCTATCTCGATAGCCACAATACCTTCCCCGCCTACTAATGGATGACTACATCTCAAACATAAACCCAAAACTTTCAGTCTTCCGCTTGAAAAAAAATGACAGAAAAAGCCTACTAGAACACATTTTTTTAAGACGCACAAATAGTAAAACAGCCATCGTTAACCTGATCACCTGCGATGTTTGCACTCTGGGCTCTGCTGCATATCTCATCAAGTACTTGATGCATGCGGCAAGAAAAGAAAGTACAGTAAAAATTGGAGATGAGGAGCATGATGCGGGTGGTGGTCGAGTTCAGTTAAAGTCCAGTCAAACAGAATAATGTAATTTTTTTTGTCAGTTTTCCAAAAAGTGGTGCAATAAAACCACATATGAGTTCCCTAACATGAATAATTGTAATTTTGATCAAAACAATCCTGATTATTTTGGCGTGATACACACTGGTGTACCCATCCCTTCCCACCTCATCCCAGCTGCATCCTCCTCCTCGTCCAATAGCAGCGGTGAGGACGGCAGATGCGCGGCAGAGGAGCGGGTCATAAAAAAGCGCAGGGCCTAAAAGAGGAAGTGAAGGGGACCTGGTGAGTTATTGCCCCCCAAACGTACACACCGGGGCCTGGGAACAGGGAACTTCTCACGGCAGGGGGGCAGCGGAGGGGCTGCTCTAAACTCTGTGTACTCGTTATCATCCCGTCACACCTTGCTGTCATAATGCTGCACCAAAATATAAAATAGAAGCAGTGATTTAACAGTAATAAAGTCATTGAGATAAATGACCCCCCCCCCCCACGTCCCTTTGGTCATCGCGGTATGTTTGTATGAGTGCTATACAACTGCTCACGTGTTAGACGGATGGGAAATGCATGTTTAAAAGTTATGGATTTACTGTACGTGGCTATCAGGATCGACACTTATTTTATGTCACTTTAATTTGCACTTATTGAATCATCAACAGAACATCGAACGGGGATTATTTTGAGCGGTGGTTTGAGTAATTATTATCACATTGATTTTACGTTAATCTATTGAGGGATGGGCGAGTACTGATACCAGGTTTCGGTATCAGGCTGAAAACAGTCTTATTTTTAAGACTGTCAAGATGGCCTTTATTAATGCCCCTATGGGGTAATTTGCAGTGTCACAGTACCTAATATGTGTCACACAGAAAGGCGGGGTAATGTAGCCGTTAATGTATAACAATAGCAGCATATGTTTGAAAAAAAAAAAAAATAAAAAAAAACATGTAACCATGAAAAGGATTTGTTGCATTGGCCGGGAATCGAACCCGGGCCTCCCGCGTGGCAGGCGAGAATTCTACCACTGAACCACCAATGCTACATATCAAATGAAATGTTTGTCTAGTCTTTAATAAGGCAGCCCTGTTAGCAAGCGCGCGCACGTACAAACAAGACAGTTCTGCCTGTGAAAGCAGGAAAATTGTAGTGTAAATTCCTGCCATGCCTGTCTTTTAGCAGCCTGTGAATTTATACAATTATCCCGGGGATATATCGTGTGCGCTTCATACTCACTTGCACTCCGCAAGTTAACAGACAGAGTGCAACAATCTTTGAGCTGTCGGCAGGGACTTTACTTAGGGATTCGCACTCATACTCACGAACGAAACGTAGAAATATATATAAATATTAGTATATGATAACATTTCATAACGGCGTGTGAGTGAGTGAGAATGTTAATAGTTTTTCAATACTTGTGAATGATTGTTCAATACACATTTGTACAATATACACGAGAGTTGCAGTAGTCAGTGTGCGAGGGATTTTTTTCAGTTGTTAGTGTGAGAGCATAGTCGTTTATAGCATGAGATAGCATTTCAAATGTATTGTGTGCAAGCAAGCCTATTTTGTGTTTTGTGTGACCGTGTAGTATATTATATGAGAGCATTTTATAGAGTATTTGTTTGCAAGGGATTTTTTTTCCTGTGGTTGTGTGAGAGCGTTTACTATATGAGGTAGGTTGAACATTAAATGAGTGAGTGAATCTTTTATAGTACTTTGTGTGAACTTAGTGTGAGATTTTTTTCAGTACATTATATCAAAGCGTTTTAGAAGTGTGATTGTCTGAGTGAATCATTTTCTGTAGTCAGTGTGGGAGTGTTTCAGTAATTTAGTGTTGATAATGAAAGCAGTGTGTGCGAGTAAAACTTTTTTTAGTAGTATTTCACAAGAGAGTGGCCCCCTGCATATGCTATGAGCGCTTTGGCACCCCGGATTTGTATTCACGCAGTTTTTTTCCCCAAATTGTTTTCAATTTTCTCAATATTTTTGAGAAATATGAATATGTTCCACTGTACTATAAATGAGAGCGTTTTGGCATATTGGATGAGAGCATTTCAGTAATGCATATGATCAGCAGAATTATGTTCGCGATGACCCCTCACAATAACCTTTCCTGCATACACACTCACACACCCCTTCACACAAAAGCCTGACAGTGTGTGTGAAACAAGAGCTCTCTCATATAGCTGACAAAATTGTCACCAGATGATGCGACTTAGCAGCGATCCTGAGTGTTTGTATTGTCCATTCTTCACTCCTGTCTGCCTTGCTACCGCTTCCATGTGGTAAACATCAGCCACCTGACCACAACTTCCTCAACCACCTCACAAATTATTTTATGTAAGTTGACATTTATTTTATATTTTGGAGGTGGAAGTGAAGGATGGGAGTGTATCTATAGTGCGGGGAAAGAGAGTTTCAGTCCCACACACGCACACACACTACTAAATACGAAAAATTAATATGAAATAAAATACTGAAATGCTCTCTAAAAAAACTCTCACACACAACTGAAATATTACTCTCTTCTTAAAAGATTTTTAAACATGGAACATAAATGTTCCCGCCAAAACGACAAAAACATTTTCAGCTGCACAATTGAAACATTTTCACACGTACTCCAGACACACGTGTCATTTAATATATACTGCAATGATCTCATGTAATGTATTGAAACGCTCTCACACACACAAACACTACTGAAACACTCTTAGGCGATTTTTTAAAACACTCTGAATCCTTCATTCACTCACACCAGTGAAGCACTCTTACTCTCACCCATTAAAATGCTCTCATATAGGATATTGAAACAACTTATTTGGTCTCACATAATATATTCAAAATACTGCCACACCCAGGGTACACTATTGAAGCTCTCAGGTGCTACTGAACCTGAAATTAACCCATATGATATCCTGACACGTTCTTACACACAATTGAAACACTTTCTCACAAATGAATGAAACTCTCTCATACCCTCTCACACTCAAAATAGAAACATTATTTACCCCCATTCAAGACTTAATTGCTCTCACACACACAATACAGACGCTAGCTCTCATAATGGGTATATATATACTGAAACGCTCTCATATATTGAAACGCAACCACACACACAACTGAAAAAGGTTTCACTCACATAAACTTTTGAAATGCCCTCACGAAGCCGCTGTGATATAATGGAATAGTGCGTGTAAGTGTTTTTGGCTGTTTATGTTTTGCCATTAACAACTTCAAACGGGGCCACTGTGGGGCACGGCTCGACTTGCACACCCCCGAGACCTTTGCTCAGTCCGAATATGTATATCCGTGTGTGCATTTGTGCCGGTGGATTGCTCCCTGACAGAGGTCACACTGCTAACTTTTTGGATAAATCAGTCCTGTCAACTCCCACCAATAAAAACACAGCAGGCAGGCAGGAGTCCCCAGCAGTAATATCAGTTGCTCTTGACAGAGGATAAAGAATGTCGGCGTGAATATTGATATATTAACTGTTTCCGTCTAATCTCGTTGCACTCTTGAGTACAATGACAATAAAGGTATTTCTAATTCTAATTCTATTACACCGATGTCGTAGTTGCACGACTTACAACACTGCAACGCTGACAATACTTGCTAGCTCCTTTTTGGCATTGTGCGTTGTTTTTTATCATTAAGCTGAAGTCATTTTGTTTATTTCTATTGTGCAAGGTAGCGAGTGTTTGAACTTGACCCGCTAATAAACATTGGATGTGTATGTTGAAAACCCCGGCCGGGGGGTTTCTCAAATCTTTTTCCGAGTACCATCCATTTGCCGTCTTACTCAAACCGCAAAAAGCACATTAGGGTGTGCAAAAATGTTGTGAATGGCAGCGTGGTCTGAACTTTGCTGCCTGACGGAGTATTTTCTCACAGTGTGGCGTAGTATTAATAGCTTGTGAGTGTGAGGTGACAGAGGAAGGGTCCCATCCTCGCACCATAATTTTAACGGCGCATATATACTGGAGTGTACATATTTTAAAGTAGGTTTTGGTTAAGTTTCACCATATTTGGGGAGTTTGATCTCACAACTATTTGTTCACTTGTTTCATTTGAAGCATTTCATTTATTATCAATAGTGCAGAATGCCTCGCTTCCGTAGAGATTTGCATTTTCAGGTTAGTTTAAATGAGGTGATAAAAAGTCCTAAATATAGTGCCCCGCCCGTCGTTTCCTGTCGCCCCGGCTCTGCTTACAGGCTACGGGCGACATTAGCCAGAGGAAATGTCGCACCGTCTGCTCCAGGTTCGTGAACATGCTTGTCCATTTTTGTACACTTTTAAATTTAACATAGAGGTGGTACACTCGTATGCTGTACTTGAGTAGAAGTTTGGATACTTAAAAAATATGAAGATTGTGGTAAATGCACAAGACTCGATTCAACTGTAAAAGGACAAACTTATGTATTTGTTCAGAAATTCACCTTAAAAAACTAAAAAAAAAACAAACCCTAACTAAATAAAAAGTAAAAAAAAAATAAACACAGAGGTTGAATACAGACAGCTAACAAAAGATTTTAGAAAAGACACAAAGTATAAAATGACTAGAAGTTCAATTAAGTAGTGAACTAGTCGACTTTATTACTTGAATCTGAAGATATAAATCGACTAATCGCTAATTGCATATTTTTGGCATCTCATCTTCCATTTGGCCAATTCAGATACTTACGACTCGCCCATTTGTTGCCATTGAGTCAGCGGAATGTCCGACCATCAAGACAACACAGGTTTTATACCTCTGCACGGATCAGAACATACAAAAATAAGAAAGTGGGGGATGTCGAGAGTGGTTAGCCTCAAAAGATTCCTACCAGCGGTAGCACGGGACTGGCGGCAAGAAATTAGGTCAGCAGCTCGAAGTCGAGCTCCACTTTTGTCGCCAAAACTGGTCCATGATGCAATGAAGGTTACTGACTGCAATCATGGGATGAAAATAATGCTATCAGTTACTTTGACTCAACTTTCATCACAATGAGTGATGAATCGACTTTGACGCGACTTTCAGTCCATTAGCGTCAACTAAAAAAAAAAAATCTACGTGAAACGTGACGGTGGTGCAAGAGAGGTTGTGGACTTATGTAGGCCTACCGTGCTGAAAAAAACCCATCATTGATTCATCGAATTCAACTCGTCTTTATTCACATTTGTCCAACACCCAAAAAAAATCGTTCAACCACTAGGACAGACATCCCGTTGCCTGCGTTATACTATATCTGTTTATGATGAGGCGAATGCTAACTATAGTAGGAGGGCGTCATGTATGCAACCCACGCAGTTCCTCCTGAATGGCAGGTGCTAGTTTGGTTTCCCATGGCTATGGAAGATGCTGTGTTTATGGTTTAGTGTTTGTACATTCACACGCGCACCCCCCCCCCCCACACACACACACACTGGTGTAATCAGTCACTCCTATCTGTCCTCCCCAGAACTAACCTCCTCCTCCTAGTCCTCCTTCAGTCTTGCAGCATAAATCTGACGCCTGACAGCTGGAGTCAACCTGACCGATAGGCTCCAAATTAGCGTGAAGAGCTTCAACTTTGATGAGAGCAGCTTCAAAACACTGGAAAAGTGTGAAAAGTAACAACAAAAAGTCAGGAAGCATCTGTTTTTTTTTTTTTTTTTTGGCGGGGGAGAGTGAAAAAGTACAATCCATCAGGTCAAAATTCAAAACTAGCAAAATGACAATATGATGATGCACTTACAATCAACCAGGAATAATTAAATTACCATAACAGAATTTGTTACCGTAGACCAAAAAAAAATATATAACAGATTCAGTTCTGCAGTTGAAATTATCAACTTGCTGTCTTGACTCAACACCATCGGACTTTTTCAACAATTTTGAAATTCAAACCGAGTTACAGCAAATAATCCACTGCTTACTTCAGTCAGGCAAGTTTCCGAAACCCCTGAAAGTAGCCGCTAAAAATGGGAACGCTGGATGTCTTCTTGTTAGTAAATTATAGACCCATCTCAAACATTCCCTTCTCAACCAAGATTGTCAAGAGACTGTTTTTTTAATCAACTCAGCAAATTCTTCCACTCAGACTTTTTGCTGAATTCCAATCAGGAGTAAAGTACAGAAACAGCTTTTTAGCAAAATACTAAATGTCAGAAAATTGAACACTGACGCAGGGAAGGTGTCGGTGTTAGTACTACTTGGAGGAAATGAGTTACTTTGTAACCCTTGGAAGTTCTGAATCAGATCAAATGATCATGACATATGGGGTCCCTCAAGGGTCCGTCCTTGGACCCCTTCTGTTCAGTCTGCATATGTTACCTTTGTGTGAAATGCTTCAGAAAGACAATGTCGGCGATCACTGTTATGCAGATGACACACAGCTAGATCTATCGATGTCGTCAAACGACAGCAGTTCAATCAACATATTGTGTCACTGTCGAGAGCTAATTAACAACTACAGCAAATCAAAATCTTATTAAAAAAACAAAACAGACCAGAGGCATTATTTTCAGCAATAAAGAAAATAGGAAGGCTGTAAGAAAACACCCTTGGTCAGTCTTTAGAAACCGAAGAGCAAGTTGGAAATCTTGGGGTGCTCATAGACTCACACCTGTTTTACAAGAGTAACATAATTTCTTTGGGAGGAAAGGGCGATTAAAGTATGGTGTTGGTTGGCTTTGTTAAAGTAAAAAATTCGGAAACAGTAATATTGTAATGCAACAAGTTATTTTACAATGCCAATCACTGATAATATGTAATAGAGTATATTCTGGAAATACTTTGCCCAAATCTGTTCATGAAACATCATATCATAGAATAATTGATACTTGGTTGCTTTTCACACTCTTTGAACTGGATATGAAGTATCATGGTTTTATCTATTCTCCTTCGGAAGTCTTTAATCAGTGTCCATTGCAGGCGGGAACTAATCCTAGTTTTGCTACTCACGAGGCCGGCTCGCGCCCTTTCTCAGGCCATCTTTCCTGAGGCCACATCTGGAGTGACATCATTAAGTAAGCAGTGCTGCAGACAGGTCGTCATTTTCAGCCATCACATGACCGCTGCATTTGATACCTGGGTCTTCAGTGGGGACTAATCCGACTTAATTCACCTCTTAATACCGCCAAAATCACATCGCAATTGCAGAAATTAGCACATGTATTTTTTGTAATAAATAATAATTAATCCAATCCCGAATACATATTAATGCAATGGGCTACCAGTTAGATACACACTTCTGAAAAAAAACAGTGTGGCTCAAAATGTTGTGAACACGCCCTCGTGTGGTCTTTGGGGACCACTTGGTGCCCGCGGGTACCAACTTGGTGACCAGCACACTTATGGGCAATTTAGAGTTCTTAAAGAATCTTACATTTATTTGTGGGAAAGTGACCATGCTAGTTTGGGTTTTCTCCAAATACTCTTTCTTACATGAAAGATGCCTGGATTCAAATTCAGAATCCCATATGTGTGAGGCAGACGTCCAAACCACTACCCTCAACGTGCACCATCATATTAGGTCAAATTTCGTCTTTTTTTTTTTAGTTGCAGTTGCACTGCTTATGGTTTAAAAGTCAACAAGTCACCCCCCCCCCTCAAAAAAAAAAGTCCCTCTGAAAACCTTCTTGACTTACGAGCGGTCCCTTTTTTCAGTCACCTCCACCTAGACGTGAAAACTGCTCACAGTCTTCTACAAAACCGTAAAATGCATTAAAAAAAATTCTTTATTGTTATGATTTGAATAAACAACGACGAGTAGTTTTTTTTTGTGATTCAATGAACGGGTTAATCTGAAGTCATCCGCCAAGCACAAAAATGAGAAAATGAAAATTCCTCCGCTGCGGCGACACATCGAGAGGGAAAACTTTCGCCCAATGTTATTTCTAAAGCACCCTCGAACCAACAGGCAATTGTATTTAATAGAATTAATTATTTTTGTAAATATTTAGTTGGCATAAGTAGAAAACGAACGTCAGTGGATCCAAAAGAATCCTCATTGTGGGTAAGAAATAGATCCACTTTGACTTGAAGAGCGGATGGATACCCACTTTGGCGTCTTGACTCGTTGACAAGTAATGGAGAGGTAGTGAGGTGCGACGCGGCGCCGGAGCATAGTCAAGTCAAAACAGGGACTTTTAAAAGCTATCCACGACTAAATACGCGTGTTCGCCGCTTGTCAAGAAAATAGCATAATGCTTTAATTGACCTTCGTCGATTTATCTTTTTAATCTGCTAATTACGCACGCGTCATTTCCCAGCCTAAACCGGACTTTTTTTTTTGGTTGAGAAGTCACCGTCCGGGGAGGCAAGCAAGCAGGCAGGCAGCTCAACTTTTGGGCTCGCGCGACCTTATGTGGATTTTACAACAAAAAACATGGAGAGGATACCCGGTTTCTCCTCGGGAACGTCGCTAGTCTTCGTCCTGGCTTTCGTTCACCTCTCCCTGGGTAAGTGTCGTTTCATACGACGGAGTTAAAGTTTCGAGTTGTCAACATTTTTACCTCCACCTTTGCGCTTTTATAGCGCGTAGCATCCTTTTTTTCTTCCCTCCAAACTAACCAGGTGATTAAGTCCCCTTTTCACGAATTTTAAATATTAAACACATAAACTTCTAAAAGTTGAACAGACTTTTTTGTCTGAAAATACAATAGGCGAAATTTAAGATACTCAGGATGTTATGGAAAAATCTTAGATTTTACTAACCTTTTGTAAGGTCAATAAATGCTACACGTCATTTTCGCAATTAAATTTTAGGCTAAATGGTTTTAAACTAGATTTCTTTAATCCAGTGTCTCTAAATCTTTACATCAAGTACCACCTCCCTAATAAATGACTTAAATATTAATAAAAATAATTTAATATTGTTAGTCACTCTAACACCAGTATTATGAAAATTAAAAATGTCTTTAAAAAACTTTTAAATCTAAACGTAATGCACGCACAAGTTATTAAAAAATATCCACAAATGTTTAAAACCAGACATTTCTAAAGGATTAAAAGCAAATTAATTCTACTTCAAAGTTAAGTACAACCCAACAAAATAAATTGAAGCCACTGTAACATTACACAGTTTGACGATTTTGCTACCACTTTCGCATAATTTTTCAACTAATTTTTAATCAACTCGCACAATAACTAGAAAAACAAATACTGTCATGCTTGGTGAAAATTATGTTTGTTTTTTTATGTCTATGTAGATTCTCATTCAGTCTTTCAGGTCATAGTAATACACAAGTTTGAAGGCAATTTCTTTGAAAACACTCACATCGCAATGTGCACAACTTTGCAGCTGGCTGATAATTCAGTAATTCCTTCAAGTACCGCTAGAAGGAGCAGGAGTACTTTTAGTGGGACTGGTACCACACTTTGAGAATCATTGGATCCGGATGCTTTTATTGGTGAATAAACCTGAGAACAACTATCGGACTAATGACTGTTTAAGGCTTAATAGTGTCATTGTTATTTAATACAAATACTGTTCGATCCCTTTTATTATTTAGCTATCTGACATTTTACTTTTACGTTTTATGTTTAAAAAAAAAAGATTCTGTACTTTTACTCCAGTCTTTTTCTGGGCTTGATTAATTTTTCAAGCCATTCCTACAGTGCAAAATGGGACATTATAATTGACAACTAGTAAGTCAAGTAGTGCATGCCATTTTATCTCGTTGACTTCAAGACACCTAACCAACAAACAGTTCGGTACAATTGACGCAATTCACAACGATTAAATAATTATTATGCCAATCCCTTGTTTGCAAGAATGAATGTAGAAACAATGGCGGTAGTGTTTCACATAGCAGCCTTTGTTTGTTACTGGCGTAACTTCAACTCTTTTACTTAAAAGAAAAGAATACACTTATAAATTTACTTGGGTACAGTAAAAACATTCCCAATACATATTTTGATAACTTGCCATAATAGAAATAGTGACAGAAAATTGTTTAATAACAGAGTGCCAGAGAAAAGCAAATGTATTTTGTTCCCATAGTTTTGCTAATTACTGCAAAATTAGCGAATGATTATTACAGCATTATTACAGCATTCACATATTAAATATTGTTACCTGATTCATTTTCTTTGAATTTGGCATAACTTGCACACACTTATGACAATTGTAACATAGCGGTATCCAGAAACATTGGTTGCAACAACCTACAAGCCTTGTGAACTAAATACTATATATTTTAGTACCGAGGCGGATCACTAGCGAACTAGCATGGCTAACATCAGATCGGTTATTACGCAAAACGGAGGAGAGCAGAAACCAAGCAATTCATTTTCTGTGAAGTCCATACTTTCTTTGTTGAGTTACATTTTGATTCGTTTTAGGAAGAACATATTTTCATTTGACTTCTTACTGAATGTACCTACTGAGCATGTTCGATGGAAAAAGTTATTTTCAAAAACATTAAAAAAAAAAAAACAATTTTAGAGCTGCAATTGCATTACCGGGAGGAGGAGTTAAATGTACTGTTTTGAAAAGTGAAAAGTTGTCCGCTTCCCAAAAAATCTCCTGTCCTATCTAATACGAACGCTCCTATATTTCTACGGGAACTCAATGGATGTTAGTTGTACACTAACTCTAGCTACTTCCTAACTTGATTATATTTTGACTTTTGTCACGCATCATTAGTACTAATACGACAGCAACGCGCTCGGACAAAAAGCTCCGTAATGAGAGGCAAGCAATTTTTATTTAGCTCCAATTTGATACATGCGACGCTACTATGAATGCTCAATGACTGGAAATCACACAAAAGGAGAAAAGACAATGTAAAAGTGCTGCAGGCAGTGCAAGGAGTAGCGATGGAATGTTGTTGGTGTTTGACATTCCACCACCTCCCCAGCCCCCTTTCTCGCGCTTTTTCTCACACACACACACACACACACGCACGCACACCCCCGCATACATACATTACAGCTAAGACTTAACCATAATGTAAAAAGATGGTTCCTATTGATCACATCCGTATTTCTTATTGTCCTGTGATGAAAATGCCCAACAAGTGAAATATCCTTCTTTAAAACTCTGTGTAATCAGGTTTTATCTCATGCAGTGGTTTCCAAACTGGGGGTCCGGGCCCCCTTAATAGAGGTGCCAAAGATCACAGGGGAGGGGCAAAGGCTTTGTCGGCTCCGCTGCTGTTAAATCTTTACGAGTTCACATTAAATGAACCCATTATAAAACACTTATTGGACAGTTTACGGCCGTAGGTTCTGGTAGGGTTGCTTTATTATCAGAAGGCATTTGCTAACACAAATGTGAAATGTCTGCATGTTGCTCTCACAAATGTCTTATGTCAACAAGCGCCTCATGGCATGGCGTGGTATGTTTTGTTATGTTTTTTTACTGTGACAAAAACAACAATAAAAGCCTGTCAGGTGTTTGCTTTCTATGAGCGTCGTGTGGGAAGTAGAAGGTTGGCATTTGGAATTGTCTCTAAATGCAACTTAATTATGGCGATGAGATGTGGAATGTATTCGCTGGTGAGCTCCGGTATATCGTCGGGGATACATTCCAGATTCACCTGCAGTATGTGTAATCTAGAGAGACCATTCCATGAACTTCCTCCACAAACACATTCGTACTTAGTAATGATTCTCCAAATAAGAGACTGAGTGTGCTTGCTTCAAGCTGTTTTTCACTCCAATTAAAATTTAGTGTAAAGCTGATGCATAAAAAACATTGTTTATTGAAGTGACAAAAGGTTTAACTCAAACCTGAAGAATTTTGGGATAATCAACGAGAGTCTTATTGCTTTTTTGATGTTGTTTGATGTAAAACGCCATAGACAGGCTAACAGAAATGACCATAGATGTTACAAAAAAATATAAAAATATATACCTTCAAACGAATGCAACTTTGAAATACACGGAGCAGCAATAACAGTCCAATAAATCTCTTTTTTGAGTTGATGCAAAGAGACGCACCTCCCTTAATAATTTTTTATTCTTTTTTATTTTTGTGGTGGGGGGGGAAACATGCTGCAAAACTCAGGCCGGTAAATGCTCAGAATTCGAGCATTTGTTTGGGTTTTTCGGTTTTTAAATATGCATCGGAAAATGCATCACAGCTTCTGTTCTGACCTACATTTGGTAGTCTTGGCTTGTCTGCCTATCGACACATAGCCTTAGGACAGTTTTGTGAGAAAGATGTTCAGGACCAACACACATGACACATGCACACAAATCAAAACTATGGATGCCTTGGTCACATTTTTTTGCACCTGAGTCTGAATAAAAATGTTACTTAATTTTTGAGTGTCTGCTGATAAAAAGTCCCGGTCCAATATTGTACCTCTGCAATGCAGTATCCCAAGATGACACATTTTTATATGGCTGTGAATCAGCAGGGGCAACGGTGGGCGACTGGTTAGCATCTTCGCCTCACAGTAGAGAGGTACAGGGATCAATTCCAGCTCCGGCCTTCCTGTGTGGAGTTTGCGTTTTTGCGTGCGTGGGTTTTCTCCAGGTACTCCGGTTTCCTAAAACATTCCAAACCATGCTAGGTTAACTGGACGCTCTAAATTGTCCCTCGCTCTGACTGTGAGCGCAAGTGGTTGTTTGTCATTGTGCCCTGCGATTGGCTGGCAACCAGTTCATGGTGTTCTCCGCCTACTGCCCGAAGACAGCTGGGATGGGCTCCAACACGCCCGAGACCCTTGTGAGGAGAAGCAGCTCAGGATGGATGCATGTAAATCAGCTGTGGTTCAGATTAAGTGAAGAACCAAACTTTATTCTTTAAAAATTAAAAAAATCTTTTTTTAACGATGCTGACCAGCTGAACATCCCGTCATCTTGTCCATCGGATTGGGACAACCCTGATGAAAACAGAAAAACTAATTTTTTTTGGTCCAATCTGATTGACTGGAATTTTGCTCTCGTTTCCTTTTCCCTTGTCGGGATATCTACTTAAAAATGTGTTCCTTTCCTGGTTTAAAATAAAAAATCAAAGTGAACCGATTTGCATCAAAACAGTCCACATCCGATTGTTACTGTTGCCTATCGGTAAGTTGTGTAAACAGAAAGAATGTTATGTCGTTAAACATTACTATAACACATGAGTGGCAAACTTCGCGTTTGTTTCTACTTTCACTAATGAGCAGCACGGTCAACGAGGCAGCAGTACTCGAGCAAACAAGAGCGCAATTTAAGCTAATTATCTTTCTTTACGTGGTGATGCTAAACTACTCAACCAAAATATGTGTTCGTAACTCAAAGGGTGTATTTTAAAGTACCGTAAAAACAACACTTAAATATAGTGAAGTGGCGGGGAAAAAAAGACGGAATTAAAGTGTACTTGTACTGTATTGCTTCCAAAATTAAAACAATAAATAATCTCTGTCCATGTTTCCAACAAACATTAATAAATGATTAGAGTGTATTGTACTTCACATTAAAATAGAACTGAACTGTATTGAACAAACTGTACTATGATGGATCAAAAATTACAAGCCGCCGTGGCATTATGAAAGGTTTGGACATTTAATTTTGTGTTGTGGCTGACTTGACGTTGTTCCAGACTGTGTTTGGTGTGTTGTTTATTGCCACCACAAACTATTACTACCAAAGAAAACAGCCCAACGTTGTCCTGAAACAATGTTCAATTGCTCATTAAAGGCGCCTAAAAAGGAATTAATTACGTTGACACTGTTTTGTACGGCAACTGTTGGCAGTGTTTCGTTGCTAGCCGCGCTAGCCGGGCAGGTAGCGCTTTGTCTTAAAGAGCAAAATTTATGGGGTGAAATTGATCTAAATTTGCACACAAATGTTTCTAGAGAGGAAAACAGTGTGCCGCTATGCACAGTTTAAATTTGAGTCTAAATAAATTGAAACCAGTTGACCGTTTACTTTAAAGTAGAATTGTGGGGTTTTTTTTGTCTCTGTAAAAAAAAAAATGTTTTTAATCCAAATACCTGATGATTTGAGTAGGATATTCAAATACCAAAATATTTGAAAGCTGCAGCCCTCGTTGACTTAAAACGGAACAAATGGCGCTTGTGTGAAAGCCTTCTCAAATGTGCCTTAGAAGCAGACAGAAGACTTATTGCGCCACGCGTGCGTCTGTCTGGTGTGAAATGCGGTTTATTTGTGCAGTGCCTCAGCCCCGCCCTCTGAAGACAAAGCAATATGTTGAGCCACTCACAACACCGCATTATTTATTGACCCCCTCTTCTGCCCACTGCCCTTTGGCTTTCTTGTTGATGTGGCATGACGTGGTCTAACTTTGTCATGCTCTTGCCATTACTTGTTTACAATCTCCAGTGTTACATTTTAGTGTTGCGCAATCAGATAGTTTGGCTCATAATCTATGCTTTACGGCAGACGTCAAACTTTTGGGTTTCTCAGAGCCCTTGCAGTGGAGAATTTTTATTTTTTTTCCCAAGGACCTACCTCAAAAAGCTAATAATCAAAAAGTTGCGTCTTTTTGTGAGAAATGTCAGAATATTAAGATAACAAATGTATATTTTTCAAGGAAACACTTGTGAGGTTATGAGTAGGCGTGTTCCGATCAGGGTTTTATGCTGCAGATTCCGACATCGATTATCCACGGGTGAGATCGGAAATTTGATTCCGATATCGATCACTGCTCACTGAGGATTATTCTACTTATCAATTCTTCTGTCAATTGTTTTTTATTTTTTTTTAATTTTATTAATTTATTTGATTGAGCTTAATCGTGCTCTCATTAGTCCGTTAAAACATTTTCAAAAATGTTTGTGGCTCATCTCTGTACTTCTTTGCCAAATCCAAAGTGGCTTTTTTTTTCTGTTGCATCCCTCTTTTATCACCATTTTTTAAGCAAGATTTTTAAGGACGCAGGTCTCCCATTGGCCCTCATACAGACTCCCAATGTATGGCTCTCGGACCCCCGAGGGGCCGATAACCCCAGCTTCATATTTGGGACTCTGCTCCAGATGGTTCGAACTTATAAAGGTCCAGAGTTTTATATGCATCACAGACTTGGTTTAAAGTCTTAGTAATTTTTATTTAATTTTTTTTTTATTTGCTTTGCTGCACCAGTGCCAGTTTGACCAGTTTGCTCTCAGCGCCTTTAATGGGTGCCAGACAAAATGTGGAACGAGGAAAGGTGTGAGCGCTGCAGAGTAGTGCCACTGCAGGAGGCGATGTCTGTGGCTGTGAAGGTTGAGGGAATTACACAAAGCGTTGTGTCTGCCCTGTTCAACGGGTTAGAAAATTAAGAGGGAATTACCGCGGGCTGCATTCCTCAGCTAAATAGGCCCGTCAGCCTGGAGACAGCCGGCCCGGGGTGCACGGAGTAAGCAGTCGTCAGCGCAAGTCATGCTGCAAAGTTGTTTAAAATCAAAATTGATGGAAAAGTCAGACTTTGTGACATGTTTAAAAATGGTTTAATAAAAAGTCACTGTTCGAGAGCAGTAATTGAAAAAAGGTTACACGGAATCGAGTTCTTTATATCCTCTTCTGTAAAATAAGCTTCAAAACAGACAAAAACTTTGGACCTGAGCGAGCGGAGGGAAAGTCCCTCATACACTTTCGTCTGTTTTCACAATCGCTGTCTGTCGATTTTTCTTTTGTTTTAGTTCTTTCTTTTTTTTTTTTTTATCTCTTCCCCACCCACACACGCACACGCTGGCTAATTTTCCACTCAACAGGCTCTACCAACTCCTCTGCGTAATTACAAATGCAAGTGGCTCATCAACCGCCTAATTAGTGGGCCACGCCAATAACCTACAATATAATTCTCAATGTGTTTTTTAAACATCAAATAGAACTCTGCAGACTTGTTCTTTATACAGGCATAACATGATGAAATAGATTGCAAACGAAAAAAAAAAACAGTTTGTGTGTCATGATTTCATGCCTCAGTGCCCCTTCTTGACATTTATTGACAACCCACTTTTGTCACCTAGAGGAAATATAATACGTAACAAGCGAAGAAGACGTTGACATTTGAGTGATTCTAAGCTGCAATATTTGGTGCATGAACAGAAATGTCATTAATCCGTTGCAGTCAAAAATATATTTTTTAACAAGAATCAGAAATATTGCAATCTAGAGTCCTTTGCCTCATAAAAATGTAATTGAACATTTTTTGCCACTTTTCTACTACAGTTCAATCAATTTTTCCCTGCTACTTTTGCTTTGCGTAACAGAGACACATACATGCAGACGGTCATAATTCCCTGTTAAGCTGCAGTAATAGTAGTCGTTCTTGGCAGAACATAAAGCACGTCACACCACCGTTTGTGTTCGAATATGAGTTGCTTAAAGGGTTATATATTTTACATTGTGCATTCAGCCAGCTGGCTTTCTTAAAGTTCTGTGGTTTGGTTAAATAAATGGCGTGTATTTCTCTTTGTTTTATGTTTAACCTTCATCTGGGAAGGCAATAAACAGCTCGGCCTCTTAAACAATTGTTCTCTGGTGAAGTTTTGTAAGTCGAGTCACCTGTGAGTCAATGTAGCGCTGGATTTTAATGTCATGCTGCTGTATAAGGACAAAGAAATATTCTCACATCGTGTCACGCTTCGGTTTGGAGTCACCGCTCGCAATCTGAACGTGATGTTGGAGAAGCAAATATTTCGAGTGTGCTGTTTGTGTGGGCCAGCAGAGCTTCCCTCAGGGTACCGGTGTTTAGTTTGAGCCTCGTCTCCCTCCTTCCATGCTGAGCTAAGGGTATTTTATTGCACGTTTCCACGGCAACAGCTTGGAGCGCAGGATCTGAGGGGCTTGTGCAGCGATTCCAGGAAATGACTTGACTTCCTCACTTAGCGTGAACAACTTCCTGTCCTCGGCTGCGTGGATTTGTGCCAGGGCTCGGGGACGGCGGTTTGTGTTTAGTCTTTGCGTGTTGTTTTCGTAATTACTTCCCCCTCACTGTCTCGCAGGTCAATCACTCTCTCTTGTTTTGTATTACGCCCCTCTGTCAAGCTCACTCTTGGATCTCTGTGGGGATCCGCAAAGCAGCGGCGAGCGCGAAGAGTGTGGGGTCAGCCTCAGAACATCTGATATGCTTGTGTAAATATGTGGATTTATGCTGATTTGTGCAGAAAATAATTACCAGGGCCCCAACCGTATGGATTCTTTTTTTTTTTTTTTTTTTGTGATTCAAAAAAATTCCAATTGGTTGATTAAGTAAAATAAATAAATAAATAATAAAACTACTTTTTTTTTGCTTAACAGTTACAGCAATATAGATTTTATTTACAGGCATATGATTTGAATGTTTTCGAATAATTTTTGCAATGCTTTGTTTTTTTTGTTGTTTTTTTTTTTGTTGTTTTTTTATAATTTGTTGAGATGAAATGAGAACACTCGCATGGACTCCAGCCGACAGGCCACACCTCTTAAAGGCACACATCCAACACAAATTCTAGCTTTTTTTTTTTTGACAGTTTCGGCGCATGTCCGTCAAATGTTCCACCGAGTGTTCTGTCCACATAAGTCAAGTCTGAAATAGTTCAGTGTTCCCAGTGGATTGTCCTGTTATAGCTGCGTGTGTGTGCATGTTAGCTTGTGTGCACGCTCGGATTATGAATTTCACGCCAGTTTATGTACAGGCATCCCCGTGTCTAATGGACTATGCTGTCAGACGAAGGTCTCGAAGGCATTAGTCACCATTTGAGAATGAACTGAGCGCACGTTTCTGATTTCCACTGCTACAAATCCTATCACGTCTACTTCTAGTCACAGAGACTCTTGAACTCTTGTCAACCTGTGATTAATTACCGGCACAGGAAGTAACACCACTGCTCAGCATACTTCCTGTATGGCTGTGACTCTACTTGTTGGCGTTTCCTTCAAATCAGCTGACCCTGCTTCAGCTTTGTCAAAAATGCTATAGCACACGTACTTTGACATTTAAGACTATTGGTCGCAAAAGTATAGGAATTGTCAAACTTATGTTTTATAGGTAAATTTCCATCACTTTGTAATCTTAAAGAGTATGTAATAGTGGTGCAATGGATCACTTAAGTCACAGTTCGGATTGGATCGTTTTTTTTTTCAGGTCAGCAAAAATACAAAACAAAAACAAATAAAACTTTTTCTTCGTTTATTTAAAAAAAATGTTTGTAAAAAAAAAAAAAAATCAACTCCTAATACCTAAGATGGCTGTTTAATATTTAAGAACGCAATTTAACACAATATAAGGCTGGATACATTCCTATTTTATACTTGCTAACTTGGTACACCGTATAAAATAACAAGGTATCCTGCCAGACATTTTGAGCTGAATGTTTTCTTCAAATTATTGAATGAGCAAAAGTGTTTTATCTAAATGAAAGAAGCCAAGTTTTTTTTTTTTAAATGGAAAAGACGTTGACGTGCAATCGGCACATTCCCGTCCTTTAAACATGGAAAGTTCATTACAAAGTAATCTAGGTCCACAATATAGAAAAATAAGTTAAAAAAAACAAAAACATAGTAAACCAAAGAACAGCTGTTGAACTACTAGCCGGGCACTTGTTGATATTGCTGACAGCTAGCTGCTAGCCACTAACGCCAGACACTTCTGCTGTGTCAGACAATGACGGCGTAATTAACTTGCAGTTTGTTAGCATCCTAAATTAGCTACCATTTTTGTGTTCTTCAAGAAGTAAAGCAATTGACGTCGACAATATTTGGACTAATTTGTATCATCGAAAACAGTCTGAAAAAAACGGTACGATCGTCCGTATGTTGTCAGGGAAATCGAACTCGATGAAAAGTGCATCCACGTTGGACAATTGCCCATCCCCTCGCTGTTTCAGCTGCCGAATGTCACTATTTTGCGGCATCCTGGGTATCCACGAGCGACAGCTGACTAGCTAACGTGACCGAAAGAGGCGAAAGTTTGCTTTGCATCCGGTGTCAACATAGCACGAGTCGCTAATCATCACCCCCATGGCAGCCAACATTCAAAAATGACGAAGGAAGTGGCGCTATTAGGCTAACGAATTATGATTGACCACAGTTGCACTCAATTTGGCATGCCTCGCGGTGACTTTTTTCACTTGGCATCCATGTTGCATTGATTAACAAAGACTGAAACACTTCGTGTCTTTCTGCCAGCTTGTGCCACTTGGGTGTCTGCAAAGACCACTTGAGCTGTGGTCCGGTGCAAACACAATGGCTGGTGTGTGTGTTTCATTGGCAGGGAGATAGTCGGGCTTTTGTTTTCGTTCCTCAAGGCTCATGTCTGTCTGCGAGCCCATCCGGGCGCCCTGTGACCATTCGCTAATCTGAGGCCAACCTTTCCGCGTTAAATCGCAACTGCTTCATCTGGCACCAGGAGAAGGAAGAGCAATGTGTGGCCTGCCTGTTCCGTGATGCCATTAAGTGGAAATTGATCAAAGTGCTTTCCTGTCGCCCTCGTTTTTAAGTCTCAAAATGCAAATAAAGTGGAAGTTTTTGAACAAAGTTACACATTTATGTTTGTCGGTCTATTCACGTTTTATGTGCGCTTTAAACTAGTGGATGTTCATTAAACGTATTTATACGGTTAGATTGAATATTTGGGGGTTTTCAACATGCAACGCTTAATTCTCTTAATTTTCTCATCACTTTGACAAACAGCTTAAAGCAAGCATGTTTTTTCTCGTATTTTGAGAACTGCGTCCTTTTCATTTTCTCCAAATGATGCTATAAGATAGTCTCGCATTTCTTGTCAGCAATGTTTTATAAATTAGTTTTTTAATCATCCCGTTTACAGTGTTTTGGTTTGGTTGCCAAGTTTACGTGTGTGCAAAGGTTTTGAGTTGCATTTGTTCCTCTCGAGTCGAATGTTTACCAAAAAAAAAAAAACAATAAACCAATTTCTCCAAATGATTTTGCGATGGGCCAAGGAAACAGAAATCGCATATTGACAAACCAGGCCTTTTTTTTTTACTACAGATTTGTGGCTATTGCAAGAGTGTGCATTTTTCATCTTTTTGCCTCATTTCTTTGAAAAATTTAGTAATCTGGAGAAATTCACGACTTATCTCTAACTTGTCTCTTGCAGCTCTTCAGTGTGTGGATGACAAAGCACCGTGTGTTAACAACGCTACTTGTGAGACCTTTAGCAATGGCACCGGATACTGCAGGTAAGACCGAGTTCGCTGTGACTATAAAGGTGAAAACTATCAATGTTGGATGTGAAAGAAAGTAGACAAACAAGGCTTTTCAATCACTGCTCCACGCCATGAGGTTTCGCTCAGACAGAGTGGCGAATAATGGACTGCTCTGTGTGAGAAAGTGCACCGCTACTGGGAACAATACCAATACACACATTTCCTCTTCCAACATTTTATTTAGTACCTAGAATGTTATTTTTAATTTGTCCGACAACAGAGTTAATAGATTTTGGCATTGCCACTATTTTATTTTCCGCTATTGTTTTCCCCAGGTGAAAGACATACTTAGAACAAATGTAATCACTCAAGTTTATTGAGAACTTCATTTTCAACAGTAGAACCACGGAATTGTTTTTTTAATACCAAATGTAAAACCAGTTCGTTAAGGCGAAGTGGTTCAATGTACAGCAGGCGTGGGCAAACTACGGCCCGGGGGCCACATGCAGCCCGTTAAACGTTTTAATCCGGCCCGCCAAAATTGAAAAAAAATGAAATGAATAAACCTTGTTCATGTTTTATTTTCTAAATACTCTGGTGTGTCAAACGCAGATATTTGTAATGTTTTTGTTCATTTTCATTTAAAATTAAATGGTTTTTTTTTCTCCGATGAGGTGAGTTTACCAAAACACTCCATCCATCTGCCCCTCTGTCAAATTTTAGAACCCATTGTGGCCCACCAATCAAGAAGCTTGTCCACTACTGATGTACAATATAGTATGTATTCGGGATTGTTGTGGTTGGGATTTAGTTCAACTTCCCATGTTGCTCTTCTTTGAGTGAGAATCAACTATCTTTCGACAAAGCATATTTGTGTGTTTTTGTATCTACAATTCACCATTCGGTGCTTGACTGAGTGGTCCTGTTGAGTTTAGACTAGGTTCAAACCAAAGTCGATTCGATACACAAGGCTCCGATACGATTAGATTTTTGATTCGCGATTCCCTTCGATTGATTTTAGATTCAATTCAAATTTACATTGGTATGGAAGGCATTCTCAGAAGGACCAGTGCTGCAATGAGTGACTTGACTTCACAGCTTCCGCCATTTTGTTTTGATCTGCTACTTTCACGTAGTGACAAGATCTTGTGTTATGTGTGAAGTCACGTAAATTTATGGGGGAAAAGATGTTATTAAAAGTATCCATATATGGTTATATGAATCAGTATCGTGCTATGAAAAGGAAAATCAATTAAAATCGAAATGTCGTTTTTTTTTTGTTTGTTTTAGACCCAGCCCTAGTTTAGACAGTATGCGCTCTGCTTTGTTACACATTTTCTTACCTTCTAATTAGAAACCACATAAATGCAATTAACAGTGTCGGCCGTTAAAACATAGTTCATCAGGTGCAGTGTGAATCACCGTGTGTTTTGTTTCCCACACCTTTGGGAATGCTCGTCGTCACTCTTGTAAAAAAGGGGAGACGGAGCAAGCCACATATCTTATTCACTGTTTGACATTCTTTCTGTGGTCTTGAAGGTCAGATAGTGAGTCTCATTCTTCTGTGTGTGTGTGCGTGTGTCTGGTGGCTTGAGAGATGCGCGTCCCTCATAGGCTTGATTTCTAATTTGTCTTTAATCTCAATGACGAATTAGCCCGTCTGTAATCAGTCACCTTGATCACGGTTTGATTATCAACTGACTGCCAATAAATCTTGCCACAAAGCGAGAGCATGTCACATTCCTGGCTGGTGGTCATGGTGAATATTAAACAGCATTGATTTATTCAGACCAATCCAGGCCCCTCTCTCACACTCTCTCTGTCCGAAACAGATACAGTACATCAGGGATGGCTTAACTGTGTTTTGCACGCTGTATCTGTCTTGATTACTTAAGCCAAAGTAACGGCAAAATATCAGGTGACATGTTTAAGGTCATCCTGAACGTCAAGCGTCTAATTGAGGATTAACTGGAATCAGAAGGTTTTCATCTGACGCCACAAGAGGAGTTGAAATCGTCCGGTTTCCTCTGCTTCCACTTACTCTTGTGAACATTGACTCCTTGTTTTATTCAATGATGATCAAAATGATAAAAAAGGAGCCGCACAGAAAGGACTCTTTCAGTTTTAGAGTCAACTGACCAAGTGACTGCCTACTGTTTAACTGATTAACTCATCAATCGACTTTTTTTTTTCCATCTTCCTGCACATAGACCTGGACTAAATATACACAGCTCTACGCACACTTGCCCGTTTCTGTCCAGTCTTCCCCGTTCTGCTGCTCAAAGGTCTCATTGTTAACCAAATGTAATTTTCTATTTGCTCGTCTCTTCGGCGAATTAAGGCGGTCGCTTGTAAGTAAACAGTCACTCCAGCCTTTTGGCCGAGGCAAGCATGATTATGTCGCATGGATTGCTTTTGGGATCTGACTGGACAAGCATTCTATTAAACGGAGACAACTTTAGGTGTAGCGAACCCCCACTCCATCGATGTTGATTAATCAAAACCGCAATTTAGCCCCTCTACCTTTTCTAATACGTGGCAGGCAAGTGACCGCTGTCCTCTTGCACACGTTGAGCCCCATTCGTACACAAACAAACTGTTGTGACCTTTCTCTGCCACCGTAAATGAGTATTGGTGAATGCTTTGTATGTGTTGCTGCTCTATTTTTGTTAAAAAAGTTGTATTGTATTGACTCCATGCTAATTTCCGTTCGCCTTTTTATGGTGTGTAGCATTATACGCTAGCTTTAAGCTTCTGGGGTTTTGGGCAAAATGTCATGGTTAGGTTGAACATTTTGTTCTCAAGGCGAGTAAGATGACGTCCATGATGGGAAGTCTGTCAACATCCCCGAACCTGTCCATCAGAGCAATTCATCTTGCCGGTATTGTTCTTCTCAGCACAAGGCTGATAACGAAACAGGAGTTATGAACATACAAAGATTGATTCTTTTGCATTTGATGGCTTTTAGATTAACCTCCTGAGGCATTCAAGAAACCTGGAAAAACAGAGCAATGCTACTCTTATGCATGTATCTGTTTTATATCATCTAAATCTTTAGTTTGAACTACTTGCTATGATCGGAAAGCTTACAGATCACATTTCGGACAGCAAGAATGTTATCATAAAGTAAAAGTGAATAGGAAAGCTTGCCGAACTACCTTTTAGGGCAGGGTTTAGAAAAGCTGCCCAACCAGTGTCACTGCAAGGCATCGGTCTGGGTGTGAAGGAAATGGTATGTGTCATGTATAGGATCCGTAGAAGTCCCAAAATCTCTTGGTATGCTGCTCATGTCTTGCATCATTCCTGAAATGACACATACTGTAGATACATTTTTCACGACGTGGCATGTGCTTCCGTTGGTTCATCTCAAAGTACCTTTTCTTAAACATTTCAAGATCGTTTGCTACTTTACTGTTGAGTTGGATGAATTCCAAGTTCTTAGTCATAAAGTCTCCAGAGGGAGTGTAGCGCCATTGTTTGCTTCATTCTTTGCTTAATTGTTAGCGTAATTCTTTGCATTAGCATTCAGTCTTCTTCAGCAAACTGTCACCTCCAGAATTGAAGTGGAATAATAATGACTCAACCGTACAGTTCGAGCACTCAAATCTTTGGCGTTTAGGCTTTCACACAGGAGATGTTTTTTTTGAAGCAACTAGAGATTTTTGAGGGAGGACTGGCTGACTCCAAAAGTAGAGTGCGCTTCAGTGATCCAGCTTGGATTACTGTTTCAGCTTTGCCAGGTGCCTGGGATGAAAATCCTGGACTTAACCACCATGCAGATTCAGAGATCCACTTCAAAATCACTGTTCAACCTAAAACTCAAATTTGAGGACAGCTGGCTACACAATCTAAAGTCTTTATTAAGGTTAAGCCAGATCAGGGTTTTAATTCCGAAACATAAGGCATACATTGTGCCTCTTACAACTATGTAACTCCATCTCTGCTTCCGTGCCATGCTGTGATGAAGATGAAGCACATTGTGGGAGTATTTTGTGCTCTGGTGGCAATGTTATGTTAATCTCAAAACGCGCAATGGAAAATTTGCTGTTGAGCTACCAAACATAATTTTTGCCCAAAATAAGATTTCTTCTAATATGGTGAGGTGATGATTGAAACAGATGAACTTTACCTCCTACACAGTGCAAACCTCAGACCGCCCCGCTCGGTCGCTCTCTCACAGTCAGATTCCAGTAAAAAAAAAAAAGAGAGAAGAACTGTGTTGTGTAGACCTGCTGCCTGTTTGATCTGACGGGCAGAAATTGCCTGTGGGGCAGACAGAGGAAGAGAAAGGGCCAAAAGAAAAGAGGATGTCTCTTTTCAGGTAATCTGAGAAGGACTACCCCAGAGCACAAATTCTTACTGATGAGAGAGCAACAAGTGAAGGGAATGGGGGGGGGTCAAGGCAAGCACTGTTGGACGGGCTATAATTTGCCTCTTGCTACGTCGCTTTCATCAGACTGTCACTCATTCATCCATGGTCGAGTCACTTCATTGGACGTTGAGATGCCTCAGGATACAACTCAACTCGCCTCATTATCCTTGCACTTGTTTTCTTGTAGCCTTTGGCCTTGTCATCATTTTCAGAGATTTACTCTTTTGGCAATGCACGTGTCACTCATCCAACACATACTCACACGATGCATGCTTTCGTCATTATTGGAATTTCTGCCGACCCTCAGTGGATAATAAATAGCAGAGAAGTAGATTTGCTCACAAGATATTCTCAGAACATCGGATTGATTAAGAATTTGTACAAAATTCCGTTTACTGATTTTTGATTGTATTCGTAATAACCCGTTTACATGCGTGAATATCCAGATTTAAATGCCGCCTCACGGACAATGTTCTGACGCAAATAGATGTCATTTCTGTTTGTTACTTTCTTGTTATTTTCTGGACCTATAGCCCTATAGTCCGAAAATTACGGTATATGGCCAAACATTCAGGTTGGAAAAGGTGGAACAGGGTATATATGAGTATATTCTGGGTTTTGCATGCATTTGGATGTCCTTTAAAAAACCAAATACTGCCAGTAGTCCAGTTTTAAAATAGTTATTGACTGCATGTAGTCATTGGTGGTCTCACATCGCATGCTGACATCTTGTGTGACGTACGGCAGATTAAATCAGACTGGACAGATCAAGTAAAAACCGTCGTGTCAAAGCTTGTAAATCTCTGGCAGACCTGCGTCTCCCCCCCAGCTCACTCGATGTGGTCAAAAGTGGAGCCACAATGATAAGAGCTTCTTTGTGTAGGATGTGGCTCACTCTCTGGTGAGTCAAGGCTTCCTTGGAACGGAGGGCAAATTCAAACTCGTGCAGCCCTTTTGGTTAAAAATAACTTAATGGTTTGCTTGCTTGTCTGTCGTGTCTGACCTCACCCAAAACACAATATTTCATAAATAGCTTTTTTTTTTTTTTTACTTTTTCTGGAGCCTGGACTATAACACTCGCACCCGCTCACTAAAACAAACTAACAAACAAGTCATGAAATGCTAATCAGTCATTTCATACCAGGCTGCTATAAGACTAGTAAGAAGACTTACAAAACAGTGGGGAATGTTGCAACCAGCCCACAGTGACAGATGATGACAAGGGGGGCCCAAGAGTAACTCGGTGTAGGTTTGAAGTTGCTTATGGTCAAGTATAAAACATATTAGGAGTAATCCGGTCTTCCAAAGGTTTGCACACAATTTCTTTTAAGCAGCAAGCGCTCATTTCAAACTGACATCTGTTGAAGTGGCACTCCAACGGAGAATGTTTTCACATGCCAAAACAGTGCCGTACAATAAATCAAGAACCTCAAAGAAGCATTCTCTTTCATGTCAGCACCACGGCTAATGTGAGTAACGCTGGTTTACGTCATGTGTTGGACAGAAATTTGTAAGTAAGACAATGACTGTTCGTAAGGTTTGAAGGTCTATAGTTAGGCCTCATTACAACCACAAAGACAAGATAATGACTAAACACCACGCAGAGGTCCTATGTTGTCTACCACAGTTTCTTAGATGAGTCTTTTTGAAGCATGTCATTAAAAAAAAAGGAAAAGAAATATCTTGAGATTTTACCACATAAGCCCACTGTGGACTCCACCCTATTTTGACTTCTTATTCTCGCCACTCTGATGTTTCGTTTTTTTTTTTTTTTAAGAAAGCTGCTCATCTCCCTGCTTTTTCTGAAGGCCTCTTTTCATTCTAATTCTGGTTAGTTTTGATTTTCTGTGACGTCTTTTTTTTTTTTGGGCTCATGCATAAAATAGCCCAGCTCCTTAGTAAGGCCTTGCTTGCCCATTCAAGTGAAAATAAATATGCTTTGCAAATTTGCCACACCAAAGAAAAGAAAACAATGTTCAACTATATAAAAGAGGATTGAAGATCTTGCGGGAAAAAAAAAGCCTTTCTCTCCGCTCTTAACTCATTCATTGCCATTGACGGGTAGAGGAGCCAAAAAGTACATAAATTTTACCTGGACTGGCAGCGATTGAGCTCACTCTGTGTCAAACCACGGCCCACGGAAAATTCGACTGGCATCATTTGCTTGCCACCAGCTATCTTCTGGGGTTCCGTTTGGCTCGCACGTGGGCGGCAAGCTTTTCTGAATTTAAAAGACAAAACCAAACTGTTACATAAATTGTGGCACCCAGGGAAGATGTATTTCCCATGTGGAGGCATACAGTAAATATCTGAAGGTAAAAATGGGCATACAGTAATGATAATACCTACATTAAGTACCTCGCAGTTGCGCCAGACAACCATTGATACGAACAAAGACGCTCAGGTGTGTTTTGGGGCATGGGGGCGGTTTGTTCTTTTTTGCCCCCGGCACCAAAGCAGACATTTTGTCTGCATGGCGGCATTCGATAAAGCCAGTAATGTATTATGCACTTGACTTTTGTCGCCTAAACATGCACACACATGGCCGTTGTACATTGAACCGACTTTAGTCAAGGCAGAGCCACATTCATAGTTTGAAATGTGAGCCGATTTATACACACTCTTGCACTCACACACTGCTTTCCTGTGATTGCCGCAGGGGGAAAGCATGATGGAGTTATTAGGCTTCTTTGAGACTAGATTAGGGGTTGGAAGGTCTGCAGTTGAAGCTTGAACTCTGGTGAACTGCTGGAGGGGGCCGAATTGGCACAAATGAAAGTGGATGGGGACACAAGGGGAATGTGCAAAAGGAGCCTGGTATATGGATTAGCAAAGAAACGAGTGTGGGAGACGTTATTTGTGAGATTCAGCCCAACCCTCTCTGCTCATCGAAGCCCCACGGCCAGTCGGTACAGGCTGAGGTCAGCATGAGGTGGAGGAGGGAGAAGGAGTGCGGCGAGAAGGGAGGAGTGCGTGTGTGCGCACAAGATGGGGGCGCTAATGTGAACCAGCTGTAGAAACCTGACACCTTGAGTGGGCCAGAACTGCGAGGTGGAGGAGTGAGAAAGAGGTAAAGAAAGCCGGGAGAGAAGGATCGAGAAAAGATGAAGCGGGGAAAAAAAGCCGTCACGGAGCAGGACAAAGAATCCCGTAGACGAAGCGGTCACACAATTCCAGTCGACTGCAGTTGAGTTGCATTCATGTGCAGACAGTCGTGCCTGCGCTGTTGTGTTTGACATATGTTGAATCCATTGACAGAATACTTCCTCCCCGGTGAGACACCACTCCCTGACAATAATATGAATCATGCACAGCCTTGTCTGTTTGCCACGGGCTGGAGCGAAAAGGAGGTTAATAAAGATAGCACTCTATCTGAGTCGGGAACCAGAAGGACAGGGTGTTATCGTCTTCTGATTCTTTGGATTCTGTCAACACGGGTTGACGGCAGTGATTAAAAAAAAAAAAAAAAAAAAAAAAAAAGGAACAAAAGCGAACGTCTTCCCGTCAGCGACGCTTTGAAATTTTTACTTTCAAAGTCAGTTTTTAGGTTTTGCTGTAGTTAGTGGCCACTGCTGCCATGAAGGATAATTAAAGGGCACTGAACTCGAACATTCATTTTGATCTGAGTGTCAAGGGTACTAGAAAAAAAACCTCTTGGTGTTAAATTTTTTTTTTATGTAAAAATAATCGATTATTTATAAGCCTGAGGGAAGTTTTGTCATATAAAGCACCAATTAAAGCTCAACTTCTCATCACTGATGTCATATTAATTTGTCCTTTACACAGCAAATTAACATTGACGGAACCAACAACGCCTGCTTTGCTTGCAGCAATTTTGTGCTCTCCATTATGCGTCGGTTTCGCCAGGAAACGATTAATCAACAATTGGTTCCTTGACTTTTGAGGGCCCCAACTTACGACTATTTTGAGTTAAGAGCCGCCACTTGATTGATTTTGTTTGTAAGTTAGCTTTTATTGAGGAATGATCTTAAGCTATGGCACTGCTTGAGGCAAGTGAAAAAATGGAGCTGGAGTAAGTCGTCTTGAAGCAGCGAGCAAGACTGAAAATTGCCTCATTTTGCTACCCACCCACTCCCCGCTTTTCGGCCCAAAGCAACGCCGGCAGCTCACTAATGTTTATACACAACAACACTTTATTGATGGCATGACTTGTTCATGATGGATTATTGCCCAAAACGAAATGTTACCGGTCTAATCTTGTCTTTTTTTTTTGGAAGAATGTATGTTAAAGATGTGCTCTCAAAGTCCTTACTTTGTTATGTATATGTTTATGATGTAATACTTTATCACATGCATGCTTATGATGTGCCGCCCCTTTCATCCTTTGTAGCCTCAGAATAAAATCTTCACTTCTTCCACACTGTCAGACGAGACAGGTTGTGTGCAGTTATTCCTCTGTCAATACAGAAATTCTGGTTTGCTGATCCTGAAGAATAGTTGGACGCGATACTACTGCTGCGTAGTACCACTCTGCCAACAGGTTATGGGCCCAGGACCCAACTGAAGCCAGGACAAAATCAGGAATTTTTGGACTCTACCACCAGAAAGAAGCCGCGACGTACTGCGAGTCTGGTGAGCATAACTGCGACTAAGCCAATGGCTAACGCAATGAACCGGCGGCCGACTGAAACGGGTAGCCGCTGGAGTAGACTCGTTTTTGACGGGGATGAGAAAAACTATGAACTGTGGGAGACAAAGTTTTTCGGTCATTTAAAACTACAAGGGCTCAAAGACGCGGTTCTGTACAATCCTGCTGAAAATGAGACAGATGATGAAGATGATAAAAGAGCCGTCTTTGAAGCGAAAAATGCCGAAGCATATGCAGAGCTGATACAATTTTTGGATGACAACAGTTTATCACTGGTAATGCAAGATGCAGTAGATGATGGACGAAAAGCACTGCAAATATTGAGGAAGCATTATGCGGGTACTGGCAAGCCGCGCATTCTTAGCCTCTACAAAAAGTTGACCACGCTCAGAAAATCTAACAGTGAGAGTGTCACTGAATACATCATACGGGCAGAAGCCGTCATCACAGCACTTCGAAAGGTTGGTCAGACATTGCATGACGAATTGCTCATCGCAATGGTATTAAATGGGCTGCCTGAATCATTTGAACCATTCAACGTCCACATAACTCAAATTGAAGAGGCAATGACTTTTGCTGACTTCAAGACGAGATTACGGGACTATGAAGACAACAAAAATCTAAAAAGACAAGAATCAGAGGACAATGTCATGAAAGCAAGAGGACGACCAAGTACGAAAACAGAAAGTGCCGAAATTGAGTGCTTTAAATGTGGCCGTAAAGGACATAAAGCTAAAGAATGTCAACGTAAGCAGTGGTGCAGTTTGTGCAAGAGCGCCACGCACCGCGACTCAAACTGCAGGCGTAAACAACGGTCGGACAACGCACGAAAAGTTACCGACAACAAGGATTACGCATTCCACCTGAATGACATCGACACAGATATCCAGCCGGTGCGCAGCATCAACAAAACAGGTCTGATGGTCGACACGGGCGCCACTTCACACATCATAACCGATCTGGGGAAGTTCAAAGCGTTCGATGACAGCTTTCAAGCCGAGACACACTGCGTGGAATTGGCTGATGGCACTTGATGCAAAGGAATAGCAGAACGCAGGGGAGACGCGGAGGTCTGCCTGATGGACAACAACGGAGAACGACACAAGGTGACACTGAGACAGGCGTTATTCGTTTCATCTTTTCCGCAAGATATCTTCTCGGTACAGGCTGCTACATCCAGTGGAGCGACAGTCATCTTCAAGAAAGAACATAATGTTCTACGACACAAGGATGGGACACAATTCAACATTTACAAATATGACAGGATGTATTATTTAAACACTGTGAATGGAGAAAATGATGACCAATGCAAAAAGTGTTGTGACATGCAGACATGGCATGAGATCATGGGTCACTGCAATTATGATGATATTCAAAGGTTGCAAGAGGTTGCCGATGGCATGGTGATTAAGGGTAAAATTGACAAAGCAACATTACAATGTGATGTGTGCACTCAGGGAAAGTTTATTCAAACTAGAAATAGAGAACCTGATACCAGAGCTAAAAATGTACTCGACATGATCCACACAGACATAGCCGGACCAATTGATCCTGAATCAATTGACGGACATCGTTTTGCATTGTCATTTACCGACGATTACTCCGGAGCAATATTTGTGTATTTCATGAAACACAAGAGTGACACAGTACTAGCAACTGAGAAATTCTTGGCAGACTCAGCCCCATACGGCAAAGTCAAATGCATCAGATCTGACAATGGGACAGAGTTTCTAAGTAAAAACTATCTAAATTTGCTGACTAAAAATAGCATCAAGCATGAAACATCGGCGCCATATTCGCCACACCAAAATGGCACAGCTGAACGTAATTGGCGCACATTATTTGACATGGCGAGATGCATGCTAATTGAGAGTGGATTACCTAAGATGTTATGGACCTATGCAGTCCAGACAGCAGCTATTGTGAGAAACAGATGTTTCAACAATAGAATAAAACAGACAGCTTATCAAATGCTAACGGGGAAACGACCTAACCTCTCCAGGATGCAAAAGTTTGGTTCTAAATGTTTTGCTTACATACAGAACAGAAAGAAACTAGACTCCAAGTGTGAGGAGGGAATATTTGTTGGGTATGACAAAAATAGCCCTGCCTATCTGGTGTTCTATCCAGACAGTGAAAAAGTGCAAAAACACAGATTAGTGAAGTTTGTAGCAAAAGCTGTAGCAGAGCAAGAAACACAAACTTTCACTAGTGATGATGACGAACTGGTACAGAACAAACCAAGGGCAAACCAATCTGGACCAACCATAAGTGTGAGCCCAAATGTCACTCAGGGTCATGAACCCAAAATGACACCTGATGTGGACAGCCAGTCACAAAACGATGAAACAGAACAAAAAGAATTGGCACCAGAAGTGAGTGACCAAACACAGACTGATGAAACTCAACAAAGACGATACCCTTCCAGAGAGAGAAAGAAACCAAAATATTGGTACGAGTATGTAAGTGGTGAAGAATTTGATGATCAGACTTTCACCAGTGTTGACTACTGTTACCGGTTAATGTGTAACATACCTGTAACATACAGCGAAGCCATAACCTCATCCAATGCAAAACAATGGCGTGATGCAATGGATGATGAGATGCAGTCGCTAAAAGACAACAACACGTTTACCCTGACTAACTTACCTAGAGGTAAGAAAGCAGTGGGGGGTAGATGGGTGTATGCGCTGAAAAGCAATACTGAAGGATGTGAGAATTACAAAGCACGTTATGTTGCAAAGGGATATAGTCAAAAGATGGGTGTAGATTATGATGAGACATTTTCACCCACCGCAAACATGACTAGCATTAGAGTGCTAATGCAAATAGCAGTACAAGATAACCTGATTCTACATCAGATGGATGTCAAAACAGCATACTTGAATGCACCAATTGACTGTGAAATTTACATGGAACAGCCAGAAGGCTATGAAGTCAAATCAAGCACTGGAGAAAAATTGGTGTGTAAGTTACAAAAGTCACTTTACGGACTAAAACAATCTGGAAGAAATTGGAACAAAATGCTGCATGAATATTTGGACAAAAACAAATATGTGCAAAACCCAGCTGACCATTGTGTTTATACAAAAGTGAACAATAATGACAAAGTGATCTTGATAATATGGGTTGATGACTTGATTATTGCCGCAAGCAATGAAAAAGTGTTAATGAACGTGAAAGAAATGATGACAGCAAAATTCAAGATGAAAGACTTAGGAAAGCTGAAACACTACCTAGGTATTGATTTTGAACAAAATGACAAGTGTATAAAAATGACACAGGGAAAATATGTTGAAAAACTACTGGAAAGATTCAACATGCACGACTGTAAACCAAGAATGACACCATGTGAACAGAAACTTGACTACACTGGGAACACAGAAGAGATCTGTGATGTCAAAAAGTACAGAGAGGCTGTGGGTAGCTTAATTTATTTAACTACGTGCACAAGACCTGATTTGAGTTTTGTTGTGAGTAAGTTATCCCAATATTTAGCTACGCCAACAGAAGAACAATGGTCAACAGTAAAACACATCTTAAGGTACTTAAAAGGTACAACTGGCAAGGAACTTTGCTTCACTAAATGTGATGACAAACTTGGATTACAAGCATACAGTGATGCTGATTGGGCAGCTGACACAAGTGATAGACGAAGCACAACAGGTTACTGTATTAGCTTGAACAAAAATGGTCCTGTTGTTTCATGGAAGACGAAGAAACAACCTACCGTTGCATTGTCCACATGTGAGGCCGAGTATATGGCTCTAGCTGCCACAATGCAAGAATGTTTGTACATAGTACAGTTGTTGGGCCATATTGACAAATATCAATATGAGCGACCAATTATCTTTGAGGATAATCAAGGCACCATAGCACTGGCGAAAAACCCAGTAAAAAGGCAAAGGTGCAAACATGTTGACATAAAGTACCACTTTATCAGGTCAACTGTTAATGATGGGAAAATAAGTTTGGAGTACTGTCCAACCGACCACATGGTGGCAGATGTTTTGACAAAACCAGCAACAAAAGTTAAGTTGAATACATTTGCCAAGTTCATATTTGGGAACTAACAGGTATGTTCAAATACAAGCTTTTTCCCAATGTTTAGAGTGGTAAAAATAACAATGTGAGAGCAAGTGGGGGTGTTAAAGATGTGCTCTCAAAGTCCTTACTTTGTTATGTATATGTTTATGATGTAATACTTTATCACATGCATGCTTATGATGTGCCGCCCCTTTCATCCTTTGTAGCCTCAGAATAAAATCTTCACTTCTTCCACACTGTCAGACGAGACAGGTTGTGTGCAGTTATTCCTCTGTCAATACAGAAATTCTGGTTTGCTGATCCTGAAGAATAGTTGGACGCGATACTACTGCTGCGTAGTACCACTCTGCCAACAATGTACAACAGCATAAAGGCGATCAACTTAGCTGATGACCCAATATTTACGTTAGGTCTGCGGCGGTGGTTGCAGCTGTATGCCGCCATCTATATGCAGCCGTCCCCGCCTCAAACACCAACATTATATCCCTTGACATGAAGTAGAGAGCTTTCCAATTATAGCAAACTTTTAAAGTTTCCTTTGCGAGAGTGGGTGAAGCAAATGACTGACGCATCCCTCGGTCACGCCTTTTGTCTCTACAATCTCTGATGGATTCGTTTTACACCCAGATAAGAAATAATAATTAAAAAATAATTTTTTAGGTATAAGATGTGATTAAAGACGTACGATTTTTTTTTCATTCCTAAAAAATGAAATTCATTTTAAAGGAATAAACAGGATGTAACTATATTTATTTTGTTGCATGTGGGGATGTAAAATTGCAAATTCCAATTGATCAAACTATCCATTTCATATGTTTTATTCACCGGCGTGCAAACCTCTTAAAGTCACACCATTGTTACTTGTTTATAGTGATGCTTTGTTTGCAGCGAATCACCATGATGAACCTTTTTACCATAATTGCTTAACTTGCCACTTAGTGGCTCCATCTCATATTCTCCGCAGTTTTAGACGTGAACAAGTTTGTAACGTAAACCTAGCATCGGGGTGGAGTGTGGACATGGCAACGCACGTGGTCTTTGTGTGAGTCCACAAATGTGCTGTTTGTCACACGGCAGTGGACCCTGTCATTACGCTTGCAAGAAAGAGTGGAAGGATTATACTGGCTGAACAAAAATGAGCATTCCGATTTCTTAGAATGACGGTTTTTGTGAGCTCCTGACCCGGTTTTGTTTGTGTTTAGATTTGGGAGGGACCTTGTGTTTGTTGTGTTTTGATTTGCTGCAGATATACTGATATAGAAAAGAGAAAAAAAAAGTGGTCAGCAGGCGAGCTGTACATGTCTAATCAGGCTAGTAAAGTAATGCATTGATGTTAGCTAATTTAACTCATTCAATCAACTCATTCCTTTCTCTCCTTTGTAACAATCTTTGTCGTAGATTTAATGTGGAAAACACGTTGATCCATCACAAGCTACTTGCAATGGTTGCATTTCCAGAGATCATATGATGGTCACAGTGTTTGTTTTGTTTTTTTCAGAATTTTATAATCAAACTAGAGTTGGCCACGGCTTTTCTCCACCCATTCCAGTAAAAAAAAAAAGTTGACGTTGACGGCACTCCTCGTTGGTATCCCCTATAACGACGTTCTAAAAGTTAATATAGCCTATGATTTCAAGTTAAAATGCATTATAATGCCCCCACAAGTGGTCAAGCATAGACAAAACCGCCAGCGCACTATCAAGCGCTTGTTTGAACAAATGCTAAGAAAACAAAGATGCTGATTGCCACAACGTATACTATGTACAAGTTATCGTGTTCAATATTTGTAAAAAATCGTTTTCTTATCCAATTACACTATTAACTCAATTCTAAAAATATTCTATAGCGGTAGCCCTCATTGTGCCTCCGTTTTTACACGCTACAGCACAGCTTTTGTGAAAGCCACTATGGCGTACGTTCTATATGGGCTCACCAGTTATGTTACCTGAGCCTTTCCTGGGAGGCATGTTTGTAGGGGGCCATTGTAGGAGGCAGCAGTTTGCTCAATCACCCACAGTCCCAAGACAGTGTGTCTGCAGTATGCCTGCACACACTACAACAATGCAGGCGCGCTAAGGAAATTGTATGAACTGTTGTAAATTCGCTCGTGACAAAATGATACACTTGGCAAGGACCTATCACCCAGGGAGAAATGCAGAATAGAAAGTTTCAAAGGGAACACTGTCGCTGATGTGATCCTTTGTGGACTTTCTGTGTTGTGTAATGTTGTAATTTCCTTTCCCGTCGGCAGAAAAAAATAGTCGAACGGCGCAAACGTGGTGGAAAGAAATCATACATAGAGTGGTGTTATTTTTTTTCCCCCCCAGTTATACACTATGCAAGATGTTGTCGTGCCCATAATGAAATACTGTATGTTAAACCAAAAAAGCGACACTGGTTATAGTGGCGAGGGCTCCCATTATGTGATGTGGTAAACATTTGAACCTACTCGGCATATTGCAGTTAAAACACAGGCTTCTTCAGATGGAATGGTTCGGATGGCAGAATCGGGAGGTTGGCCTTTTGGGAGGGGCTTTAGCGGGAGTGGCTGCCTGTGGTTTTATGCAGCTTCAATGCTGACGGGTGACTTAACAAACTTTTGGGTGGATCACTGCGTTATTTTTCTGTGTCTGAAAAAGGAGCCTTTTTACCCGTGATCATTTCTGGCCAGCATCTGCCAACAACTTCCAGCTGACGTTGCCTCACAACCTTCTGCTTTTAAACTTCTTCTTCACCATGACTGACCTTAGTTTAACCTTTTAGCAAGCTCAACTTCCTCTTCGTCCAGTTTATCATATCAGCATGGGAATTTGTCTTTAAAGTCAGTAGCAAGCTGTCCATTTTCTACCACCTTTGCAGAATACATTTACATGACAAGGCTGAAATCTGAAAAAAAAAAATCCAAGAGCCACATACCGCTGCCACGTACTGGAAGGCATATCATGACCAGTAATTTAACTATAAAAGTCCAACCGTACTCCTGCTTGTCAAATCTTTTTAGAATCAATTACCCTATTGATTATTCCATCAATTACCTGCGTAATCTCTGAACACTCGCCCTCAATATTACAGTTTTGTGTTATCTGGTTTGCACCGGTCTTGACACTTCTGCCAACACTCAACTCAACACAGCCACTCTGTCCTGCCTATTTTGGAATGTGTATGTTAACATATTGTTGTTTGCATCCTTGTACAGATGTGCACCAGGCTTCCTGGGTGAATACTGCCACCATAAGGACCCCTGTCATCCTGGCTTCTGCTTGAACGGCGGCAACTGCTCTGTGAGCATGCTGGCCGGCGTACCTGTACCGGGCAGCGCCACCTGCGTCTGCCCTCTCGGCTTTATTGGAGAGCATTGCCACATTCCGCAGAACTCCACATGCTACCCAAATAATCCGTGTGCCAACAAAGGGAAATGTACCTTGCTGTCCCTCGACAAATACACTTGCAACTGCGCCCGTGGATGGTCAGGTGAGATAAAAGCGTCTCAGTTTCAGGTTTCCAGTTTCTGCAGGGCTTGTAGACTTTGGTTGGTTTGTTCATCGTCCTGAATAAAGTTACAGTTGTCGAAAAGAGAGGAGAAAAACTTGAATGCGGATTTAATATGTAACGCTGGCTTTAAAAGCAAAGCGTGTAGAGTCTCTGTCACCAAAATGCTTACGAGTGCTCATGACGTAAATTACTTTTGCGAGTATGACGCAATTCAATTTCCGGGCATTACAAACATTCAGCCAAATGTTTTTCTTCTATTTTATTCTGTGGACGGATTAATGGGAACATTGATTTGCTTCTTAGAAAAGCATAGGGGAAAAAAATACATCAAGCCAATCTGCATCTTGTCCTTCCCATTCCTAGGACCACGATGTGAGAATGAGGACAGCTGCCTGTCAAGCCCCTGCGCCAACGGCGGCTCATGCCGCGCTCTTCCAGGTGCTAAATACGTATGCTCCTGCCCACCTGGCTACGCGGGTCCCCGCTGCCTCAATGACACCAACGAATGCGTTGCCTCCCCCTCAAGATGTCAGAATGAAGGAGTGTGTGTCAACACTCCTGGCTCCTACAAGTGAGAATCTACTTCACTGTCTACACATTTGTACAATGTTGTGACACCATATAGAACATTTTTCAATAGTTTCACTGCTCCCACATGCTTTAAAACCTTTAAATGTGTTAAACGATTTTTTTGGGGGGGGGGGCATCTCATGTTTTCGCTGTCATGTTTCTCAAGTAAAAGGCAAAGCTCTTATAGCGGGAGAACTCATATTTAAAAAAAAAACAAAAAAAAAAAAAACGTCCAATGTGTTTCTTGCCACTGATCAGGTCTTACCTCCACAGATGTATTTGTGGCGCGGGGTTCACTGGTCGACACTGCGAGAGCTCGTACGTCCCTTGCTCTCCTTCGCCGTGTCTGAACGGAGGCACTTGTCATCAGAATTCGGAAACCAGCTACTCATGCCACTGTCTTCCAGGTAAGACAGGAAATGCAACGAGACCCATTTTCGTTTTGAGTATGAAGAGTTAAAAAAAAACAAGTGAGATGTTTAAATCTTAGATGTGGTGGGACGCAACAACGTACAGCTCCTTCGTTACATTTTCTGGACGATTCATATTCAGTATGTGATGCCCTGAGAGGCTTTGAAAAAGTGTGAGCCTTTTTTTGTCAGCAGCAGGTGAAGGAGAGACAAGATTCATTGCATGGTTTGCGATGCAAATAGTCAGGTCCTCCAGGTTGTTTTGTATTAAACACACTGTCCTGTCACTCTGCGACAGTTAGCGAGCGAACGCCACAAACACGCTGCTGCTATTTCTACACTATCAGTGCATGTCATAATTCTTATGTACACGAGACGTTTGTCTACAGAAGCGGCATCTCAGCCTTTGCGTTTTACTCTTCTGTGTCAATAAAGATGTGAATTACTGGCAGAACGTTTGACTATTTTGGATTATTTTGTCTTTGAGTATTTAACTTTACAACATGGAAGAAAATCAGCAAAAATTGTCAGATTTTTTTTTTTCTTTTAATTATTTCCTTTAAATGATTTTCACCATTACAATGCAACTTTTAACTGTTGCTTCAAGAAGAATGTCAATCCTTATTGTTCACGTATTGTTAATCTATTATTATGTGTAGTGTTTATTTATTGGTTGTGTGTCATATTTAATTGTCGGTTTACCTTTTTATTGCACCTTGAGCGTTATCTGGCGATTTTACCGGCTGCGTAAATTGTAGTGTGTATCAATTAAACTTCCTCTCCTTTCCTTGTGAGAACTTCATTGCCGTCCGTAATATGCTCGCAAGCTGTCAAGGCTTTGTCTCGATTGCTCTAATTGTGTTTGTCAAAATAGTTGGATTAGCATACATTTCTTCCTCTGTACGTGGTGCCAGGATTCAATGGAACAAACTGCGAGAACAACATTGACGACTGCCCGGGCCATCAGTGTGAAAACGGTGGCACCTGTATGGATGGCGTTAACACATACAACTGTCAGTGCCCTCCGGAATGGACGGGTAAGACTGAATTAACGTATGCGATGCGCGGTTGACTGTGTTTGTATGCTGCTGTGGTATTTTGGGCACTAGTGGGAATAGCTGCCGTTTGTGGGATCTTCATTCATCTCTCTCAATTTAAATTTGACATCCGATTGGTTAAAGAAACAGTCCCATTGCTAATATGTTGAAGATATATGGGCCAGCGCTACTGATTCTGAAAGCCTTGGGCGGATAAGATTCACATGCCAACACAGACCAAATACAGTCTTCGAATTTAGTTTGCAAATGGATGTCAGTGCTTCTGCTAGTTTTTAGGCTCTCTTCTGCACATATTCTCAACGTCTTCTTCCACCCTCCTGCCTGCCCTTCACAGGTCAGCACTGCACAGAGGATGTGGATGAATGTCGTCTACAGCCCAACACTTGCCAGAACGGCGGGACCTGCAACAACTTGGCCGGCGGCTATGTGTGCGTGTGCGTCAATGGCTGGAGCGGTCCCGACTGCTCGGAAAACATCGACGACTGTGCGACTGCCGCCTGCACCCAGGGATCCACGTGCATCGATCGTGTCGCCTCTTTCATCTGCCTCTGCCCCCATGGAAAGACGGGTGAGACAATCACAAAAGCCCTCTTAGAACTACCGGTCACGTCGCCTATTTGAATAAGTAAACACCACACTTCATAAAGTTGGCTCTCTTCACCCCCTCAGGACAAAAAATAACTTTACGGCAGACTTGAAAGAGAAAGTGCTGCTATAGAGTTGGGGGAGAAAATTATTTTACAAAATGAGATGGCAAACTACCCATCAGTGGATTAATACAAGCATATAGGTTATTATACAGAGATGTTTGATACTCCAAAAATGTTGAATCGTGGACGACATCATCGTGAAAATTATATAAACGTTCGACGTTTTACAAACAAAATGGACTGAAAATTAATTTATTATTTTTAATTTTTTTTAGTTATGTTTCTATTCTATTATATATTTTTTAAATGAACAGTACCTACCGAATAATAACTCTACCGGTGCCTTTTTGAAATAATGTACAAGTGGGTAAATGAAGGCCCAGAGCCACTGTACATGACTCAATGATTTAGTAGTCAGAAGAAAAATCGATAACGGATTCAGAATAAAGAATGACATAATGATTTTGCCTTTGAAAGTTTATTAGACTTTGGCGCCTACAATCTGTGGCTCAGGTCTAACCAGAAAAAATATTTTCCAAATATAGATGGTTTTATTATTCTACTGCCGCCTTGCCGTCTCCCCTCAGGCAGAGGCAAGCCACGCTTCATGGGAATCGGACTCATGTGATCACAATACAGCTGACTAGCTTGCCGCATCCAGTCTGTAGATAATGATGACAAAGTGAATGTGACATCATCATTTTGACGTTTTTGCACTTTGGTGTGTGAATGTTTACACACATCTCGCTGTGTCTGCTCAGGCCTAACGTCATCCATTTTCTTCTCCTTTTTTCTTCCCTTTAGGTCTACTTTGCCACATAGACGACGCCTGCATCAGCAACCCTTGCAGGGAGGGCTCCCAATGTGACACCAACCCCATCAGCGGCATGTTCAACTGTAACTGCCCGCCCGGTTACGTGGGCAGCACCTGCAATGTTGATCGAGACGAGTGCAGCATTGGTGAGAAAGATGTACTTATACAACAGTGTCAGGTGGCGTGTTTGATTCCTTACGCCAACCCAATATATTTCTTAATATCACCATATCAAGTTGACTTTATACTTGGCTTTGGCCCGAATGTAAAAACAGCAAATAGGTAATTTTTCACTAACTAACAAGATTAGTTCTGCCCCCAAAATCGGATTTTGAAGGCACCTGGAAAGATTAGATTGACTTTGCAACACATATTGACTGAAACCTGATTGAACAAAAAAATAATCCAACACCCTCAGACAAATGCTGGACGCAATGCAGCTAAGAGAAATGCTAGGAAAATTAAGGAAGTAGACAGTTGGGAATGAATCCTAGAATTTTAATGTCTGTTGTAAATGTAGGTCGCGACTGTACACCCACATCGCGTTTGCCATTCCTCTTGTCCGACAATGACCCCTTCAATTCTCTTGATACTCAGGAAGCAACCCTTGCGAGCACGGCGGCCAGTGCGTGAACACAGATGGCTCCTTCACGTGCAATTGTGTGAGAGGTTACACCGGGCCGCGCTGCGAACAGGATGTCAACGAGTGTGCATCAAACCCCTGCCAGAATGACGGCACTTGCTTGGATCGCATCGGCGACTACACTTGCATCTGCATGCCCGGTACGCTTCGTGAAATCTTAGAAATGTACTTGTAAAGTAATAATTTGTTCTTGTAGTGCAAGGCTGGGTAAATATTTGTTCTTTGAAATCTAGGTCACTCCAATAGAATAATCGAAATATTTAGCTCTCCTATTGACGGCGTCATGACCGTTATTAAATTTCAGTAGCATAGTTGGCCTACGTATGACCTCAATAACAAGACTTGACTTTGTGCAGGATTTGAGGGCACCCACTGTGAGATTGAGGTGAACGAGTGTCTCAGCTCTCCCTGTCTGAACCAAGGAAAATGTCTGGACCAGGTCAGCCGCTTTGTCTGCGAGTGCCCAGCAGGTTGGTATACACACAAGTCGATTTTCCATTTTTAAATTATGGACTAGAGCTCATCTCTTTTCGTTGTGATTTCAGGCTTCAGTGGGGAAACGTGCCAGATAGACATCGACGAATGTTCGAGTACACCCTGTTTAAATGGAGCCAAGTGTATCGACCGACCTAACAGCTACGACTGTGAATGTGCTGAAGGTCAGATTTCATTTTTCATGTCTGACTTTAGGACTTACTAACATAAAAAAAAAATTAGCCCAACATCACCGTCTCCTTTGCCCAATTAGGCTTCACAGGTCTGCTCTGCGAGGAGAACATCAACGACTGCCAGCCGGAGCCATGCCACCACGGTGTGTGTAAGGACGGCATTGCCACCTTCTCCTGCGAATGCCACCCGGGTTACATCGGCTCCATCTGCAACATCCAAGTGCAGGAGTGCCACAGCAATCCTTGTCAGAACCGAGGACGCTGCATTGACCTAGTCAATGCCTACCAGTGTAACTGTCCACCTGGCACTGCAGGTAGAATTTGTCCTCAGGTTTTGAAAATTGTTACGGATTATGGGAGTAGAATACATTTATCACGTTGTAGCTTGCAATGTAACACTCTGCATGAGTTTTTATCCCAAGTCTGGTTTAACTGGTATTTTACCATCACATTTACTTCCAGAGTAGTACATTGAACCGAGGTACCGTGTGCCTGTAACTGTCCTAAATTGACCAGAGGTCGAGTACTATAGTTCATTTTCACTTTCCAGTTACAGACACTCACTTCCTCTCTGGTGAATTTCCTCTTTTGAAAGTTTGCTTTGCATCGCACTCACGCGTTAGCTTCGTCATGCTGTGACACACTCAGAATGTATTTGACTTTTGCTGAATTACCGGTTTGTCCACATTTTTTCGCTTCCTGTTTAGGTCATTTTTAGAAAGTTGTCTTCTATCGCCCCCTGGAGGCCATCTCGCTATAATTCATAAAGAGACTACGTTATATACACTGAGCCCTTGAAGAGGTTTGGGAAGTAATTAATGGTTTCGCCCCCTCCCATTTTTTAAAAATAATTGCCTACATTAATAATATATACCTAAATCAATCCTAAATAGACCCCACACACTCCCAAATTGTTCTAATATTATATGAAAAAAAATTTGCCTCTCTCTCTTCTCCTCCACTCACACGAAAAGCGAATCTAAGATATTATTAGTATCGTATAAATTGTAGTTTGTGTTTAAACTCTTAATTAAGTTTGGAGCAGGGTTTTTGAGCTGCAAATAGGTTTGTGAATGGCGATCGTGAAGATTTTACTTTATATTCACTTTGTTAAACAATCAGCCCAACATTATGTATCGAAATACAGTGAAGCTGCTCAACTACATCCAGTTTCATTTGAAATTCCTTAGGTGTGAACTGTGAAATCAATGAAGATGACTGTGCCAGCAACCCCTGCGAGTATGGAGAGTGCCAAGATGGCATTAATGAGTACAAGTGTGTGTGCTCCCCAGGATATACAGGTATGCTTGAAGCAATTAATCAATTAATTTGATTACAAAAAAAATATGTCAAACCTAAATCTCTACTACTTTGCAATAATCATGTTTCCATGTGGACTAATGTTGCTGGAGACTCATGCATTACTGTGTGTAGAAATAAGTTGGCTCGTTGGTGGAAATCCAGGTGAAAAGAGAATTATACATGACAAATAAATGTCATGTTATCAACATGTATTCGGCCCTAGCAATTGGAGTTACGTGCTTGGGCACGGAACCAATTCAACTCATCCCATTGTATGCTGATTAAAACAAATTTTCATGTTGCACTCTTGCCTGATGTCACTTTGGATGCTCCCAATAATTGACGTCATTTCTCTAATAGGGCTCAAATGTGACGTGGACATTGACGAGTGTAGCTCCAACCCTTGTATGAGCGGGGGGACCTGCATTGACAAGGTTAACGGGTTCTACTGCCTGTGCCCGCCCAGCACCCACGGCCCTCTGTGCCTCTCGGGGATCGACCACTGTGAGCACCAGCCTTGCATGCATGGTGAATGTATTGAGCAGCAACACGGGTAAGCCCTTCACATATGCCACGATGAGGTCTGAGCCCTCTGGTCGACTCTACTTTCCACAAGTGGTGTCCATCTGGCTCCTTCTAAACTCCTCCTTGTCCTTGCCACCAGGTACCATTGTGAGTGTGAACCCGGCTGGGGAGGACAACACTGTGAGCAGGAAAAGGACGAGTGCCAGTCCAATCCGTGCCAAAACGGCGGTTCATGCGTGGACCGGCATAAGGGGTACACTTGCGTGTGCCAGCTTGGATTCAGAGGTAGCGTTATAAGGAGTGTGACCCTACTCCACAAAGTTATTGGACTTTGTGGTGAAATTTCAGGATGAACCTATAACACACTTTAAAATTTAGAGCGCATCTTAATTTGACTCTCTGTCTCCGCTCTCAGGTGTGAACTGTGAGAACAACATCGATGAATGCGCATCCAATCCCTGCCTCAATCAAGGCATTTGTTTGGACAGGGTCAACAGTTACACTTGCCAGTGTAGCCCGCCATTCTCAGGTTAGGCCTCCAGATATTTAATGACTAAGTTGTCATTTCCTGACCCCGTTCCACTGCACAGCTGCACTCGCTTTTGACACATTTGCAATGTAATAGTAATACACTGAGAGTTCCAAGCTTGCTCTAAATATAAAAAGGATGACATAAAAAGCTGCTGAGTGCTCATCAAGGGGCATATTCTCCAATTTGTGCTTAAGTAATTTTTTTTTTTATGAGCCTGGCTTACGCATTTTCAAGGTGCGGCGATTCTCCCGTCCAGACTTCTGACACTCCCATCATCCGTAAACTGGAATTTGTGCGCAACCACCAGAGAGGCATGATTCAGTGAATTCTGAGGGTGGCCTTCATTTCTGGATCGTAAAGTTTTTTTTAGAAGACATGGGAATTCCCTAGAGATCCATTTGGAAAATGTCACACTTATCTTGCATAGTGGATACAGAAGTGACACTAATCGTCGCCAGTGTCGTGTGCGGCTCAATTTGTCCGACTATAAAGGAGCATGTGTATTTTAATTCTGTATTCAATTAATACAATGAGAGTAATTTAATGTGACTATTGTGCTAATGACTGAATGCACTTTTGAAGCTGTTCCATCAGTCGAAAAGCAAGTAAGCCAGCCGTTAATTCAACGTGGCCTACGATCACGTCTCGCGACACGCGGACGCGTGGGCGTAGATGAAATAAAAACGGATGACATGCCATCGTCACCATTACGACTGTGAGTTTTTTGAGCAGCACTTTCAGACCAATTCAGAGCCACCCACACAAGTCAGCAGTCGCGCTGTCGCCCGGCCATCGACAGTGACTCAATCATAATGTGCAATATCATGTTTCATCTTCAAGAGCTGTCAAACTTTCTACACCCTCTATATATGCAGTTTAGCTTTTTTGAGACAAAATTTAATTTATTTAATTCATTTGTCCTTATAGGTAAAAACTGTAAGGACGAGCTTGTTCCTTGTGCTTCTCATCCGTGTGAGAGGGGAGGAGTGTGTCGTCCGACTGCAGACTACAGCTCCTACACCTGCCGGTGTCCCGCCGGATGGCAAGGTATACATCTTAGCTTGATGCGTGACAACGCACAATGTGCAACTTAAAAATACTTCTCTTTTTTCCACACAGGGCCACGCTGCACGGAGGATGTCAATGAGTGCAAAAAGAATCCTTGCAGAAATGGCGGCCGTTGCGTGAACAGCCCGGGCAGCTACATGTGTAAATGTCAGCCCGGATACAGCGGCCACAACTGTCAGACAGATGTTGATGACTGCTCACCCAGTGAGTTTGCCCTCTACGCTTTTTCATGTACAGTGGTCAGTGAACCGCCATTTATAGCCAGGATACATTTCAGAGGTGACAATCTGTCATGTAGTTTTACACTTCCCAAATTATTTAAAGAACTAAAAGACTGAATTCAGACTTGCCTGTATCCTATAAAAAAATAAAAATAAATAAATAAATAAAACAGAAAACAGTGGGTTAAAAGCAACAAAAATACCGAGGGAGTTCCCTGAGGATTTCTTTATTGGATCCACTTTTCCATGAGCAATTTCTATTTGCTTTCAATGAGACGTCTCTCTTCTGCGCTCTTCAGACCCGTGTTTGAACGGAGGCTCCTGCGTTGACGATGTGGGAGGTTTTGCCTGCGAGTGCCGCCCAGGTTTCGACGGGGGCCGCTGTGAGACCGAGATCGACGAGTGTGCCAGCCAACCCTGCTGGAACGGCGCCAACTGCCGGGATTATGTCAACAGCTTTGTCTGCGAGTGTCGGGCAGGCTTTGATGGAATTCTGTGCGAACACAACATCCAAGAATGCACCGAAAGGTGAGCTGCGGAATGAATGTACTTTATATGAGTCACCCAAACTAGCTTTTCTTGTACAATGACGCTTATGCTTTTGGTTGAAAGATTTCACACCAAATCCCAATATCCCTTCCCTTCACAGTCAAAGCATTGTTTTTGATTTTGATTTTTTTTTTCCCTCTGCCCCCCCCCACAGTTCATGCCTGAATAACGGCTCATGTATTGATGACATTAACACCTTTTCCTGTCGCTGCCGTCCCGGCTTCTACGGCAAATTCTGCGAGTATGAGCAGAACGAATGTGATTCCCAGCCTTGTAAGAATGGCGGCACCTGCACAGACGGCCTGGGCACCTACAGATGCACCTGTCCTGTGGGCTACAATGGACAAAACTGCCAGGTATGAGCCGTCTTTGATTATTTGAGGAGGGAAATTAGAGTAGAACAAACACAATCTGTTCACTGATGTTTGCTGCCTTCTAAGTTTTTCAAAATGTTGTTAGACTGCCACCATAAAACCTTTTTTGGGGCATTTTGCTCCTTGTGAATTGACTGATTTATTTATGTATTTTCACCTGGCCTCTTGGCTAAAAAACGTGCTTTAGCGCCTTTTGAAACACCTTACGATGCGCTGTACTCTCTCATGTTAAGATCTGTCCCTGGTAGTCTCTTCAGTGACTCAAATATTTGTTCATGGTTCTGTTTACAGAACTTTGTCAACTTGTGCAGCCAAGTGCGCTGTCACAACGGCGGCTCTTGCTCTCAGACCGCAACCTCTTGGACGTGTCGTTGTCAAATGGGATGGACTGGACTTTACTGTGACGTGCCCAATATGTCTTGCCAGGACTTTGCCGCCCGGAATGGTGAGCAAATCGCTGCAATCGTGTACAGAGTACACTCGTCCCAGAACGTTTGTGGCTTCAATCTTTTAGGTGGCTGAAATCATTCTTTCTTGTGGATTCCGTAGGTCTGGAAGTAGAGAATGTTTGCAAAAATGCGGGGCGATGCGTGAACGTGGGTAATTCCCACCAGTGTCAGTGCCAGCCAGGATACACGGGTAGCTACTGTGAAGACATGGTCGATGAATGCCAGTCTAATCCTTGCCGCAATGGTGCAACATGCAAGGACTATCAGGGCACTTATGAATGTGTTGTAAGTACACTTTTTTTTGTTTGTTTGCACTTGGTGTGATTTCACTTACTACCTGAGCCTTCTGACTCAATCTTCTTCTTATTATCACCACCATCATGTCGCAATTTTAGAAACCATCAGTACTATACAATAACGCAATATAACGGTGCACAACTGTCTATGTACAACATCGGGATCAATTCCGAATCCATCCAATTTTATTGGCCCTAATAAAAATTTAAAAAAATCTCTTATCCATATGGTAAATGGTAAATGGGCTGTTTTTCTACCTACTAGAAGCAGTATAGCTAATAAAAATCTCACTTTTTTAATTAATGGATTGATTAGCTTCAATTCCCAAAAAAAAAAACACACCAAATGGAGTGATTCGACAATTGGGATTAAATTTATACAAGGTTGTAAGTGTAGGTCAGTGCTTCTGATTGCGTTTCAGCCAACAAAAAAAGCCCCACCACTGTCCTTAACACACGTTTTGTTTCTGTAGTGTAAGCCAGGCTACCAGGGGGTGAACTGTGAGTATGATGTTGATGAGTGCCACTCAAGGCCCTGTCTCCATGGAGGAACGTGCATCAACCTCATCAACCACTTCACCTGTGCATGCCCGCCTGGAACACAAGGTGAGTCCATCGACTAACTTCAACCATCCCTCTCAAAACGGACCAGATTTTAAATGTCGCATTATCTGCTCGTCATCTGTCGTGTAGGACTCCAGTGCGAAGTAAACATTGACGATTGCGCGCCCACGCCTGGCTCGTGGGAGCCCCGCTGTCTTAATGGTGGTCAGTGTGTGGACGGAATAGGACGATACACGTGCTCCTGCCCGCTGGGCTTTGTTGGAGAACATTGTGAGGGCGATCTGAACGAATGCCTGTCCGGACCCTGCCACGCCGCGGGCAGCCTGGACTGCGTTCAGCTTGTCAATGACTATCAGTGCCGCTGCCGCCTTGGATACACAGGTAAGCGCCAGTCGCTGATCTCTGTTGTGCTTTTTAGAGATGTGAAAATAACGCAAATACCTAATTGATGAAAAATGCACTAGAGTAATGTCATATACATGTGCGTAAATGTATGTACATAAATTTGTAAATTGCTAAAGGTGAATATGCAGGTGTTCACTGTACTGTTTTTGCTGCATTCATTTTTCCTCTGATGTGTCTTCTCTTTCCTAAGGTCGCCACTGTGAGTCCATGGTAGATTTGTGTCTGTCCAAGCCGTGCCATAACAGCGGCGTCTGCGCCATGAACATGAGCTCCGTCCATGGCTATACCTGTTCTTGTCCTCCTGTAAGTTTGCCCATGTCAGTTCTTCAGCAGAACCATCAAGTGGTAGTTTTTCCTTTTTAATCCAGGGATGAGCTCTGGGCTATTTTTTGTGGATCAAACAAGTTAAAAATTAAACCAAACCAGTTTTATTTCTTTTCATTTATTTATTAGATTGTATTTTTTTCATCCAAAACAGTGTTATCTTTTCTTTATTCAAAACACTTCATTTATTATTATTTCCCACACTTTTTTCCTCATATTGCACTTTTATCACTTAATGCTTGTTTTTCTCTTAACTAACCTCGTCCCCTTCTTTAATTCTCATGCTTGCTTCAGAGGGCCAAATCATGGCAGAGGTATGGTAGACAAGTAGTAAATTATTTTTGGGCATCTTGCAAATAATAATAAAATGTCCTTTCCTAGACGTGCCATCGCAAAGCTTTGACGACAACTTTACAAAACATGTCTAAACTTTTTTTGTTTTTTACATTTTTTTTTAGGGCTTCGCTGGATTCAACTGCAGTGATCTGGAAGGCTACAGCTGTGCCAAGCTCCACTGCCAGAATGGTGGCAACTGCGTGGAGTCACCCGTGGGCCAGCTCTATTGCCAGTGCCAACCAGGCTTTAGCGGGCCGCACTGCGAGAGCAAGCAGACATGCCCGACGCCTTGCCAAAACGGCGGAACCTGCATTAACGACCCTTCCAACCCGTATCTGTACATCTGCCGCTGCCCCACGCACTTTTCCGGACGCTACTGCGAGAACAAAGTGTCCGTGCCACGCAGACCTTCCTGCCCGTATCTCCAGTGTGAGCATCAGTCGGGGGATAAAGTGTGCGACACGCAGTGTAACAACCACGAGTGTCAATGGGACGGCGGAGACTGCTCGCTCAACTGGAAGCAGCCTTGGGTTAACTGCACCGCCAGTGTTCCTTGCTGGGATTACTTTAAGAACGGACGTTGCGACAAGGAGTGCGACAACCCTGGCTGCCTCTTTGATAGCTTTGAGTGCCAGGAACATGCGCCCAGCACCTGCAAGTATGTCACGCCTTCCATTGATTTGAAAAAAATATATCAAATTGCATCTTTTGGCCTGCTGAATACAAAATGAAATGGAAAACTGGGTTTAAGCATAGATTTTGGGAAAAATGTTTCTTTTTCACTTGTACATGAAAGTTTTTTTTTAAAGTTTTTCTACCCGAATACATTTTTATAAATTTTTGGACAAAGGAGCAATTTCATGTAATATTGTTAGTTTTTGCAAGAGACCTTTCATGGCTTACCGCAGTGGACCCAAACACTGGGCCGCTGCCCGGGACTGCAGTACTTCCGGTTTATTTATTATTTGAGGCCGAAAAAATATTTTATTTTGAAAAATGACCAGCTTCTCTCCGTTACATCGGACTCTTGACATATGTCAAGATGGTAATTGTCTCGGTCACATTATGCTATTATTAAACGGACAAGATAGCAAAATGAGTAAAAAACAGACCATGTATGAAGCCCGCTCTGCACAACAGAGACCATGAAGAAGAATTACATTTTGATTTTAATTTAAGAAATGGAAGTTCACTTTGGGCCTAATGACTAATGTTACTGCTAATATGAGATTAATATTACTCTTTTGGCATGCGACCCCATCTCTGTCATGGTTACGGCGCATACAATAGAAGGAGCACAATGTGGAGCTGGAACAGATTAATGTCATTTTGATTTTTCAGATTGTTTTACAATGTGCTCTTTGTTAAAATAAAATAGAGTAATAATAAAATACAAAAAAAGAAATTAAAACAAATGGCTACTTTATATGTGGCGTTAATTACAAACTTCATGCCACAAACCTGGATAGTCAAATCGAACAAGACCTAAGCGCTTTAACATCCAACTACAAATTTTTCAGGTATGACAAGTACTGTCCAGACCACTACGGTAACCTCGTGTGTGACTGGAGCTGCAACACGGAGGCCTGCGGCTGGGACGGCCTGGACTGCGCCACCGACACTCCAGCCAAAGTGATCGAGGGCACGCTGGTTATCGTGGTTCGACTTCAGCCTAAGGAGCTGATTGAGGACTTGCGTGGTTTCTTGCGGTCCTTGGGAGCCCTGCTACACACCAACCTGAAGGTGAAGCTGGATGAGAACAAGGAACCCATGGTGTACCCATACTACGGGCCGGAGGATGGGCACGGGCGCCTCTTACAAAGGGGCAAAAGCAAGCGTGAGATGGAGAGAGAGGTTATAGGGTAAGGAGAATCTCATAGACCGAGTACTTTCTAAAACTCCTCAGCATTAATTGTGTGTAATATTTTTTTTTTGTCAGTTCTGTGGTCCACCTACAAATTGATAACCGGGAATGTTCCCAGAAATCCGAAGACTGTTTCTCAAACACCAACGAAGCTGCTTCCTTTATCGCAGCGGCGCACATCAAGGCCGACCTGCCTTATCCTCTCGTCTCTGTTAACAGTAAGTCAAGCTGTTGTCCGCTCTCGTCAACAAGAGCCTACACTCTCGTCACACTGCTCCCGTTTAACCCCCAGGTGACCTGACGGTGAACAAGCCGCCCACGTTTCCCATGTACGTGATCGGCGTTGCTTTTGTCATCATTCTGCTCATTGTGGTGTTGGGGATGCTGGCGGTCAAGAGGAAAAATAAACATGGCCTGTTGTGGCTGCCCGATGGCTTTTCGGCCAATAAGAATGACAAGAGGAGAGAACCTGTTGGTCAAGATGACTTTGACATGAAGTGAGTGGAGCTGAATGAGGAGTGATAACTGCAATTATTGGTGTAGTTCTTATGTTGGATTTACACAATATCAGACCTGGACAAGCTTTTATGCCCAAGGCATTTGCATTGCAAATCGAAGGGTGTGGCGGAAATCACGAAAATTATATATTTTTGCAGTTGTGATATTTCATTTGAACAGTGTTCATTGTGAAAGGCACTTTGCAATGTTATGATATACATCGTTTTTCAAAAGCTACATCTGAACAACAGTTTCGTTTTTTCTTACCTTCTTTTAAAAGTGGCAACAATAGGAATATATCGGTCCTGGGATGAGAACAATTGAGAAGTGCTGATCCAGGAGAAATTATACGTCGTGTAAATCCAGCCGTGGTTTAGTATTTCCTTCTTCTTAACCTGCTGCCTGACGGCGACACTTCTATGCTTTCATCAGAAATTTCAAGACCCAGGATGGAGCCATGATGGATGGACGTCAGGGCCAGAGGTGGATGGAAGATGAGGTTGCGGCTAAGATTCCAAGGGTGAGTACAAGAGGAGATACGCTGACAAACATGGTGGTTGCGATGTACACTCCAACTTCACGTCACCTTTTGGTAGAATGAGGACAAGCCCTTGCTGATGACTTCGGACGCAGGGGTTGATCGAAGGGAATGGACCCTCCAACATCGCAAGGCCGCTGACGTCATCCTAACCCCGCCACAAGCTGACGTGGATACAGACTGCCTGGATGTCAACGTCAAAGGACCTGGTAAGAACACAAGAAGTCTTTAAGTCTACAGGCTTTTTTTGTTTCTTACTTCCTACTAATGTTGATTTCTGATATTTCTCCTCTTCCAGATGGCTTCACCCCGCTGATGTTGGCTTCACTGCGCAACGGCGGAGGCCCCGACTGCTCGTTCCCCGGCGATGAGGAAGAAGAGAGCGGAGGCGATGAACCGGGGCCGAGTGTTATATGTGACCTGATCGCACAGGGCGCTTCGCTCATGGCTCAGACGGACCGCACGGGAGAAACGGCCCTCCACCTGGCTGCCCGCTACGCCAGGGCGGACGCTGCCAAGAGGCTGCTGGACGCCGGCGCTGATCCTAACGCCCACGACAACATGGGCAGAACCCCTCTGCATGCCGCTGTGGCGGCGGACGCGCAGGGAGTCTTCCAGGTGAGTGACTTCAACATCATCCTTCGTGGACATGACGTCACAGTTTTCCTCATGTGAAATGTCAGTCGAAAACGAAAAGGTCTTTATTAAATTGCTAAGCGACATGAACTCAGTGATCACTTTTCTCTCCGTGCATATTTTCTTCCTCATAGATTCTCATTCGCAATCGTGCAACAGATCTGGACGCCAAAATGAATGATGGCACCACTCCACTCGTACTGGCAGCCAGGTTGGCTGTGGAGGGCATGGTGGAAGAACTGATCCACTGCCATGCTGACATCAATGCAGTCGATGATCATGGTCAGTAAGGCAAAAGTCAAGCCGTCAAGACGGCTTTAGCTTGTCGAATAGATACGCCTTCTTTTCTCACTTCAACATATTTCCTTGGCTTCAAGATGCCACATGAAAGTCTCTGAGAAACAAATCGCAAATATCCAGTCAAACTATTATATTATTATCAGTAGTTATGTTCAATACCACCGAGTACCAATAAGATAATATTTCATGTAACACGATGACAACACACAGTGAACAAAGACTTTTGTTTCTGACGCAGATGATGATTCACCAATATATATATGTATATGTATGTATAATATAAGTATAGCGCCAACTACTGATGATCAGGAATTAGTCATTTATTTATGTTTTTTTGCTTGAAGTATCGGTGACTAGTATCGGCAACCTCCACAGTACCCGATACCTTAAAATAAGGCGAATATTGGTTTTGGCCCAATCGTATCGTTACGGACCCATCCCTAGTAGGTCTGGGTTAACTTTTTTGTAATGATTCTGTCATTTTAGGCAAGTCCGCTCTTCACTGGGCTGCAGCAGTTAACAACGTGGAGGCCACGCTTGTGCTCTTGAAGAACGGAGCCAACCGTGACATGCAGGACAATAAGGTCAGTTCAAATATGGTTCTGTTGTCTTCATTTAGGTGTACAACCATAAAAAGTGGTACCTTGACTTAAGGGTTTAATTTGCTCGGTCACCAAAATTGTAACTCAATTTACTTCAATTTTACCCATTCAAATACATTGAAATAACGTTAAGTAATTCCTGCCTGCCCCAAAAAAAATCCTGGAATGAAGTAAAATGACCCAAAATCTTTGTGTGTTTTCCTTGAGGCTTTTTTTGTGGGTCTACTCATGCTAAACACTCAGCACCTACCAATTTTCACGTCATTAAATTAATGCCATATGAATTCAAGCCTCGTCATGTCATGAATCAAACGTAAGTCAAGACACCACTCGATGTGTTAAACATTTTTTTTTTAATGTGGACAAGTCAACCTGACGCCTTGATGAACTATTTCATTCAGGAGGAGACTCCGCTGTTCCTGGCAGCTAGAGAAGGTAGCTTTGAGGCGGCTCAAGTGCTCCTTGACCACTACTCAAACCGCGACATCACCGACCACCTGGATCGTCTCCCCAGAGACACGGCTCAAGAAAGAATGCACCACGACATAGTGCGCCTGCTTGACCAGTACAATTTGGTTCACAGCCCCCACAACGGAGCCAATCACATCGGCGGAAACTCCTCGGTGATGTGCGGGGCCAACGGAGCCGCCTTCATCGGCATGCGTCCCGGCCCCCAGGGGAAAAAGAGCCGGAGGGGCGGCGCCAAGATGGGAGGTGTCGGCGGAGGAGCTAAGGAGCCCAAAGACATGAAGGCCAAGAGAAGAAAGAAGCCCGCCGGAGGGGAGGGCCCGCCAGCGGGTGGCGGCGGGGGTGGCGTAAACGGTGTCAAGACAGCTGGAGGACTTCCCGAAAGCTCCGTTACCATGTCACCCGTCGACTCCCTGGAGTCGCCGCACTCATACGCGGGCGACGCGTCCGGTGCGGCCACCAGCACCGCCAACTCGCCACCACTCATGAGTAGTCCTGCAACCAGGCCCATGCTGCCCCCCGTCAGTCACATGCTGGGCCAGCAACAGCAGCAGGCCTGGGTGGGCATGACCAAGCACGCCTATGGCGGCCACATGTTCGGCCTGGTGCCGCACCCCATGGGGGGAACACACCGTGGTATGGCCCAACACCACGGCCAGGGGGGCCCCATGCTGTCCCCCATGAACGTCACCATGAGTCGGGAGCAGCTGCCTCCCATCGTCACCTTCCAAATGATGCCACCCGGCGGAGGCCAAGGCATGCTGAAGCAGTCCCAGCAGGGCCACGTTCAGGTGACTCAGGCCCAGCCGCAGAATGCCCAACCAGGATCCGGCCACCTCCGCTGCAGCCAGGGCTTGATTTACCAGATGCCTGAGCAGATGAGCATCGGGCTTCCCCACCCCATGCAGCACCCCCACACCGTCACCCACGGTGGGCCGCTGCCTTCATATCCGCCCATGCAGAACCCGGTGGATAAGTACCCCACACCGCCCTCCCATCACAGCTTCACCCCCGCCGGCTCCGAGGGCACCACCCCCGGCCATCCGCCGCATCCTCCCAGCGAGCACCCCTATCTCACGCCCTCGCCCGAATCCCCGGACCCTTGGTCGTCATCTTCGCCGCACTCCAACTCGGACTGGTCCGACGTCACGACCAGCCCCACTCCACTGGGGAACGGCCACCACGCGCTGCCCTCCGCCCGCCACACGCACATTCCCGAGCAGGCGCAGCTGCAGCCGCAGGCGCAGCCGGCACAGCAGCAGGCGTCCCAGCAGCCGCCTGCCCTGGGGAGCAGGCAGGTGTTTGCATAGGCGGGCAGGCGTGCGGCCAAGCAGCCAAAGAATGACTCTTGGGGGGGGGGGGGGGGGGGGGGTTCTATGCGCTTCCACGTTGACGTGTAGTCACTTCCTTTGTTCCCATCGTATGTTAGAGCAGTCTCTCTTTGCACTTAAGAAAACTTGTGTATAGTTCCTTAAATCTCCTGAGCTAGAAATCAAAAACAGTGGTGCCTTAACTTAGTGTTTTTTTTTTATTTTGTTTTGCTTTGTGTCGCAAGGCAAAAAAAATTAACGTTACAAGCTGGCTTCTGATGCGATAAAGTCAGCAGTTTACCCCAAATACAAAATGAGAACACTCACTAGTAGCTGCTGCAAGCCACGACTCACGCCCAGACGCTCACACAGACTAACCGGCCGGCCAGACTCCATCTCCTGACGTCACTGACGAGGCCAGTTGCCTTCAAAGCGGAACATTCATATGATATGAACGAGGATATAGAAATGGATATGTCAAGGCACCACTGTATACCAAAAACTCCACGTAGATCAACCAAACCCACACAAGTTTCATTTGGCAATCAACTTTTTGTTGGTATTTTCCAATCACATGCACCGAGATGGACATTGCGATGGGGAGCGGGGATGTTATGCATCAATCTTTTCTGCCAGTGCTCTTATATTTATGCCATGATGTGTGTTCATGTTGAAACCACTCTTCTTTTGGCCAAGCGTGTGGGACTGATCGCCTGTTTGTTACTCATGAGACCATCTGAAGCTTTTACATGTTGCATGTTGGCAGTTTATGTTACAAAAACAACAATCATAGTCGCAAAGCTCCATGGACGTTTTGTCTTTTTTCTTGTCGGTGTTTTGAAACATACATGGACGCACAGCACATTCTGCTTGTAAAGTCTGAGATTTTACTTGGCAAAGATTTTTTTTTACTTTTTTTTTTTTTTTTACTTTTTTATATGAATACAGCGCGCACTTGTTGAATGATTATGATTTTTTTTTTTAAAAACTGCCTCTTTTTTCATTTCTTCTCCGAAACGATGTAACCTTTTTTTGTTTTTTTGCTTAGTTACAATCATTGTCTGTCTGTTTTAGTTGTCATGATGCATAAGCCAAGTCTAGAGGTCAATCAAAGTATTTTGTGACTGCAAGTGCTTTTCTTTATGAAAAGCCATTTGAGCATTTATTCCTTGACCTTGATAATCATCTGAAGGTACTAGTCCAAATGATTCCGCACACTCGTAGAATGACGGCGTCCTACTAGTAATGTTTTTCTCCACTTTTGGTCTTATTAAGTCTAACGAGTAAACTACACAAATACACTAGTTAAACTACTAGTCCCAACTCTTACTGTCACACATCAGAATTCTCCTGCACACTAGTAGCAGGATCAATATTTTACTGGTAGTTTTGCCTCTCTTGTAACATGTTCAACCAGTGTGTCGAAACATCATTCAAAAGCGGACACAATGTTACTCGTAAGGCCATCATTCTGCTTAATTGTTTTAGGAGTGAAGACAAAGAGTGTAGTAGTATCTGGACATTAAGGTTAAGAATATGAAATAACTGCTTAAATGGCTTTTGCCTACCATTGTGCATCCAAAACAACGGTCGCGATTGACAATAAAATCAAGCAAGTCATGGTTTGAATTTCCACGAAAGACAGTTGATATTTCTGCACGTATAGCAGGCAAAAGTTGTGTTTATAAAGTCTGTGTATATACATGTTTCTTTTCTTAGACCATATGAAGTAGTCGCGGACATGTTTGGTTAAGCTAGAGTTCAGACTGTTGTTGAAAAAGATCAACCAAAGTTTCCATTTCCGGTGACGTTAAAAAAAGTTTTTCTTCTCAATTAAAGCCTGGATCATCAAAGATGTTTGTGTGTTGTTTTATTTTATTTATATATGCAGTCCGAATTATTAATACCACAAGTGAATAATTTGGGACTTGGCCGTAAATTTGGGTTTCAAGACCGGGGTTAGGAAAACTCTCCGAGTGGTGATGAACCCGTTTCCTTCCTTCATTCCATCCTTATTTACCCCCCCTTCCATCTTTCCTATCATTCATTATTTTCATACTTCCTTCATTCATTTTTCCTTGGTTCCTTGATTCCCATCTTTTTTCTTTTTTTCTTTATTCGTTCCTCCTTTGCTCCTTTAGTCCATTCTTTAATTTCAAATCAGATCGTTTATATTTATTTGAGTGAGAAATCACTTTCTTCTTAAAACACTTAATCCAGGCTTTCGACTGATTGTGTGACTGTTTTCTTCTGCGTGGACTGCAAATCGGATGAAACGATTATTTTCAAGTGCTTGATAATTAAAGTCGGGTTGAGGATGCCAAGCAAATTGTATGGTGCAGTTTGGTAACTGGCCTGTGGGTGGCAGTCTAACAAAAAAAGCACCAATCCAACCGAGTACGTAACGAAGAAGAAAGACACACGGAAATGACGGTTTTTGTTTTTTTAACAATATGTAGCGATCTCAAACGTTCAGCCCACTCTTCCCGTGTTGGCATAGCTTGTTTAAATTAAACTGCCATTTGAAGATGCTGCGTACGTCATAATGCGCGAGTCCCCGCGGATGGTGGATGTCCAGGACCGCTTGACGGACGACAGGACGTAAATGAAAGAAGGAACGAAACGAAAGCAACATTTGTAGCTGTGTCAGGGCGGACGAGAAGTGAGATGCAATTTCATTGTTTGCCTTAGCTTTAATTTTTTGAAGTCATCCTTTGTAGAATCACTTACGAATAAGAATACCTTCCTGTATTCCAGAGATGTCAAACTGTTTTCTCCTCAAAAGCGCGACTTTTTATATTCCAAATTCCATTTGCTTAACGCGTTAAACCCAAGCCATAAGTGGAATAAACGCTCTGAAATCGATTGGCCAGCAAACAGTCCAATGTGTGACGCGTTGTTTTTATTAATGAAAGTAAGACTATCTATTGCAAGCGCATGGCTTAAAACTATGCATCATACTTATTTCTTTGTAATCTTTCATTGGGATTGGTCTGATCGTCTTGGGGCGGGCAACTTATTGATACAACAGCTCCTCAACATAAGCATTGGCAGTACACTTGTTTCTAGAGTTAACCAGCACCCTACAGTTTTTCTCCACCTCATATGGTGGAACTGAGCCAAGAGTAAATCGTGTAGTTATTAGTGAGGATGTCCTATCTAGAATGGAGTTAACATATACTGTATGTTAAGTTTCTGCGTGGTTTTGAATGTAAGGATAGACATAGAAACACTAAAATAATAAACTGAATTGACCATTGACCTCTATCGTCAGGCTCCTCACTGAGTGGCTGGCATGGCTTCATCCCGGCTCAAGTACCTCTCTCTGGCCGTGCTGGTGTTCCAGACCACGTCCCTGGTGCTCATCATGCGCTACTCCCGAACTCTGCAGGCGGAGGGACCGCGGTACCTGGCCTCCTCTGCCGTAGTGGTGGCCGAGGTCATGAAGATCGTCATCTGTCTGGTGCTCGTCTTCAAAGACCACAGTGAGTAAACAGACGGACTCATTATGTTCTGTGTAAATACACAAAGCCAAACTTTACACATACTTGGGAGGAAATGCTATCCACAAACCCATTGTGGGTTAAAAAAAAAAAAACACAAATATATTTGGGATTTCCTAACGGTCGCAGAGTAAGTCTGTCTAGTGTGGATTTGTTGATTCTGCATACCGCTGCCCTCTCACAAGTCAAAATTGAATCACAGGACTCAATTCGTCTTCGTAAGGCCTGCGAGAATTCCTTACTGTCACCAACTCGCGATCTGATTGGCTATCGCAACTGTCTATCAACTATAAGAGCCCGCTCACTCACGCAGCACAAACGCCAGCACGGTTCATTCTGAAGGCGTATCATGAAATCTTTCTGGCAACACAAGCTAGCTAAATTCTGATTGGATAAAAACTCTCCCCTCAAAATACAACACTGTGATATAATATAACATGAATGTGAAGAATAATTTTGAAAATAAAATTATCATGTATAATCTTGGGGGGGGGGGGAAACCAAAAAAATGTATCGTAATTTGATAAAGATAAAAAGATAAAGATGTCCTTTATTAGTCCCACAATGGGGAAATTTGAGTTGATACTGATTCCTTGATTTTTGGTTATGTTAGGTCAGCAAAGAAGCTCTTTTCCGCCCACCACTGCACAACCCCGATAATTAGGGATGCATTGAAATGAAACGTCTTGGCTGAAACCAAGAACGAAAACTGAAACACTGAAAAAGTTTAAAACCTCAGGACAAAAAATCCTGCCAATGCACCTATGATTTGCGTCCACTTGGGGTCGCCACTTTTCACTATTTGCCTCATCCCGAAACGCCGTATTATGGACAACCGCCATTTAACCCTACCTGCGGAAATCCTCAAATAATTGACGGACATTATTATCATACTTCCAATAAGGCTAGAGGAGAGGGAAAGCAGACACAACATAAAAATATTCTAACTAATTGAAAACCTTGCTGCACTGTCCCGCCTCAGGTTACAGCGTGCGAGCGTTCAACAGCGTTCTCCGCCAGGAGATCGCCCACAAGCCCATGGAAACCCTGAAGTTGGCCGTCCCCTCGGGCATCTACACCCTGCAGAACAACCTGCTCTATGTCGCTCTATCCAACCTGGATGCCGCCACCTACCAGGTACGTCCACAAAGCCGCTCCGCTCTTGGCCTCTCCGCTCACTTTGGCCGCTTCTTCCCTTCCTTCCATCCGCCAGCTCACATACCAGCTGAAGATCCTGACCACGGCTGTTTTCTCCGTGTTTATGCTGGGACGCCGGTTGGGCGTCTACCAGTGGCTCTCCTTGCTCATCCTCATGGCCGGAGTGGCTCTCGTGCAGGTAGGTTGACAACTTTCTCCATTTCCGGTGATGCTCAACGATTTGGAAAAATACAGTCGTTGCTTTTGAAATCATTAACACCCGAATCAGTGTGAACTCGTGATTTCTAGAAAATAGTGGCTCTGTCTCCAGCTCGTCCTAGGATATCTTACAAATGCATTTGTCTTCTATCTGCAGTGGCCCTCAGATTCCTCGGTGGTGGCGGAGAAGGCGTCAACATCGGCAGGCTCACAGTTTGTGGGCGTCATGGCCGTTCTGGTGGCTTGCTGCTCCAGTGGCTTTGCCGGCGTTTACTTTGAGAAGATCCTGAAGGAGAGCAAACAGAGCGTCTGGATCCGTAACATCCAGCTCGGTCAGTCCGTTAGTTTGGGTGTGCGCTTCTGATTTAATCTATGGCAGCTTTTCTTCCCTTGCAAATAATACAATGACATGAGCAATATATTTAATGAAATGATTAAATTAATCATTAACAGTAAAATACAATTGAAATGAGATCATTGAATTGAACTATTTTACGTCATTCAACAACTTGATTTTTTTATTTGATTTATTTTGTTTAATAAACGTGTAATAATAATGATAATAAATGACGGAGCCTTAAACCTCCAATGCATTTTGTACATTTTAGGGATGTTCTGCCTGGTGTTCAGCTTTGTGGGGATGCTAAGCTTTGACGGAGACAAAGTGATGGATTTAGGAATGTTCCAGGGTTATAACGCCGTCACATGCACCGTGGTCACGCTGCAGGTCAGTCTCGTTTGGCTGCTGACTGCCTCCGACCCGATTCCGTCCATGTGTGCACGTGTGTTTGTTTTCCGCCAGGCACTTGGTGGTCTGGTCATCGCGGCGGTCATCAAGTACGCCGACAACATCCTCAAAGGCTTTGCGACATCGCTCTCCATTATCCTCTCCACGCTCATATCCTACTTTTGGCTCCAGGACTTTGACCCCACCAGGTACAAGCGGCAGTGAATGAGTTGAACATAATCCGAAATGGAAATTGTAATCCTTCAAACAATTGGCCATCTTTTGTCCCTGTCGTCCGCAGCTTCTTCTTCCTGGGAGCCGCCCTTGTCATCGGCGCCACGTTCCTCTACGGCTACAAAGGCAAGAAACCCTCCAACCCCAGCAGGGCGTGAGACTGACACGAATGCGGGCCCTGTAGGACCAAAATGAAGTCAAGGGGGAAGTGAGGGGATATAGGAAGAAGTAAAAAAAAAAAAAAAAAATGGTCAAGCGTGATTGCTGGCTACACCTTAAGTGCCTCAGCTGGGAGAAGAAAATCACAAATTTTGCATAATCACGCCGTCTGTCGCAATAATGTCATCATGTGGGAACGTACTGGGAACGGCTTCCAAGTTACGTCATAGGACATACATTCGAGTGGAACCTCAGTTTTTGTACGATTGGGTTTACAACCTAGTTTTTGTTCATCAACTCTGTTTTTGTATTTAAAAAAAAAAAAAACTTGGACATTCCTGGAATCGTTGCGCTGTTATCCCACGAGTTGATCCAAATCATTTTGTAAGTTTCGGAAAAAGGCTTCAACAGATGACAAGGTGTAAGATAAATTGCCTCAAAAATAATAACAGCCCCCTTTGGTCTGCTTGACAGGCAACTTTTGCAACCTGTCAAAAGTCCGGCCTTCAAAATAAAAGCACCCCAGTATGATAGCAGAGTTTCCCCGTGCTTTGTTCGGCCCCATTGTGGCTTCATATCGCAGTCGACTCAAAATTATTTTGCGTGACTGCTAAGCAAGCCACAGTGGGGCCAGAGAATGCGTGGTGAAACTGCTTTTATTTTGAAGGATTTGTTACGCCCAACTTGCCGGAGTGCTGCCGAGGAGACCACTGTCAGTTTTTATTGCATGACTTCTTCACATAAGCTTGCAACTCTTTTTACGCAATATGACCGAACGATATCTGTATGTTAAACTATCGTACTTATCCTCCAACAAATGTTTTTTTCCGGATAATTTGGGCCGTTTGGAACAGACTAATTGATTTAACGTAATTTCCCATGCGAAACATGACTTTCATTTTCATAAATTTCTCTTTTAATCCCAAAAACCGAGGTTCCACTTTATTCAGAAAAGGTTCGGAATGATGGGCTTTTGAGTGAAATTTCCTCCTCTAAGCTCTGAAACGCATTTCCTTCACACAAGTAAATACACAGCAACTAAAAGCTTTTACACACACAACAGCTAACGACGTTCAGAAGCAAAGGAGGAAAAACCAAAGTGAACTTTCTAGAAACCGATCTGGTTATAAGTTTCTGTATTTTATTTTTAATTTTGTTTGCCTAAATTACTGCTAAAAGAGCGTTGTTGATGTATGCAATTTCACCCAAAAGCCCGATATTGTGAAATTTGAGTCCGCAAATTGACTTGTTTTCTGAATTGGCTTTCAGTCGTGCGAGTCTCAGTATCTCCCAGAGCTGGATGGAGTCGCAAGGTAAACGCTGGTGCTGGAAAATGTTATGGGCATTGAAGCGGCCATTTTGCCTTGTTGCCAGGCAACCAATGGCCATATTTGCTCAACATGGCACTTAAGAAACACTTGAGAGCCATTACCTGAAGTTGTTACTAAGATACTAAGTCGGTTACAGTGGATGTAAATAATGACGCCTTTGAAATAATGACATAAATTAATCTAAGTAGATTTAAATGACAATTCCTTTGGCTCATGTAATTTATTGTGGTTAATGTCGGGTTGAAAATGTGGTCACCCCCCCCCCTTTTTTTTTATGCTGATCAGAGATTTATGAGGTTTTATTTTGAAAAGCTTCAATTACTTGTATGATTTGACTGTTATGATTATTCTTGTTTTGTTCTGTCGGTGTGCTTACAATGATGTCTGAATTACTCTTAAGAGAATCTTTTTATAAAGTGGGAAAGCTTGTCCGACTGCTTGTGCTGTTTCGGGGTGCGCCTCATCCCGGTCATCTTTCATTATGCTGCAACCCAGCCCAAAAAAGAAAAAAAAAAACTTTTGCAATACAGAAATATAGTCATCGCAAAACTTTTCTTCAGAGTCTCTCCACTTTAAAAAAAAATTAAGTTGTAAATTTGCCAAATCCCTGCCACAGAATCAATAAAAATAGGCCTATATTTTTGCTAAAATGTTGTTTTTTTTACGTATATATTGTCAGTCGTCCAGGTTACAGTAATCCACACAATAATTGTTGAACATGTTGCTGTTCTCGTTTTACAAGCGAGCCTGAAATACACTTCTTTAAAGTCGTACATATCCAAAGTCAATTTAAACCAACTTTCTGGGATCTCTTAAAAATTTGTCAACAAGAAGAAATTGACTCTTGAATGTGTTTGGCATTTGTTTTAATGAACTTCGAAGCACTGCATGCTCACGCCAGACAGTTTGAGAGAATTGTAGTTTGATGTGCTTCATTTGTAACACGACGTAATGCCGATACAGTGAACCGTCACTTGAAATCGTCAAGTCATTTTAAATCATTGGCGTCCCCAAGCGATAGCTTGAGGGCCCGCAAAATAATAAATTATGTTGCGTCATTGAAGACCAAAAAAGTTCAAATGTACACCTTCATTAGTATTATATTAAATTATTATGATCATTATTTTTTACAAAAGGTGCATTATGTATTCCAGTTAGTGAGACCAAAAAGCATCTTTGTCAAGAATATATTGTTTTTTTTCCCAGTACAAAATGCGCATTTTATTTCAGAGATTTTCCAGAAAAAGAGGTGTAATATTATCATATTATGACCCACTTCTTGCACTATTACGAATCTATATTCCATCAAAATATGTCTTCTGGTAAAGATGACATTTTTCCTTTAAAAAAACAAAAACAAGCTTCATTCTCGTAACATGAAACGTTTTTCTTCCTTTAAAAAAATGCAATCATTATTAATATTAATTTATTGTTAATAAAATTGTGTATACTATTGGTTATCCCTATATTATTCAAGTAATTGGATCAAAACTAATAATCATCTTTTAAAGACTCTAATATACTGAATTTGTACAAACGTTAAATATAATACACTCAATTTGATTTCACCCCCATTGTGAATGTCATTTACAAAAACTAAATCATAACTGCAAGTAAATGTCATATTTAGCAGCCTTCACTAGCTGAGGCCCTCAAAATACAATCACCCATCGAGGTATTCTTTTCTCAGTGTAAACATGAAAATCTTTCAGTCATTCCTGACTCGTCGTCATAACATCCTCTCAAGACCAGAATCAAACTTCTCAAAAGTGGTCATCGCAATCGTTTCGAAAAATATACACCCAGGGGGTTCTTCGTTTACTTATTTGCGCAGTGGCGTGAGAATGAAGATACGTCATAACGTGGCCCAAGAAGGCACGCTCGGTTAAGTTACACCGCTGTATTTTACTAGTTTTGGATTGTTTTAGATTTAGGGAGCATGCGCTTTTCGTCAGGTAGTAAAAGTACTCACACTCTATACTTAAGTAGAAGTCTGGAAAAAAAAAATTGATGATTCCAAACCTTAAGTAAATGTTTCGAGGAGGCCAGTGACAGCCGGCCACCAGAGGGCGCTGGTACGCCTGGCGAACAGAAAATGCTAAATTAGCTCAGAAAATGTTACATTAGCTGACTTAAAATGCTAAAAATTAAAAGATGAAATGCTAAATTAGCAAGAAAAAAATATTTGCTGCTATAAGCAGGTTTTTACATTTTCCCAAAATATTATCCCGTAGCTGTGTGAGATGATAACCAAAAAATGCTGAATTAACTAAAAAAGAAATTAAAAGTAGCTAGCAAAAAAATGATAAATTAGCTAAAATAAAATGTCACTTTACCTAAAAAAATGCTGCATTAGCTTAAAAATGCCAAATTAGCTAAATTGGGTAAGATAATTGGCAAATCAAAATACTAATTAAAATGCTAAATTAGCTAACCTAAAATGCTGTTTTTCCTACAAATATTTATGATGTCAGTACAGCGTAAGCATACATACATTGCGACTTCAAATAACGATATTTGTTGGTTCAGAAGAAAAGACTGTCGTAAACAGAGGACTCCCTGGCTGTAAATAAGAATACAATCATATAAGAAGTCCACGCTGTGTCCTTTGAGCAACGTTTGAGGCAGTCTCGTGTAACAAAGCTCCATTGTAGAAAACACACAACCTTCACACGTTGAAAAGTACTCATCAAAATGTATCGAGATTGACGCGCTCATTCAGTCTGTTTTATTGGCTTTGACGGAACACCTTTGTCCTGGCGTTGTCGTCTGTATAGTGCAGAACCTCCCAGTGTCATCTTTAAGGCTTACTTAATAGAAGCTTGATTAATCTTGGTCCAGTCCGGGAATCGGTTCTATTTCATACGCGACCATAGAAAATGGATGGATGGTTGCTCAGTTGTGCTGAAGTGCGGTAGAGGTCTTTTCTGCTTTCTGGATCATCCAAGGCAGCTCGGGGAGTTAAGGCGGTTGTACCCCCACCCCGCAAAAAAACAAAAGGAAACCAGTCTGGACTATTGAAAGCCATTTGAGCATTTCTTCTTTATCTAGCTTAAGATCATATCTCAAGTACGACAACTACACGTTACTAGTAAGGTAAAACTACATGTGGCCACTATGATGCAACTAGTAGGATTCAGTAGGATACTAGTGCCCACCAGTTAACTAGTAAGGTTGAATTGTGTACTAGTTGGACAAAAGTGGTGGTAGTAGTAGTGGTAGGGAAAAAAACTGAATTGTTCTACTACTATGTCCTTGTTCTACTGGTATGCCTAATTGTCTTACTCTTGAGGTGAAAGAGTGTACTAGTACATAAAAGTTAAGATAGAGAGCAAGGCTGTGGAATAAATATTTTTGCGGAAAACTGATTCGGCATTTTGGTGCACAGAGGAGAGGAGTCCTTAAGGGTACTAGTGCATGACGCATGTCTACTTGTGGGGCCAAGTAGTCTTACTACTGCCACCTAGTAGTGTTCTTGTAAGGTTGAATTGCATACGAGTTGGCCAAAAGTGGCACTAGTAGTGGGAAAAGATTATTGGAAAGACAAAATTGCTATACTGGTATACCTTCAATGTTCTACTAGTGCAATATTGTCTTACCACTCAGGTTAAAGCATGTACTAGTACATGGACCTTAATCCGAATATTAAGAATATGTAAAAAATGCTCAAACTGTTTTATGGAAAGCTGTTTGAGCATTTTGGTGCTACTAGTCGGATCCAGGAGGCTAGTATTACTAGCCATGTTACTACTGCCGCTCAATAATTTACAAGTAAGGTTTAATTGCGTACTAGTTGGCCAAAAGTGGAACCATTTTTTTTTTCAGACCGATACCAGTATGAGTAATCACTGTTGATTACTCATCAATACCAATACCAAGTACCAATACCACTAGCAGTTGTGAAATTTCAATTAACACAATGACAGATAATTGTGAACTTTCCTGTTTTTCTGACACACTTGATGATTTATAGTTGTGTCAAACGGCACCAACTACTGCCCAGGAAGACTTTATTTTTTTGCCTTAAGTATCTGTAGCTGGTATCGGCATCGAGTACTCAATACCTTGAAATAAGGCTTGTACCGGCCCCGTGGCGATACCTAGTGTCCTTACTCACCCATCCCTATTTATTCTACTAATACGTTGAATTATCTTAAAAGGTCGGAATGAAGGCATACTTGCACATGGATGTCAATAATATGGACTAAACGCTCAACGGGCTTCCTGCGATGAGCTCTACTTGGGCGGTATGACGACAACTGGTGGCCCCCTTTTGGGTCTCCACATGAGCACTTGGGCGTCATTGGCATTGGGCCTCCCCATAGCGTTAACCGGGATAGGCTCCACGTGGCTCAGAACCCGCGGCTGTTCCTGGTGCACCCGGCCCACCAGCCGTGCCCGGGAGCCCAGAGGCCGGGCCGGGTCCACTGCGATGTCAACCCTCATACGCCACTTGATGGCACGCAGCAAGATCTTCTCCGCGGAGTTGGCGTTGAGCGCCACAAGCCAGGTGGTGAAGCTTTGGTCCCGCTTGATGTCAGTCAGTGAGGGCTCGTCAGATCGACTCACCGGCACGGCCCAGGTGACGCTGGGGTAGAAGTTGTCGTTCATGCTGACGGTGAAGCGTGATGGCTTGGAAGTGGGGCCCACAAGGGTGACCGTCTCGGTGGTGTTGCCGTACCACGGGTAGCTGACGCCGTCCGAGTCGCTGATGGCCCGCACCAGGCCTTCACGCAGCTCGGGCAACTCCCAACTTGACCTGTGGGGGGGGCGACAGCAGTCACATGGAGTCCTTCAAGGATTTCACTACTGTAAATCTTGGAAAATTCCAAGAAAATCAAAACATTTTAGGTAAAAAAAAAAAAAGTTTGGATTTACGTGAATCAAACACCTTACGCCGAGTGTCTGCGTGAGCGCTGATCTTTTAGATAAAGTCATCCATTGTTGTGCATCAAGAGGAACATTTGTGCACGCAGCAGGTGAGACTCCCGCATTCAGAAGCACGCCCACACATTGTGTTCTTGTTACTGTGATTTGTAATTCCAAATTCCAATGCAATTGAGCTTCATTGAAGACTGAATTGTGTGAGGTGTGAATGAAAGTGTGAAAGCTTGTTATTTTGAATGTGCCCTGCAATTGGCCGTACAGTCAACAGGAAGTGGCATGCGAGCATCGCTATTTGTTGCATCAACCCACTGAATTATTTCTAGGGCGCTCCTGTTGGCGGCTTCCAGTTGATCCAATGCTTAATAGTTAGATATCTTAGCGTAAACTGGAGCCAGGAATTATGGGGAGGTTGTTGATGAGAATATTTAATCGACTTTTTAAGTGCTTTTTTTTTTCAGAAACTAAAAAATATGAACATGAAAAATGTGATGGAAGAATGTGAAAATAACTTGGAAAAATAAATTAATATAAATATAAATGAATGAAAAAAAATGGAAAGGCTATTAGATATTGGAAGAAACTTACACAATATGCTAAAAAATTTGGTATAAAAAAAATGAGTAAAAATACAAAATGTAACTAATATTTTGAGAAAAATGCCACAAAAAACTGACCACCCTAAATAAATAGATACATTACAGAAACAATAAACCAAAATGATAAATATTAAGACAAAATAATTACAAAACCTCAAATAAGTCGTTACGGATACATTTAGTAAGATACAAAAGTTCTTTTTTTTTTCAATTAGACCCAAAATAAAAAAATACACCCATGATTTAAAAAAAAAAAAAGGAAAATAATAGGGTCAATTTCCCCTCCACCCCACTCACATGCCGACGTCCCCGTAGGTGTTGTAGAACTCCATGTGGGTGCACGCCTGGATCCAGCCCACCATCCAGGTTTCGTTGCGCGGGATGGGCGGCATGACAACCCGGGCCGACGCTTTGAAATAGGGCGTCTTGTAGCGCAGGACGATGGCCGAGTCCTCCTCCACGGCCGTGGGGCGGTGGTCGATGGTGGCCACCAGTTCGCACACCACCACGTTCTCCCTGCGGACGCGCGGCTTGTTGCAGGCGATGCTCTGGATGCAGCCCATGGCGACCAGCCACTGCCGCCGGGACCACCGCCACCAGATCCAGGCGGCGCTCACCGCGAGGGCTGCCTCTCCGGTGAGCCACGCGCTTGCTCCCCTCCTGCCCGGAGCTTCCCCTTCCTCGCCCGGGCTGGCATGTCACGGGATGCCGGAGGTCGGACGTGGGGCATCGGATGCTGAGGCTGCTCTTACACGGCGCCGACAGCCGACCCCCGGCCGCGTACGTCGGTCAGTCGACCACCGACATTCCTCGTGTCGCTGTTCAGCCCGGTGTGGTGCTGAATTGAACGCGACGCGATTCACGGGCAGTGCCCCGGATGCAGACGAGGAGCTTTAACCGACACCTCTCCTCCACCCCCATGCAACTAATGTGTGACATCATCATCAACTGTACTTCTGCAGACATGATTGAATGTCACCTTTCACACCCGTAAGTTAAAGAGTATTTTTTATACGTCTTTATTGAAGAAAAACAAATACGGATTGGTATAATAATATATAAAGTTAATATATTTTATTATATTTTAACAAAGGTTTTAAGTAAATTTTTGGTAAACAACACGCAATTTAGTATACCCAACCACTGTCGTTATCATGATGTAGAATCAAGTGGATACGCCGACAAGTGTGTGGGGTGAAACTAAGAAAAAAAAACACGAGCAGCAAATTTTAAGGATAATCGTTGTGTCTTCGTTATAAATTCGTGTATATGTATTCACAACGGGTTTTACGGGGGGGAAAATTAAAAGGGGAGATTTTCGTTCATGTCCGAGTTGCTTTTATTTTGAAGGTCATTCGACCAACATTTGCATGACATCATTTCCAGCTCTGCCAAGTCTCTCGTCTGGAACTGGAAAAAAACAACGTTCATATTGACAGTAGTTATTTAATGAACTCATAAGTATTTCTGGTGCGTTATATGGTCAAATACATGGAAGGACGATTAAATATTGTCAGATTGTTTTTTTTTATTACTATTATTATGAAGGCCACTCAAAATAAAACAAGCGTGACGTCATTTCCACGCGGAAATGTGCCTCTACAAGTCAAATGACTCGACTCAAAACGAAACAACGTGATTGTCGGCGTTAGAATTAATGTGACGTTATTGTATCATTATTGTTGCCAACAAAGTTTCTTTCTCAATTGGTTCAAATGGTAAGAACTTCTCATTGTGATCTTTAGATAATTTTGCAGCGATACACGTGTGCAGCTAAGCTAATTCACTAGTGTGCTGTTGAGTTTATTTACTGAAGTACTGAGCTGTGTATAAGAAATGACTGGTAAAAGTAATGGTTTAAGAGTGAAATAAAAAAAGTACATACTCTCTAATGTATTTCATTGAGTAAAAAAGAAAAAAACAACGACTGGTGGTGCTCAGAAAAAAAGTGTAACATACAGATGTCTGAAAAATCATTTATATTAAAAATCTTTTGAAGTGATAAATAAAGTATTGGTACTTTACTTCCCACCAGTGCCTTTCATTTTTAAAATAACATTTTAGTTCTAATATTTTTTTTTGGTTTGTTTTTTGAAGGTTTCCACTGATTTCAAAGCGCTGATCCAAAGGTTTTACCAGCTGCAGTCAGAGCGTCTGGAGACCTATCGACTCTTTGAGGAGTATGTTTGTGTGTACTGCTGCTATTGTTCTTGAAGCATGGCCTGAGTTTTTCTTCACGCGGATTTAGGCAAGGTGGAGGGCAGTCAGCGTTAGCAGCACAAAACATTCAGATGTTAATTATTTATCTTGGTCTCGTTTTTTTTTTTTTAAATCTCACAACAGCCTGGCATTTGAGCAGGGGTGTGTAAACTTTTTATATCCGCGCTATACGTTTTCTCATTTTTCTTTTTAAGTAAAATATGTTTCTTGTCTCATTAAAAGGTTGGGGAAGCCTGAAATAGAACCACATTTAATTGTTCTGCCTGTCACTTAATGTCTTTTGGTATAGACAAATGAAGAAAGATACATTATTTGTCATCCACAAATCCTTATTTTCGACCCAATTAAGTGAAACTATCACTTCCCATGTTTGCAGCGGTCATGAGGCCTACCTGAGGACGGGTCCCCATTATGACTTTGAGCACTACAAGCAGCTAGTGCACCAAATCACGTTGGCCTTCAGCGGCATCTCCAAGGAAGTTCTGGAAATCAAGGACAAGTTCCAGCTCCACTTGGATCGGATCGACCTCGCCGATCACATTGACAAGCTGCAGTGCAAGGAGAAGCACAAGCTCCAACTGGTATGTCAAAGCATTTTTACCAAGGTTTCAACCAAAAAAATAACCAAATCTGATAAAAACTCAAATAAAACAAAGCATTTTAGAAAAAATACAAACTAATAAAGACTAATAAATTTGCTTGAAAAATGAAACCCTAAATAAATATGCTTGTTTTGCACAGTATAGTAACACCCAACAAAAATGCCAATAAAGGATTCACAATGTAGACAATAATTTAAATTCACCAGTACTTCATAAAAGCCACACATTTTTGTTTAATATTAGTGCTCATAATAATTTTAGTTAATTTTCAGAATCACCACAAGAGGGCAGAACTTTACAAAATACACTACTCAACACAGTGTTACATTCACAAAGAAATACAACTTCTTCCCACTGGTAGCTATTATTGTCTTTTCGTATGCAAATGATATCCTGATTGGGTACTGACTTGCTTCTTCCAATTGAGTTGCGCTATTCCCCCACTTATATATCATTTTTTTTTCATTCATAAAATGTGTAATTTAGATAAGTATGTTCAATTTATCATCACAGGAAGGAAACATTTGGTATGTATGTTTTGCACCCATCTATCCTCGTAAGTTACATTTTTTATTGGCTGCCAGGATGGCCGAGTGGTCTAAGGCGCCGCGTTCAGGACCCAGTCTCCCCAGGAGGCCTGGGTTTGAATCTCGAATTTCCCCATTGTGGGACTAATAAAGGCATTATTATTATTATTATTATTATTATTATTATTATTGTACTTCATCACTGGTGGTGCACAGGCACCCTCTAGTGGTTGTCCAAAGAATCACCGCCTAAGTATAGTTCAGTTGTTCGCTAAATACCAAAATTTACCATGTCATTTTTAACTTACAGTTAAAAAATCCATTAAGAAGAATAGTTTATTGCTAAATAAACAATATTTATTTTCTTGTTTTGTGAAATTGGCCACTGCACTGTTTGGCGAACAATAACTTTTTTTATCATCATTATTTAAGTATCAAAAATATCACGTGTACTTTTTCGGACTCGAACCTCGACAGACCGGAGTTTCGTTTTATTTTGCGTTCAGACAGCTCAGCTGCAGCTGGCCCGGCAGCGGGCTCAGGACCACCCAGAAGACCAGGATGCCTGCGGGGAAAAAATCCAGCATCTTAAACACGAGTAAGCTTGGTCGCCGTTGCCATGGTTACGACGCGACTCGCTAATCATATGTGAGATTCTTGTGTGCTTGGAATGTTCAGGATCATCAAGACCCAAGAGGCGCTCAGCGAGATCATGCAGGACTTCAAATACGACTCGGAGGAGAGTGATTGACAGGCGGTCTGGCGGTTATTCTATTTTACATAATGACATAATTCAATAGAATTTAACCAATTCAACAGTGTTTGCTGCAATTGAATGGACGTTGTGCTGCTCCGTCTGGCGTATGCGCCACTGCAGGGTAGTATAATCCCGACATACACAGTTATTAGTCACTCTTTGCAGAGGATAAAGAATATACACCTGTTGTTATATTATCTGTTTACATCTGTTGCTCTGTGATTTGCGTTCAATATCCATTGCTTAAATGGTGATGTCACCGCTATTCATTATACCGTCAATGGTGTTTGCAATTATATATAAGCATCATTGGACGTTCCTGATTGACAGAAAATCTAGAAAAATAACAGGATTTTTTTGAAAAATGTCTCCTTTTTTGGGAAAATCAGTGAATATGCAAATTTGTGGGTGCTGAAACTGCGAATATAATCGACTGTAGCTACCGTGCTTATTCATTGATTTTTTTTTTTCAATAATTAAAAGCAAATACCTTATTTTTTTATTCTTTGTTTTGTTTTTGGGAGGAGCGGCTTTTCGTAGAAAATGTACATCAGAGGTTTTAAGTTGTAATATCACCACTCACCAGTAGATGGCAGGTGTGTCTTAGTTGCACTACAAAAAAAATAAGCCTCATAATTTTGGGTGGATTTTGAATATTATTATTATTAAATTATGAAAAAAATACACAAAATTAATTATTGCTTTACTGTTGTGCCATTCTTTAAATGGTAATTTGTATGCAAGATAGTTTTTTGTACTGGAAAAAAAATGACAGTTTGTGATTATTTTGTTGTCTGCTTCCGACCATTTGTTGTTAGGTTAGGATTTATACATGCATTGAAAATATATTCTGAAAAAATGCTATATATTAAAAGCACGTGTTTTGTACGTGAGCACGTATTTTGTGGATATTGTGAAGTTGTATTTTTGTCATATATCTGATTAAGAAGTGCGTGGTAAATATGTGCCCACCCCCAATAGCCCTGATGAAAAATTGTGGCCCCCTGCATCATTTCAAGAGCCCATCCCAGCAAAATTTAAACCTTCCCGGAGGAGGGCGTCCACGTTGTTGCATAAGTTTACGCAACAAGTCCCTTTGAAAACTCCGAGCTGCGCGTGAAGGCGTCACTCGTGAAGGCGGAAGCGGACACCTTCCGTGAAGGCATCACGCGTGTCTGCTGTGATTTCCTCGCACTCGTTTCCCACTCGGGGACTTGAGAGTAGCAACCGCAATCATGTTTGTGCAAAAAGTGTGGCTGTACATTTACACGGCCTCCATGTTGCTCTTCGTGATTTGCGCGAACCTCGTCCTTCGCGTCGTGAACGCGTTTTCGCCAGCCTTGGCCAAGAAGGTGATCCTGAAAATGAACGAGCGGACAACGATGAACAAGAATCCCAGTTTCACATACGAGGACTGGGGGCCCACCTTCCTCACCTGTGCCTTCGTCAAATACGCGTCGGAGCACATGTGGTCGTCCCTGGGCCAGAAGGCGTTCGTGGGGGAGCCTGCCCCGGACTCGCCGGTGGTCACCATGGACAAGCGCCAGAGCAGCATCTGCAACTTCCTCAAAGGTGCGTCCAACTTCACGCGGAAAAAAAACTAAACAAAAGAAAGAAACTCGGAACTGCTCATTAGGTGACGTGAAAAAAAAATCTGTCATAATGGTATAATTAGGCATTTCAAGAATTGTTTGATTAAATGGTGCCAGTGTTTATTTGACCTTTTATTTGAATTTAAAGTATTTTTTTATTTTTATTGGTAAAAATAATCAACTGCATTGTGTGCTGTACAAGTGAAAATCAGGAATAAAATCAGACTGTCAAAACAATAACAAAGGCAGTAAATGCAATAAGACAATGAACCAATTATTTAGTGTAGAAAAAACCTTTTGGATTTAAAAAGATTTTAAAAAAAATATTAAAAACGAACTCTCCATCCATGACGATGAAGTGCACGTGAAAATCCGTGTTGTTGTACATACAGGTTCGAGGCCTCTGGTGCTGAACTTTGGAAGTTGCACCTGACCGCCGTTCATGTTCAAGCTGGACCTGTTCAAGCAGCTCGTCCGGGACTTCGGGGACGTGGCCGACTTCCTTGTCGTTTACATCAACGAGGCGCACTCAAGCGGTGAGCACATGCAACCAAGCACTCAAAATCATCTCAAAACTTTTTCTACCGTTAAAGTCATTCGCCGACAATGATGGCTGTCTGTGGCAAAGTTGCATTTTTACTGGGCTGGCAGTGTATGTATTCATTCCAGCCACTCAAAACCATTCATCTTTTTAATCAAGAAATGAGGACTGTACTTTAAAATGGACATTTCAAACCCAAACTCGATAAAATGATATTGAAGATGATTAAAAAGATCTATCTTTAATGATAGAAGGGGACGGGTGGTTTCCATGACACGCTTTTAGCCTGCTGGTTAGTGCGCTCGACTTTCAACTGATGGTGGCTGCGTGGCTTCGAGTCTCAGGAGAACATCTGGCAATCCGCGGCCACAATAACCGCCAAAGCTGAGGAGACTTGAACGCAACAAAGCAACAAATCCTGATGGAGTCTTGAATGCAGTCGCTGGGAGTGCCGCTGCTCTTCAACCTGCTTCAGGGAAAGCGTCCCAAAACTGTGCAAGACATTGTCAAACCAAATCCTAAGTGATCTTAATGTCTCTAGGTCGGTCACATGATGATCACGGAACGGCTGTTGCTTCACCACCTGAGACTGCAAGTCAAGACAATTTTATCACTTGGAGCGCCAATTCACAACCGAAAATATTTTTCTTTACACGCCAAGGCGGTCAACAACCACACTCCTAATTGATTTTGTGAGACAACCAACTGAACCACACATGAGCAAGCACTTAGCGACAGAACAAATTCTAACAAAAAAGGCTTTGAGGCGACAGATTGATGAAAAACTATTTACATTTCTTTAATGGTTTTGCTATATCAGCTTTCAACTATCGTGGGTGGCCTGGGACATACCCCCGAACCTGAATAAATGTATTTAAGGTACTCTGTGTTTCAGATGGTTGGGCCTTCACTAATAATTTGCAAGTGCGCAAGCACAAGAGCTTGGAGGACAGGATGGCAGCGGCGCAGATCCTCATCAAGGAGGATCCACTTTGCCCCGTGGTGGTGGACCACATGAGCAACAAGGCCTCCGAAGAGTACGGCGCGCTGCCCGAGAGGCTCTACGTGCTGCACAAAGGCAAAGTCCTCTACAAGGTGAGCCCTCGTCCGAATGCAACGCTCCTTATTCTACACGGAGAGCGCACATGCGGGAAAGCTACCGACGTTTATTCGAGCGGACGTCCGAAAGTGGGAATATTTGGCTGGATGGCACCATCCTTGAAATGGGAACACCCGGCCGGCTGACGACTCACATTTTGAGTCTTCTCTTGTGCCATCTTGCCAGTCTTCGTCCGCGCGCTCAGCCTCTCAACAAGCTCGGCTCGCTCAGCAAGACAAGGAGGATGAAACATCGGCAAATAAAATGTTAATGTTTGCCTATAGAAGAAGAAAAGAAGTGTTTTCCTGTTCCATTGGCAGCCTCCTTCCTCCATGCAAATGTCGTGATTACAAGCTCGGCCAAGAGGGTGTCAACGTCCCTTGGCTCATGCAATTAGCTCAGGAATTCTTTGGCTCGATCCCAGGCTGACACGAGCCATGCCAAAAGATCGTGATGCTCCTTATATTGTTTTTATAGAAAATGCATTCATGTCTTTTCTGTTGTTCCTCATGCCCCCCCCAAAAAATGGACTTCAAAAGAAACAAGACAGAAAACGAGGAATATATTACTTCATTTAGGCAAAATGGGATCACAATAGAAGAGAAACACATGGTATTTCATTCCTAAATATGTGAAAAGTGAGGTTCGACTCATCAGAATCCTCATATTTGGATGGAGTCTTGAAGTTGGCTGCGATCACTACCACAGTAGCGCAGCCCTCCCTCTGGCAGATCGGCTGGCCTGCGCTAACCAACATGGGGTCTCACCCGCCTCGCCGCAGAATTTACGCCGGTCACAAAAATACAGTCCTTAGTGTGTGGTCATGTGACTTCCTGGCTTGTGTTTGATTGGTCAAATGGGGGAGTCGCTATTGGTTATTAATTTTGGATTGGTGATACAGTCACGTGACTAACACACAAACGATAATGAATAGATGAGAATAACAAACCGAATATTAAGTGGTCGTAACGGAGTAAAAGTAGGTTCTTCTTCACAAAATGACATAAGAGTAAAAAAATATATATATTGCTTTGAAAAGTATTCTAAAAAGTAGAATTCACCCAAAAAGTTGCTTAAGTTATTGTAATGGAGTCGATGTCGTACGGTATTACCACCCAGCTTTGATGAGCATTTACGGAGATGTGTGTGTGTGTGTGTGTGTGTGTGTGTGTGTGTGTGTGTGTGTGTGTGTGTGTGTGTGTGTGTGTGTGTGTGTTGCAGGGAGGTATGGGGCCTTGGGGCTACAAACCACAGGAGGTGCGCTCGGTCCTGGAGAAGATCAAGTAGGAGGGAAGACACGTTTGTGCCAGGCAGACTCCCTTTTCATTCGAGCGTCACTAATACGTACTAAACGTCACTTACTCATTGAGATTTTTTTTTTTTCTTGGCTTTAACCAGCCAATGCGCTGCCTCGGCAACACACACACACACACACTTGCGTAATGTCTGAACTGGATCTCAGCTGGTCTGCGTTTCTTGATGACGGGTACAGATAAAACCCCGCGGACTCTGTTGCCCTGAAAAAAAAAAGTGAAACGCAGACTTTTGAGATCAACTCTCAGCTATGACAAAGTGATACATTTGATTTTACAGTGCTTAATGAATTTATTAAATCACCAACCCGAAATGAACGCCATTGTTATGACCAAAATGTTTTTTTTTTTAATCTGTAAAAGGTTCTTCAACTTTTTGGGTCCGTCCGCAATATTACAATATTATGATAATGCTGCAGGTGGTACAGTATGCTTGGGTCTTAAAAATCGCCTCTATTCATGAAGGGGTGTCAGATTTAAGGTAGGTAGAACTAATTGCCTTACTGTGTTTTTGTATTAGTGCGCCTATCCATGTATGCACACCAGGTATGCACTTTGTGTTTGTAAATGATTTGACATGATTTACGGCTGATTAGTTTGCGGACTCCCAAGCTGCGGCAAAAAGCACATTGTCAAAATTTGATGATCATGTCAACTTAGGATTCTCCATCAAGGAAGGTGGATGGCACATTTTGTAACGACTCTTACTAGTTTTGTGTAAAGTACTTTATTTCTTGATGAAAGACCTCGACACGCCAAACAACCCACGGAGACACCAACTACTCCGGACCGCCCGCCCATATGCGTCAGATGTAGTACCCCTCCTTGCCAGCGGCGGCGATAGTGACTGCGTTGCCTTTCACGGTGATGTCGAATAACGGCGGTTTTCCCCGAATGAGAGTGATTATTTCGTCTTCGCGCTTTTCTCTCCAGTCAGCCATTATGTCCATAGAACATATGCTAAAATGAGTAAAGTTCATTTAATTCATGAGAAATAGCTCATAGAATTCGTCACTTCCCGTTCTTTTCCCGTGCATTGATTCGCCAGCTGACAACCAATCACAGTGATCATTTGTCCCGCCAGCCCGACCGGATTCTACAAGTTGAATCGAACGAACACGCCCAACTACGGCTCGGCATTTCCGACGATGCTCGCTACACTAAACAGACGGCATGCACCAACTTGTGTTAAAACTTTTAGACGTCGAACTATTATTTACAAGCGTTCCCGAACAGAAAAAAACATGTTATATGGTGGTTGTAATTATCTTAAACATGATAGAATGAAAGGAAATTCAGTTTGAAAATCCATCATGCCTGAAGTCATAGTCAAATGTCAAGAACTCTCAAACTTTTTTTTTAATGAGCAGTGGACTAATAAAGTTGTTAAGCACTGTACATGTAAATTGGCTTCATTGATTTTCAAATTTCAGTAATGACTCCAATTACCATCAAAACAAAGGATGTGCCAAATCATCTCACGCTTGGCCGCTTTTTACATGACGATTACAGCGCAAACCTCCGGTGGCTGTCATTTGAAGGCTTCAAAGTTGGCTCGTCTGTGAGCCGTTTTGGCCACCCTTTGTCTCACATGTTTTTGGATTGCTATCTCAGAAATAAAGCATTTGCTTTCCAACTTTGGTTTGTTTAGTAAGTTTTTCTTGACCCATAGATTTCAATTTGTCTATTAATTGATGCGTTGAAATGTAGAATGGGAGACTTGAAGAAATGGTCGAGAAATGTGGAGACGAGGTAATGACGTGAATAGCTAAATAGTTTTAAAAATGTCGAGAAATGTGGCCGGCTAGATGATCCAATGTGAAATTTCAAGCTTGGCTGGTTCACCTAAGCATCAAAGAGACCTGCAGGCACAACAAAAAGTGATTTGTAATCTCACTATCGATAAAGATCTGGAGCTGTTGGCTTTGCGACCTGTGTCATTATGCAGTATTTGCTCTGAAAGTGGCTAATTGGCACCAACTCTGGACATTTTCCCTGAGGGGGGTACTCACTTTTGTTGCCTATGTGTTGTCCCAAATTTTCCTCTGCCAAAAATGAATACAAAGCCAAATTTAAATGAAATTTTCTCTGAATAATACAAAAGCGATTTGTCGCGTTTTAGAGAGGAGCTGAAAGCTGATCATAGGAGTCTTTGAAATATGACACTTATCCCTGCGCTAATACAGCTTATAATAAGCCTCTTGGGACTACCCTGACTGTTTTAGTTCCAACAATAGTTGTTCTTTAAAAAAAAAAAATTTTGCTAATAATTTTCCTTGGCGCTTAAAGAGGCCCAAGCGGTATAGCTTGTAAGAAGAAAGCAAGTTGAAGCTGGCATGCGGCGCCGACTACCTTGCTGGGTCGACGGGTTCATCGAGTTCGGAGTGTATTCACTGTGGCTGACAGACTCCTGCGTAATTGTGTAAAAATACTTTTTTTTTTTTTTATTATTATTTAATATCCCGGCCTTTTGTAACTTGTCGACTCTTATTATTATTAATCTATTGTTGGCCTCAATCCAAATGGATTTGGAACTACATGGAAAATAAAAAGTATGCAAAGGTCAAGTTGAGACTGAGTCCTTTCACCACCTGTGCCCAAGGCTAATTGTTGCAACTGTTGAATACAGTGGAAAATCCCCGTTTTTTTTTTTTCCAACAGCAGTGTTTCCTGTATTGACAGTACAGTACACAGCGACGTGGCGTTAGCCTGCCTTTGTTTACTGTCTGGAAATAATCTGATCTATGTACCATATGGGTCATGCAGTTGGAAGAATGTGATGCAATACGAGTCCCACGTCTCATATATATTATGTATAAATTAATCATCGCAGGCCAGTTTCCCATCCCTGGTCTTTATTTTCCCAGCTAGCTAAAAAAAGTGTGAATATTAAATTAACTACATCTATTGTGACTTTTTTCAAGTCTGACATTTGTGAATTTATAACATTGTGTGACTAGTCTGAAACCTGCAGTATGGAACCACTTTATGTGCCCTGCGACCAGTCAAGGGTGTACTGAGCCTCTCAGCCAGCGTCACCTGGGATAGACTCCAATTGACCCTAATGAGGACAAAAAAATAATTGTGTATTTCATGTCCCACCCACGTTGTGTTGTGGCTTCATTTTGTGTTCAACCCAAATATCAAGTGTTGATTTTGCCAATTTGCCACAACATGAGTGGAAGTCATGGTGGCGGCCACAAAGGACGCTCTGTGCTGGGACAGAAAACGGGGGCAACAGCAGCTATTATTACTGAGGGTATAATTAGGGTGAGGTAGTGAACAGAGGTCCGTTTGTGATGCCGGCGCATACATTCAGCGGGCTCTTGTTTCACAGGAAGTTTGGCTGCCGCCCAGCCAGGTCACTTCCTGCGGAGGCGGGCCAGCCGCTCGGCCCGCTTCGCCACCATTATTGGACTTGTTGGATTTGTTGGAGCTGCGCCGATGCGCCGAGCATATACATGTCCTCCGTTTTTGTCTCTATAAGCCAGCAAGTTCAACTTCTTAGGTAACATAAACAGCCTTTCTATAGGCCTGTGCTCCAGTGTGGTATGCAGGCTCCCTCTAGTGGTAGTAGAAATAATTACTACCTAAATTCTATTTAAGTTAAATATTTTCATCAATCACACTCGTGTTTGCAGCGCACACTTCATGACAGGTAAGAATTAACAAAGTCTACTATCATGAAATGTATTGTCAGTTTCAACCTGGAAAATATTATGGGCTAGACTTTGTTGTGACTGAAATTACTTTAAATTAGTCATTAATTGACGTTGGGGGGGTGGGGGTGCTTTTCATATTCGACATGCGCTAATGCTAACTGCTTGCTAATGCTAACTGTATGTTTTACTTGTGTCCAGGCGAAAACGTCATAGGCTACTAATGATTTAGGAGCTTTCAGTTTAGCTTTGGTGTAAACACTCGGTTTTTCAATTATGTATACATAAATGTCCCACTGCCTAAAAAAAAAACATGCTAGCGTTTTCGCGTGCACATGCGACCGTATGTACGAAGCTAAATTATGTTTTACGCCCAATTACACGGTGGGCTGTATGTATGTGTTAAATACAGAAATTGCACAAGTAACTGAGACTGAAAATACGGTAGTTTACGAATTTTATAAAATGTTTAACAACCTCATCAGTCCCATACAATTTCTAGCCATTTTAGATGTAATTTTTTTTATGTTGCACTTACTAATTCGATTTTTAAAAATGTTACAAGATATATTTTCTTTGAAAAAGAAAAAAAAAGAAATAAAAAAAAAAACATTCAATAGTTCCTGCATTTGACTCTTTGTAAATCTAAAAGCTCAACTTTGCTTAGTGTTTTTTTTTGTTTGTTTGTTTTTAGAATGACAAAAGGAGAATGGGGGACTACCATAAAAATGGTATTTGGAACTTACTGGGACAATAGAAGCAGTACAATTCATGACAGAGTCTTAATTCACTCTATTATATTTGGGGAAAAAAGTGAGTGTGGGGTCTGGTATACAGCACGATTAAAACTGGAGACAGATCATGCTAATGATTTGTATTAAAGCCACATTTTATTCCATGCCTCAGTAGAATGATAATGTCTGTTAACTGTCTAATAAATAGCAATAATGTCCGCGACGTCCATATGTTCCCAGTGAGTGGAATAAAAATCTAACAAATAAAAAAGATAAACAGACACTAGAAGTTAAGTTATTGTAAAATTATATTAACAATCTTTTCTCAATTTTGAAATAAAAAAAAAAGAAGAAGCAAATAAAAGACAACAAAGGGCAGATGTGTAATGTTCACAGAAGAGGAAAAACAATGAACAAAAAAAAAAATCCTCATCACAATTAACAAGACTTCTGTTGCTGCTGCTGAGTTGATGACGGAGCCGACTAACTTAAGATACCTGGGTCAATATACGGAGTCCAAGACTGTATCAAAATCTTACATAAAAAAAAAAAAAACAGAGGTGGTCAAAACAAAAGTGAAGCCATTTGAAAAAGAACAGTTTAAAAAAAAGTTTCGAAGCAAGGGTCCACTTGAGGGCAGCACTAAGTAGTACGAGTGTCTATGAAAAGCTGATTGAACATTTATTCCATGCCCTTGATATCCAACTCGCGTTCCATGTACTAGTACACTCTTTAACCTCACTAGTAAGGCAATTTAGCACACTAGTACAACTCCCATCTTACTATACATTTAGTTTCAGTTTGGTGACCCTGATCGAGCACTTTACTACTACTACTTGACTAGTTGTGCACAAATGCCTTCCAGTGCACAGTTTTAGCTCGCATGTAGTCGTCCGACAAGCTTGTCCAAAGTTCTCCAGGTAGTGTGCAGTAATGTCATACAGTTGTAAAACAAACATTAGCAGTAAGACAGTGGTCATGCGAGTGCGTTGGATTGTCAACGTATCAAGGGCAAAGCGTCTACTCGTGAATAAATTTAAGATGGATATCAAGAATAGGGAATAAATGCGCAAACATCTTTTCTTAAGCGTCTGCATTTTTTTTCGTTGGGTCCTTGTCTGTTAGCCAGATGGACTCATGGAAAAGGTATAAACACAGCTCAAAAATAAAATAAACAATATTCGGCAGTTGTTTTTTTCCACACCAGTTGAGATGGACCATTAAAAATTCAGACTAGGCTGGTGTCAAAAATCCAGTCCCAAATACAGTGTTCCCCAACCAACCAATATTAAAAATCAGTGAGAATTGGCAATTACCTTAAGTTGCCTCAAGATGGCAGCAAATCAGTATTTTTCTGTTTGGCCTGACTATAAAAGCTCCACCTTACTTCAACGTTGTTTCTTTGTACCAAGCTGGCGCCAAAGCACTACTTGTATTCAACAGGGCTTTGGACTGACTCCTGAAAGTTCCTCGCTTTTACCTCAACTAGTTCCTTGGCACCAAGATGCTACAAAATAGCACCTATGCACCACTTTTTATTTTTGACAGAGCTTTGGGTCTAAGCATAAAAATCGCAAATTGGCCGAAATAAGGTAAAATTACAGGGTTTTTTTTGGCTTTTTTCCCCCCCAATATATACAAATAAACGTCAACACAGTACAACATAAGCCGTATACTACATTTAAAAAAAAGTCGTGTAAAAATAAAATTGCCAATTATAAAGGATAAACAAATTTTGTGTCGGAAATCTATGCATTTATTTTTGTAAGCATTAAGGAACCCCAAAAAATATGTACTTTATAAAAAAATAAAAAATTCTTAATTGGACATTTAATCGGCTATGGCTTACTCTGCTCAATATTTAAATTGGCATTGGCCTAAAAAAAAAAAAAAATACACATTGGTCGAGCCCAGGCAGGTATGTGGGGGGAACACTGTAAATGAAAATGTCCATCATTAAGTGTTCTCAGCAAGTGTGGCGGCAAGGTGGGCACGTATGGCAAGAAGCAAAAAAAAAAAGAAAATCAAAATAAAATAATAATAATAAATGACTGGGAAAAGCTCACGATGCACATGTACATGTATGTACACTCTCCAGTGTTTAAAGTGGACCGGAGCGGGACAAGGGAAACGCTTCCTGCACAAATTAATTCCGAAAAGAGGTAAACCATCGCTCTAGGGTGGGGACTCAGGGGGGGTAATGTATCTCAGGGTACGTGTCGCCATTGATCGTTTCACTAGCTGCTGGTGTCCCGTGAGAGACGCGAGCCATTCTGTTTCCCCGTGTTTCAGCATTTCTGACGCCAAGTTTGGATCCCTGATTCTTTGCTGATGCGTTTGGCCGTGCCTGATAGTCGGGGGGAGGCGTGTGGGTTCGAATCCTTGGAATGATGGCAAATTACGAAGGGTAGGGATGGCAGGGGGAGAGAGCAGAGAAGGAGGGGAGGGGTCACACACTCATCGTCATGGTTGGCGAGTACTGCAAAGGAAGAGGAAGAGGACAGGTTAGAAAATCCTATTCAGACGTCACCTGCTATGGTCACTGAAAGAAAGAAACCTTTGAGGGTGTGACCTACGTTCTCGCTCTGAAAAGAATGGAGGAAATTCCCACTCAGTTCGCCATCATCTCTCGGGGTCCCGGGAGGATTGCTAATGCCACTTAAATTGTTTGGAGAATTCTGAAAACAACAACAACAAAAAAAGAGCATGAAATTGTTATTGTGCGGATGGACAGAGAGTCAATTTGATCACACGGCTGATTGCAACGTTTACCTTGTTCATTCCATCCAAATCACCAGAGCCTAAACGAAGAAAAAAAAAAATCTTATGATGTGCAGAGTACTTTTGTCACATTTGGCAATATTCAACATGTTGCGTTGATGGTGTGCTTCATGGCAAGCGTTGTTACCTAATGACCCGTTCATGTGGTGTGGTTCCATTCCAGCCATGGCTCCCAAGGGTCCATCAGAGCCGGGGCCCATGGGGAACTGAAGCGGAAAAAACAACGTGTGGGATTACATCGCCACTGTAAAGCCAGCAAACAAACTCTAGAATAAATTTCAATCAATTAAAGCTCTAAAGTCGCAGGCCCTGACGTTGATTTCCTATCGCTTTGACGTTAGTTTGCGAGCCATATCCAAAGAAGCAGCCTTACAAATATGGGGAAACATAGCGACTCACTTTTAAACAAGCACGGGTTTATTTTAATTGTTTCCATATGAGCTGTCATCTAGTAAAACTCATGTTTTTCACTAAAACTTTAAGGTTCTGGAACGGATTAATTGCGATTCTGTTCAATGCAATGAGAACCATTACCTTGATTTATGAACATTTCAGCTTACAAACAGGCTCACCACTTAAGTCCATAGCTGTATCACCTAAAATATTGACTTTGCAGCCAAAAAAAGGGTTTATGATTTAATAATTTTTATTTCAATTATCAACCGATCCATTTTCTGTAACGTTCGTCCTCATTCGGACTTCGGGTGAGCCGGAGCCTATCCCAGCTGACTTTGACACTCTAAATGGGTTGCCAGTCAACGGCAATGTCAACGTCCGAGCTTGATGCGTCACCCACTAGTTGCCTCTATTTCAATCCCACCGTAACTTACATTATTTCGATTGCCGGGTCCAGTGTTAATCATGGTGTACAAATTGTCACCAGAGTTGTTGGAATCTGTTTAAAAGGGGAGTAAAAAAGATAAGCTTTCATGCGAGCGGTAGTGGGGGGAATGCATGAGTACGGTGACTCATGAGCAGGAAGTCGTCACCTGCGGGGCTGGGCATGATAGGAGTCCCTGGTGGTCCTCCTCCAGACGCGCCCTTCGGAAAACACAACATCATTAATCACTGGCGAAAAAGAATGTTACCCTAAAAGAGCAAAGATGTCTCCTCACCCCATACGCGCCGGGAGACGGTGATGAGTAAGGCATCTGTAACCAAGAACACCGACCATGATTGACCAGAGATGAGAAGCCCAACCGCACGCTTTATAGCTCAGTGTCATCATTCATCATTGTGTCATCCTAAGAGCATTATTATGTGCGTCTGTTCCGACTGTGCGTGGAAAGCGTAACACAAAACACCGCAATTGCATCCCAGACGGGAGCCTCGGAGCGCATTAAGACATCCGCAGCGCCGAGAGGCGATCTAACTGAAATTTGAACCGCCACTGCTTTGTCTTTTACTCCGTACGCTTGTGTGTGCGTATGTACTTACAGAATTAGCATTGTTAGGATTGGGCCATGGCCGACCGGTCCCTGGGCCCCTGCAAGGCAAAAGGAGCGTTGAAACGTGACAGTCGCGCTCTGGATTGAAGAGAATTGCGAATAAATTGAAGACTCACATGTTGACTCCTGGCATGCCGGGACCCATGGTGTTGTGGGGGGGCCTCATCCCTCCACCGAAGTTCTGAAAAGACATTATCGTTACTAGATGGGCTGATAACTGATATTTGGAACCGATAGCCATTCGTAGAAATACAATGAATAAATATGATAATACGATGCGTAATTCTATTTTGTTTTATGTGACAGTTTAAAAAAAAAAAGTCCATATAAATCACCAGTGGCCATTTTGATGACAATAACTTTGTTTTAGTGCTAGCAAAGCAAAAATCTACTGTACCTGCGGGCCGGGCCCCATCGGCCCCATTCCTCGAGGGCCGCTCATTCTCTGCATGGGCCCCAAGTTAGGATGACCTGGTGGGATGAAGAAAGTTGATGTGAGGAGAAAAGACATGAGATCATGTAATTCCGCAAACCTCCACTTTAAATACATAGATAAGAGACGGAGGAAATGGGATTGATTCTTACCTTGTGGTCGTGTTGGGTCCATATTAGGCAACATGGGATGTGGGCCGGGTCCTCCACCTGGTGGCTGCGAGGGAGAAATGCATCACGTTAATGAGTGTTAGAATTTGCGAGTGTCCTTTCTTCAAGGGTGTGAAAAAGAAAATAAAAAAATAAATAAAACAGCAATTCCCATTCAACAAATTCTAAAATCTTGGACTTTGTTTTGTTTAGAGTTTACATTCACCTTTTTTCTAATTTGTGAAATGCGCTATATAAATAAAATGGTATTGTATTTCATAATGCACAGTTGTACTTTGAGATAAGTCCGCTAACCACCAGGGGGCGACACACAGTTAAGTCTTCATTAAGCAATGCGAATGAAATGAAACATATTTATCAAGTTAGCACTTGGTAATTTGGAATTCGTGGATAAATTAGATCTTTTTTAAATTATTAATCATTTATTCTAAAACGGTAAGCCATTTATTTTAAAATGTTGTGATTCTGTTTACAAATTGTTCAAAAAAATAGTACTGATGTTTTCCATAAATTAATGAATATTTGCAAATCACAATCATGATTACAATATCGGTCCAAATGAATCAAAGTTAGAGCATTTGCCAGTCAAAGTACTACCAAAATCCCCCCCCCCCAAAAAAAAAAATGTTGTTGTTTATTCTTCTACCTGGTTTGCCATCCTGATGGGGGGGCCTCTCGGACCGCCGGCGAAGCGAGGCGACATGAAGGACTGAGACACAAATAAGACATCAGCGTCAGATTTAAATTCAAACCCAATACTCTTCCTTCCTTCATTCCCATTGTGCCAGAGCAAAGCATTGGGGCTGAGACCAAAAAAAAAAAAAAGCATAGCACGAAGCACCGAGCGCTTGGAGCCGGTGCCCCGAAATGACTGCAGAAAGCCAAACGGAGAACAAGGAAGGGCCAAAGTGGGAAAGGGAGCGTTACCTGACTGTGGGGTCCCATCATATTGTTAGGGGGAGGAGGCTGAGGGTGAGGAGAGCCCTGGGGACCGGGAGGACCCTGCGGCATTGCACAAAATGACGGCAAAATAGAGGAAAGGGTGGGTGAACAGAGAAAGAGGGGAAGGGCAAAGACAGAAAGAGAGAAGCGGGGTTACTGCAGGGCAGAGGACAGCTGGAGAGCGAGAGATGAAAAAAAAACAAAAAATAAAAATGCAACAACAGAATAAGCTTGCTAACATGTTCCAAACACAGTCAGGGAAGCTAAGCAGAGAAGAGCAAGCGTGTGAGACTTGGCCTTGAACGAGAGAGAAGACGATGTGGGCTTTCTCGCCTGTCAATCAAGGAACGGAGGAACCTTGCTGCATGCAGCATGTTATCAACGCTAATTTCGAACCCCCCCCCCCCCCAAAAAAAGAAAAAGTAACAGCATCGGTTAGGCTCCGTGCAATTTAGCCAACAACGCTCGCACAGACCGAGAAGCTAATGCTGCTCATCTGAAACGGAGTGGATCCAATTTTGAGACAGTTCCAATGGATTCCGGTTTTTGGCTACGCGTGTGCGTGCTCACATTAGTGTGAAAATGTTTGTTCCCGGAATTAGCATGAACACACATTGAGTCATTTTTGGTTGGACAGTTATTTAATTAACTCAATAGACATTTTGTCCCATTCGGTTATTGTAAAAAAAAAAAAAAAATGTCAATTACTTATTTATTTTTTTTTGACTGGGTTGTTGGGCTGCGCAATTATTTACATTTTAATTGATATCACTAAACAAAAGAAGTTTCACAACCGTCTCAGTACGCTGCATTACTAGTTAACTTTTGCAGAGGATAAATAATATGACTGTGTATACTTTTATTGTGTCTCTGCATATGTGGCTGCACGGTGTGTGTTCAATTATCCGTTGCTTAATGGATTACAATTGTGTGACTTTTGATGCTAGGTGACATTCAAAGTCATGTTATTTTAAATCCGTCTAATTTATCGGTTTATGTGTAGTTTGACAGCAAACTCCAACTGGACTCTTTTTTTTTTTTTTGAGGAATTGTTCACTATCTTCCCAGCTTTACAGAAAAAAAAAATATTTTTAAATATTTTTACAGAAGGTTTTGGTAAGATGACTACTTTTCAAGGACAAATGATGAAATAGTTTTTAACGGACTTCTTAAGAGTTCATATCACCGTTTCATTCCGCACAGTTCCCCAACGCGTCGCGCTTCATGAGATATTGATTCACAGTAGGTGCAGCATACTTCCATTTCTCCATTAGGGAAAATGGCCGTGCCACGCCTGCCTGTTTACAGCAGCGGAGGGGCCTGTGCATACTAAACATCTATGACGTTTACGACGAGTTCACTAAGCAGATTCAAGGACAACGGCAAGCACGAGCACTCCGGCGCTCTGTGATACACCCGTACGAGATGCAAAACAAGAGCTGTATCAGCGACTCGGCTCGGACAAAAGACTGTTTTAATTTCTTTAAGTATGCTAACCACGTCTGTCAGTGTAATGCAGTATCATGGCATGTATTGAATCACGTTTGATTGGTCGGGGTACAAAATACACCATATAAAAAAAAAATATTCATCCATCTATATTATCTATTAATTCACCAATATGTCCTTCAACTGAGCTCCTTTTGTGTGTGTGTATATATATATATATATATATATATATATATATATATATGAGAGAGAGACAACATGAGAATGATTCAGGTCTAGTTTAAGTCACAGGCGTAACTGACAAATGTTTATAAAAAGAAATATTGCAAATAGTCACATCACAACAGTCAACGACTCAAAATATTCGTCGGATCTATGAAGGGGTAAATAGCTGCACGGACCAAGCTGTTAACTTAATGAACAAGAGGCCGCACTGAAGATGACTCAATATGTGTTCATGCTAATTCCGAGAAAAATAACATGTTGACGCTGATGTGAGCAAGCAAAGACGTACACAAAAAAAAAACAATCCAATGGAAGAGACACAAAACTGGATCACCTTGTTCCCTTTTTACACATAGAGCCTAAATCATGCTGTTATTTCTCTGTTGGCAGCCATGTATTCAGTGGAAAAACACGCACGTCAGCCAGCATGCATTTTCAACCTCCCAATAATTAAAAAAAAAAAAAAAAATCACCCTGACAAATACTAACAAAATCGAAGAAATGATTGACAATGCTTAATTTGGCAAAAAAAAAATGTTGTGGGTTTTACAACTATTTTAATGGCTGGGATCAGTGAGGTGAGTGTTCCACTGACCTGGAAAAATCCAGGTGGCATGGGTCCTCCTGGCATGCCATCGCCAGGGGGCATCCCCCCCATTACAGGGCTGGGGGCCGCCGCTGCACTCTGGATAACAAACAAAGACAAAAAAGACGAGTCATGATGAGGCCTCAAACACATTCAAAGGAAAAACATTTGCTACAAATGAGGAGTGGGCCTCAGTGGTACCTTGACTTGATTTGTTTTGTGTCTGAGCTCGTGGAGAGAGAGAAACAAAGAGCACAACAACCGCCGTATTCACAAACCTTAATCGTCCCATTTTAAGAAATCTGTGCACGTGTTCAGATTTTTTGGAATGATCGCTTCTACAACATTCCTAAGTAATCACAATTTCCCATCATTGGTGTGACGCCTGATCTACATGATTATCTATTGAAAAAAAAAATTTGGAAACGTGGACAAATCACACATTGACAAGCCCTGCCACAAATAGTTAATAAAAAAAAAATAAATAAAAAAAAGTGATTGATGACCTCAAAAGTTTCAGAATTGCCTCTGGATGTCACATGATAATGGGAAAAAACCATTTCATTCATCTTCTTTTATTATTATATTCCTGGAACGTGCTGATCCAGATCTGTACCAAAATCGAGGAAGTTACTACCACAACAAGGTTGTGTTTTTTTTTTTTTTACAATTAGGGGCACCAAAAACTGCAATATCCGCTCAGGATTCTACATTTGGCAGCAATGTGATGCACGATTCTAGTTAAGGTAAGCCATTTTAAACAGAAACAAAAAAACATTTGCGTCATTTATAAACGGAAGTTTCGAATTCAACCAAAAGTCGTTTGCTGCCGTCAACACGGTTAGAAAACGGGGCTTTGGAGTGCGGGTGTGAGCTCTTTTGTAACATACAGTTTTCAGAAAAATGTGTCTTATACTGCAGAGCCCACTTGGAATCCCGTATACGTTTTATCTATATCAGGCTTGGGAAAACTACGGCCCGGGGGCCACATGCGGCCCGTTAAACGTATTAATCCGGCCCGTTGAACTTGAAGAAATTTAAATGAATAAACCTTGTTAATGTCTTATTTTCTAAATACTGTAGTTTTTCAAAGACATATATATATATATATATATATATATATATATATATATATATATTGTTGCAATACTTTTGTTCACTTTCATTTAAAATTAAATGTACTTCACCGATGAGGTGAGGTTACCGAAACACTCCATCCCTCTGCTCCTCTGTCAAATTTTAGAACCCATTGTGGCCCGCCAATCAAAAAGTTTACCCACCCTTGCTCTATATCGTGGATGTGGGCGGGTCTTGAAAAACGAGGTTGACTGCACTTGGCGGGAGTACGAACAGGTAAAAACATTGAGGTGGTCCACGAGGCGAATCCCGACAACTGCTGTTCCATGATGTCGTGAATGAGATAAGCATCAGGAGTGACTCAGTGGCTCCAAAGTGCAGCTACACGGCATACTGGACCGATTTCCTGCACAAACCGCAGACCTAATTCACTAATGTGCCATTTGCTTTGGTCACACACGCTCCTAATTGCCCGCGTTGTTCTTCTCCCTTGTATCGAAGGCAACATGAGATGTGCTAATGCCTCCTAAGCGGCCGTGTTGTTTGGCTTCCACAGAAAAGGCGACGCAACAGGAGAAGTGGCCCCCTTTTCGGCTCCATTTTGGTCGCGTAGACGGGACGCCGACGAGGAGCGATTACGACAGCGATGGAAGGACGGATGTACGATCGGCCCCACTCAAATATGCAAACGCTGTCTGGAGCCCTCCAGCACTCAAGACATTACTGGTCAACAGCCAACACACTCCCTGTATCGACTGCACCTCCCCCTAATTATATCGGCGCAGGGCTGCCACTGCAGGGCCGCTGTGAAATACCTCAGCCGGGAGAGAAGTGAGGCCAGAAAGAGAAGTCACGACCTCAACACCTCAATGATGAGCAAACAAACACGTATTTAGGAAGTTTTTACACGTTAGTGTTAAAGGAGAGGGAGGGAGGCGGCGGATGCGCAAAAATGCAAGAAATTGATATGATTTGAAGAGAGACGCTGGCGTCCTTTCATTTTGGTTACCTGGGCTTTTAAATGTGCGCAGATCGCTCGAGTTGTTTTGCAAGTCGAAGTTAGCCGGAACAAGTTTTGCTCTCACCAAGCAGAGGACTGAAATCTGAATTTGGAATCTAATTGATTACAGAAACAATGGCGAATAGTTTTAAGTCAGCCGGCGCGAATGGTTTGGATGACCTTGGGCAAATTTTATTGACATGGAAGCCCAAAAACACTTTGATCCATATAACTTACTGAAAGAAACACCCAGAAATGAAGAGAATAGACCGTTTGGAATAAATTAATTTCATGGAGAAAAAAAAAACAATTCTAAGTTAAAGTTGACAAAGTAGGTCAGTGCTTCTGATTGCTGAAGGGATTAATTCCATGTATTAAGTTTTTAGATGAATCCCTGGTCTTCCATGAATTTTATTTCCTTCTACGATTTTGGCTCATTGAATGTCTCCAACATTGTCGGCAAGCCCGATTGACCAATGATGCTCTTATAAATTTATTTTTTAAAGCAGATGCTTGACAAAAGGTATGTTTTAACTTTATGGTAGTCAAAATCAGCCGGTAAATTTGTCCAATTAACTGGAAATGATTCTTATTTTACTATAAAATGTAAATGCGGTAGTTTTAGGATATCATCAGCTTTGTGGACACAATATGTTCCTCGTTGGTACCAAACATGACAAGCTGAGAGAAACATGGTTTTTGGACACCATTATTATATTGTCAAGCATGCGCAAATTAATTTTCATTTCTGGCTATTGACCTGATGCTTTGATCATATACATATTTTCCTTATTTTTCATCCAAATTATAAAGTCCATCTTTTGAACAACTGACTCTCCCCTCTCAAGTCCTAATTGGTCCTCATCGCACTAAAATTGACAGATGTGTTTGGAGGCTTGATGTAAAGAGCCCAGCCGAGCCCTCAGCCTTAACCCGACCTCGTCTTTGCGTAGACGCTGTGGAACAGGAAAGGGGGGCGCAGATGTCTCAGCCTTGCGTCGGGCTATGAGCTCTCGTCTGAAGCGGCTTCCTAGGGGACCTCTTTAAGACAGACTCGCCCCTCCCCAGTAGGCGCAATTTTGGGTTGTGCATGTGTTCACTTAAAAAGCCCACAAGCAGCCGGCTGGCCTCGATGGCCTCAGGCCGGAGGATGCTAGAAAAGGTCAAGAACTAAGAGCAGCTGATGCAAACATAGGTGAGTATTAAGAAAGACTACAGTTTCGTTCCCGAATCATTCACTCGGTTCCTACTCCCTGAACACTACACAGGGTCCTTATATAGGCAAGGCATTATATAGCGCAATTCAGACACAAGGTGGTTAAAAGTTGTTTAAAAAGTAGTTTTAGAAAAACTACTCAGGTACTGTCAGTTATGTCATTGATGCTGACGCATAATTACAACAGACCAGATCAGCAAGTTAGTCTTCCATCATAAATATAGAACAAACACACACATTTGAATGTATTTTACAAAATGAATACAAGCAAAGAACTTTGTCCAGCCGTCTTTATGTGCCTGTGAGTGCTCTTGTATTGTCTGTCAACATGTATTGCTGCGCCGTTTGTGTTCCAAGCCTACAGCATAGAAGCTATTTGTTAACCTGTCTGACATTTGGTGTTGTTTGTTTGCGTTATGCTAAGTGGACTTTCCAAGAGTAAAGTGGTTGCTTTCATTCGACATGTGATTCTCTTTGTTTCATATTTAGTTTGACAGTAAACTTCAATAGAGGGTGGGAGTGACCGGTTGGAAGTGTTTACTGAACTGCTTGCTACGAAGTGAGGTGAGTTCACTGCCATCACACAGCGTTTGCGTGTTGCTCGGACAAACGACACATCTTGGGGGGGAGTTTTGTATTTCAAGGCACCGTGGTCTCCCTACCCCGATAAACCTCATTACAAATTAGTACAGCATAGCTAAATATCAAATCGGGCATTGGCAGTGATTCCAAACACAGTCTTTTTGAAAGCACAAATGGGATGAGGAAGAAACGATACAAGAGACCACCCAATTGCAGCCTCCTGACCAAGCCAGATCTTAACAGCCCCTCTTCTTCCATTAGAATCAACAGCGCAAAGAAAAAAGGGCCCTGTGTTTAGCTTGTAAATGTTTAACCATTACTCAACATCGTAAAAGCTAGCCCGGATCCCGGCTGGACGCTTCGGTCCGGCCCCGCCCCCTCTCGCCTCGTGTCAGCTCCTCCTGGTGGATGCTCGGCATATGCCACAGTTGCCGCTCCCCTCTTGTCTTTCACCAAATCTGGCCCTCGCCTCCCGTGACAGCCATCAATCAGCCGCCGACGCCATGGCGACGGGGCCCCGAGGGGAGCATTCAGCATCGCCGGCGTGAATACACCAGGGCTTTACGAGCGCCGGCGGCCAACGAAGCGACGCGCGCAAACGCACCTCCCCCACACCTAGACAATAGCGACGCTCCAAGCACCAATACTGTCCACACATACAGGCGCATGATAGCTTGACCCCCCTCCACCCCCACCTCACCCCCGACATCTACAAATGCCCAACATCAGAGCAAAAGGCAGCCGCAAGATGTCGGGGAATGAAACGCAAAGTGTCTGGATAGCAGAATTTTCCCTGCGTATGCAATTCAGAGGTAGCCACCTTCATTTGATTCCGGGCCACTTCCGATTCTAACCGCATACGTACCTAAATACGCTTTTTTTTTTTTTTTTTTAAACCGTGTCACTGAAGCTGAGTCATAACTAGAAGTGCAACAATTAAACAACAGCCAATTGATTATCAAACTCACCGATAACTATTTTTATAATCAATTTTCTAGAGACCTCGTTGAAATTTCAGCCTCTCAACAGTAAACGTTCTAAGTTTTCTGTAGTCACCCATGAAAGTAGACACATTTGTTTATGCATTCTCTGCACTGTCAATTAAAAAAAAAATCCCGATTTTGAGTTAAGGGAATAATTTTTATTTTTATTTTAATCATATTCATCGATCAATCAAAAATGCTTTTTACAGATGACTCAATTATTTAACGAATCGTAATTTGTAGGCCTATTTGTAACTTATATTTATTTTATTAACTAACAAATAAATGAATAAACATCGGCTTGACGGGCCACTTGGAAGCAAGGTACCACAGTTCTCTGTGCTCGATTGAAAAACCGCAGGACACAAAGCGAGTGTGGAAGAATGTCGGTTTCAAGCGAAAACGCTCGCCTGGCAATAACAAGGCATGTCGTTATTTAAAGGGCAGCGCGCCGCTGTCGGCGCTCTCCGAGCTCCTAGGTCACCAGCGAAAACCACAAGGCCCGTTACCGTGACAACTATCTGCCAAGAGACAAACCCACGTCGCCATTTTAACGACGGGAACCCCCTACAGCCCGCCCCCTTCCTGCCTGATGAGTCAACCCCCCTCTCCCGAACCCCACGCGCAGGCGAGCGGCCGTCCTTTTCTGCCGATGCCGTGAAAGTGTTCTAATTGGCACTTGCTCATGGAACAGGCGTGAGCGCAACAGATAAAACCTTTCAAAACGGATCATCGTAGTAAAAAACAGGTTTCACATCAAAGAAATGTCATTGACTGGGTGTGCACGTCGTACGTTGAGGATCTAATAGCCGTCTCCTCCTGCCGCTAATCAATTGAGAATATTCCATAGACGGTTAAGATGCCTCAATGTGTACCGACAGGTCTGACTCGGGATACGCTGACATCAGCATCGTTTTCCCAGAAAGCAAATCAGCCCCCTCCTTTGCGTGCATCACCCAACAGAGCAAGATAACAAAAAAAAGCATTGAGGTACAAACAGAGAAAAGACAACACATTTCAATTTACAAATTAAACACAATGGAAATGTGAGAGGGAATTTTTTTTTTTTTTTTTTTTTATAAATGATGGCACCAAGTTCATAAATGTGAACACTTATGAGTAATTAACCCACGCCTGAAAAGATTTCCGCAATTGACGATTACGTGAACATTAACTTTTTTCAATTAATTGGTTAATCACATTTTCCTTACCTTTTATTTCAAATTGGCAGCGCAGGTAATTTGACAAGTTAAACCGATAATGACTTTGTTACTGCTTCAGGTCATAACGTGTCAGAAAATAGGCAACGATCTTGATCATTGTTTTCCAAAGTCAAAGCAGCTGTCTGCAAATGTCTTAATGACAAACGAGTAGCTGTCTATTAATCGAGCCACCTTTTATATTGTAATTGCTTACAGATCCCCCAACATGGCGGCAAAGCACTACATTGGTCTAAATAAAACACTAAGATGCCACCAGCTTTGCACATCCGGTAAAGATATGACAACGATGTTTAAAGAACAATTAAATTTCTAAATTACTTAAGTGGCGTGTGTGTGAGATTTTATTTTTAGCATGTAAAATATGCGCCTTGATCGATAAAGGTGATGGTCATAATAATAGATTATTCAAAATAATCAGTCAAACTCCATTCATCACGCCATGAAGCTATTGAGGTCAGGCGCTCTGCATGGGCTGCAACCGGCAAAGGCTGTTGATCCAGTCTGAACTTGTTTGCCGCCTAACGTACAGCAACGTCATGTCAACTAGTGGATGCTGAGCAACTCCTTGGCCAAATAGGAGTCAAGAACATTCACACACTCATCCCGTTATAAATAATTTAAAAAATAATTTTCACCATGGCTGATCAAGGAATTCCATTCATTCAAGTTATTTAGAGAAAACAAAAAAAAAACAGGTTCTGATACAAAGCTGAGCTCAAATGAAGATATTTTACAAGTTATTGCCCAATCTAAAAATAGCTCGCAATATTAGCGGCTCAACAAACATGCCGATTTTTTTTGGTTTCCTGAAAAGCTATGTTTATCTAACCGTGCCTGGTTTTTGCCCTTGAGCAACATTGCGGCCTTCAATAACAGACTACTCACATAGTCGTGGAAGGCTTTGGCTTCACTGGAGTGGTCACATGTCTCTCTCCTCTCCGGCGCAGCGCAGTACAAGTCCCAGAATACACTGTGGAGGACACGTGGTGATGTGAGACAAACACCAGCGCGTAAACAAGCTCCGGACGTGTTTACACGGAGAGACAAGATCACCATCGCTTACCACCACCAGGAATGCAGGAATCCGGGGGGTTCTCCGAGTGTTATGTTCTTCTCCCATCGTATCTGGGGAGAATGTTTGCAATCATCTTAAAAAAAAATCTATCGGTTCAAGACCGATACTGGTCTTGTTGAAGGCTGCCGATACATGCAAAAAATAATAATAATAATTTAACAATGAGTAAGTCCTCCTCGGCAGTAGTTGGCGCTATCCTGTGGCCACCATCCTAACCATAGCCAAAGAGAGCAAAAGTGAGATGATCCACAAAGCGCACCTACCTCTGACAAAAAGGTCTGTGCAGACTTTTGTGCGCCTATGTGAAGCAAATACTCGTAGACGTAGAGAGCCAACCTGCGGAAAATAAAATCACACTTTTAATTTGAGAGGTAGATGAGCACAGAAAAGCAGATAGAGCGGAGAAGGTAGTCCAGTTGCACTATGTTGAATAAAGCTTTTTATTTGATATCCAACTTAAGGACCAGGCACTAGGACCCACTTTGTCCTGACTAATACGGCAATATAGTACACTAGTAAAATGACTCTTAGTCATAACGTGCGACGACCTCACGCTGGATGTCAAGAGTATCAAATAGCGAAAATCTGGATGCAACCGACTGCTCCCTAAAACATTTAAACTGTACTGTAATAGCCAAGATGTCACAAAACACAACACAATGTCAGCTAGTGAACACTGTTATATCCAACTAGTAACATGGAATTGTTTTGCTAGTGTGCTGAATTTTCATAAAGTAGCTGGGAAAACATTACTCTTGAGCAGGGTAATAATAGTTTGGGAATTTTTATTATACAACAAGAGTCGTTCCACCAGTGCACCCTGGTCATTCTACAAGTGCATCCAAGTTGTTCTACTAGTAAGGTTGAACTGTTTCAGTACTGTGGACAAAGCGTACTAGTAGATAAACTTGAAGCTGGATATCAATTAGGCTACTAGTGTGACAAATCCCTCACACCTGGGCTTGGTCTTGTAGCTTGTGCAGGAAAGTCGTTTGCTATTAACGTTTAATAGTGTATTAGTATGCTACAAGTGGTACTAGTTTTGGTAAAAAACAGACTCAACTAGTGACCCTGCTCACTAGAACATGGACCTCAATTTGGATATTGAATTTGTATTCAATACCCTTTAGATGGAGGCTATCAATAAGGAGTAGCATTACTAGTGCACAACAGTAGTTTACTACTCTCCTTCGACTAGAATGGTTTAATTACATACTAAATAAGACAAATGTGTTTTATTATTTGTAAGACAGTCATTCAACTATATCACTATTACACACTAGTAGTAGTAGTTTTACTAGTGAGTATAAAGAGCAAACCATTACATAAAAATAGAATTGACATTGAATAAATACTCAAGCGGATTTATGTGAAATTGTTTGGTGCTCCTTGTAGGGACCAGGAGGTTACTAGAGTGACACAGTCATACCTACTAGTTCTGTCAGGTTACTAGTGCACCATAGTACACTACAAAGATCTCAATGCATATTAGTAAACCAAAAGTGGTACTAGTACAGGGAAAATACATTACTATCAAGACACAATCATTCTTCTAGTTTGCACTAGTAGTTCACCAGTAGTGCACTTAATTGTCGTACTAGTGAAGACAAAGAGCGCACTAGTACATGTCTGGAAAACAAGGATACCGAATAATTGCTTAAAAGTCTTCCCATACTAGTGCAGGCCTTGTGAACAATGGCTGCCTAGCAGGCTGTGGCATAAACACTTACATGGGGCTCAAACACAAAGTGTGTGCGTGTATACGTGTGCGCGTGTGTGTGTGTGCGTGTGGTGGTGGTGGTGGTGCAACAGCAGCAGTATATAGTGCAAAAAATACACAAAGCGTCTGCAAGGAAGCCTTGGCGAGAAGGCAAACGATCCGAAGCGAGGCTAGCTTGCAAAGAGCTCCGCACACAAAACAATGTAGTGTGCAGCCAGGCGATGTTATTGTTTTCTAGCGCTCGATTCGAGGCGAAATGTCACACTACTGCTCGTTATCCGAGTAGCTATTTACACACGCAATCGGCGGTTGGAAAATGACATTTAATTAAAAACATTTCTTTTTAAACGACGCCGATACACATCGGCAATAGTGGACAAGGCGGTTCATTCAATTCCTTTCTCGGTAGCAGGAAATCGCCTCTTGCTAGCCCGTCCAGCGAACAACAGGCAAGTTGCGAGGGGAGGGGAAAAAAAGACAGCACAATTCGTCACTGTTTCTCGCCTTACTTTTCTCGCGCTTGGACGTCCGAGGGCACCGGGGTTCCTTTGCCTTTGGGAAACATTGTTTCTCGTGGTAGAACAGTCGGCTTTCTTGCTTATTTTTGGTAGTTTTTTTTCTCGCCACTCTATTTCATCTGTCGGTTCATCGCGACCACGACCCTCTCGCACGCCAACCGCACTACACTGGTCCTCCTCACTAGATAGATAACTCAACCGAGCTTGGTCCAAGCGCGGGGCGGGGCGAAAGGCGGGGCTGACGCTTCAATTGATGGTTTTACTAGCCAATAGGCGCGTGGGATTGTATTTAAGGTCGACCTCCCTGTGCTCATTTTTAGCAAGAACGTCATTTTGTAACAAGATTATTTTATTTGACAAACTTCACTAATTTAACACTCATACTACATAAGTAAGAACCACAGGCAACAAAAGCGAGCACACCCCGAAGTGAAACGGCCCAAACCAAAGAATGTGGCAAGTATCAAGCCTGTGTGTGGCCAGCAATATTTTACACTGCTTTGGCACTTTTGGACATACATAATAAAAATAATAAATTTACTATCCCCATTAAAACAACAAAAACTAAACAACAAAAATGAGTTCACCCCTAGGTGGGAAAAAAAAAAATCTAAATTCTGTTCCAAATGTCAATGCTGTATGTGGCCACTATTATTTTCAAACACTTCCTAACGATCTTGGACATGGAATTCTCCAAAGCGTCATTCTAAATTTACAGTGCCCTTAAAATAACTCAACATTCCTCCATTAATATAAATGGAGACAAATGTGAGCATTTGCTCGCACTGCCTGAAGCCTTTTGGGCAAGGGAGTTTACAGATTAATGTCTAAACTGATAGCAACAAAAGTGAGTACACCCCAAAGTGAAACTGTCGAAACCAATATGTCGTTATTATTTTTCCAGTACTGTTGTAACCCTTACAAATGGACGTTAATATTTTGGGTTTTTTTTACCTTCATAATTAAGTACATCTGTACTTTTCGTCTTTTTCTTAACTTTTATTTCTACTTTCCTTTTTTTGCACCGTTATCTCTGCTTCAGAGTCAGGTTTTGCTACCACTCCTGAATATATTTTGCAAGTGTCCATGTTTCAAAAATAAAAAAAATTTTCATCTAAAAAAATATATTTGTAAAGTTCCACCTTAAAACTTGCTGCGCGCTGGCCTGGATCCCCCCCCCTCCTCTCTCTCCCCCCCTCCCCTCGAGTGGCGAGTGTGATTTCGAGTGTGTGTGTTGTTATTTAAGAATGGGGAAATGAAAAAGAACCCCCTTCCGGGTTGCCGTTTGCTTTTTCCTACCCGCTTTTCCACACTTTTGAAGGACCGTCAACTCACCTTCCAAAGCCAAAGTCCCTCTTTCAATATCGGTAAGTGTCTTTTAACTTCTCTCCGGAGTTAAACATACCCTCAAGCTTCGAGTGTTTACAAAGTTAAACACCTTAATACAATTCATGAAAGGTCATTGCAAGGATAACACAAAATTCAAGACCTCGTCGTTGCATCTTATTGCAACTAATCTTGTGTCGCAGCTCTGGAATTTTGGAAAGAGAACATCACAAGTGCCAACATGCAAATGAGAATTTAGGAATGAAATGCCTTTGGATTGTGACGCAGGATCGTTAGTTTTTAATCAGCTATTGCAAACTTTTGTATTGAAAGGACACATTTTAGGTCATGTTATTAGTTGATGAGGTGAAAATGTAGTTCACTAGCAATTTTGGTCTAATTTAATGACAAAAACATCAACAAAATGTCAATCAAATACATCATACTCAGCAGAGATTCTGATTATTAAATGTTTAATTTGTGGAGATTGCTCCAAACGTGTTTTCCATCGCTAAAATGATTTTATTTACATGGATCAGAACTATTGATTCTGAGAACCCAGATTAGATTCACATGGCAACATATAGATGCTGCAATCAAAGTGGAGAAAAAAAACGTTTTTAAAATAGTCTAATTTCGCTTATAGGTAATGCAGGTAATTTCTTACAATTGTGTCTTGAACAACCACCACTAATGTAAAATGTGTAAAATGGTTTATTTTAACAAAGAAAAGCTCATTATCTATTTTAATGTTATTTATAATTATGATGTACGTCATTGTGTGCCCTGCAATTGGCTGGCAACCAGTTCAGGGTGTACCTGAAGATAGGTGGGATAGGCTCTAGCACCCCCCCGCCGCGACGCTTGTGTGGAGAAGCGGATAAGATAATGGATGGATGGATTTATAAATATGATATTATAACAATGAGAGCATTATTATATCTGTCTACATGTGTTGCGCCACTATTCTTGTTCAAATATCCGTTACTTAAGGCGTTATAATACTGCAACTCCTACACTACTTGTTAGTCCATCCATGGCATTTTGCATTGTTTGTTAGCTAAATGGGCAAAGCTATGTGGTTGTTTTAATGACATAGCAATGTATAATATTCTCTTTAAGTTTAGTTTGACATTAAACGTTAAAGAATGTTGAAGAATTGTTCACCATCTACCATACTGCTGTTTGTTGTGAAGTGAGTTAAAAGTAAAAAAATTCGGCCATTGACCGTAATTGCAATGTTGCGTTCGCTGACTCAGCTATGACCCACCCACGCGTGTCTCCTGTCTGCGCAGCGGTGAGTCATGATGTCGGAAGAGGGGAAAGGGTCCGGCGTGACGGTGGAGATCGGCGAGGCGTACAGGAACCCCACGGAAGTCACGATGAGTCAGATTGTGCTGCCTTGCCACTCCAATCACTGCGGCGAGCTGAGCGCCGGTCAGCTGCTCAAATGGATGGACTCCACGGCCTGCCTTTCAGGTGGGCAAATCGTAATTAAATTTAGGGCCTCACCGATAATTTATTATTTTTTAAGCCGATTCCAATAGTTGGCAGAATACAATTCCGATAACCGATCAATCTGCTGATTAATTTAATAAAAACATATCATGAATAAAATAACTTATGTTTTGGTCCATTAACGTTTGCCGGTAGAGCGTTTAATTAGTTTTAAATTAGTTTCTTTGTCCTTAAGTATTTGCTCAATTTGCAACCGAGAGAAAAATCAGCAAAAATCATTTGATTTTTGATTTGTTTTTTTGCCGATTTTCCTTTTTGGATTCGGAATGTTGTAATGTGTATGTCTTCTGTTTTAATGTGTAAAATCGACAAAAAAAATTAGAGTTTTTTTTTTTGCCAATTTTAAAAGGGCTAATACAAGCCAATTAATCAGTCGACCACGTGTGCTGTAGTAACCAGCATCTCCAGCTTAATGTCGCGTTCCTAAAACATCCACATTAAAACTGTTAATTGTCCGTATGTGTGAATGGGGACAATTAATGTAGTGAAAAATGGATGAATGCATTTTAAAAAAGCATGAAACTGATAAGACAATGAACAAATGTAACCTATCGCTTTTTTTTTTTTTTTGCACTTTGTACTCCTCCTTCCTGGTATTTTCAGCACGCAGCGGAGCTCAAAATGCAACATCATTCAAGTGTAACTCTAATGCACTCACTTAAAAGGTGCAGGAGTATGCACTGTGAATAAATGAACCGCTTTGGATGAAATGGATTTGAAAAAGTCTCATACATTTTCAATGTAACCTCAGAATGCCCCAAAATAAGATGATTAAAAAAGAAATCTCTCCAATTATGCATACACAATAGAAATTCAACAAAAGATCTATTTTAAATCGAATTAATTAAAAAGACTTTAAATAAAACTGAATACAAAGGTGTGCTACAATAAGTGACAAAACATTCTTCTACAATGCCTCCAAATGTAACCTTTGCGCTGTAAAAAAAAAAAAAAAATTCTTCCACATTGCGATGTTGATTTGAATCCGTGTAATTTTTCAGCTCTTATGATGACCGAAACTAATCTCTCTTCACAGCTGAGCGTCATGCTGGCTGCTCCTGCGTCACCGCGTCTGTCGATGACATCCACTTTGAACACACCATCGGGTAAGAACTGAACCCGTAGCCGATCCAGTCGTTCGCAACTACTGTGCCGTGGCTCCTCAATGGACCGTGGGAAATCATCCAATTTCACTGAACTGGTTTGAAATCTACCCTATGCCAGCAACACTTAGTGACACGCGGGACAATGAAATGACTTCCATACTGTTGTCACATGCTTCGGAGATAAGCTAAGATAAGCAGCCTATCCTATGTTGATAGCATCATCACCGCTCCATGTTGATTGTAAGCGTGTGTGTGTGTTCCAGGGTGGGAAATGTAGTCACCATCATAGCCAAAGTCAATAGAGCCTTCACATCCAGTATGGAGGTTGGTGGTTATTACTGATTTTTTTTTTTTTTTTTTTTTTACAATTGAAAATATTCAAGTTATATCATACCTTAATTTTTTTAATTAGAATTTTTTTTACCATTTAGGTCGGCATAATGGTGACATGCGAGGACCTCTACACTGACACTCACTGGAGGGTTTGTCAAGCCTTCGCCACCTTTGTGGCCAGGAGAACGGAAACGGGCAAGGTATTTGAGGAGATGCGGGCAAAAATATTGAGACATAGACACATGTGTCAGTGAGCGTAACTCGACTCACTGAAAGCAGCAGCTGAGGAACATGTCTTCAAAAAAGAGGCCTCAAAATGTTTTGTGCCACTCCCAGTTGAAGTATACTGTCAAACTAAACCTAAAATAAATTTAAAAAAATGTGTTCAAAACAACCTCATACTGTAGCTTTGCCTTAAAGGTCTATTCAGCATAATGCTAACAAGCAATTATAACCCTTTAAGTAAGTATATGTAGACATACAATAAAGCAATACTCTCAAGCATATATTCTTTATCCTCTGCAAAGGATGACTACTATTACTGCAGCTCACTGAGAGCAGTTATGATCGTCACTATGCCTTTGTTTCCCTGACCGCAGGTTGCCAAAACCAGAAGCAGCACAATGTCCATTGAATGAAGCGAAAAAAAATACGTTACAAAAACGGTTTAATCATTTGCTTATCTAATTCGTTCAAGTATAATATGACAAAAGGGCATTTTTTATTAGGTTTATAAAACTAGAATGGATTACCGTAATAGCATTTCCATTTATTTTATGTGGAAAAGATGATTGAAAGTCAAGTGTTTTGTGTTATGAGTGTGGCCAAAAATTTTTTATTTGTATCTCAAGGCAGATATTTCAATCAACAATGCACATGTTACAGTAGTTCTGTTTAATTGACAAAGGGGAAGGAAATCCAACCTTGTAATTGGTTCTGACACCCTGAAAAGTTGCAGAACCCCTCCTGAGTCGACGCATGTCCCAACACTTTTATCCATCACATGTACCTGTCGCTGGCCCCGAGTCCCGTTCAAATGTGCCATTACAGGTGCAACTGAAGCAGCTGAGCCCTCAAACACAAATGGAGCAGATGGAGTACAGCCTGGCAGCAGAGCGGAGGAGGATGAGGCTCATTCACGCCGAGATCATCACAGATCTGCTGAGCAGCAGCACGGCGCAACTGGGTATACACCCCCCCTCCCAATTTGCTTGCATCGGCAATAAAGGCATTCCATTGTATTCTTTGAGGTTTCCCAACGTGCCGCTTGGCCATTAATCTTCACCTGCTGGAATGTTGTTCTTTTGCCACAGGAGAATTCCAAGAGTACCAGGACGCCGTGCCGGCCGAGCGCACTCGAGTGGAGAGTGTGGAGCTGGTGCTGCCGCCCCATGCCAACCATCAAGTCAGCACCTTCGGAGGCCAGATCATGGCTTGGATGGAAAATGTAGCCACTATTTCGGCTAGGTACTGTATATGCGGATTAAACCTCGATTTAACGCTTGATGAAATTTTGTATGTGAGAGAGAGAGAGAGGCGGGGGGGGTGGAGGGAGAGAGGGAGCCCTCTTTTAAAATCGTATATGGTTTAACTTCTAAACATATTCAAGCTGTTTATTTATCACTCCCCCTGAAGTTCCTTAACTCATTTACTACCATTGACGGCTAAAGACGTCAAAGATCCATTTCTTTTTTAACATTTTTTTTATTTTTATTTTTTACTCTCCTGGCAGCGAATGAGTTAAAACTGACGAGGAGTTTATATTATGGTTTTTAATTGATAATTGTCTCTCTCCTCGTCAATAATAGCCGCTTGTGTAACGCCCATCCCACTTTGAGGAGCATTGACATGTTCCATTTCCGCGGCCCATCTCACATCGGTGACCGACTGGTACTAAAGTCCATCGTGAACAACGCCTTCAAGCACAGGTCAGTCTCTCCCCAATATGACGTCACAATAAACCTTTTCACAATGACGTCACCTGTACTTCGGGATGGCAGTAGCTCCGATGACACTACTTAAAACAAACCCTGACCGAGGTGGCGCGATTGAGAAAATGGCTAGGAAAATTATTTCAGCGTTGTTTACTTTCAGAAAAAGCCTACTAGAGCATCCAAACTTTTTTGGGGGTAAATCGCTTGAATTTGATTGGTTAATATTCAACACAGCCACTTTCCCAGTTAAAAGAGTGTGTGCACACCTTTGCGACCACTTTATCTCAGTTACTTTGACTTCCCTTCTCGAAAACTTTAATCTCTCTCGTCTCCACTTTCTTATGTTGCAGCATGGAGGTTGGAGTGTGTGCTGAGGCCTACCAGGGTGGAGAGCCTCAGCGTCATATAAATAGTGCCTTTATGACTTTTGAGGTATTGGATGCCGATCGGAAGCCACGCACGCTGCCTCGAATAAGACCTGAGCCTGTGGTGAGTCAGCCATATTGGGTTGTCATGTTGTGAGAAGGACTTACCCGACTTAATCCACCTTTTAAGACCACCACTGTCAGTTAGGATTTTAGAAAGCATCAATATTATACAAACAGCATGCAACTGTGCCAAGTATAAGTTAAAAAACAATAAGTTAATAACGTTTCACGGCACAAATATTACAATTTAGGGTGTAAATGTAGACTAGTGCTTCAGGTAGATGTAAATACATAACTTTGCACCGCCGTGGTTATGCAACTAATGTTTTACAGGACGGCAAACGGCGTTATCAAGAGGCTATTGCAAGGAAGAAGATCCGCCTTGATAGGTGAGTGGAAAAACTCAGCAACCATCTTGGCGGAGGATGTTTTCACAAGAATGAAGTTGAGTCAGTACAGTGGTACCTTGACTTGTGAGTGCTCCCGTTTACGAGTTCTTTGAGATACTAGAGAGACAAAGAGCGACCACATGAGAGAGAAGAGACAGAGACACTGAGAGAGAGAGAGCCTGAGAGAGAGAGAGCATGAGAGAGAGAAAAAGATCTAAGAGAGAGAGAGTTTCTGAGAGTGGGAGAAAAATACACTTTGAGAGTGACAAAGCGAGAGACACAACCCCAGAGAGAAAAAGAAGTGAGAGAGAAAGACAAGCCCTGAGAAAGAAGACAAGAGAAGACAGAGTGAGAGACACGTAGAGAGAGAGAAAATGAGTGCGAGAAAATGAGAGAGAGATGATTTTAGTTATTTATGAGTGGATAATGTAGGACCATTTTGAAACAATATTCGATTGAGACTTAATAAATCATGCTTGAAATGATGGTTATTTATTTATTTTTTAAATAGGGCTGATTTGATCACAAATTTCTATTCAATAATTTGTTCTATTTTCATATGTCGACGGTTTGAATGTTTTCGTAACATCTTCATCATATAACAGGTGTGGTACTCGTTTGGCCGCCATGTGCATATCTGATGTTGCGCACTGTGGTCCGAGGGATGCTCGGGGAGTTTGTTTGTTCGAGGGAACATTGGTGCACACATAACAGCACGTGAGTCGTCAGCACAGAATGTTACCGCTGAGCAGAGCTCACCAGGCATAATACGCTTATTGTTGCGCTCTCGAGCGGCCGGCCTCCGTTCTAATCGCATATTTATTCAGTCAAATGTTGGAACCACTGCAAGAATGTTTTCATGTTGCTTAGGTCTTGCTTTTGTTTCTGGAATGCAGAGGTGGGCAAACGTGCACACACACGGTCTGGACAGAGAAGTAAAGATACTTAAGCGTGAGAGAATTATTGGTGTTTGAATGTGAGAGTGTTTTTTTTCGGGGGTGAGTTTGTGAGAGGTATTTTGGTGTGTGAGTATTTGGATGAGTGAAAGTTTTTGGTGAGGTGGAACATTTTTGTGGGTGTCGCATTTTATAAGGAGTTTTTGAGAGTTTTTATGGAGCGTGTGGAGGAGGACTTTTTATATGAGTGAAAGTTTTTTTTTTGTCTGTGTGAGAGGATTTTTTGTGAGTGTGAGAGAGACCTATTAAAAGTACTTAAATACGATATTAATTAGAACAAAAGTAACAGCTCAGTAATGTAGCGCTACATACTGTAAGTGTACAATCCAGTATTTGTACTCTGTTACTTCCCGCCACTGCTGGAATTTACAGTAAATGTTTTCTTGTGTCTGCAGGAAATACATCATCTCTTGCAAGCAAAACGAAGTGCCGCTGTCTGTACCCTGGGATCCAAGTAACCAGGTATGAGTCATTCTAAAGACTCCGCTTGTGTGATGTTGTAGATTGCCTCCATATGCCGGCTTTATAATGGCCTGAGGGCCAAATGAAATGCACTGCATAGTTTTATTTATTTATTTTTTTTTTTTTTTAAAGCCCACTCAAGCTCATAAAATGTGCCTTCTTTGTTTCTTGCTAAATTGATTTGTTCTTTTTAGTTTTGGGCTTTTGTTCAAAAAATGCTTTTTTTTTTACTTTTTAAAGTTATTACATAGATGGTTGTGCCTGGATATTTGTATTTGACAACCCGGCTTTCTTGCATCCTTTGCTTCTTCAGATGTACTTGAGCTACAATAATGTCTCTGCTCTGAAACTGATGGGCACCATAAACAACTGGGTGTTGACCTCAGAAAAAAACAAAGTGAGTATTTTGATATTAAAAAAAAAAAAAAAAATATATATATATATATATATATAAAAATAAATAAATAAATAAATTAAATCAGGCTCAACCTGAAGTACCGAATCCTATGTGTAGGTCCGACTGTACACGCTAGAGGAGAACCAGACGCTGTGCTTCAAAGTGGAGATGAACGTGAGCGTCTCGGCCGAGCAGACGTTCCACCTGCTCTCCGATCTCACGAGGAGAAAAGAGTGGGACCGCCATTATCAGTCAGTCACTTGCTGAATTTCTCCACTACAACAAATATTGAAAGACCATGTAGTGTCAAACAATCTGCTTGTATTTAATATCTTTTTTGCGGTGGTCGTTACGTGACCAAAAAAATACATCATTTTAGTCATCATATAATTTTTAAATGAATCAATTATCGGAATTGTATTCTGATGTGTTATGTTTCCTGCAGGGCGTGTGAGGTGATCACGCAGGCAGACGAGGACGACACCATTTATCGTGTTAAGACGCCCTCCATCCGAAAAGGGGGCAAAGGTCAGGACTTTATCTTGCTGGCGTCTTGTAGGAAACCATGTGATGTCAGGTATGTTGGGACACATATCGCGTCATAAAAACCACGGGTCGTTATCGAGCTGATATTGGCCTTATTTCAATCTCATCGTCAGAAAGTCAGAGAGTCTTCTCACAATCCTAAAAACATGATTATCAATGTACTCTTATTTTGCTTGTCACCGATTTAAGAATCGTGTTGTCCTGTTTTGTGTCTTGCAGGGACCCGTATCTGCTCGCGCTACGCTCAGTCACACTGCCCACTCACCCCCCGACTGCCGAATACGACCGGGGAGAGGTTCTCTGCGCCGGCTTCACAATTTGGGAGGACTCCAGCGCTGTCACCAAGGTTCCACATTTGTCAGCCTTTTGCTCACCCACATTTCTGCACAGCTTTGTTAACAACTCGTTTTGCAACTTGTTTGGGCATTTGTCAATGCGCAATGGTGTCCTTCAACTCGCTTGTGCGTTTTTGGGTTTTTTAAAACGCCAGCTGAATCAACTGGGCCTTTTATAACTAGCTTTAAAAAACTAATAAAGTTAAGCTACTTTTCAATCACAAAAGAGTCTTCAAGTGCTTCACAAGCCCACGGTTCATAAAAATAATGAAAAAAACAATGAAAAAAATATTTGTGGGGTAGGAGAGGAGAAGCGGCAGTAAAACAGGCCGAAATCCAGCTCTCACTGGGTAAGGCACTCATTAATGCTCCTTGGCTAGTAGAAAATAGAGATCTCTGTTTTCAAAAATGGTACGTAAAGCTAAAACGTCGTCAGAAAAATCAGTAAGTACCTTATACAGATACAAAATCGACTTAAGTCCAGAAAGAAAATGTTTGTACTTGGTTACTTCTTACCACGATCAAAATGTGTTTGCTTTCAGGTCACCTACTACAATCAGGCCACGCCAGGTGTTCTTCCTTACATCTCGACGGACATTGTTGGACTCTCCTCCTCTTTTTACAGTGCTTTTTCCGCCTGTAGTGACTTCCTTGAGGCCAATAAGGACAGCTTGGCCACTTCAACGCCGCTGGCCAAAAATGCAGCGAATACGCCTTCTCTCCAAAAGGAGCCGTAGTACCGAATTGTCTCTTTTTCTTTTAGATTGTGTTTCGGAAATACACGTGTGTGACAGTGGCACTTTGTTTTTACGGTTTTTACTTTTTGGGCATTTGTTGTAAAGGGCCAAGGAAGTGCAGCGTGTGCGTCGTCAAACCTGGTACTCGTTTCAAAGGCATAGGATATTACGCAAGATTGCGCAAGGATCGTTAGCCTCTTATGGTTTTGTCAAAACTGACTGGAATTCTGGAAAAATGAAATTGTGCAATAATTAATATAATATTTTCCTATGACATTTTATTTTTCTGGCAAGTGCTGTAATTACTGCTTGTGATTGTTATTGTTATTTTTATGTTTGCATTGGTAGTTTATGCATGACTTGACGTAACATAAGTAGCTCTCTTGAGATGCTGCGTTAATACAACTGCAACAATAAACATTAGACAAGTTGGACTGTTGTCGTATTTGCCCAATTTTTGTTGTGTGCTCCGAAACAATAAGTGTGAGTGAAAAACATTCACATATAAACATGATTTATAAAGTGAAATATGATTGATTATGAAATGATGGTTTAAATAAAACGAACTGTTTAAAAGGATGAAATAATTCTCTTTAGATTTATTTTTTTATTATGATTTTTTTATTGTAAAAAAATTACATTTCAAATGACCAATTATTTAATTAACGCAAATCCTATTCTGGCTCTTGCGGTCTCCCGAGAGGCGCAATCAGGTGCTTAGTTGGCTTTGTCTTGGGTGGGCTTCACACAGCAGAAGCATGAAGCCACATGCCTCTCACCTTTTACAAATCTTTGCAATGGGATCATACCAAGTCTGAAACAGAGGCGATACACAAAAGGCGCTCTGGAAAGTAGATTTACCCTTGTCACTTGTGTGGCGTGCCGGGTTCCCTCTGATCTATTTTAGGAATTTGGGTGCCTTTGCTCGGCATCCTGCATCTGTCTGTCGCAACTGGCCGGGTCACTTCACATCACAGTACAGTATGCACTGGTACCTTGACGTTAATTGTTTTTTATTTTATTCATTTACAGGGTAAGACAAAAATGTTGATAGCAATAATATGTGCCCACCGTACAACATTCTGATTCATATTGTGTTTGAGGAATTAGAATAAAGTGGATTATTCCAGTTGTTGAGCTGCTATTTTAGCCTTATACCTTTTTTGGGGTTGGGGTATTTATATTAATTTAAAAATTGACATAGTTAAATAGTCAAAAAATTCACAGTAATTAAATAATTTTACGCAAGCCATTTCCGCTAATTATTTTATTCAACGTTTGGGTTTAAGAAGCTCGCGGCGTAGTGCGGTCACGTGACAAAGTACGCGGAAGTAAAACCGGAATTAGTCACCGTACAGAAGTCCGGGCTTGATTTCAAGCTACTTTTTACACATACGAGATGGACAACATTAATCGAAACTGTTCCCAAAAGTTGCAAATGGCAACTAAAGAAAAACTGAGAAAATTCAACGGTTTGCGCGGTAAGTTTTCCACGAGCTCCCTTCCACGAATGTACAAGTGTGTTTTAGATACAGTGCTGTTAAACTTGTTTCCATCGCGGCGGTATATCGTTGAAAGTTTGTCAATCTACGGGCTCGTGTTTTTTGTTGCTGTTTACTTTTTTTTTCAATACCACACAAAAAGAAGAAAAAAAAAGACCGATATTGTAAATTCTCACAGGTGCGCAAGTGCATATCTTGGCTCTACCAACCCAACCCATTATCAATAAATAAATCTTCCGAGTGAGTTTGACACGTGATTTAGAACAATAACATTGTTCCTTGTGATCCACCTGAAGGTCGAGAGGTTGCATGCGATGAATTTTGGGACGTGGTGGTCGTGACCGCTGCGGATGAGAGGCAGAAAGACGCCTACGAGCTTCAGATTAAGGAAAAAGTGGACCGGAAAGAGCTACCGCTTGGTGTTCACTACAAGGTCTTCTCGGATCCACCTGGATGTAAAATAGGTGTGTATTCAATTGATGAGTGTTTTTAGTTGATGCTCACGCCAGTCTTCAGTAGGTTTAAGAATAAACGTTAAAACTTGTTTGGCTGGCAATCCAGTTGGCCTACAAGTAGATTGTTTTGATTCGTTTTTGTACTAAATTGAATGTACGCTTACTTTTAGGCAACGGCGGCTCCACTCTTTATGCTCTGCAACACCTCAGTGACATCTATGGCAAGAATCTTTGCAAGATGAGAGTCATCCTGATCCATGCAGGTTGGAGATAAATCCAGTGGTGTAACTATACGGTGTTGAAACTGACAATCGTGATCGTCTAAACCAGGCGTGGGCAAATTACGGCCCGGGGGCCACATGCGGCCCGTTAAATGTTTTAATCTGGCCCGCCAAACTTGAAAAAAATGAAATGAATAAACGTTGTTAATGTTTTATTTTCTAAATACTGTGGTGTGTCAAAGACAGATATCATGTTGGAATGCTTTTGTTCATTTCCATTTAAAATTAAATGTATTTTATTTTCTCTGATGAGGTCAAGTTACCAAAACACTCCATCCATCTGTTCCTGGTCCGGCCCCTCTGTCAAATTTTAGAACCCATTGTGGCCCACCAATCCAAAAGTTTGCCCACCCCTGTTCTAAATGATCAAAGATGTAACCTCCCATCCATCCAAAATCGAGATTGGCGCTAAATTTCTTTGGCAAGCCTCATCCAATTATTTTTCTCTTGACAGTCGTTCGACCGGATTTGAACTAAACTGCAGCTACCTCAAAGGCTAGTTCGACTACTGTATGTGAGGAGAGAGGACCAGAGGAGAGGAGACATGACTAGCCATAGAAAATATGCCTAAAATTTCAGACCCCCCAAGCTTATTAGGGTCACTGATATTGAAGCATTTCGGCTGCCTGGTTGAGAATTGAGACGGAGATCTCTTGTGAAAAAAACCCCAAAACATCCCCATATCATGGGCACTGAACCATGATTCCGAAATCGAGATACAAACTCGAGTCTTAACGTATCGTTGCAGTCTCTGAAGGTCCACGTTCCAAAATGCACGGCCCGCCACTGGATTAGTCATGACTAATGACTCTTACCCGCAAGATAGTGAACTGTTTTTGATCCTTAAATGTTCACCCAGGTGGCTCGAGTCAGCGCCTGCCCAGTGCTAGCGCGCTCGGGAAGATTTTCACCGCCGTGCCGCTGGGCGCGCCCCTCTACCAGATGCTGGAGCTCAAGCTGGCCATGTATGTGGATTTCCCCTCTCGCATGAAGCCCGGCGTGCTGGTGACCTGCGCGGACGACATTGAGCTCTACAGTATCGCCGCGGATGAGCGCGTCGCGTTCGACAAGCCGGGCTTTACCGCTTTAGCCCACCCCTCGCCGCTGTCCATCGGCACCACCCACGGGGTGTTTGTTTTGAAGCCGCGTGAGGACACCGAATGGTCGGAAATGGAGAACAGAAGCTGCTTGCGCTTTCTTCACAAACCAAGCGTCGATACCATGCGAGACATGGGTGCCATTTGTCAAAGAAGAAGCGATTCTGACGCCGAGTTTGTGTACACGGACAGTACCTACTATGTGGACTTTGATACGTCGCAGCATCTCCTCGGTGTGCTCAAAGGGGTCGGACTGTTGGAGTGCGAGATCGACGCGTACGGTGATTTCCTTCAAGCGTTAGGCCCGCGGGCCTCCATAGAATATACCCACAACACGGCAAACGTCACCAAAGAGGACGACGGTCTGGTGGAAATTCGCCAGAAGATTTTCCGTCTCCTGCAGGGTACGCCCCTAAACGTGATCCTACTGAATAACTCCAAGTTTTATCACATCGGGACCACGGCGGAATATCTTTTCCACCTGACCAGGGATGAGGCCCTGTCGAGCGAGTTGGGTCTCCTGTTTTCTGCCTTCAGTGTGCACCCGAACGAAAAGGCAGATGCGGCATCCTGCGTGATGCACAGCATCCTAAGACCGAGTTGCTCCGTGGGGGCCGGATCCGTGGTGGAGTACTCCAGACTGGGCGAGGGAGTTTCCGTAGGTCGGAATGCAGTGGTCAGCAACTGCTGGGTCAGTTCTGGTGCATCGGTGCCCGATGGGGTCTTTATGCATTCGCTGTGCGTGACCCAGCGGGACAAAACTGGCTTCGTCACCGTCGCCTTCGGAATTAACGACGACTTGAAACGCTGCGTAAAAGCTTCGGAGTCGATGGAAGCTTTGACTCTTTTTGGTGTGACTCTTGAAGCCTGCGTGTCCTTCTGGGGACTGGACTCCCGTGACTTAAGATTCTCCGGTGACGTGTCCAGCTGTAGTTTGTGGAGCGTTTGTTTATTTCCTGTTTGCGAGGACCAAGAACGCTCATTCTCTGTATCGCTCAACATGTTGCACGCAGTCCTGGGGCGACGTGCCTTCACCTTACCCAAAGATATAAAACTGATATCCATGCACGGAGCGTTGCAGTGTAAAAACCTGCAGGAGATGCTGAACTTCAGGAAGGGACTCTATCATGACATCACACAGAGCTCATGAAACATATTTTTAATACTTATCCTATTGTCATGGCTTTCTCTCCCTCTTAATCACTCTGACTGGACAAGAATCTCCACCTGATCTTTATCCTCAACTCAAAAGCAGTTCTGATTCCAACTCCAAAGCGGTGCACTTCTGCCATCTACACGGTTCTGTTTGTGATTCCAGTGGTTTCCAAGCCTGAATTTGAACAGAAAAGACCCTCCTGAAGCATACATCCAGGGAAAATATTTATGTATTTATATCACATGTGTTGTGATAGCAGAATTATGTGTGTCATTGATGAAAAAAAAAAAGTATATATACAAGGATCTAAATATGATGAGGATGACGAGGTCACGAAAGAAAAACATTACGATTAAAGTGACTGTTTAGCTTGATATTTTTGTTCACACAAAAAGCAAAATTTTTCTCGGGATTTTGGGCAAAGCAGCTGAATTTCTTTGAACTTACTTATGTTCTACTGCTGATTACCAGAGATTGGAAAATTGACTCAAACTTTTTTCCCTGGTGAAAGAAGTTTGTCATTTTGTGGATTTGATGTAAAAAAAAAATAATCACAAAATAATCTATCCCCAGCAGTCCAGGCTCAGTAATTGTAATGAGTACATTGAATGAGTTTCTTCAGTGAAATTTTATATGCGACGGTAACTTTGACAAAATATCTACGACTTGCAAGCACATACCTGAGTATAAAAGTTTCCAACGTGAATTTGAAATCTTTTCTTTGCTACCTTGACATAGTCAATGTTCAGTGCCATTTTTCCAGAATTTCCTTCAATGATATCTAAAATCTAAGGTTAAACCCTCCCCCAAAATGTATCCGCCCCCACCTCAGTGAACTTCACATATGTCCCCACAACACAAGGATTACCTGTGTCTCACACACACACACACACACACACTCACGTGTCACGGCGACGAAGGGAGATCAGTTGTCAGAGTTTGTTTGGCCGTTATTATTTTTAGCCCACGGCCATGATCTCCTCTTTATCTGGACGTGTGCAATTGTGGCAGCGGCAGCGATTGTATGACTGACGGCCTGTTCGCTCACAGCATACGGGACCTTCCTTCTCGATGGGGAACTACAAATCCAGACCATCGCAGACGTGTACAGGTAAGATGAGACATTTAGTTTTTTGGGGAATGTGATGAATTCGAAATCAGCAGCTCGTTTGTTTGTTCTTGCTGAATGTGACAATTAGGGTCAAAGTGACAATCGCGATTATTTTGAATCATAATTATTCATCTTGGAAACATGTATTTTTACTGCACTGATTTTTGATTATTTTTATTTATTAATTTTTTTTTACCATCGGCTAACTGAATGACTGTTACCTTGTTTTCTTGTCACTTGCCCGAAATCTGAACAAGATCCAAACAGCGCATGCTGATCCCTTTCGTGGCCCGAGCGCCACACCATGATGACCATCTCCATTTTTTTATTTTTATTTTTATTTATTTATTTATTTATTTTTTTGCTTTACTTTCTTCTCTTGCCATGACTCGGCAAGATCCATTTGCCTCTTTTGTGGTTGGCTGACTACTTGTTGAGAAAGTGTTTAATTAGATATGCAGCATTTAAAATGGAAATGTTGCTGACAGTCTGGTTCGTTCAATTGTGGCAGCCAAAATCGAAGAAATTCGATTAATTGTGCAGCCCCGATTCTAAACACGTGCGGCTTACTTTAATTGGACACTTTGAACTGTCCTTAAATGTGAACGTGAATGATTGTCTCTCTTTACTCAGCTACGTTTTATTTATAGAGCACAGTGGCAGCTGAAACAAAGTGTTGTCCATAAATACAAATTGAACGCAAGACAATTGCACATAACATTAAAAAAAAAAAAAAAGTGTTGAAAGCCAAGAAATTAAAAATGGCTCTTAAATGGGACTTCAAAAATGTCAGCAAAAGCCTACTAGAACAGCTGAAGTTTAAATGATGTCATTTTGAAGACGACTGTATGCAACCACATAATCTTATGTTGGATATTTTTACTACATGCGCACTGAAATAACGGATCACCAAATTATTTGTGTGTCGCTTAAGATGAGTGGAAGAAAAAAGTGAGCGAGTCGTACTCTGTGATTCTGGAAAAATTGCAAGATGACCTCCAGCTCAAAGACAGCGAGCTCGTCGACCTCAAACTTGCATTCAGGTGAACTTTTTCTCTTTTGCCGCACAGCCAAGGGATGTTGATTTAAAAAAAAAAAATAAATAAATAAATAAATTCTCCCCTCTGTGACTCAGCTCTGACGAAGCGTTTCAGAAGGTGAACTTGAACTACCGGACAGAGAAAGGCCTGTCCCTGCTGCATCTCTGCTGCGTGTGCAAAGGTATGCACGGCCACCACACGCTATTAATAACTCGTCAACAAAACGCTATGTTGGAGTGGAAGGACAGATTACTAGCGACTTATCTGAGGACGACCTTTTGGTGTTGAAGTCAGCCTTGTTAAAAGCATATTCATATATTCACTTTTTGCTCTTTTTCTGTGAAAGCTATCCTCGGTTCTGTTTTTTTTTTTTTTACTCTTTTTGTAATGTCACACAATGCTACAAAATGGCCTATTCTCTGACAAATAGGAAAGTAGTCATTTGTGTCAAGGCTGTCTCAATAGTTTGAAGATTTAGCCCGGGTGTTAGCTGAAGTTAGTCTTGGCCGCATCTGTGTATTTTTTTTTTTTTTTTTTTTTTTTGCTGTGCGGCTATGAAAAAGCCCAAGCTGACAAACGTCTTAGTTCTCGTTATTGCTAGACAACTGATATGGGGTAAAATGAGTTTGAATTTATATTGAAGGATTCTCGGACAATAGGTTTCGGTATTTACATTTTTTTTTTTTACATAAATGAGTCCGGAAGAATCTGTAACTGTCCAAATACTTAAAGACTTTCAGTGTTTATAAAAAGTCTACACACACACACTTATTCAAATGTCAAATTTTGGTGAAATGACACCCAATATACATCATTTTATGTGACCTTTAACCTTTGCAACCCAGTTAAAAAAAAAACTTTTCTGTCATGGAAATAAAAAAATAAATAAAAAAAACTGAGGTAAAAGTTGAAGTGGGGCCTTAGTCAAGATGGAGGGAATTATGAACGGTTCCAGTCTTACCACAAAGCCTTCAGGTTTCTACTAAAGTCAATGAAAAGCCTACTAGAACATCTGAACTTAATTTGGGATTAAGCTGAACACAGGTGTGTAGGCTTAACTCTATATTTTGTCCAGGTAACAAGGGACACATCAGCTCTTTAATGGTCAAGGGTCTCCGTCCGTCCAGACTGACCAAGAATGGCTTCACTGCGCTCCACTTGGCTGCGTATAAGGTGATCCCATCCGGCAAATGCACGTCCTTTTTCCTTGATGATGAACGACCGTGAACGTGTTGCTTCTTTGGCCCGCATTGCTGTTAGGACAACGGCGAGCTGGTCACGGCGCTCCTCCACGGGGGGTCGGACGTGCAGCAGCTGGGCTACGGAGCCCTCACCGCCCTGCATGTTGCCACGTTGGCCGGGCACATGGAGGTGAGAGAGATACAGCCTATTAATTAATTAATTAATTAAATAAATTCCAATTTTTTTTTTGGGCTGGGTTAAGCTGACGGGGTGGGTGATTTTTGCGCAGGCGACTGATATTCTCCTCCAGCACGGCGCTTCCGTTAATGTCCAGGATGCTGTGTTTTTCACCCCGCTGCATATCGCCGCTTATAATGGCAACGAGCAGGTAAATCCAATCCTCTTTCACCATCGTCCATTTAGGGCTGAATGATTTTGAAAAATAATAAGTCAGTGACTTAATATATTTCTCAATTGTATCTTTTTTTAAAAATTTTTTTATTTTTAAATCAGCTCACCAAACTATTGCTGAAGTTTGGTGCTGATGTGAACGCCAGTGGCGAGGTGGGAGATCGGCCGCTGCATTTGGCCGCAGCCAAGGGATTCCTTGACATCATTGCGCTTCTGGTCGGCGAAGGGGGAAAAGCGAACGGTAAGACTTTCCAAAAGTGTTTTAGTTTTGGGGTTGTGAAAAGTCTTGGGTTTAAATGCCATAGGAATTTGATTTATTTCAAATTAAATCGAAGTATTCTTACATTTAATATAAAGTAACTTAACCAAATTCAACATATTTTCATCAACGCAATCTTGACAACAAGGCTGCAAACACAAAGGAGAGTTAAAATAAATTGACTTCAATTAAATTGACTCTTTTTAGACTTTTTGACAAATATCACTGTTCCGCAAAATGTATATATATATATATATATATATGTATATATATATATATATATGTATATATATATATATTTTTTTTTTTTTATGTGACAAGAATCACAGTATTTATTTTTTTAGTTTAGTCACATATCACACTTTCTTGTTTAAATAGATTATTTTTAAATGTTGCAAGATATTACATTCTTTTTAAAGTTTGCAAAATTACACATTTTTAAAATCACAACAAACAGCCAGATATGATTTTTAATTTTTTTTTAATGTTGAATGTTAAATGATCAAATAATTTTTATTTTTTGGATTATTTTATATTTTTACAACTTTTACAATGTATATCACAATTTAAAAAAAAAATTACAAGCAATCAACATTTGTTTTTTTTTCTTAATTTAAAAGAAAAAAATTGTTGAAAAAAAAATAGTTACAAATTATGACATGATTTAAAAAAATTTTAAAGGGGGGAAAAAAGCTACCACAATTTATTTTTCTAGTTGAGTCACAAAATATCACACACAGTTGTATAAAAGGAAAATCATTTTTAAATGTTACAAAATACAACACAAAATTGAATTAAACATTTTTAATGTGAAAAATGTGGAAGTTTATAAGCATATCACACAATAGAACAAAATTTTTCCTGTATATACTTTATGGGCGTGTGTTTGTGTGCGTGTGTCTCCAGTGAACGCGCAAGACAATGAGGACCACGTGCCGCTCCACTTCTGCGCCCGCTTCGGCCACCACGAGGTCGTGCGCTTCCTCCTTCAGGGCAACTTCGACGCTCAGGCGCACGCCACCAACATATACGGGGACACGCCGTTACACTTGTAAAGGGTTCGCTGCCGTGTCGCTATCCTGTCCACGTTGCTCCGAAGCGGACCGTTTGATGTGTCGTCTTCGCACGCAGGGCCTGCTACAACGGCAAATATGACGTTGTGAAGGAGATCATCCAGCTCTCTGGTGCCGAGAGTCTCACCAAGGAGAACATTTTTAGCGAGACATCACTGCACAGGTATCGGTTTTTACCGTATTTCTTCAAATAGTTGCCGCCGCAGGTTGTAAATCCTGATGAGTTCCCGTTTTGCATCTCAGTGCTTGCACCTATGGTAAAGATCTGGAGATGGTCAAGTTTTTGTTGAGCCAGAATGCCATGAGCATCAACCACCAGGGCAGAGATGGACACACAGGTGACTTTTTTTTTTTTTTTTTTGAATCCTTCTAAACCCTGTCTATTACTGAATCTTAAAATGTTTTTTTTACTTTTGAATGTTACAAAATATTACGCAAAAAAAGACATTTTTTCAAGTGACAAAATACTTATTTGTATATCCAATTTTTATTTTAAAGTGACAAAAGGCTGCTCATATTTTTAATAAACTGAAGTAAAATAATTATTTAATTTCAGAAGGTTAAATTGACAAAATATGACACTATTTTGTAATAAAAAGTAAAATTTTAACATCAGGATCTAACATTTTTTTTATTTATGTTGAATGCTACAAGGTATCAATCACGCTTTTTTTTATTTTTTCGTATGTTGAATTTTACAAAAGTATCACCAAATAAGATATTTTTTATGATACAATAATTCACATTTAAAAAAAAAAAATCATATATATATATATATATATTTTTTTTTACACAAGGTTTTAGCTCAAATTTCTATTTTTACTTGAACACTTACAAAGCAGCAGAACATTTAAACGGAGCACACAACAAAACTCGCAGGCATACATTATGTTTTCTTTGTGAGACCAACAAATATTACTGAAGCTTAGTTGCAGACCTTCTCTGCCTCCTCTTCTTGCTTGTCATTCTCTCTGGCTTCGTGGCTGGGTTGTTCCCCACGATGTCCTCCAGCCCTGCACAGCGCCTGCTTCCACGGACACATCCGCCTGGTGCAGTTCCTGCTGGACAACGGAGCCGACATGAACCTGGTGGCCTGCGATCCGAGCCGGTCCAGCGGGGAGAAGGATGAGCAGACCTGCCTTATGTGGGCCTATGAGAAAGGTGACAGTCGACCAGCTCTGTATGCTGCCAGTGAACTCGCCTCACCATTATTTTAATAATCTATAAATCGGTCGATTGTTTTTTTTTTTTTCCAATTAATCGGTAATTCATAATTCTATCCCTTTATTCGAAAAAAATTATTTCAAAATGACGGTGTATGTATTGCACAAACATAAATTACGACAATGTTACTGATTTGCTGAGTAACTTAAGAAAATATGAAAAAATCATTGATCATTATTTGCAAAGTACAAGGATTTTTAAAAAAATTTTGATTCAACATTATTTTAATAATCTATAAATCGGTCGATTGTTTTTTTTTTCCAATTAATCGATAATTCATAATTCTATCCCTTTATTCGAAAAAAGATATTTCAAAATGACGGTGTATGTATTGCACAAACATAAATTACGACAATGTTACTGATTTGCTGAGTAACTTAAGAAAATATGCAAAAATCATTGATCATTATTTGCAAAGTACAAGGATTTTTTTTAAAATTTTGATTCAACACAAAGAATCAGTCTATTTTGACGGCGGACCACAGAAATCATATATTTACTGTTGATTAGTGGAAATTGAAATAGACTAATGCAACAATATTCTTTATCCTCTGCAAAGAACGACTAATATTGCCACAGCGTATCGTGCCATTGTGACCAGCTTCTCCCGTATTTTTTTATTACCCCAATCAATGCCGCTTTTTTTTTTTTTCCACCTCGATTTCCACCGCAGGTCACGATGCCATCGTCACTTTGCTGAAGCACTACAAGCGCCCAGATGACTCTCCATGTAATGAGTATTCGCAGCCGGGAGGGGGTGAGTCCAAAATCAACAGAGCCGCACAAGCAGTCACGTGAAAACGCGTCTACATTTGTTGATTGTCTTCCAGATGGCTCGTACGTTTCTGTGCCGTCCCCTCTGGGGAAGATCAAGAGCATGACGAAAGGTAACGAGGTGGAGCGGATTTTGCCGCATTTTCACCTGACTGTCATCTGACGTGATGCACACATGAACACACATGCTCTGTTGCTCGGTGAAGCTGGTGATAAACACAACAACGCTGAGGATGGATTTGACTTTGGCTTTTGAAATTTAGTTGGTTTTAATTAGGTTTTAGAGCAGGTTGGTTTGTTTTGATTTTTTTCGGAAATGCTTTGGTTTCGTTTGGTTTAGTTTCGGTTTTAGTTTCGGTTTTAGTTTTTTTTTTCTTTTTAAATCAATGGTTGAGTTCATAAAAAAACTTACTAAGTGTTGTGTAATAAAGTAAAAAAATGTTTCCTAAACTTAATCCATCATACAATATAAAAAAGTTTGTCGTTTTTTTTTTTTTTTTACACATTTTTTTGGACTACCGGTCTTCTTTCAATTTAATTAGAGTTCATATGCTTTCTCAAGTTATTGTCAAAAATAAAAATAAAAGAAAAAACAAGAACCAATTCAATAAAACTGATGTTATTTTTGGACTCAACAGGGCAAAATTTCTCATAAATCACGATACTTTTTTTTTTTCCCAACAATATTATGTGTTTATTGAACTGTAGCGGTAAATGTTCCTTGTTTTTCCATTTCAGAGAAAGCCGAAGTTCTTCTACTCAGGGCCAGCCTCCCCTCTCATTTCCATCTTCAGCTCTCCGAGTTGGAATTTAATGAGATCATTGGATCTGGTAACATAATTTTTTTTCCTTTTCATTCAATCTTACAATATTACAGTAGAACTCAATTTCCCCCACAGGCTCCTTCGGCAGGGTATACAAAGGGAAGTGCCGGAACAAAATAGTCGCAATTAAACGGTGAACCTCTACTTTGTACAAAAAATACGTTTCTCCTGCACCTCCCTCTTATCTGACGCTTCGTCTGTCATCTGCAGCTACCGAGCCAACACGTACTGCTCCAAGTCGGACGTGGACATGTTCTGCCGAGAGGTGTCCATCCTGTGTCGCCTCAACCACCCGTGCATCATCCAGTTTGTGGGCGCCTGTCTGGACGACCCCAGCCAGTTCGCCATCGTCACCCAGTACATCTCGGGGGGATCGCTCTTTGCGCTGTTGCACGAGCAGAAAAGGTGAGCGAGTCAACGCTTACGTCCTTCAGCCGGACCACCCACCCCGTTCATATCTTAAATCATCATTACCAATGCAATAAAACCAGGGGTGGGCAAACCTTTTTGATTGGTGGGCCACAATGGGTTCTGAAATTTCACAGAGGGGCCGGCCGGACCAGGCGCAGATGGATGGAGTGTTTTGGTAACCTCACCTCATTGGAGAAAAAAAAATACATTTAATTTTAAATGAAAATAAAGAAAAGCATTCCAACAAAATATCTGTGTTTGACGCACCAGAGTAGTTAGAAAATAAAAACATTAACAAGGTTTATTCATTTAAAATTTTTCAAGTTAGGCGGGCTGGATTAAAAGAAGACTTTTTGGTTGTTTGAAATCCCTACAAGTGTAATTCTCTTTGTTGGATGTTTAACTCGTTTAATACCATTGACGGATAAATACGTCAAAGATGTCTTTTTTTATTTATTTTTTTCCCCCCCAGCTGGTATTGAATGAGTTAATTCATTCCACTGGGAAGAGAGAGTTACACAATAAGAGCATGTTTTCACAACAGAGCAGTCAGCCGGTCTCATTATCCTCCCTGGAAGCAAACCCCTCACCAATTCCTCCACTTTAGTCGCAATGGTCATCGATCGAGATCAAGTGTTGTGCTAACTGCGTGCCCAGGTGCACTCCGGCTTATCGAGCGACGGATGTTCAAAGCTGTGTGTGATTGGGAAGGGGCAAGGCATTGATCCGGCTTTAAGTCACTGCCGCTTTAATGATGTGTCAATGGACAGGCTTATTGATCTGCAGTCCAAGCTCATCATCGCCATGGATGTGGCCAAGGGGATGGAGTACCTGCACAACCTTACCCAGCCCATCATCCACCGAGATCTCAACAGGCATGGGTCTCACGCACTCGCATGCACACAGCCGAGTTGTAATGAAAAAGAGATGTTGTTGGTTTTAATGACACGTGTGCCCTTTTGCAGTCACAATATTCTTCTTTATGAAGATGGACATGCGGTGGTGGCTGATTTTGGAGGTAAGACTTCTTTTGTCAGACTGAGGAATCATCATAGAGAAAAATACGTGCAAGAGAACGAAAACGAAAGAAATTTGGGGATTTTTTTTTTTTTTCGCCTTACAAACACCAGAAATTCTTCAAAGAAGCTGATAAATGTTCAATATACCTAAATGAGCGAATATGTGTATTTGCGTGTGCCAAACTGCAAATATGCAGCGGTCGACTGTTATTCATAAGTTGTGATACCACAAATCACCACTAGATGGCAAACATGTCTAAGTTGCATTTTTACTGGGTCTTATACTGCCTTATAGTACTTGTACAAGTTGAGTAGGCCCGATAATTTGTGAATTTGGAATGTTATGCAGGACAAAAATACAACCTCGATAATTATTTTATATTATTTTGATTGAGTTTATTTTTATGAAAAAAAAGTGCTGTTCAGTTTGTGCCATCCTTGCATAAAATGGTCATTTTTATGCAAAAGAACCCTTAGCGCGGGAAATTATTATTATTATTATTATTTTTTAGGTTTGCTTATAAGCCATTCTTGTTGAGTTTAGATAGTGTATCATTTACACATGCATTTCTAAAGTATTTTGCACATATTCACATATTTTGTCCATATTTCAAATTGCATTTTTGCAACATGTCTGGTTATGAAGTGCGTGGTCCTACGTGCCCCCCCCCCATTAGCACTCATGAAAAATTGTTCCCCCCTCCAGCATTTAAGTCGTTAATGTTAATTGCGTTATTTATGATGGTCCTTGCAGAGGTGCTACCTCAAAGTAAATTCAGTGCTTAACACTGAACACATTTCTGTCTGCAGAGTCCCGATTCCTCCAATCAGTGGATGAGGACAACATGACCAAACAGCCGGGTGTAAGTCACACAGGGAGCAAATGCACAGTCCGCCACCGGAGTTTCCTTTGGCTAACCATGTAGCTCGTGCATGCCTGCGCCTGCAATCAATTACCGAGCAGCACACCAAACTGCCGTCATGCAGATTCGGGCTCGGCGTGATGATTCATCACGACCCGGGATGCTTAGCCTGCAGTTTGGTGTTAAGTGTGTTGCGTCTCTGGAGAGCCGCCTGTTGGAAGAAACGACTTACCCTGGCACAAATACGTTGTTTGGCGTCGCAACTGCGCGCATGTGCGTTTTCAAATGGCCGTTTTTTTTTTTTCTTTTTGATTTTTACTGAGATGTCTGTCTTTGTGCGTGTGTGTGTGTGTGTGTGTGTGTGTTTAGAACCTGCGATGGATGGCTCCTGAGGTCTTCACTCAGTGTACACGCTACTCAGTCAAAGCAGACATGTTCAGCTATGCCCTCTGTCTGTGGGAGCTGCTGACTGGAGAGATTCCCTTTGCACACTTGAAGCCTGGTAATTTTTCTTTATTTCTTTGCTTTAATGTGCATTGGCTTCAATTGGGTTTCCTTTTTTGATTAAAAAAAAAAAACTGTCGGCCTGGTGTGATGCAGAATATTCCAGCCATGTCGCAATGGTGTTTGACAGTTCTTCGTGTGTCTTGTCCTCAGCTGCCGCGGCAGCTGACATGGCATACCACCACATCCGGCCTCCGGTTGGCTACTCAATCCCAAAACCCATCTCTGCACTTCTGATGAGGGGATGGAACGCATGTCCAGAGGTAAAGCAGAAAAAAAAAGCCCTTCGTGAAAAGTGGAGGTCAAGCAGAACAGCGACTTTGATGCTGATGTTTTTTTTTTTTTTTTGCTTTTGTTACACCTCAAATTATAAAACAACGCAAGCATGAAAAAGGGGTTTTGAATGCAGAATAATTATTAATTTAATATAAAATTAATGTGTAACAATGATAATAATTTATATAAGTAAATCTGTGCCATCAGTTTGAATTTGAACACTGATTTTTTTTTTTTTTTACCATCAAAACTGAAAACTGAATTTTTTTCATCATTGAAATTCAACATGTAAAAAATTGGCTACAGAAATTCAGATGCAAAAAAGTTCAGCTGCCAAAAATTTGCTTGCAAAAAATTCAAAATCTCAAGTCATCTGACGTCCAACCAATCATGCAATTGCATGTGATTTTTTTTTTTTTTTTTTGCAGGCCAATTCTTTTTACATTTTGAATTTCAATGCTGAAAAAAAATCTGTTTTAACATTTTTATGGTAAAACTATTCAGTGTGATAAATTCAAACTCCGATGGCACAAATTTAATTTAATACAATATACTCATAATTTCACATTAAAATATTATTTGTGTTCAGTAGCCAATACATTTTAGTGTATAAACCATTACATAACCCCTCACTTTGTAATTACTAAATGAAAAACCATTGCACACTGAAATGACAACACAAAAGTGTTTTATCTATCTTTTTATTATTTTTATTTTTTCGTAGCTGTAACAAGATCTTGCCAACCAACTGCTCCGATGCTTTTTGCTCCTTAATCCCATTGAGGCAAAGCGTGCCGAGTCAGCTGCAACTACATTCAGCGCTAATGAATGGCACATTCATATCCCCCACAGATCATACATTATTGCATGGCTGTGCAAAAAATGAGGAACGCGCATGACCAGTATGCCATGTCCCCAGCTTCCTCATTAGACTGCTGCGACTTAGTGAGGAGTGACCGTGATTGGCGGTCCACAATGGGTTCTAAAATTTGAGCCCATTGATGGGGTGTTGGGAACCTCACCTCATCGGAGAAAAAAAATCCATTTAATTTTAAATGAAAGTGAATAAAAGCATTACAACAATATATATGTCTTTGACACTCCAAAGTATTTAGAAAATAAAACCGTAAGAAGGTTTTTTCATTTGATTTTTTTCGAGTTCGGTGGGCCGGATTAAAACATTTAATGAGCCGCATGTGGCCCCGGGGCCGTAGTTTGCGCACACCTGATGAAGAGGAAAGGAAATCTGTTAGGCCTACTAAAATAAAATAAATAAATAAATTTTAGACACATACAGCCAAATATGACATTCTGAAATGAAGAGACTGGGAATTAATTCCTGAAAAAAATCGGGATTGAATACTTTTACAATCAATTATTCTATCGATGATTCGGATGAGTGTCTTACAAAAGGATTATTTCCCCAATTACTGTTTACTAAGCAATTATTATTGTTTCCTTAGAATTGTTTAGTGATTTAAAACAAAACAAACACACAAAAAAAAACGGTGAAGCAATATTCCACAAGAGGGATTGATGTTGTACTCGCCAACCTTTTTGAAACTGATTCAAGGACGACAGAAATCTGAAAATTCGGGTTGAACTCAGAGGATTTGGACATTTCAGTTAAACAATAGTTCTAGACGATTACTCGATTATTGACATAGTTGTTGATTAATTTGATAATCGACTAGTCAACGATCTAGTCACTTTCTCATTTCAGGACCGTCCGGAGTTTTCTGAAGTGGTCACCAACTTGGAGGAGTGTTTATGCAACGTTGAGGTATACCATGAACATTTTCACAAGGCGGTCGGCAAAAAAAAGCAAACTGAGACGACATTTACCCTTTGCATTCCTGTTGCATCATGAGTGTGCCAATGCTGCATCTGTGTGTTTGTCCAAAGCTGATGTCACCCGCCTCCAGTAACAGCAGCGGCTCCTTGTCGCCTTCCTCGTCCTCGGACTGCCTTCTCGCCCGAGCCGGGCCCAGTCGGGGTCACGTGGCTGCGCTACGGTCCAGGTTCGAGCTGGAGTACGCGCTCAACACTCGAGCGTACGCCTTCTGGAGCCAGAGGTAAGACGCACGAAATGACCGAAATCTGCAAACCTGTTTGAGAGCCACTGTCCTTTCCCGCCGGTAATGTTTTGTTTCATGCCCGTCAACTCAAACTGTAGCTTTGTTGCTCTTATTTGTACACGATTTAGGCAAACTGTTGGCTCTTGTTTGACAATTGCTATGTCAGGAACAGAATTACAACAACAGTGGCGCGTGGAGTTGCTTGGTTACCAAACAGACAACAAAGGGCAGCAAGTTCACTAAACCAACCAGAACCGGCCTACATCTCCATGGGGCCTGCTGTGAAATTTTAGTCTAGGGGGGGGTGTTGTATTTACGTCAATAATGATTATTGATCATTTCTTGATAATTTCCTCCTTGTAGTATTATAAATAGATTAAAAAAAAATTTCGTCTATGTCAGTGATTTGCAGTTGGTGGGTCGGGACCCAAAAGTGGGTTGCGGAATCGTTTTGGGTGGGTCGCAGATATGAAGTAAATAATAAAAAAAACGAAAAAAGTGTGATCAGGTATGTATTTTTATTGGGCTGTGAAGCCGATAAAGCAAACGACTAAGCAATCCACCATGAAAACCAATTTGCTTAGTTTTTTTTTTTTTTTTTAACCTTCAGTGAACGGAGGCGCGCATCTGGAGGCCTCTCGTTGGAGGAAATAAGAAGGAGCATGCAGTTTTCCCCCATCGATCGCAATGGTTTGTCCACTCCTGTAGTATTGTAATGATTCAATATTAATTTGTTAATATTATTATTATATATTATTATGATTAATCAAATAGGAATTGATTTTGTATTATTAAATCATTCTAAATCAAATCTTTTGAGTTATTTAAAGAATCGTTTCAGTCCTATATTCAATACTAGAACTCGATACATATCAATATGAGAGTCAGTGAAAGATTTTGGTGTTTGGTGTCACAGATTTCATTTTATTTTCAATGTTTTTTTTTGTTTTTTTTGGCAGGTTACGTGTCCGATCCAATGAGCACCATGCGATTTTGCTCCTCGTTCAGCAGCAATGGCAGCTTTGAAGACAGTAACTAACATCGTTTTCCGTGCCGGTGATGCTGTATATACTTTTATGTGTTGTTGAAGGTTTTTTTTTTCTCCTGGTTGTTAGTTTGCATTTATGGCTTATTTTTAATCGAGACTTACATTTAAGTATTTATTATATCACTCAATGTTTTTTTTTATCTGAAAATAATCAGTAAAATCTGTGATGAGTACATTTATTTTGTGTATAAATGGAAAAAGGCAATTTGGAGTTGCGCACTTTTAGTGTAGTACCACGTTGTGCCACTGGATGTTGGGCAGCACTGAGCTCTTTTCAATGGGATGACGTGTAATTAACATCAAGAAGAAGAGAAGATCGTTTTATATTGCTTGATATAGAGTTTTACATTTTCTGGATTAGCGAGAGAGTGAGAAGAGACACTAAGGAATAAAAAGTGTATTTGAACAAGCTTAAATGTTTCTTTTAAATCTTTCAATATGTTTAAAACACGTGGGAATGAACACAAGCAACTTCATTTATCACGTTTTTTTTTTTTATTTCTTCAATGGCCAAACCGGCAAGATGAATGAAGCCAGGCAAAACCGCACAGGAGGATAGTAAGGTAAATAAATAATCTGTTTAGGAGTAAATAGAGTTTGTGTTTACACCACTTTTAATCATTTTATCATTTATGACGAAATGTTAGCTCTCGTCAAGCCATAATGGTCACGTGAACATGAGAGCACTTCATGCTTAAGTGTGGGAACATCGCAGGTCGGCAAAGTCCTGTGAGCCCGGTTGCTGTGAATTATTCAGTTTGTGAGTGTGTGAGTGAGCTGGAGTATCTTCTTTCACGTAAGAGACGATAGAACTCGATCCCTCCCATTACTGGCCCTCTTTGAGAAGAGATCTGCTTTTATAAACATCGCAGTCACAACTCATCGCGAAGCTTCTCGTTAGGGAAGTCCCTGGAACTTATTTAGAAAGTCTGGATCGTGTCCCTTTTCTTCAACTTTATGAATGAGATAATGACAAGGCGCACTTAAAATAACCAACGCCTTCAATTCATGTTACGAAAGCCCCGCCCCCTCGTAATCAAAATCAGAAAAGTAGCCTCTCGATTAAATGCCGAAACCTGCTGGGAAATGTTTGATGACAAGCATGCTGTCTAATGTCCACTCTCGGTTCTGGCCGATGCCAATAAAGAGTAAGAACTTTGTCCAAAAGGCGTTTTGTTCACTGACAACACGCTCAAACGGTCTTCACTGACAATGTCATCCATCAGCCGCATGCTCGGGTTGACGGACGCTTTGTCCTCAACGGTCACGTGGCTTCCAACGTCTGAACTTGAAATTTTCAAATGGCTAACCTCGGTTACTTCTTGACTTTCTTTGTGCATATTTCCTTCTGGAGATGTTCGCTCTTTGACTTCCTGGTGGGCAGGATAGGTCCCATTTTCAGGCGAGCCTTGGGTTGACGTGGCCTCGACGCCCAAGTGTGACCCATTTTCTGTGATTTGCGCTGCAGTCTCCGATTTGATTCCTGACATGCTCGCTGCTCTCCACCCATGTGTTGATTCGGCCTCGTCTTCAACGAGAGATCCTTCACTCTCCTCTTTCTCTATGAGCTTAGGTTCAATTTTGGTGTTTTGTCGGAGTTGTTCCACGTCATCCTCTACTTCCTCATTGGCCACCTCCCTGTCGTCATTAATTGGATTTCTCTCAAGATAAGCCTGAGCTTCATCTTTGGTGTTACTGACTTCCATGCGATTTGTTGCAACCTCCTCATGGGATGTCTCGGGAATTTTCAGAAGCTCTGAAGATTGTCTGGGATCTTCGCTGGCACCCGCGTCAGACCCCTTTAGGTCTTCCGGAGATTCAACAAACGTTTCAAAGAACTTGGACGCTAGGTGTGCAGTTAGCCAGTTGGTGACAAGCTCTGCACTGCTTGCTCTGGCCAGCGCCTCCGGACTTTCTCCATGAGGGAGCTGATTGCCAGATTGGATGTTTGATCGTGTTTGGCTTTGTCGACGCACACTTGCTCCTTCCTCAGAAGCTTTGCTGGCCTCGTCGTCTGTGCCAGATGATGGATCAGCCTTATTTTTAGGAGTTTCTGTCATTTTCTCAATCTTGAGGTCTTGTTCGTTTTTTCGTGGTTCATCAAAGTTGAACTCGACTCTAGACGCTACAGTCTCAAAGTCATTTTTCTCGGAACTACCTTCCGTCTTACGGACATCTCCCGTTATTTCCATCTTTATCTCGTCGTTTTTGTGTTCTGCAAATACTTCATCAGGCTGTTGTCCTTTTTCAGCTCGCTCCGATATATCGTCATCACTTTTCTCCTCGTTGGAGATGCGTTCTGCTTGAGTGGACGTCTCCCCATTTTCAGCGTCAACTTGACTCCGTTTACGAGTTTCGATTATCAGAACTTTGTCTGCCGTTGTCTTGCTCGTATTTTCTGCTTGAAAGATGCCAACATTCTGCATCCCAATTTTGGGATCCTCATTTTGCAAGTGCTCTTCTGGCGTTTTCTCCGGTTCCTGTGCAATCTTCGATGATTCTTGTCTTTCCTCTGTGTCCGAGGTGACAATCTCTTCCTCTTCAGGTTTAACGGCTGTATCTTTTTTAGCTTTGCTGTCATCTTTGTGTTCACTTTCCTCGGTATTATCAACGGCTGATTGGTTTATTTGGTCAACCGTCTCGGCAGTAATGATTTCTTTGTCTTCGTCTTCCCCCGTTACATCTCGACGACTTTCTTCAGCTTCTTCCTCGTCCTTGTGTCTCGCTTCGCGTTCTTCCACCTGATCAGTGGTTGCCTTTTTTGTTTCTTCACCGTCGTCGGTATACGCCGGAGTAATGTCTTGGTTTTCGTCCCTCGTGGCGTTCTCGATCACTTCATTTTCTTTTTTGTCAGTGGTTGTTTTGCTTTTTTCGTCACTTTGCTTGGCCTGCTCATCTTTGTCTCTCTCATCTTTACGTTCTTCTGCTACGTTCTCATCTTCTGTTGTTTCAGTTTCTAACTTTTTATCTGTAGCTGCTTTGTCTAGCGCTTCCTTTTCAGAAGTAACACTTTTCTCTTCGTCATCTTTATCCGTTAAATCTTTTTCTTCAGCTTCATTTGCACTATTTTCCATTGCTTTACTTTCGTCCTTATCTGTAGTTGCCTGGTTTATTTCTTCAAATTCTTCGGCCTCCATTTTCTCTTCTTCCTTATCAGGCACATCTTTACTTTCTTGACTTTCCTTCATAGTTTCAGTGGCTGCTTTTTTTACTTCTTCACTTTCCTCCCCTTGAGCAGTAACAATGACCTCGTCTTTTCCTGTCATATCCGTACTTTCTTCAGGTTGCTTTCGGTCTTTCTCGATCGCTTTTTCTCCATTGCCCCCGTTGATTTCATTAACTCCATCCGCCTTTTCTTCATGTACTTCTTCGGCCTCTGCGTTGTTCACATCATCTTCTCCATTGAGGGTTTCCATTTCTCCTTTGTCGGTTTGTGTTTCGTCCTTTGCGTCCTCCGTAGTTTTAGGACTTTCTTCAGTTTGATTTTCGTCCGTTTCACTTTGCTCGTTAGCGTCGCTTAGTTTCTCATGCGGGTTCGTTTTTTCTTCGTCTTGTTTACTGTGTTCCTCACAATTTGCATCATCTCGCCCTTCGCTAGTAGCCTCAATATCTCCTGATGCCTCATCCTCTTCTTCCACTCTGCTGCCGTCGTCTTTCACATTGTCGTCTTTAAAAACCGTTGCCTCTAATGAACTTGTGTCCTCTGGTGTTGCTTCGAATTCTGACATTCCAGTCGACTCCTCTGCCTTCGCCTCGCTTGCCGGCTTCACCTCTGAATCAGCGTCCGCAATCGCCGAACCATCTTGAGATTCTAAAGTCCCTTCGCCTTCCTTCCTTTTCTCCTCGGAATCACCTCCTTCCATCGCTTCCTTCACTTCCTCCCGCTCCATTGCGTTTACGCTCTCGCCCATCTCATATTTTGTGTCGTCAGAGTTCTCTCGGGGTTCTTCTTGTCCTGCTTCAGCATGTTCTATTGGCTCAGTTACTTCCTCTAATTTAGATTCCACCACAACGGCTTCTGCAAACGCACACAAATAGGTTGTTTGATTTATTTATTTATTTTTTAACAAGCATCCCAACAACGTTTCAAAGAGGAATTAAAATTGATACCGTCTTTTTTCGGCTTCTGGCCTCGGTCTGTGGATGCCACGTCCTCCTCTTCGGTGCTGGTGTCGCTCAGCTCCGGCTCAGAGCTGCACTGCGACTCCTTCAGGATGGCTTCGGCGAGCTTCTCCTGTACAGATTTGGCTTGGGAAAGACAAATATGCAACGCAAACTCAAAATCAGCCACACCCGAGACATTCAAGGAGGTTTGAAAAGAAAGAGAATCAGTAAGGAAGCATAAATTCTCACACAAAACACACTTTAGAGCTTTAATTGGGCAACAGGGTCAAAGTAACAAATCATGCAAAAATATGCACACAGCTTTGAAAATAGGATTCGGCACATAGAAGACGTACAGCAAAATCATGAAAGGAAAAAGTGACATTTTGACACCTGGCACAGATACTGTGGCATCTTATATGATCTAAAGTGTAGATAATAGATTTCCAGATATCAAACACATGATTAAAAATGCAAAAATACTGGTGCTGAGCTTCGTATTTTATGTCAGGGTTGTCCGCATACGGTCCTCGAGGGCCGCCATGTGTTCGATGTTTCCCTCCTCCGACGCACCTGATTCGAATGATCATGATCGTTATCAGGCTTTTGCGTAGCTTGCTGATCACGCGAAGCGGGTGTGTTGGAGGGGGTGAGTCATCTTAACCGTGCAGGATGGGGATCCCTCGAGGACTTGCATTTTGACACGCTTGTTTTAAATATTTGGACACGCTGTAGACATTTAAAGCTACTCATAACTTGAGTCTTGTCGTTCAGCAGCTTTGCCAAGAGTGCCAAGAAAGGTAATAAAAATGATGGAAAAATATTTAGACAATATTGTCACTCTCTTAAAATAATGGCCTCGAGGAATAATTTGTTAAAAAATTTAATTTATGCCTGATAAATCTCGCCGGGATGCAAGCCACCTCTGCTACAAGCGGCTTCATCCTTAGTTATACAGCTCATTTAATTCTACCCCTGATAAGAAATTATTATTAAATGTAATCAGTAATTGGTTCAGTTTTTCATGTTTTCTGGGAAAAAATAAATAAAAAAACCTAAGCCATTATTTTAGGATGGTGATGATATGCAAAAAAATGATTAAAAAAAAATCTAAGAATAAAAAGACTTCAAGTAAACTTAATACAAAGAGGAAATACATATCAGAGAGATTTTTTTCCACTGACTTCATGCAGTGTAGTCATGATAATGTACGTATAATAAACAAGGGCAGCTTTGTGCCTCTGGCAGGGTCAAGGGGGGTCGGAGGGGGGGGGACTCTTACTCTCTCTGTCTGTCTCTGATCTGGACCGTATCAGCACAATAAGCGGTGGTTCAGTCCACGCACTCCCATTTACTCACCCCTCTCCGGCTCCTCCAACTTGCTCTCATCTTCTGTCTCGCAGCCCTCCGTTTTCTCTCCCGATGCCTCCCGGCTCCGTTCTTTCTCTGCTGCGTCGGAAACATCCACATCTGCGCTCGACTCGGTGGCTGTGGATTCTTCTGGGTTCACGTCATCTTTGTCATCCACGGTTTCTTCCTCTTGAAGGACTTCCTTGGGTTCTTCCGGTTCCTCATCCTCTCTTGAGTCTTTGACGACCTCGACGTCGCTCTCCTCGCAGGAGCTGGAACTTGAACGAGGTCTCGTGGCATCTTCCTCTGTGTGGGGGGATTGATACAGTTCGAAATTCATTCAAAGTCTACCAAATGACAAATTAAAGTAGTATCAAAAAGGAGAAGATAATGCAGGAGTAAAAAAAAAAAAAAAAGAACAATTACCCTAACCACTTTTTTCCTCTTATAAACTGAAAGAGTCAACCCACCATCCTTGTTGTCATCTTCAGAGTCCGATGAAGTTTCATCTTTAGTCTGTGCGTCAGTTCCACTGGTTGGAGATGCTTTCTTTTCATTGGATTCCTCCACAGCAATTTTGTCGTCTCCTTCAAAGTCCTCATCATAATCTGCACGGCAAGATTATCATCTGTCAATCCTTCGGGTACTTAACGTGTGCTTCATCATCATCGTCATACCATCTCTGTGTTTGTCGTCTTGTTGTGGAGAGGTGCTCTCACATGCTCTCCCGGCCTCCTTGAGTCTTCCTCCGGCATCTTGAACCTTCTTGGGTGGAGGAGCTGGCTTCTTGTCCAGGCCCATTGCTATTATGCACCTAAAATTGATCAAAGGTTTTCATCATGGGCCACTTTGTCATTAAGTTGCTCACAAGTGGGTCGGAAAAAAAATAAATAAAAAAAATCTCTCTCTCTCTCTCTCTCTCATTTTTTTTATCAGGTTTGAGAGCTATTTTCATGTTCTATTAAATTATTGATTATTATTGAAAAGTTAGAGCGCAACGTTTTAGATTTTAATTAATAACTCCAATCAAAATCAAGGTGGGTAAATTTAATGTGAACAAGTCAAGGAGCATAAACTTCCACAATTATTTGTTTGATTCAATGTTTCCCTCGGAGACGGTGTGTTTCGGTGATTCTTTAATTTTGTAAAAAAAAATTATGTTTCGTACCCTCATTGGGAAATCCAATTTAAAAAATAAAAAAAAAATTCAAAAAAGCACATCTAAACGATAGCTAAATCCATTTTCTACATCTAAATTTAATTCAAAATCTAAAAAGAAGGATTGAGATGCCTAAAAATAAAAACGATAACGAGCGCCTTATCTCACCTGTAGCAGGGCGACGCCCGCTCGACGGCGCTGAAGCCAAAGAGTCCGTGCCTGCCGCCCAGTCGGGGGCCTCGCCTGTGCTTGAACTCGCAACACGAGCTGAGCCGCTCCACTTGCAGCCCGTTCAGGAAGAAGGTCAAGCTAAAAGGGAAACCTCGATGTCGCCTCGACACAAACTGGAACGTCTCTGAGGTGAGAACGGCGGGTCAGTTGGGAATGATGTGACATGCAGAATCAAAACTTTTCCAAATCATTTAAGGCGAATTTCAGCGATACTGAAACACTCGAGTGATTATTTTCCTGTGAGTGTTGTTGCGTTTTCCGTTTGTTTGCGTCGCTGCTCCATGAGTGTTAAAATATCATTTGTGTGATTTTTTTTTTTAATGAATGCATTTGATAATTTCTGATAGCCTGCATTGTGTTAGCATTAAGCTAACGTGATGAAACGATATAGTTTGGTTGAACATTTTGGTGATTAAATAATTAAATTGTATGTTTATCTGTGTTACGTTTAAGTGTGTGCTTGAGGCTGTTGTTGGGATAAAAACATTTTATGTGGTAATTTGCGGATTTTCACCGGGTCTGGACCACATCCCCGTCGCGCTAAATGTCGGCTCACAACATTATATTTGATGCTAATTATTTAAAGCCTTTAATGTCTCAGAAATGAGCTCAGCCGATTTCAAATATTTTTTTTTCTTTATTTCTCTGAGGCTGCACTTTTGATGCATGAAATTTTAAATAATTGTGAAGAAAAGCCTGTCTTTCTTTCTGACTACGTGTCGAGCTGCCGGAGTGTAGCACCAACTACTGGTGCGGACCACTTACACCAGGTGTGAGCAAACTACGGTCCGGGGGCCACATGCGGCCCGTTAAACGTTTTAATCCGGCCCGCCGAACTTGAAAAAAATTAAAAGAATAAACCTTGTTAATGTTTTATTTTCTAATTATGGTGTGTCAAAGACAGATATTTTGTTGTAATGCTTTTGTTCATTTTCATTTAAAATTAAAAGGGATCTTTTTCATTGAAGTTCTCAACCACATTTAACTTAACCTCTCTCTATTTGGGCCTTTTTCTGGATTTAATAATTCTATGACTGATGAGAACAAGAACGAGCCTATTTTGACAAATGTAAGATAAAAAGTACAGATGCCTCTTTTTAAATATAGGGAGCAAACAAAAAAAAAATACTGAAGGAAAGCAGGTGTCCAGATCCCTGAAAACTTGACAGCCACATACTTGTTGCATCGCACCACTGACCTCCTTCACGATGCTTGCCCTTGTACACGCACAGGTTCTCTCCTCCGCAGTGTTGCTGAAACACTTTAACCTCGTCCCTCAGGTCCTCCGAGTCATGGGAGAGATGCACAGATTTGCCAAAATACACCATGGTGACTCGCACTTTGCTCTGGGCCACAGAAGTCCTCAGGAGGGGCTGCGCCTTGAATTAAATGACGTACTTGGTTGATGCTTTCTGACTGGATCGGATTTTCATTTCCATATATATATCCCATTTTCACACCACAAAGCGCCAACTATGACAAATTGTTCTTTAGACCTCGTTGGCGTAGGCTGTGGTGGTGGCGGGGCGCAGTCGTCTGCGGCCCCTGAGACTGGGAGTGCCGCTGGGAGCGCAGTCGGGCCCCCTGGCTTTCTTCTTGGTGGCAGGAGGCAGCGGCGTGACAAAGTTGTTGATGACCGGCAGGCAATAAGGTGACACACCGGGCGGGGGATCCCATGCGATGGGCTCGTGCTTTCTTGACTCTCGGTCAGTCTGGGAGGGAGGAGGGCTGCGTTGTGAATGTTAAGTATTTTGCATTTCTAACCTAAATTTTAATATTTGTGCCGTAAAATTGTCATCGTTTATTCCACGAATCCCCTTCGCCTGATGACAAAGAAGAAACACCTGTTGTTTTTTTCCCGTTTGCAGACCTGTGCGTCCGACAATGAATTCTGCTTTGGCGCGCTTGTTTGCCTGTCCCCGTGGCTGTCTTGGATTCTGCTTCAAAGACGGTGACGTGTGAGTTCCCCATTCTGCTTGCTCTGAATTAAGACACCGAAGTGTGAGCATCTCTGACGTGCTTTCTTTAACCAATTCGATTTCAAATTCATCCTCACGACGATGTTTTTTCTGTCCTCTGATTGGTCGGTCAGAGGAGACTTGTTCCAGCCAACTTGGCTGAGCAAAACTTGTCTATTGTGTTTGTATCCTACTCTGCTCTAAGCTACTCTTATGTGTCCAAAATCACGTTTTAATTTTGGTGTGATTACTGTGTAAAAGCAGGCAGGTGATTTTTTGTTTTGCTCTCACGGTGCAGTTAAACGCCGGGCGGTTGTCACTGGGTGCTTCGTTGACCCTGTGCGCGGAGCTGCGTTGATTGTTGCCGCTGTGGATTGGCTTCAAGCGTGCAGGCCGCTGCATCTTTCCTGGAGCAGTGTTGGGTCGAGATGAACATGGCTGCACACACGCATTAGACTATGAGACTCGTGGAAATCTGTGAGTAATTTACATCTCTCCTTTCTCAAAAAAGTCCAGAATTGCCTATAGATGCCACAGATTGGTGGGATTAAAAAAATTGCATACTGTATCTGCATGGGAATTTTGAGTAAAATTTAAAAAGTCAATGTACTTAAGTTAAAAAAAAAAGTACATTTATAGACAATACCTGTTTTGTTAACTTGGCACAATGAAAATATATTCTCGCTAGTAACAATGGCTGAGGCTATCCCGCTGTCAAAACAAGTTACTTTACGTTTGTACTTGTCAATATAGCTAGTACTTTCTTATTTGTGCTTTATTGGTACTTCTACTTACTACAAGTCCAGAGTACATTTTGCCACCTCTTGGACTCACCGATTCTGAGGATCCGTAATAACCGCCCGCAGGTCCTGAGTGCTGTTTCCGGACAGCCCTCGCACCCATGGGTGGGCGTGGCGATGTCATCCGTACATCGTCTTCAAATCTCTTTGTGCGCGCCACCTTCAAAACCAGAGTAGCGTACGGGATGTCATGTTCATGCAGTGAACCTCTTTTATGTTATGTTTCTGGCCCATTGATGAACTAAAAATAAATAAATAAAAAAATCCATGTGGTTATCGCCCTCCTACATGATTTAAACACTCATTGTAAACATTGCTGTAATATGTGTGTGTGTTTGTGTGTATATGTATGTAATATATATGTAATATATGTGTAATAACAGCGTATCCCCTTGCGTTCACTTTGCATACTCCAAATGAAGTCAACACGGAGACACGAAGCGGCATTGACATGCAAATGACTCACCTTCATCTTGTGCACTCGCTCCTTCCTGGCAAACGCCTCCAGTTTTCTTTTTATCTCCATCTGATGGAGACGCTGCAAGGGAAGCGGAGCCAATTAACATGGCTCATTATGCCGCACGACGCTGACAGTTGTCTGAATTGTTTTTTGTGTATGGTACACAATGTTCTGACCCCCCCCCCCCCCTTCTCTTCTCCACCCACCTCCATTTCCAGAACTTTGAGGAAAATGGCCTGGGCCAGGCATTCTCTGACATGTCTCTGGTGGGCCCTCTGGAGTAGCTTGTGTTTGTATTCTTTGTCTGGAACGATGCGCCCGCTCGTGGTGATCTAAGGGCAACAACAGTCACAACACTCTGCTAGAAGAAATAAAACACAAAACAATGTCTCAGATCTTTAATTCAAAGCAGTGTTGGGAAATAACCAGTACAAATATTTCATTAAGGTATTTAATTCGTTTTCTCCAATCTAACAGACTTCATTTCTCATCTCCCAAGATTCATCAATAATGATGCTCAAAGCTGTGCGTCATTTAATGAACCTATGTCGCTTTTTGTGGGCGTAAAAAGCAGGATTGAAAAGAATTTGACTTTCAGCAATATTCTGCAAAAACTGCCTGAGTTTGAAATACTTCCAAATTTACAGTGATAAACAGAAATGTGTGCCACCATCTAGTGGCTTTCAGTGGAATTACACCCAAAAACTAAATAGTTGTAAATTGTCCAAAAACCTTCAGACAAACATTTTTCAATTCATAGGCACGGAAGAGAGTGTCACACAAATCTGTGAAATTAAATCTTGCACAGAACTGTTTTTATGAACAGATGTCAGTCGAATGCACCATGGCTCGCCCATAAATTAAGGTACCACTATAGATTTAAAACAGTTCTTCAAATAAGGCTTCCACACAACAATTCTATGCAAATGTAGAAAATGTTCTTCTATTGTACCAGTCCGGCTCTCTGCAAATGTCTCCTGATGCGAGTACTGCTGAAGTAGCCAGTCAGGTGTTTGTCTGTCAGGCTGTTGTAGGCTGAAATAAGCCTGCGGCAGAGAAAAATAAAACAAATGCTAAACATTTTTGGGGTAACACAATTTTGTGTCCGGTTAAAATGAGCAGAAACTTGTAATGGAGCATGCCTGTTGTTCATTTCCACTCATCCACAGCTCTCTTTTTTTTTTTTTTTTTCTTCTTTTACAGGTGTCTGATTCCATGCATTCATTTGAAGAGATGACACACTTGACCCCCGCCTGCTTCTCTATTGTGCACCTGGATTGTCTTTTATGTGCTACTGTGTCGCTCTTGATGGTCCGATGCTCTTTTTGAGAGCGACGTTATCGAAGCATGGCGATCCAACAGTTCCTGTCCCATGTTGAGGTTGACTCTGACAGTACCCTAATTTGTTTTTTCTAATTATTCAACAATTTTGGCCGGTCTACATTTCTCCTCCAATTCAAACCGTTGTGTGCGGACGGATGGAAATGATATCGTTTCATTTATTTTTTTGTCAATTTTTATTCCATAAAATTTCAATTAACATGTTAACGGCTAAATCTGAACGGAGATTTTTCTGTCTTTCTGACCCATGTGACGGTTCACTTAAGTGTCAAGCGGCTGCCGTGTAGCGCCAACTACTGGCGAGGAGGAGTTACTTGATGTCATATTTTTGTCTTGCTGTCAAGTATCTGTGGCTGGTATCGTCATCGTTCACAATACCTTTTCAACTTGATACGATGAAGAAGGAATCACTAATTAATTGATTAAAAAGCATCCTAATACTTTTGTATATGCATAATTTTGTGTTAATCCTGGAGTTATTTTAGGAGTTGACGGAGAACTTTTACGAGTTTACCTTTTTTTTTTTTTTTTTTTTTAGGCACGACTTTTGTCCACTTGGCAAGCAACTTAGAATGTACTAGTAAAAAAAAAAAAAAAAGTGTATGTGTAGTGTCCTCCCAACTAAAATATGTGACATTGACTCCCAAACGTAGAGTAGCAAATCAAGTAGCACGTACCCCGGGTTGAAGTGACTCATGGTGCTCATTGTCTCTCCGTCTGTTTCAGATCCCTCAAATTTTCCAGCTCGCAAGCTCGGCGGCCTGCGCTCGGCTGACGGGAAGGCAACCAGAGCACCAAATTCTCATCTGATCCCGACCGGAGTCGCCGCTTACTTTTGCTGGAGTGGAAGCGGTGACACTGGGCGGTTGCCATGGGAGACCACGTGACAATGCTGCCAACCAGGCTGGTTTCCACTTACACGCACGCACACACACACACGCACACACAGTTGCACTGGCATCAAACTCGACACCAGTTGCACTGACCTACATTTACAACCTTAATTCTAACATTTGTTCCTTGAAGTTGCTTACAATATCTGAATGTGGAGATTGTCTTGCAAAATGCGTCTGTGGCGATTTGCACGCATGAAACATTTTAATAATCAGCATCTCTGGTGAGTATGATGACATGAATTTGAGGTTTTTTTCATATTGTTACGTCACTTTTGATTGTGAACTATGACAGAAGAAACGCGAGGCAGAGTTGCATGCTGTTCTGGAATTATATAATGAAATAACTTATTTAAAGTAGAATAAAATACATCTTTATCCATATCGCTTTTTCACAACACTCATTTTAACTCCTCTTCCTGAAATTGATGAAACTATTGCTTTGATTACAACTTCTATTACTACTGTTGCTAAAACTACAACCATGTCTATTATTATTATTATCCATTCAGTAAAATATGTAAATGTGTGATCAAAATTAAGCACAAAAAAAAAAAAAAACAAAGCAGTCAAATTTAGACCCACACAAATAAAATAATACATATTCCAACCCAAATTTTCCAAAACTCTACTCACCTGCCGGTGTAAACATTGCAGGTCCTCCGATCCCCTCTAGAGGACATAAGGGAAATGACAAAACCTTCAGTTTGGTCGTCAAATGTGTAAAAGATTGTAGCCTCTAAAAAAATATTGAATCAAAACGTCCCCAAACAATTTGATTCAGTGATTTTTAATTTTTTTTAATCCAGGACGACAATACTAAAGTACAGTATATTGAATGTATTTTCTGAATCTATAAAGGTACAAGGTAGACTAATCTATGATGTATATATTTTATTTTCATTTGTTTTGCAGGTACCCGACTTGACCAGAGAGTGGAGCCGTGTTCCTTTCATGAGATGCTAATCTCACTGGGATGACTGGTGTGCCACAAAACACGATACAATACAATGATACCTTCACTCACCCGTTTAATTTGTTCCATGACCAAAACTCATAAAAAGAAATAGCTTTAAGTCGTTTATTGCCGCTCGCCGTTGAAGTTTACTGTCAACCAAAGTGAATTACATGTTGGGGAGGTTTTTTTTTTTTTTTTAATTAATTAAATTTTTTTTGGTAATCCTAAATTTTTTTTATTTTTTTTTTACTTTCTACCATTGGGTGGCGGCACACTATTTTTTGTTTGCCACTGTAAATTTGAAGGAAGAAGAGTGAATTATTTCAAGGTCAGCCTAGTTTGTGCTGAAGATAATTGATCGTTCAATCCTGATTTTTATGCCTACCGAAAGCAGTGGCTGTAGGTTTTTACATTTATATCATGTTTATAATATAAAATATTTATATATTGTGTGCATCTTTGAGCATTAGTAGTCTTGTATATTGTGAGATAATTTTTTTAGTTTGGACGTAAACCAAATTAGTTTCCTGTAAACTGAGAGTGGGAGCGGAGTTTGTGCAATATTTCTGAGTTAACCATTGCTCTTGCGCTCTCAAAAATACATTTAAATTCATTTGTCTTATTTTATAAGTGTGTTTAAAGACCTTTCAAAATAGATTACAAACCATAAATGCTATAAAGTCATGCCTAGAGAGTATTTCTATAATTCTCGTTGCCTTTGTTGTGGAACGTTACACTCCTGATGGAGGGAGGATTATTGTATTAGTATTTTGTTTCTTCCGAACTCTGATTCTAACCTGGCATAGTTCGCAATTTATATGAACAAGGTGTGAAGGCCTGTTTGAACATCCGGGCAACAAGCAGTCGGAGCTGATGGAACTTGAGACAGACACCTTTTTTTTCGCCCGCTAAACACCGTAATCAAGTCAGCAAGCGTTAAAAGAACAATTAGCCACCAAAAAGAAAAAGGGATGATTAGAAATTCCATTCAGCGGAAAAAAAGATTCCCGGCTGTCGACGGGGAAGATCTCTGGGGGTCCTACGGTTTTGGTGATGGAAGGAGGGGGGTTGAGTTTTTGCAATCAGCGTTAAATAGAGCCGTTTTGTGGCTGTGTGATTGTCAAGTGGGCCATTACTTGTTGATAAGAGCGCTTTTTTTCCTGCATGTGGCCCTTGATTGGGGCAGAGAATGCTGCTTCCCACTCGCGCCGTCCCGGCGCAATCAGGCCCCTTTTTCAGCCCACTGCCATTTTCACTGCAGTGATTTCCACCCATGAGCCCCCCCCGCTCACCCAATGCCCCCTACTCAGACCCCCCACCACCACCCCTCCCCTTCAGATTCAATGACTAGTCATTTCCAGCAAGGAGAAAAGGTCACGCTAATCTGCGAGTGTCAATTGTAATCTAACCTGTCGACCTGATTTCAATTAAATAAATGAGATGAAGCAAAAAAAAAAACGTTAAGGAGAGCTTCAGAGGTCAAATGCTATTCGCTCGGAGAAAAGACTCTCCCGCACTCTGTGGTATGCCCACTATCTTGCAATTTTGTTTTTTTTTTAAAGTCATTTGTCTTTGGTCTTGCAGAACCCAAGTCCGCTTCAGCTTGAAGTCACAAACTGTTTGGTAAAGAACAAAATCCATCACTGACAGCAAGTTGTCAAGGTCCTGAAGGAGCAAAGCAGCCCCATGAACGTTTACACCGCCAGCATGTCCGACTGTTGGTATGATGATCTTTTTCTAAAATCATCTTTGCTCTCGTCAGTCTCTCGAATATTCTCCCCAAAAATTCTCTAATCTTTCATCCTATGAGCCTTAACTCATTCACTACCAGCTGAGTTATATGTAAAATGGTCAAATGGATCTTTGACGTCTTTAGCCGTCAATGGTAGTGAATGAGGTAATGTTGGTCAGCGGCGAGGGAAACCATGAAAAATGTAAAAAAAAAAAAAAATTTCACAGCATTGTAGTTCCGTAGAAATTCCACTGGCATAAGCGCAACAAAATACTAACCGACTCCGATACCCTTACGTGACCACAACAAGTTCTCATCACCCATACATGTCATTTTATTTACACTTTCCTTCCTTCCTCTGGCGGCTGCACGAGGATTTCTAACGTAACCCACTGCAGCATCCAGACGTGATGTCACAAGGCAGTCGGAGGAGTTTTGTTGACATTGTTTTTGTCTGCTTCATAGCCCGCTAAACGCAACGATAACACGCCAAACGATACGCGCCGCTCGATTGGCATCTGGGCAACATGCGGGCTCCTGTGATGGACGCCAGCTCCTAACTATGTCTTTACATCTGCTCTTTTGATGATAAAACACTTTTTTGTCACTTTTTGACCTCTCGCTATCGGAACGAGGGTTTAGTAGGGAGCGTGGCCGGGGGTGCACGGTTGGAAACGCATTATCTGATCTGGGGGGGGGGAAGGAAAAAAAAACGAGCATTCATCGGCACCGGCTGGAACACGACGCATCTTCAGGAGGCACGCTAGGACTGCTTGAGCCCTCCCGAGATGATCCGATACGGAGGCTCATGCGGTGTCATGCCGATGCAGGTTGGGAGCAATAAAGACCTCCTGCAAGGCAATAAAGAGACATCATGTTATCTTTTAAGGACTTCATGTTTTTTTAGGATCTTCGATTCAGCTTCAAAGGAGCAGCAGGAACCTTTTCATTCGAATTTGGTTTGGCATTTCTTGAAAAATCTATTTTGAAAATTGGGATTTGCACACAATTGCAAATATTTAGTTCCAAAATTGCCATGATTTTGAAGTTGACTGAATAATACACATTAATATACTATTTTATTTTTTTTTAAAGGGGAAGTCAAGTAAAAAAAATTTTTTACAATAATATGTTCAATGCGGTCCCACTAGTCTAAACACAGCATTCTGATTAATATTGCGTTTGTGGAATATAAATTAAGCCGCAAAATCCTCCTGTTTTTCTCCATCTAAGAGGACAACACAAAACATACTCACAAAAAAACCACAAAATCCTTTCATAGCCTCCCAAAATCTATCACACTAACCTCCCAAAACTCACTCAATGAAAACCGCACACGGGCACCAAAAAACTCACTCCAAAATAACTCTCACGCAAATGAAAATCGTTTAACTCACCCCCCCCAAAAGAAAATTCTCTCTCGCTCTCCCTCCCTCTCTCTCTCACTCACCTAAAAACTCTATTCGCAAGAAACTCCAAAAAATAAACAAACTCACTTTTAAACTTCTACAAAATAAACTGCCGTCACAAGAAAAAAATCACTTGCATAACATTCTCTCTCTCTCTCTCTCTCTCACAAACTCTCACACTAATATAAAATCAACCAACATACAAACAACAAAAACCTCAAAATGAAATCCATCACTCACAAAAAACTCTCATGCGAACACAAATCTATTTTATTCTCCCCAAAAGTCTCACTCCACCTCCCCAAAAACTCATATTCACTTCCCCCACAAAAAAAAGCAACAAACCTCACGAAAATAAAATCACTCTTAGCTCACCACAAAAACACTCAAAAACTCGCGCTGAGATATCTTTCTTGTCCTTTCCTTGCCCTCATACCGGCTTTTTTTAATCACATTGTACTTTTTTCTCCTTTGCACTCTTGCAACGAAACCACACAGACAGGCAGGCAGGGAATTACTGGGTGGGCGGGCGTGGCCAAAGGTGACACTCTGAAATCTGAATTCTGAATTCTGATCCTCCCTCGGGAAGGATCACTTTGCGGGAGGACAACAAGAAGAAGAAGAAGACGACGACGCAACAGACATGCGCTGGAAAAATGAGGCCAAAGGTCAACGCTGCATCCTGGCAGGAGGCTCCGGCGAGGAGGTGAGTACGTACGTTGTTGGGAATGAAGATGCGGATGGGGATGGAGGCCTCGGGCCCGGCGCCGCGCCGCGCCGCACGGACGGCAAGTTGCTCTCTCCTGCAATCTTTGGGGCATCCACTCCACCTTCCCTCGTCGTTAAAACTCAAGCAGTTAATGAGACCTCTTCATTTGTTTTTTTTTTTTTCAACTTTGACTTTTTTTTAATCGCTGCTATTAAATAAATCAACGCCCTTTTGTTGTAGTACCACTAAAAGGGGGGAGGAGGGGGGGGTGCAGGTTTGGGGGAATTACTGGCTCAAGTGTCGTCTGTTAGTCCAAGTAATGACTCCTCTTAAATTTGCAATTGGCGTCGTCATGGTGAGCAAGTGAGCGGGCAGCTGATGATATTTATGGCGAGCATGCGGGTCAGTGAACGCACCACGCGCGCGGCCACAGAGGAGGAGAGAGGAAAATAAAAAGAGGACATGTGCGCATGTGAGGACTCCAAAGAAAACTTTTTGGACACGGGAGACCACCTGGTAGGGATGAGAAGCTTTTTAAAAAGAACAGAGATGTTCTTTTTATTACATTGTGAAGTGGGTTTTTTTTCCTTTTTTTTTCTTCACAATTTTAGCGCACTTAAAACCAAAACAAACGCACTGTGGCATTTTTAAAGAACTTTAATAGGACGTCAAAATGATATTTTGTGCATGTATATGCTGTTTTGCGGCAGAGATCTGTTTGTATTTGTTATAATTTTGAATTAATAATAATTAATAAACTTGTGTAATTCATTTAAAAGTACTAGTTGTTTTTTTTAATTTTTTAATCTCTGAAGAGTGCAAAAAATTTTATCACCAGCAGAGCTTAGTGTTGGAAATTGTACAAAAATGCATTTTGCATCTACATCTGCATTTTATTTTTTGCACTACAATTTGTAAAATTTGATTTATAAATATATTTAGCCATTCTTATTTTTTGCATCAATTTTCATTCCCAAATAGTATTTTTTTTTTCTTTTTTTTAATAATAATGCATTACTTAACCTACAAAATGCTTTCAAGAGAGTTGAGGTGATGTGCGTGAAGATTTACGAGGCAGGTGTGACCTTCTCCCCAGTTCGGGATGAAAGCTTCAAAACTTGCCTAAATATTGCTAAATCTAAAATATTTTCAAGCAAATATTCTTATTTTTACAAGCATGCTTATTCCTTGTAAACCCCAACTCATACTGTACATTGACAATCAAATTGTATTCTGTTGATTTTTTTCCATTAGCTGTCATTTCTATCCACCGATTAAACATTAATAGCTGTGATTTTTTTTTTTTTTTTTTTTAACTAGAGTGCTCGCCACAACTTCAGTCGGAAATATCTTCAAATGTGCTAATGTTTTACACCAAATTGCTATGATTTACTTGTACATTGCTTTTGCGTGTTTATTATTATTATTATTATTGCTATTATTATTAATGAATTTTATTTTTTTTTTTTTACCATTTGACTGAAATAAAATTCTGCTTTTAATAGATTTGCTGTGAATTATCGCCATTTTGAGGTCAAAATTAGGATTAGTTTTCTCAACCAATGCCTTTGATTTATTTTTTTTTTTCCCACCTTTTTATTACCACAATATGTCACTTTCAACTACATTAGAAACATCAGAATAACATCTTCAACCAAAAACTCTCAGGGCAAACAACCTAAGTAAATCTAAAATGCTTAATTGTAAGTAAAACATGCACACAAGTACGGCAGCGTTTTTTTTTTTTTTTTTTTTTAATAATGCAAATTCCATCCATTACCCATCAAAAAGAGAACGATCCGGGGAAATAAATAAATAAAAATTGTGTATAATTTCTTAAATTATTTCTTATTTAAGAGGATTTCGTGTGAAGAAAAGCGCTTGGATGAAATGTTTCCTTTTTGTTTGTGTTACGCATGCAGGTGGAGGTCGTGGATGAAGACATGTCGGCTGAGCCCCTCCTCACCACACGCGTGTGCGTGTGCGCCAGCTGCAATGAAAAAATAGTTGATAAATATTTATTGAAGGTATTTTCTATTATTACTGTGCCATTATTATTGTAGCTTTGGTGTGTGTGTGTGTGCCAGCTGCATTGAAGAAATAGTGGATCATTTTATTTATTTATTTATTTGCTGATTGTTGGACATTGAGCAGGTTTTTGTGCGTGTGTGCAAGATGTTTGGAAGAAATGGTGGCTTAACATTGATTCCGACAATGAGGAAATGGCGTCTTGAAAAGCATCCAAAGCATTATTATTTATTTTATTTTTTTTAATGAGCATTTTCATTGCAGCTTTTGGTGTCATTGTGGTTTCATGGTATTCATGCCTCACAGGCCCGGAGAAGAAATAAACAGTTGTCTTCCCTGTGCGTTTGTGCGTGCACATGCGTGTGTGTGGGTGTGTGCGTGCGTGCCGCAGGTGAGCGACCTGTCGTGGCATGTGCGCTGCCTTTGCTGCAGCGTGTGCCAGGCCGCACTGGGAGGCCACACCAGTTGCTACATTAAAGACAAGGAGGTCTTCTGCAAGATGGATTACTTCAGGTAGACGTTTGTTCTGCTTTTTTTTTTTTTATTACTTTAACGTGAGTACAACAAAATGGTGCACGTCAAGTTAGCAGAAAACAAATACTGCATGTACAAGTAATGATTTTTCGATTATTGCAGAGGTCACCAATGCGGTTCTGTTGTAAATATAGCAAAAAGTGCAAATGGTGATTTTCTAGGAATGTTTTAGGAGTGATCAATAAAGTGTCGCATATGATATTTAGCTGTTTCCGAATTACTGTGAGAAATCATCAACATGATCGGTCACTTCACAGAAATAATTATTGCACACTTGCGCAACCACATTATCTCAGTTCTTTATTTTTAACTCCCCCTCTCAAAAGATGAAAGAAAATAAATTCAGACGGGCAGGTATAGGTGACATTAATAAAGGGAAACAATTAATTTTTTTCTAAATATACCATAAAAGCCTGCCATTTCAACACGGGTGTGTAGACTTTTTATAGCCACAGTATGGGAACTCCATCATTGTTTTTTTTCATGGAAATGATTAACATCTCAAATGCAATTGGGATTCAATATGCGTCTAATCTATTTTTATTTCATTCACACTTGTATAATAATAATGCAAAAAAAAGTCATGCCCCATCAAAAGGTTTTTGATCACTTAACAAATTATTTCATTCTGACTGGATGAATTTCTCTGCCGATTACGATTGATGCCGGTTGTTGTGTGTGCGTGTTGTGCCGCAGAAGGTTCGGCACGTGGTGCGCGTGCTGCGGCCGCCACATCCACGCCACGGACTGGGTGCGGCGCGCCAAGGGCAACGTTTACCACCTGGCTTGCTTCGCCTGCTTCTCGTGCAAGAGGCAGCTGTCCACCGGAGAGGAGTTTGCCTTGGTGGAGGACAAGGTGCTGTGCAGGGTCCACTACGACTGCATGCTGGACAAGCTCAAGAGGGCCGCCGACAAAGGTGACTTGTCAAGAAAATTATTGGTGAATTAAAAATAGTTAATTAATCACACTCATCAAATTGTAATCCGAGATGACTTTATGTGTCCCAAAGTAGATTTTTGACACTGATTTCTCCGCTTTGCTGCCTTAAAACGGTCATCGCTAGCGCTAATCAGCCTTGCTAACTTTGATTGAATCATCGAAAGATTCGTTAGTCACGGCCCGAAAATACAACAGATTTTTTTTCAACTGTTTCTGCCCATACGGTTTTTGTTTTGTTTTGGGGGTTTTTTTGGAATTAATTGTAGGCAGCAGCGTAAACATGGAGGGTGGCGTGCCCACGGAACAAGAAATTAACCAGCCCAAACCCTCCAAGAGGGCACGGACCAGCTTCACTGCCGACCAGCTGCAGGCAAGACAAACATTTTCAGAGAAACACATGGAAGTGAAGCAAATGCAATGTCCAGTACACACACACACACACACACACACACACACATTGTTTGAATATTTTTTTGGTATTTTTAAAACTGTGTTTTAATTGGTCTTTTGCAAATGCAGGTGATGCAAGCGCAATTTGCCCAGGACAACAACCCGGATGCTCAAACGCTGCAAAAACTGGCCGAGCAGACGGGCCTCAGTCGACGAGTCATACAGGTTTGACGTATAATAAAAAAAAATTTAAAAAATGTGAATATTATCGTCTTGCATTAGTGCAAATTTAAAGGCAGACTCGATTGTGCAGGTGTGGTTCCAGAACTGCCGGGCGCGCCACAAGAAGCACGTGAGCCCCAACCACACGTCCGGCACTCCCCTGACCTCCCTGCAGCCCACCCGGCTGGCCCCGCCCACGCCGACCCCCGAGGAGCTGCAGTACACCACCTACGAGGGTCCGGAAGGTTCCATGCTGTCGGCGTTGCACTCGTTCATCGACAGTGAGCATCAGGCTTTTTATGAACTTCTATACGAGTGACTGCTTTTCACTTGACTCAGCATTTTTCACTTCACCAATGGTGTGTGGCACAATACAATGTGTCATGCGCTGATTCTCAAAGTGAGGTACGCCGTCTCCCTCTAGTGGCACGAAAAAGAATCACTAAATTTAATGTTCATATTGTTACTGTGGCTGCACGATTTTTCAATTTGGGACACTTCGGTTGTATTCAACTTTTAAGTGCGATACATTTGCATCGTTCAAAATTGCCTAGAGATGCCGCAGGGTTGCGGCAAAGCACTACTTTTTGTTCAGGAAGGACGTCATTTGTTTGTGTAGCAGAAGTTCCTCTCTGCAATTCATTTCATTTTTACTTTACTATAAAAGCATTGCTTTGGCGTCTTCTGGTGCCAAGAAATTATGTCGAAGTAATTTGAGGAGCGTCATAAGATACGTTGATTTGAAGATTAAATGCAATGTATTGTGAAACGTTAACGTTAAATACAACTGAACTGTATCAATGCAGTGATTCTTTCTTGGAGAACTAGAGCCACCACTGGTACTAGTAGCACACTTTGACAATCACTGGAATAGATTGTGGAGGTGTACCTAATGAAATGGCTGATTAGCGTGTAGCTGCCATTTTAGGTTTTATTGTCCTCAGGGGGCCATGCTAAAATTGATGAGGTGATGATTCAACGCATTTGTTTATTACGTAATATCACGATCATCATTATTTGTGAAAAACGTTAGGATCATTACAAACCGTGAAATATTATTCCTGTAACCTGCCTCAAAATGTATGATTTTCGTTTTATATTGTGAAGCTTGAAGTTGCTGAATATTTGTGAAATCTCCTCAGAACGCCGCCCTCAAAAAATGCAAACGGGATGCGTCTAAAGGTCTGCAAATGTAATTTATTGTGCGTATGTGTCTTTTATGAAAAATAAATGTCTAATTTTACAAACACAGAGAAATGATGAACATGAAGAATAATTTATGAGCGTATGTTTTACTTTGCAACATTTCAAAAAAAAATCTCACCCAAAAAAATGTGAATTTTTTTTTTTTATTTGTTGGAGGAAATTCACATTTTTCACAAGGTAACCTAGTTTCGAGTTTTGAAGGGGGAAAAATATTTTTTCAAAAAATGTTATCCAATGAAAGGCAAACATTTCAATGGTTAAGAAAATTATTTTTTTTTTGTCTTAAAAAAAAGTCATATTTCTAAAGAAAATGTCTTCATTTTGACACAATTTAAAAAACCAAGAAATAAAAGTGCCACATAATTTACAATTTATTTAATATTGTCATTAATAGCAATGGGATTCTTTAATCAATCAGATTCCTAATTGGTCTTCACGGGGTCCAACTGCTGGCTCTTGATGATTTCGACAACTTTATTGATCAGTTTGAGCAAAACTTTTTACTGCAAAATTTGGCTCACAAAACACCTCTGCTGTGTGGTATCTCCAAACATTCATACATTTAATAATCAAAAGGAATCACACACACCACACTCATTAGATTTGCTTGTGTCTACTTGTTGCTTCGTTGAGGTGGACCAAAAGAATCTCATTTGAGCACGCATGGGACAGGAAGGGAGGCACATAACGACGTCAGTGGCGCCCGTCATTGTTGTTGACACTTTCAGTAGAGATTGCGTAACGCTGACCTACCACGTTGAGCTTTTGTTTGGGGTGACCCTATTTCAGAGCCACACCAGCAACAAGATGGCGGACAAAATTTGGGATTTTGCAATTTGTGTCATAAATTGCTGTACAGTATTTTTAGTTGTGAAGTTGCGTTCTTTAAAAAATGGAGAAAACAGTTACTTATTCAAGAAAAAAATGGTTTTTTTTTTACATTTTTAAAAAAACAAAAATAATTTTTAATTTTATAACAAAAAATATAATTTTAATGAAAAGCTCAGTGTTTTTTTCCAAGAAAAAAATTTGCTTTTTTTTTTTTTTAAAGTGTCTTAAAAGAAGTCTTTTTCTGAAAGAAAGAAGGTAGTCGTGTTGATTTTCTTTTAAGATAAAAAAGTACTGTATTTTAAAATATTCATATTTTTTTTAAAAAATTTAATTTCCCTGTTGCAAAGAAGGTCGTGCAATGCTGATCTTTAGTGGAGAATTCAGATTAAATTACACTGCTGAGGTTGGATTTATGTCCACCAGAATAAAAATCTCATGCGTTACTATTATTTATTTATTTATGTGCTGTATTTTTCCCGTCGGATTTCTATCGCATTCAATCTCAGGAAAAATTCCATGCTCCATGATTCACAGCCAGCTTCAGAATTCAATGAATCATGCCTTTTGTTTGCACATTCATTCCCAGGTTAGTGTCTATACGGGAGAATGTGCGTGGATGAAAAAAAATACACAAGCCCGGGTACATCTATTGTTTTTGCTTTTTAAATGGCTTACACAATGTTCTTCTCGGCCTTTATTCTTTTCTTTTGATTTATGTGTTGTTCAGATAGTAGTGTGTGGTAAATTGAGTAATCCAGCCCCTCCCTCCCTCTTCATTTGTGGGTTTAATTCCACTTTGGGCCTCTAGGTGGCAGCATATCACTGTACATTTTAGAAGAAGCGAAAACAGGAAGTATTTCAGGCTCAGCCTCGTTTTTTTTTTTTTTGCGGAAGCGATTAGAAACAGATGAAAGAAAGTTTCATTCCTCTCCTATCTTGCGTTTTATGCCTACAAAAGTGAACGGCAGTTAATACATGCCTTTATATACGGTACTGTGTGTCCTTGTACTTCACTTAGGCCAGTGGTAGTCTGGAGGGGTTATAGAAGGAGATGTGTGTTAGTGTTTTCTTTTTTTTTTTTTTAAAGCCTATGTTTGGTGAATTCAAAAGATCCATGCCGTGTGTCACATGGCCCATCTTTTCCAAATTGCATTAAACATATTTCATTGAGTGCCAGCCAGCTGGACACAATATAGAAGATTGAATGAACTAAAGGCCAACATGCAAAAAAATTGTGTATATAAATGCTGTTTAGTAAGACTACGTGGGACAATAAAAACAAGAAACCATTTCAAGTCGAACCCCAGCAATAAATGCGCAAACCACATGTTGACAGAATGGAAGCGGAAAGGAGTTTCAAATGAAAAATGAGCAGCTTCTGAATACATTCAGTTGAAAGTCCGTTGAACAGCCGCACCTCGTTTGGCAAACAAAACAGTCCTTGGGTGACTTAAGGTCGGGTCCAAAAAAGCGCAAAGAATGACTACATACTTGCTATGCTCCACTTGAACTAAATGTCTTTTTGGGGTGTGCTTCCATTAATCCAAAAAATCCGCGACTCACCTTGCATTGCTAAATAATGCTTTTGTTCACATGATTCCCAGGGGGGCGGAGCTAGGGAGTTGCGACCAACCTGATAGTTTTAAAACCAGCCAGAGCTTGAAGAGACAAACGGGCCTCCTTAGAGGAATTTTCACTCATGGAAGCAGCACTTCATCCCCACGCCAGAAAATTACTTTTTGAAAAATGTTGAACAAGAAGTGTAGCTTTGCGATACAGGTAAGCGAGCGATCAATCACCAAATGGAGTATGATAACCTCAAACACATTTTCTTAGTAAAACAAACAAAGTCAAATGTGGAAGGATGTGCACGCTCGACCCTCAGCGGGCGATGGCGCGGATCTTGAAGGGGTACGGCGTGCGCGTCAGTCCAACGATTCCCTCTGAGCTCAGCTCGACTCCTTCCGCGGCGGAGAAGGTGAACTTCTGCAGCGTGCCCACGAGGAACAAGAACAGCTCCATTCTGGCCAGGCCCTCACCCAAACATGCACGTTTGCCTGACACAAAGTAGACGCAGTCATCTCCATTCTCCTCCTTGGAATCCACAAGGACGGCTTGATTACCTGCGGAGAACGGTAAGAACGCATTCCTCTTGACAAAATTGCCATCAGAGTCCAGGAAGTGTCCAGGGTTGAACGTATTTGGCGTTTCCCATTCGTTCTTGTCAAACAGCACTGACGCCAAGATGGGACACAAGGTGCTGCCCTGAAAAACACAAGATGAGGATGCGGAAGCGCATTTGAGTCCGATGAGAGACGTGTGCACCAAAATTCCTGTTAAGCGGTGAGGCAATTTTTTTCCCCAACTTATACAATACACATTTATTGATATTGTGTAACAAGTTGAAATATTAAGTGGAACAAATTTGTAATATGAAAGGAATTTAATAAGATTAAACTTTTGTTACTCTATTGCTGTGGATGAAAAGATGACTACTATATTAATATGAGAAAAAAAAGAAAAATTAATTTTATTTGTATATTTTCATGCTGATCACACTGTCGATCTGGGATCTCGTCCTTTTTTTTTTTTTTATCCTCAGCGATTCAACCTGTTACAATAGCGCTTTTCACAACAGCTGGAGCCGTAACAAAGCGCTTTCCGTATGGTGTAATATAAATTAGCGCGGAATTCCAACACAAATTAAAAAACAAACACATATACAATACACTTTTGCCTTCCCAGTTTCTGGATGAGATCTTGAGCAATTTTTGTGACTCGGATCATGATAGACATGTCCACCAAATTCCATGTTGACTGATGAAAACAGCTGACAGTACATTCATTACAGACTGAGACACCTTGGGGATGAGGCAGTCTCCAAGTTGCAGGTCTTTGGAGGCCACTCTGACTCCGTTGAGAGGAACAATGTTGGCCATCCTCTGGATCTCGTGGATGACGGCGTTAGCATATGGCATGTTAGCTCTGTCGCTCATCCTTGGGAAGCGACTCGTCCCGATCACTCGCTCGATCTCCGCCTGGACTTTGTCTTGGAAAAAGATGGAAAATGTTGATGTGATGATGGGAAGAATTATTGCTTTCATTGGAAAACTGTTGATTGAAGTCACAATTGTCCAAATTATGTTCCGTTCCGGGCGCAAAAACCCACCCTGGATTTGAGGGTTCTGGATGAGGAAGATTAGGCCCCACTGCAGCGTCTTGGAGGACGTCTCCGTCCCGGCAATGAACAGATCCACACAGCACAAAACCAGATTTTCTTCTGTGAATCCCAATTCGGAGTTTGCTTCGTTCTGTCCGGAGAAATCAGAAAACCCACATTCAGTGGCGTCTCCTTTTCTCCGCTAACGCGCTTTGCCGTTTTTACTTTGCTCTCCACCAGGAAGGCGTCGATGTAATCCCGCCGGTTGCAGGGGTCCAAATCCAATTTATGGCTCTTTATCTGGGAACCGATGAAATCCTGTAAGGCTTTGAAGTTGGTGAAGATTCTGTTGTGGGGCCCAGGCAAATAATTCATCAGTGCTGGGAAAGCGTTGTAGAGCTGCACCCAGGGAACATAGAATCATGTTATGATCAGAAACTCAATTAGCATCCGAGTTCGGGACTAAACCAGGACCAAAAGGACAGTGTTGTGGAGCTACACTGAGGGAGTGTCAAGGAAATGTGCTTTTCTTTTTGTCATCATCAGTATTTGAATTTGCATCAGACTTTGCTACTGAGTTAGCCATGATAGCAATTAGCATCTGAATTAGCTTCCTCACCACGCCCCACACGGAACCTTCCAGGTAGATCATGTCAGCCATGGTGGCGTGTAGATGCTTGAGGTTTGGGTCATCGTAGTCGAACCTTCTCCCAAAAACAACCTGGCAGATGATGTTGGCCACCGCGCTGTTCAACACGGCCGAGAGATCGAACAGTTCACCTGAGGGGAAGATAACGGCAATACAACAAACAATAATGACGTTGAAATGCTAACCCTGATGGAGTCCATCGCTCGTGTGTAATATTTGGATTATTTTGTTGCTTTGAGTTGAGGTCACCTCCGTGTTTGTCCAAGTCGTGGTGCAGGTGTTGGCTCTCCTGGCAGATGCTCCTCTCCATGCTGCCGTCGGCTAGGCCGAAGATGCGCAGCGTGCCCATGGCAAAGTGACGCTGCGTCCTCCATGTCTTGCCGTTGCAGAACACAAGCCCACCTAAAGGCGCAAACAGAGTCATTGTGTAGACCACAATTTCATCTGTGTGTGTAGCATTTGTGTTTCTACCTTTTGCGTGCCTTTTATGTGTACGTGTGTCTCTGTGTATACCACCTGTCCATCTGTGCGTAAGTGTTTCCCACTTGTCTATGCGTGTTGTGTATTGTGTGTGTGTGTTTTTGTATACTGCCTCTAAGTGTTGGCGTGTGTGTGTGTGTGTGTGTACCATCTGTATCTGTGGGTGTGCGTGCATGTGTGTTTACCCGTTTTTTGTCTTTTGTGAGTGTGTGTACCATCTGTTAATGGGTGTACTTGTCTGTTTGTGTGCATGTACCATCAGGACATGTATATATCTTCTTTGTGTGTGGGGGTGTGTGTGTGCGTGTGTGTGTGCTCTATTCCATCTGTGTGTGAGGCATTTGTATTTGTACCTTTTGTATGCCTTCTGTGTACCAGTGTGGCTGTGTGTATACCACCTGCTCATCTGTGTGTGGGTGTTTACCAATGGTCTGTGTGTGCTATTTTTGTATATACCTTCTGTGTACGGTGTGTGTGTGTAGGTGTGCGTGTGTGTGTGTGTGTGTGTGCGTATACTCCCTGTACATCTTTTTGTGTGCATGTACTAACTGCCAATGTGTGTACCATCCGTGCATGTGTGTGTTTGTACGTGCGTGTTTACCACTTTTTAAAAACTTTTGTGTGCGTGCGTACCAACTGTTCATGAGTTGGTACCTGTCTGTGTGTGTGTACCTTATTTGAGTGTGTGTATGTATTATATTGTATTGTGTGTGTGTGTGTGTACCACAGTTCCATCTGTGTGTAGCATTTGTGTTTGTACCTTTTGCATGCCTTCTGTGTGTCTGTGTGTATACCACTTGACCATCTGTATGTGGGTGTTTACCACTGGTCTATCTGTGTATGTACCTTTCGTATACTGTGTGCGTGTATGTATATGTTTACTCCCCGTAAGTCTTTGTGTGTGTATGTACCACCTACTGCATGCACGTGTGTAGCGTCCGTGAGCCTGTGCCACCTCTCTGTGTGAGTTTGTCAAAGAAATAAAACGAGAATGTGTGTTTGTGAAAGTGCTAGTGTGTGCGTACACCCTTTTTTTAACGTGCATCTGCATGTGTGTATCCTACCTGTCTGTTGTTTGTACATTCTGGCATACATGGCCATGTGCGGCCTGTCCACAAACTTGTCGGCCTGCTTTACGAGCACTTCCTTCACCATCTTCCATCCGCATACGAACAGCGTCTTCTGTTGCCCTATGTGGATGCGGAACACGCCTCCGTAGGTGTCAGCCAACTGCACACGCAGAGGACAATGGCGCCTTGTGGTCAGCAATGTGATTTCGCACAATAGTCCCTGTGTGTTGAGCTTGCTCAGCAGCACACCCGCAGCTCGCAATTTGTTCATTTATTGTTAATGGAATCATTTAGCGGTCGCTTCCGGAAGAAACAAAGCCGTGGGAGAAGATGACCAAGAGAGCTGACCTCAAAATATTATCTAGTATAGAAACCGCTGGCAAGAATGTCCAATTTAAATTTGTTTTAGTTTTAGATGGGCTTATTCAAATTAGACAGGCATTTTTCCCCGTTTTGCACCCTATAAGAGTATCGATAACTTGATTACGTTCTATTTCATGCATGAGTTGAGACATGATTTTAATAATAATAATAATAATATTCCCTTTATTAGTCCCACAATGGGGAAATTCGAGATTCGAACCCAGGCCTCCTGGGGAGACTGGGTCCTGAACGCGGCGCCTTAGACCACTCGGCCATCCTGGCAGCACTTATTAAGAACAGTGGCTGGTGTTGTAATAAGTATCCGTACTTTAAGACAGAATTTTTCACATTTGAACTAAAACTTTTGCATGATCATTTTCATGTTTTTACATGATAACTTTAGTGTTTTTTTTGTTTTTTTTTTTTCATTTGGAGTGGCTGAAATACGGTTCTGTATTATATTGGACCAAATCCGATGATGCCCAATTTTTGATGTCCAGCAAATTTCATGTTGCCCAGTAAAATAGAAATTCCCGAAGCTAATTATTTCTACCTCCTAACTCCTCCGGATCTGTCCACTCGAGGCCACCAAAAAGTCAATTGAAAGTCAAATAATACTATAATTGAATGCGTCAATTGAATTCCTACCTGCATCAGGTATATGTGAGGTTGCTTGACGGCAATGTTGAAGATATTCCCGACAAGAGGCAGTGCGAGCGGCCCGGGCGGGAAGTGAGCTGGCTCCTTTTTGATAAAGGTGCACCCCAAGAGGAACAGGGCCAGACCAAAAAATAGCAACCCCCACATATTCAGATCCAGGAACGTGCTGTGCATCCACAAGATGTCCCGTTCGGTTGTCGTGTCAGTGCTGCTTGGCCGGGGGGTGGAGCTTTTATGTGATGCTGAATTTGCAAATTCCTCCTTTAATTAAATCAATACTATGGATGACTTGGGGCATCAGTGTTGTCGTTAAATACGAATACTTACTCTAATCATGAATTAATTGTGGGTCATCTCATTTTTCGGAAAGCAGAGTTCATTTTCGTGACAAAAACAAAAAAGGCATGTTCTATAGAACTTGTCTGACTAGAGGAAGACAAGCTAACATTGTGGATCGTTTTACAACTTGTTGGGCAATTATACAAAAAATGGAGCAAATTTAGAAGAGAGTAAATGTTTGTTCACAGCATGGTGAGGGTTGGATCATAAAACGGCACAAAAAAAAAATGAAAATACAAAATGAACAAAGTAAAAAAAAAAAAAATATATATATATATATATATTGAAAGTCATAGAGAAACACCCAGAAGCGAACCACTGACTACTACCATAAAATTTGCCCAACCCTAAAAAGCACGACTGAAAGGAACGCAAACTGATGGAAATGAAAACAACATTAACTCCAATTAGACTTATGCAAATATTAAGTAACAAACTGCAACTAAATGTTTCTGAGTAACTGCAGCTAAATAACTGCAAGTCACTAAGCGATGTTAGGTGAGCAAATAAATGTCAGGAAAAGCCTACTTGAACCTCTGAACTTTGTTTGCATTAGTCAGAGTGTCAGGTTCGTCAATCAGACATAATTTATTTTTGAAGTTTATCTTACCCCTGGCGTTCCGTGCCGTCCCTTCTGGTCCATGGTGATCGAGCCGAGCGTTGGGATGTTCTAGCGAGGCTGGCCTCAAAATGAGGGTTTTAATACTAGTTGCTGTGCACAGTCTTCCTCCAGCCATCACTGTTCCCTCCGCTCGATCCAGTCACCATCCAGCTCGAACTCTGAAATGTCACGGGAGAATCACACCAAATGTGGTGGAGCGACCCTTACCGTGACAAGTAGGAAATTCAGAGACAAAATAGACACGGACACCAAGTGGCAAGAGTCTGGCAGCCAGGAGAGACGATACCCCAGTGCTCGGGTCGAATCTCTGAAGCTTACTGCACCTCCCTGGGCCTTTTATTGAAAATCACGAGTTATATCACAATACAGGTTTACACAACAGATCAAGGGTATGTTTATTCTGGTCGCAGCTGTTGTTGATCCTGCTCACGTCCGCACTTCTTTTATGTTGATTTGGAGTCGACTTAACCTGGGTGCAGGTGGCTGTTCCCAAAATTTGCAACAAAACCTATACCGTGTAGTTAATGTCGTGCCGTGTGATATCAACTTCTCTTTATTGCATTTGTTAATAATTGTTCTTATGTTATTTCTCTGTAGCCACTTCATAAGAATTTCTTTATTATTCTCGACATTCTTCTTTAGCATTGGCGTCGTCGTAGTTGCAGCAGACTTCAGCAAACATCTCTTATCAGGATTCAGCACGATGCTTTTCTCCTGCATTTCCACTCAAACTGCAAACACTCAAGCATAATCTACTTCACTAGATTTGCAACATGTGATATGCACTACATATTAAAATAAAGCGGTGTCACGGCAAATGTAGAATAACCTCTTAATATTATTCGAACACAGAGGCACTTAAAAATAATGGCAGGTGTGACTGACTCCCATTTGATATTATCTTGAATGTGATTGGCTGATTTCATCTCAAGATGGCAACTAAGAAATGTCAGAGGCACTTTAAATGGTGGCAGATGTGTTGCAAGAGGGTGTGCACACTTGTGCAACCACGTTATTTAGGTTGTTTTTACTAGAGTTGTATAGGTCATATCAAGGTTGGAAAAAGTTTTGAAATGATTAATTGTCCTCTCATTTTCTTATTTTTTTACATCTAAAATAATATAACATTTGAACAGGGGTGTGTAGACTTTTCAAATCTACAGCACTGTTGAAAATGGCTCTAATTCCCGAATAGGGAAATTTCACATCTTTTGTCAAACACCGTGAATTAAAGTTAAAGGTCAAAACTGATAGAACACTTTAACACTTGTAACAACACTTTTATTACAAATTCATTGTTTTAATATGGAATGAACGTGATGATGACCTGGCTGTCCTAACTGTGTGGTGATTTGGGCAGGCAGGCAGGCCATCAGCGAGGTACAGCGAGCATCCGGAACTCTTCTGGGGTATTGGTGAACCCGAGCACACCCTCCAGGCTGGGCATCTCTCCGGGGACGGCGGCAAAGGTGAAGCGTTGCAGGAGGACCGTGAAGAAGAGGAAAAGTTCCATTCGCGCCAGCTGCTCGCCCAAACACGCTCGTTTACCTGGGAGGAAACTCGTCTTACTCGCTTTGCAGCTTTTAAACCTGCAACCCCCGACAAAGTATGGCCCGCTTGTTTTTTTTTTTTTCCTTCTTCTTTAATTATTAATATTAATTTGTGTTTAAGTATTTTGATATACATTTTATTAATGTTAATATTGTAAAAAAATAAATGCAAAATAGTATAAAGAAGTAAGTATATTAACAGTGCAGTTGAATTATTTGATTAAATTGGTTAAATTTATTATTGAAAGAAAGGCAATAATTTAGAAAATTACATAAGAATTTTACATGATCTATATTCTGAAATAATTTATGAATAAATTATTGTTGGTTTTGCATGATAATTTACTCTTGTATATGTACTCTTTCTATTTTATAAATTTGTTAATTTATTGTAACATTTATTGTAAAAAGAAAAGTGAAATCATTGAATTGGTTACAACTAATAAGATTAAAAAGTGGCAATTAATTATTAGAATATTACAATAATTTGACGTGCAAAAACAAAACAATTTTACATATGCTGCATATTTATTTGGATTTTTCTTCCTCAAATTTGTAATAATTAATAATAATTAATTCATTTTAAATAATAAAATTAAAATTGTCAAACCAGATTACGTACATACGAATTTCTTTTAATAACTGTTGAATTTATTACAATAATAACATTTAAAAAACGAGGATTTATTGATTTATTATTATACGAATGAAAATGTTTTCACATTTTCCATGCATTGCTACTTTGTTTCTTTAACCTGAGCTACAAACAAGGGACATGGTGGCCATCGGGAATTTCGGGAGTTTCTTGAGCGGCCGGTCCATTACACGCTGCAATTGGTGAGCATCAAGCCCTAAAGTTGCACACTCTTTTTCAGACTGCAGTGACGGACAGCCACAAACCTGCGGAAAACGGCAGAAAGGCGTCTCTTCTACAGAAGCGGCCGTCCGAATCCAGGAAATGTTGAGGGTTGAACGTGTCAGGGGTCTCCCACTCGTTCTTGTCGAAAAGCACAGACGTCAGGTTGGTAATGATGGTTGTGCCCTGGAAAGTAGTAGATGATGTCATACTTTCAGAGAGAGGAGAGAAAATGAACGCAAGCGCCACACAATACAGTCCAGACTCGTACTTTTCACGAGTCCCAAATGAAGAGTCTGACTCAAGTCTCCAGTCTATGGTGAAACGAGTCCAAGTCGAGTTGCAAGTCCTCATCCCCGTGCGATATTACCTTTGGGATGACGTATCGTTCCAGTGTTGCCTCCTTATTGGCCATCTTGGGGAATCCCAAAGGAACGACGTTGCCCATCCTCTGAGTCTCATAGATGACGGCTTCCGTGTAGGGCATGTTGGGTCTGTCGGTCATTGCGGGCTGGCGTGATGGCCCGATCACGGTGTCAATTTCCGCCTGGACTTTCCCTGGTGAGCACCAGACAAATCAGAAGTAACAAATTCTTGTCTGTGGTGATCTGGAATATAACAGCCTTTCTCACTTTGTATCTCCGGATAATGCATCATGTAGACCATAGCCCAGCGCAAAGTGGTGGCCGAGGTCTCTGTGCCGGCCTCCATGAGGTCCAAGGTGGAAACCACCAGAGCCTCAATGTTGAATTTGGCTTCGGGGTCTTCCTTCATCTACACAAAATGACGCTGTAGTCTATCAGTATTGAGGTCAGAATGACACCCGTCTAGATCATCCATACTTTTTCTGGAGCTCAAACGGAGTCTGGTCACCAAATATGACGTATTTTCCCTGTAAGTTACATTTTACATTTCTAATTCTGAAGGCCCTGCATGGTCAGATTGTTTTGGCATGTTGGCACACAGAGGCTAAAATCGGATGAGACAAAAAAAAAAAAATACGATTCGAATAGCCACAGTAGCCAGGAGAATTTCGACAAAATAAGGAGAAGATAGATCAAGGGTGGGCAAACTTTTTGATTGGCGAGCCACAATGTGTTCTAAAATTTGACCAGGAGCAGATGGGTGGAGTGTTTTGGTCACCTCACCTCATCGGAGAAAAAAAATACATTTAATTTGAAATGAAAGTGAACAAAAGCATCACAACAATATATTTGTCTTTGACACATCACAATATTTAGAAAGAAGGTTTATTCATTACATTTTTTTCAAGTTCGGCGGGCCGGATTAAAACGTTTAACGGGCCCCCGGGCCATAGTTTGCCCACGCCTGCTATCGATTTTTGGGCAAAAATTAATTACATGCAAAGTACAGTGGGACCTCGATTTACGAGTGACGGGATTCAAAAGTTTTTGGACATAAAAGCCTTTTTTTTTTTTTTTGGCTTTGATTTTCATTTCTTTTTTCGGTGCTGGTGAATGTCACAACTTCTCAACAATTGGCAGAGGATGAACAATTCTTCCAAGTCTTTGATGGCCCACCACTAAGCCCACCTTTTCTATCTCCGCAAGGTACACGTCAATGTAGTCCCGGGGTTGGTCCGGGTTCCACTGCTCCTGGTGCTTCTGCACTTCCACCCCCAGGAAACGTTCAATCTCCCTGTAGTTGGCGAGGACTGTCTGATGCGAGCCCGGCAGGTATTTGACTAGAGCTGGGAAGGCGTTGTAGAACTGTGGACGGAACAAATAACAATAAACACCATTATGGTTGATGCGTCAGGGACTTCTTTTTCTTTTTTTTTTTTAGACAACACTCCCGGCGGCCATGGACCTGCGCGAATGTAGAACCGGCTAGCTGAATGGCCTCGTTGTCCAACTCGAGAAACTTGCGGTAGTTCCCATCGCTGTACTCAAAGCGGTGTCCAAACAGCACCGAGGCAATGACGTTGCCAACCGCGTTGTTTAGGGTGTAGTGAGGGTTGAATGGCTTCCCTGGAAATGCAAAGCATCATGGGATCGTTATATGCTTTTTGGCGGGAAACTTTCCAATAAGCGGCGAGCAACCGCAAACGACTTGCCTTGCTCCTCTTTGAAGGCCTCGCACAGGAATTCACATTCCACTTTGATGTAGTTTTCTAGAGATCGCTGGCCCTCTCCAAAGTTTCGCAGGTGGGAGAGGATAAACTTCCTGTGCTTCTTCCACGTGTAACCGCTGCTTAGCCCCACACCTGCAACAATGTCAAGGGTTATACCACACGGTCCGGCCGTCACAAAGGCTGGATTCACCATGCAAGCTCACATGACCACTTTCAATTGAATTCCTTCTGAAAGTTCCACGACTGGCAGCACAAAAGATATATTTCTTATCCGAACAAAAATGCAACCATCTTTTTCTCTTTTCATCATGCATTCCTGGAGGCAGTTTTCTAGAATGTTCTGCAACTACGTTGTCTCTGCCATTTCGATGTCATCCACGACTTCAAAATAGATCCCCTTGATACCCCTGTTTAGCTTGAGAAAAAAAAGTAATGAAATACAAATGACGGGTTGTTAGGAATGTTGCAACAGCACGCCGATGTTGTTCTTGCCCAGGAAGTGTCAGATGCTCAGGGCATTGTGAGCAGTTGCATTGTCATGGTGATGCAGTCACAAGTTGTTCGCTTACGCACTGAACAACGCAGCCAGGATATTAAAACAAAAAAAATGCACAGTTTGCGCCGTTGTGGGTGTGAACACAGCCGACTGGACTCACAGCCATTCTCTTTAAATGTGCGAAATTCTCTGACGGAAAAGAATGCAGCGATCCATGCATAAGTCATGGTCTTTTCCTCGCCGGTGTAGCAACAGGCAACGAAAAGATGGTATCCTCGTTAAATACAGAATGAGCGTGTAATAACACATAAATAAGAGAAGAATAAGAAATGAGTTTTAGATGGTGGGTCAAAATCCACAAATTAGAACGAATCCCCTCACAATTGACAGCCACTTGTCTCACTCCGGTTCAAATCTGGTTTTGTCACTCACCGAGACCCTTGAACATCTCACTGAAAAGCGGGATAATGGGCCGGTCCACAAAACTGTCCAGCTGGTGGACCAGCGCCTCTTTGACCATGTGGTACCCTGAAATAAACACCATCATCTCGCTGCCTTGCCTCAAGCTGAACACGGGGCCGTAGTCCTTGGCGAGCTGAACAGAAACCACCGGATGAATAACATGGTCTAACAATTAGCAGTCGTAGAAAAATCATGGAAAAACGATTCAGAGTTATGGACTTCTCTGTTTATTCTTCTCGTCTGTTTGATTTATTTTTTGTAGACCGCACTTGCAGAAATGCCAATATATCCTGATTTTTGTGGCGGTCCCAGTCCACCACCTGTGCCAATTCATTTTCAGTGTCTCTGGTCTTACGTTCTCCAAGGATTTGAGGTCCACCCCGGTGAAGACATTCCCGAGAACAGGCAGGGCCAAAGGTCCCGGTGGAAAAGTTTTTGTCCGCCAGTTTCGTAGCACGTCCGTCAGCAGCAGCGCCGCCAAACCAAACAGCAGCCAGCCGCTCAGGTCCAGACACTCGAAAAGCGCTTGAAAAATCATACTGTCAGGGAGACTTTTCTGTCCCGTCTGCCTGCGATCTGGGTTTGTTGTTTTCGATGGAAAGGAGAAGAGGAGGAGGAGGAAGGGGGAAAAGTTACGTAACGTGTCCTCATGTAGGGTGAAAAATGGGAGTACAAGTTCAACCATTTTACAGCTGACTGCTGATAGTGACGGCGTGGAGGGATTGTGCACACCAGACGACTGATTATCTTTTTAGACAATAAAATACATTCGCTTGAATGTTTTAGGTCTCGTGAAAAAACTCCAGCAATGATTTACTGGGGTCAGTATCAGTGGTCACTTTCCCTTTGCCAACAACAAGCATTAAAGCTGTCCAACTCGCCATAAATGCCAGTAATTGATTATCAAATCAAGTGATTATTATTTTTGATCATTGATTAATCATTTAGCGACCTTGTTTAAAATCAGGTATGTTGAAGGAGAGAATCATCTACAACGTGCAGGGTAGTGGCCTTCGACCGGATTGGCCCATCCTCACGTTACCGGTCTGACAGGGTTGAATAACAAAGTCAACAGAAAAAAAATAAGGAAAACAAGGCGCTTTGGAATGAAAAAAATGAATGAATTAATTAACTAATGTGTAAAAAAGCAGATTCAAAGTTAAAAAAAAAACAAAACAATCAGACAGATAAGACAACATGAACGACCAAATGCAATCCAAACAACAAAAAAAACAGATCATCACAGATTCATTGATTATTGAAATAATTGTTAGTTGCAGCCGCACATTTTCTTTCCTCTCTTTCAACCCCCCCAAAAAAACGGGGAGAAAGCACCTTTACCAAAACTAAAACCATTTTTTTTTGTACACGCTACATTGTGGCAGGTTGCGTGTTGAAATGGGAACAGTTGCATGTGAACGTCATCTTGCGGTGAGTCAAGTAGGACACCTGTTGACTTGAAGGCTCCTGTCACTAGACCCGCACGTCACTAAACCGGGTCACTGGCCTTGTTTCTCTTTCGCTCTCTCTCAATCTCTCTCTTTCTCTGTTTCTCTCTTGCTCTTTAGCTCTCTCTCTCTCTCCCTCTCTTGTTCTCTCTTGCTCTTTAACTCTCTCTTGCTTTCTCTCTGTGTCTTTCTCTCTCTTTCTACCTTTCTTGCTCTCTCTCACTCACTCGCTTTCTTGCTCTTTAACTCTCTTTCTCTTGCAGTATCTCTCTCCCTCTCTCTTGTTCTTTCTCTCTCTCTCTCTTCTTCCCTCTCTCTCATTGTCTTTAACTCTCTTTTTCCCTTTCTTGCTCTCTCTGTCTCACTCGCTCACTGTCTCGCTCCTTACCGCTCTCTTTTTTCGTGCACTGGCTCTCTCGCCTCTCTTTCTCACTCTGTCTCCCTCCATCTGTCTCTCTCTTTCTCTCTCTCTCCCTCTCTTGTTCTCTCTCTAGCTCTTTAACTCTCTCGCTCTCTCTAAATCTCTCTTTCTCTCTCTATATATAATTCTCTTTTCCCTTTCTTGCTCTCTCTCACTTACTCACTTTCTTTAACTCTCTCTTTCTCTTGCAGTGGCTCTCTCCCTCTCTTACACTCTCTCTCTCTCTCTCTTCTTCCCTCTCTCTCGTACTTTAACTTTCTTTCTCTCTCTCTCACCCTGACACTCTCTCTTGCTCACTCTCACACTCTTTAACTCTCTCTTTCTCTCTCTCGCCTTGGCTCTCTTGCCTCTCTCTCACTCTGTCTCCCTCCATCCGTCTCTGTCTCTCTCTCTCTCTCTCTCTCTCTCTCTCTCTCTCTCGCCCACGTGAAACACATGCAATAGCACTGAGTGCCATCTTAACACGTTGCTCAGTTCGGCTGTTCAACTCTTATCAGATGGACACTCCACAAAATGTCAAAAGCAATCGCTTGACGCCAGGAAGTTGTTCCACTGGTGTGACACTTTCAGTGCTGTGCTTGCGATGACCCTCTGGAGATGCTTCATCACGCTTCTCCTCAGCAGTGAGTATTTTGTGGCTTTTTTTCGCACTCACACGTTCAAAAAGGCGACCACGTCTGTCTTTTTTCCCTTCCCAGTAGGAAGTGGCCCACTCTTTGGCGGCTGCCAGGAGTTTGACGACAGCTTGGGCCACCTCAGCGTGGAGCCGCCCTCGCCCTTCTTGCTGGGCTCAGACCTCCGGGTGTACTGCCACATAAACAAGTGTGGATGGAGGTAAGAACCCAGAGACAAAATATTAGGCACAGGTGCACACCATTAAATGAAAGTCAAAATTATTGCTTTTGCTGATTTGACTGTTCATCAATAGTACTGACATTACACAAATAATAAAAAGTCCAAATAAAAAAGCAAATTTTGAAGTCAGTCATTATTCTAAAAGCAGAAGAAATGTGAATACAAAGTATCAAAATAACCATAAAATAAGTAATAAACCAATCAAAATAGAGGTGGATTATAAATTCTGTGTTTATAAAATTAATAAAGTAAAGTAAAACTCGAAATTTATCAGTCATAAAAAACATGTTTTAATAGAGCTATATTAAGAACTGGCTATACAATAAGAAATGAAAATAATTTGAAATTTAACAAAAGGAAAAATAAATGATCTAATAATAACAAAATAAAAAAAATAGTCACATTGAAAAAAGTAATGCAAAGAAAAAATAATAGCAGAACCATTTGTGCAGGTGTTGAAAATTACAAAAAGTAATAAAAGTATAATTAAGTAATACAATAACAAAAAAAATTAATAAAATAAGAAAGTGGAAGTACAAATCCCTGAAATAATGATGATGTTTGCCGCCTTGCAGGTCCAAAGTGTCTTTGGTGTTGAAGCCGCAACCCGTGTCTCAGTGGATGAGGAACGACTGCAGCCCCGTCGTGGAGTTCAGGCTGCCCGACATCAGGCGGCCCCGATTCCACCTGCTCTGCAGGCTTCACAGAAACGGTGTCGACAACATTATCGGAGGGATAAGCCTGCAAGGCGGCTGTACGTACCAAAGCGAGCATCTCGCATCTGCTGGCCAATGGGTAGTGGCAGTTTTAGACCAATTTTGTGGAGGAGTGAGGAACAAAAACAAACAAAAAATTAGGTAATCGTAATATTAAAAAGAATGGAACCAAGAAAAATAATTACCAGTCGGAGTGGTAGAATTAGGCCAATAAAAACAAATGTAACCATACTATTACTACAGCTACTACTAAATAAATGTATACAAGTAATTAATAACAGCGTAATTACACATTTTATGCAAATAATAAACGTTAACAGAGTAAATCTAAAATGTTGATGATAGAGGGTTGGATGATAGATAGATTGACTTAGCTAGCTATCGAGCTAGCTATATACAGTACCTAGCTGTATAGATCGATAGAAACAGTGGTGGTTTCTGGCATGTGCTATATGTGTGGCCTCACATGGCGGCATGGTGGTGGGATTCTTGGACGGCCTCTGACTAGATAGCAAGCTAGCTAAAAATGTCAAATTAGCGTAATGGATAACAAAAAGCGTTTTCCATCACCAAAGGGCCCCCAGATAAGCCGGAGAACATCACCTGCGAGACTACCGCGCACTCCCCCTGGGTTGAGTGCCACTGGCAGGCTGGGCGCGACACCTACGTGGCCACTTCCTACAAGGTGTCACTCATCAGGTCAGCTGTCAATCACGCAACGACGGCTCGGATTGACTCGCAAAAGCTAACAGTTGTACGTGTGTGTGTCACCCTCAGTGGAAACCGCGCATGGAATTGGTCCTCAGAGGCAGATAAGGTGGTACTACCAAAAGCAGAGTTGGATGAGAATCAGCGGTACCGGCTGGTGGTTAGCGCGGACAACCGCTTTGGACGCTCACGCTCGAATCCGTTTACGCTCCAGACCACAAATATACGTGAGCAAGCAAGAAATGCACACCTGACCTAAAAAGACAAATTCGCAAGGCAACACTTACCATTAAAGTACACAGAATTGTTGCCAAATTTAATTTTTGGTAAATGCATAACCGGTAAATAAAAATGAACTAATAGGACTACCTCGAATTCAATGGCAGTCATACCCCAAAGCCCTCGCATCACCCGAGTCCATTTCGGGAACTCCTCCACCCTGGCGGCCATGTTGCGGTGGGACACCCCCGAAGACATGTCACAGCTCACCACTTCTGTCAGACTCCGCCCAGCCAACTCTTCCTCCTGGGTAAAAAAAAAATTAAATCCATAAAAGCCAGATTACCCGCTCCGGGCTGGGTGTGCTTCCTGCGGTGACCACGCTCCTCCCGCCTCGTATCGTTTAGAATGTGAGAGATGCCACGCGGCTCAGCCAGGACGAGATACGAGTGGACGGCCTGGAACCCCTGGTAGAATATCGATTCCAGATGAGGACGTGTGCCACGGAAACCAGGAAATGCAGCAAATGGAGTTCAGAGGTGACGAGCAGAAGTCCTGGAAAAGGTAAGGTCAATTTTCCTGTTTCATGTTTTATATTGTTTCTTTTTCTAAAGTGATACATTACACTTAAAGTACAAAATGAAGTACAGGTAACGTCTTAGTTGGATTTATACCTTAAATATAACAAAAGTGCACGCCTCCCTAATCACCAAGGGAGATTCCCCAGGGCTGCGTCTTGGGGGCCCCTGCTTTTCATGATCAACTTCCTCCGATTGGGCCTCATTTCTCAAACCTTTCCTTCAAACCCAACATGTCCTCTCTTACCTCCTGCTAATCAGAAATTAATTCCCGATTCGCCTATCGCTAATCATCAAAAGTTGCATAATATAAAACCATAAGATAGAGTTTAACGTTAAATTTCTTTTCAACTTAAAAACATCAGATTTGCGCTGATGACTTCTTCTCAACCTAATGCATTCGTTTCACCTCGATATCCGATAAGATTTTTACTGTTTCTAAATCTAAGAAAGGTTTTCTGGCACTTTTACTGTTGGAAAGAAAATCTGGCATCCTTTGTACAAATATTACAAGTTGGCTACTGTAGCATTAGCAATGCTAGTTTCATTAGCCCGTCTTTAGCTGTTCCTATTATGTGTTTGCCTTACGCTAGCAGACTTTGTAGGACAAATTTAGGTTACATCCATTCAGTGTATTTCTCTTATGTTCAGTTGGGGGCGGTAAAAAAGAGTTTGAGGCAAATGTGCCACGAAAGCAAAGTGGACAATTGAGAGGATAAAACTATCATTGATGACTAATGAGTTTCCTGTGCGTTTATCTTTAGGACCGTCTCAGCCGCTACGTGTGTGGCGGATATTGAGCAATCACCGGAACAGCTCACTGCAGACTGTCACGGTTTTGTGGAAGGTAACATGTTGTCTGGAGATATTCAACATTTTAAAGTAGACATAGTGTGCCGTGATATTTCTCTCGATTTAAAATCAGATCCGAGATGCTTTATTGAAAGCTGTCCGACATTTCTGGGTCAAAATACACAAAGGCTAAATAATTATCGTACATTTGACATCCACTTGTCACTTTCTAGGTGAAATCACTCGGTTTAGGAGGTTGGTTCTGTTTCATGCAGATGCCAAGTAGGTCTTTCGTAACTATAGCAGGCGGGGCGAGGGCGCTGTGACAAAGCAAGCAGCTACTTATTGTTGCCATGGTCGTGACTTTTACAAAAGAAAAGTGTCAAAGCTCGAGAAAGTGATTGAGGGGGCGGTTATTATGTACAAATGCAGGAGATAATCTACCCTCTGTGTCCAGACTACAAATAGCACTTGTGCAAAGTGACTACTGGCTAACAAGCGAGCGTGCTCCCATTTGAAAGTATTTTCACGGGGGAAAGCAGCACTTCAACACCAAGTTGCTAAGTTACATTCGTCAATTAGCATAGCGGATCCTCCCGTGTGGTACTTGCAGTGAACCCTGCTCTGTTCTTTAATGCTAATCTGCTTGCTAATGCTAATCTGCGTGAATACTGAGTTTACTTTTTGCCTTTTGCAAGATGTGCTTCTGTGTCGTTCCTTGATTACACCGGATGTTCACCCAGACTAGCTGCCCTGTCATTGGAGTAGCGATTCGGTATAAGGACCGTGTTGGGTAAATTAGACAAATTGTTGCATCGCAATCTCTAGGTACCTCCTCCAGAGTCATTCAGTGGTCAGGTAGAGTGCTACAAGATGGACCTGGGCCGCGGTCTGGCGACAAGGGAAGTCATCTGTGCCAAGTGCCTGTGCCGGTTTTCCCTTGAGGTGCCAACTGATCTTCCGGCGCTTACCGTCAGTGTGGTCACCACTTATGGGACGTCGCCACCAGCCAGCGTGCCCCTCACATTCACAGGTGCACTTCCGATTTAGAGTGCAATTTTATTTTATATATATATATATACACACACAACATTGAGCAGCCCTACATTAATCTTTTTTACACTGTTGTGAAAAAGAAATGTATTTATGGTGAAATGGTAGCAACAAGGATAACTTTGCATGTTGCCATTCAGGTGATGAAGGGCCTGCTATCAGGCCTGCTGATCTCATAGCTAACAGAAGCGCTATGCTAGTCTCCTGGGAGTGGGCTAGACCAAGGGCACCAGGAAGGGAATGGCTGTACTATGTGCTGGAATGGACTAGCGTGCCTTTGGGAAAAGGTGAGCTAGGCTGGATGCAAGTGGCCTTGGATCAAGACAAGGCAAGAATCACAGGTAAAATAACAAACACAAGGTCAAAAATAGTAAATGAACTTTGAGACTCTTTTTCAGAACTGCACTGACACCCAGTGGATAGCTGTTGTATTACACTCAATGTGCCTGTGATTTCCCGTTTTCAGACCTGTCTGTGGGCGTGAGGTACAACTTCTCAGTGTATGCAGTGAACACGCGAGGAGTCAGCACGCCGTCCTCTATCCTGGCCTACTTAGGACAGCTCAGTAATACACTCCTGCATGCATTTTACTTATTTATTTACAACATACGTAAAGTGAAGCACTTTATTTTCACACAAACAAAATAAAACATAATAAAATGGAAACTGTGATGTCCTTCCGTTTTCTACTTTTATAAAATGGATGAAAGTTATTTTCCCCAATCATTTCAAATTTAAACATTTATAGCACATTTAGATTTTTATTAGTATTAAATTTAGCTTTTTAAAAAAAAAAAATCACGTAATTCTAGAGCGTTAGATAAATAGAAATTTCAAATCCATTTGGAAATAAGGCTGTAACACAAGAAAATGTGCTAAACGTGACATCACACTTTTCAGAACCCGACGCAGGTCCCAGCGTGTCGGCGCTGGACCACAACGCCACACACCTCCTGATCCAGTGGGAAGACCCCGCCGTGGAGCAGCAGAGGGGCTTCATCAACAACTACACTGTTTATCTGAGGACCCCCCACCTGCACAGTCGAGAAATCCCAGGTGAACAAAAGCATCAAAGCGAGACAAATACAAACACGAGCAAGTGTGGAGAGAGAAGTGGGACATGTGAAAGACTGTGATTCATACAGCATTGCCCTCTCATGGACATTTTGAGTACTACAAGTATGCTTTCATTTTGACGATCGTTTTTTTTTTTTTTAATAAAAAAATAAAATATTCATTAAATAAAATGAACTGTCAATTAACTGCCAGGGTAAGTGTTTAGTGGCAGTTAGTGTTTCAAACTGTATTATTTCTAGCTATTTTTCAAGTTTGTAGTTAGGGTTACAAATCATGGGTCAAAGCCAGGGTTAGGATTCTAAAAAGTTCAAGTCAGCCTTTCAGAGGTTTGTTGTCTATCTTTATTTTGTTTTTCCCTTAAATACTTTACTTCCTTTGTTCCTCCCTTCCTTCTTTCCTACCAGACAAATGTATCGACGGAAAGGTAGTGTCCTCCCTCCACTCTTTCCCGTCTTCCTACCTCCCTTCCTTCCAAACTGCCTTCCTGTACCTTCATTCTTTTCATCTTCCATCCCTTGTGTGAGACTGTTGATGGTTATTGTTGTCAGTGGTGGTGGCTGTGTCACGTCACAGACAGACATGGCTGAAGTGTCCCCAGGGCACAGTGGCCATCCAGATGTCTGCCTCCACCTCTGCCGGAGAAGGCCAGCGCGGGAACCTCATCTATTCTCGGCCCCCGGAGCCTGCAGGTGCCTAATCATGACATTGCTTCAACAATAAAAACTACAGAATGTATTGTACAATGTGAGAGTTGGAAAATTTAAAGATTCTGAATAATAGAAAAGCAAGAATTTGGAAAATGTGAAAAAAATCTTTCTTAATGTCTTTAATGAGCTAAACATACTTTTTCGTGAAAATTTGATATTGTCGTGAAGGAAAACATTCTTTTTTTTATGAAATGGTTTGTTTTTTGTTCAGCTGGACTGGCCATGATGGTGTTCCCTGTGTTGGCTGTGGTGGCCGTCACATTACAGCTGGCGTGCTGGAGCTCTGTGAGACGAAGGTTTGAAAAAAAAAAAAGAAATTTTACTCACAAGAAGTGCCCGTTTGAGCTCTGTTGTTAAGCGAAACAACAATGTGTGTGCGCGTGTGTGTGTCTGTGTGATGATCAGGATCAAAGCAACATGTACATTGTGTGGACCTGACTGGTTGGTGGAGAAGCTTCCCAAGCCAGGAAACAGCCAAGCCATCAAACTACTGGGGGTAGGACACTTCATTAGGTACCCATGTGCCATCCAATATAAAACATTGTTAGCAATATTGTCACATTTTTAAACATTTTTCTTTACATTGTCATATTATCAATAATAATGGTGGCGATGATGCATTCTTTTTATGATTGCTTTTGCAACTCAGAGTGGTTTTTGCGTGATGAATACTCAAGTCAATAAATATCCACTATAAGAATAATAATCTCCATCTTTAGCTGGACGTCTGGAGCGAGCCGTCCTTCTCGTACACCGACAGCGACCCCCCGCTGTCCCCTATCAGTTTTGCCTCCGGTGAGGATTCGTACCCCTCCGTCCCCTACGTCCAGCATCCCACCAAAGCCGAGACCAGATTTCTGGAGACGGTTGTCATGGCAACGCTGCAACACGGTTACAAACCTCAGCTGACTGTGGTCCCACGAGTAAACCAGCCAGATCAGGACCAGATGGCCCACACGGGGGATGTCTTGGGTTCCGGCGGATTTGGACCAACCCTGGGGAACTTGCTGTCAAGGTTGGAGTCGGACTCCTCCGCCTGGCCCCGCACGCAGGGATTGGACTGGGGCAGAAGCAATTGGGGGGACCTCGAAGACCATCGCTCTGTGGTGGATTTACAAGGAGAAACTGTGGTGGAGGTCTCGCTGACTGGTGGCTACATCCCACAAATCTGCATTCCCAGCAGCGGGCAGGAAGCAGAATAACCAACACTGATGGTGTTCATTCATCCTGTCTGCATTTAGTTGGAAACCGTACAAAAGTAAGCACAACCTCCATGAGACATGAATTTTTGTAAATTTTTGCATTACTTTAAAGAACTTTATTTAAAAAATGTTTTTCCGGAGTCACTTAAAATTATGTCGGTATTGTACTAATTACAGTGCATATTTTGAACAATATTGTGCCAAATTCGGGTGTGGAGAGCATCAATATGGTACCTTGATCCAAATTTTTGGGTAGCAAACGTTCCCTAAAAATGATAGTTTTCTCTTTATTTCAGTGTACTATTTTGTACAATAGTCTACTAAATTCTCAATAGGGATTACTGATTTAATTCCTTTTCAAGTAAGCAAAGTTGCCACTATTTATGTTAGTTTTCTTTTTAACTATATCTTTCAAAATAAAAGGGCATTAAACAAAAAACACGTACAAAATTATGCAATTTTAAACAACTCCTAATAAATTTTCATGAAGACCGTGTATACATATATATATATATATATATATTTATATATATATACATACATACATATACATATATATGACGCAAAGATTCACTAAAACGCTTTTTTTTTTTTTTTTTTACATTTTGTACAAAATTCCACGTCATTTTTGAGATGACGGATTCTGCTTCAAACCTCCGCCAAGACAGCGGCTTATTTAAAATGGTCAGTTTTCTAGGACGGGTTCAAAATTAGCAAGGTCGCATTAAAGTTTCTCTTAAAAAAAAAAAAGTTGCTTGTCTATTTATGAACTTTTTGTGTAATGTCACACTAAATTCTTGCGTTAACAGCGTCAACCGGCTTTCAATTTGAACCTGTCGATTGACAATGTACTATTTTGTATTTTTCTTTTTTTTTTTTTTTAAACAATATCAAACTAAAGTCCCTCAACCTGTTTCCTCCTTATTAAAGTGATATATATATATTTTTTTTTTTCAAAAGTGTTTTTGTTTGTACTTTTTTGTACAACACGCTACCAAACAACAGTCCCAATATGGTCTTATGAATTCAACCTCTGTCAAGGCTAAATGAATGTTTTTCTAGAATGGCCACTTTTCTTAGAATTACAACGCATTATAGTGTACTTTTTTTGTTGTTTATGGTAACGTTTTTGTCGAAAGTCTTACAAGGAACGATAATGTTGTGTAATCTGATTTAAACCTCCACCAAGCCAGAAGCCAAACCCTTTTAAAACATAAAAACAATTAGCATAGCATTCGGGGTCAGCGTTAGCGTAGCATTCTGTTGTCAACGTGTGGCATGAGTAAATTAAAACCACACTGCAAGTCAGTTGTCTGTTTCCTTAAATTCAATGTAACTTTTTTTTTTGCAACTTCCTGAGGCTTGTCTCACTTCCCTTTACCACCCCCGCGCCACAGGCACACTCAGCTCAATGTAAAACATTACAACTGAAAGGTCATGCCAGAAGCTTTTTTTTTTATTTGTTGTTGTCCCAGTCAGAGGATATGCTTTGTAGATGTCAGGGAAAGTCCCACAGTGAATCTCGTTATGAGGCTGTCATGCTTGAAAGGAGTTCCCAGATGCGCGGAAACTGTGATGAGGAGAACTGTGGGAAATTGTGTCGAGTCTCTGGTAGCTGAGCTAAGTGGAAATGCTATATTAAGATAAAATGAGAAAAGATTACGTTTGAGACATTGCGTTAAATGTCTGGTAGCGTAACGCAAGACAGCTTAACGCAGCGACATGTATCGCAAAGTCGTAACGGCATCATATAGTGCAGCGAAATGTAGCATAATGTAACATAACGTAATAATTCATAGAAATAAAGGTGTATTGTTTTGTATTGTATAAGGTAGCATGCAATCACGAAACATGACATACGTAAAGCAACGTTACGTGACATCACAGCATCGGTGTCAAACTCAAGGCCCGGGGGCCAGATCTGGCCCGCGACCTCATTTTATGTGGCCCGCAAAGGGCAAACAATGTGCGTCAACTTCCTGTTTCGAGCGCATTTATTTCTCTTTTAACAACATTGAGATATAAGATATTGTCATTATTTGTTAGCAATCCTCCCCCATTTAAAAGAAATTGAAAAAATTGTTGAACAAACAATTACTTCCTGGCTTTGGATTTAAACCTGGCTTTCCATCACTCCTAAAAATCAAAATACAACATATCAAAAGTAAGTCGTAGAGTATAACACAACACAACGCGCTTAAACCGTAAAGCCAAGAAACACAACTACACTCGCACCAGCTAGCACACAAAGGGTGGAAAGAGGACTCATGTGTATTATAGTGGTTCCATTGTGCAGCACGCCCCACTGAACTTCCTCCAGTTAGTGCAACTTTGACTCACATGCTGACAAAGAAAAAAAAAAAAAAACTGAAAAGATGACGCTTGTCACGTTCACACTACACGTAGGGTGACAAAAAAAAAAGGACCAGGAAGATGAAGACAAAGCACTTGATGGAGGAGGCATGATTTTGACTTTGGTAAGTACATTTTGCGTGACTGATTGTTTGCTTTGTCCCTTCTTACGCAGTGGTCAATATGACTTCCAGTTTTGTGTCTCTTGTGAAGGGTGACGGTGGTCTTTGATGTGGACGTGTGACGTGCGCGAACACACGTCCATAAAAGTGATGACACATGGCGGCTATTCCCACGACGTGGTTCCTGGTCTACGTTGTGTTGCTGCTGATGCTGCTGGTGCAACTCGGCACAAGTAAGCCTCAAAGTTTATTTTGATAAAAAAAAAATCTACTTTATTGGATAATTGTTGTTGCCAAATGTTACACACACAAGGAACTTTAGTATTAGCGCAAAATGAAAGTAATGATGCAATGTCGTTATTGGTCAGGGTGAGCCAAAAGTAGGTTTACTCCAAAAGAACTTCCTCAAGGAAGGAAGGAATAAAGGAAGGCTGGATTTTTTTAAACTTGATTAAAGGAAAGAAGAGAAGGAAAGATGAATGGTGGGATGGAAACAAAAAGATGGTATGAAAGGAAGGAAGCAAAGAAAGCTGGAGGATGGTCAGGATGGAGGAAACAAGGAGGTATGAAAGGATGTTTTGCCTTGATTTGTTGAAGCAAGGAAGGAATGTGAGAGGGAAGGAATGGAGGAACTGAAGGAAAGCAGGGAGGATGAAAAATATACTAGAATGTATGAAAGGGTGAAGAATGAAGGATGGTCATCAGAGAAAATGCACAGAGAGATGTAATGGAATGAAGAAGGCCAAGCTGGACACTAACAACTTTAAAGGGGGTGGGAAAAGAATGTTCTGAACGAAGGAAGAGAAGGATGGTATGAAAGGAAACCAAGAGGAAGGAAAGAAGGATAGAAACAAGTAGAAAGACAAGACAGTAAATCTTTTAACGTAACGGATCGAAGAAAAGGTAGAACACGAAACGAAGGAAAGCCACGAGGATGATATGAAGGGAACAAAAGAAAGGAGGAACACCGACATTTTTAGGATCTCACCTCGTGTTTTGCGAGGCGCCCGAATTGAAGAAGCCCTTTGGATTACAGACAAAAACGTCTTTGACAAACAAGGAGAGTGAAGTTGCGTCGATCCAACCTTTAGCTCCCTTACCCTTGCTTATGAACCAGGAAGTAGCTGGCTAACTACCAAGTAGGGCTCTTCACAATCCGAGAGGTCTGCTCCCGACAGATTTCTCTTGTTTTCTTACCTCTCAGGTGAGACCTCAGCTTGCGTGATCTGGTCCAGCGCGGGGCGGCTGGTGCGGCGAGGCTCCAGCTTGGAGGTTTACTGCACCTTTAACTGCAAGTGCGGCCGCGCCATGTTCAGCGACCACCCGCCCGCTCCGCAGCGCCACACAGTGGTCAATGCCAGCACCACTTACGTCCACGTGGAGAACATCACAAAGCAGCGGACCTTCAGCTGCCTGTGCCAATGCCAGGACCTGGACCCGTGCGGAATCGACATCTCGTCTGGTTGTGAGTGCAGATCAACCGGGGGGTTGGTTGTCCTCTCCAAATAACTGATTTTGGACAGGTCCGCGATAAGGTTTCATGTCTGCAGACCCACCAGAGACACCGCGGAACATTCAGTGCAGGCACAAGGTGCTGAACAACCAGACGGGTCAGGTGCTTTGTTCCTGGGAAAGAGGCCGCAAAACACACCTGACAGACATTTCAGAGCTCAGGTTAGTGTGTGAGAGAAAGAGAAAGCGAGAGAATGACTTTGAATAAATCTGGTCCCCACAAGTCATTTTTCCCCATACGGAAAGTGTGTGTGTTTGCATGCGTGCCTTTGTGTGTGTTGCAGGGTGACAATTGTATCAGAAGATCCCACTCAGTCGTGGCCTCCAATCAAAATCTTCATCAGAGGATCCGATCCCCCTTTAGCCAAATTTTCCTTGCCGAGTAGAGTTCACTTCATCTCTGTGCAGGTCCACACACAGAATGAACTGGGGTCAGCCGTGTCGCTTCCCGCCAACTTCACCCTCAGCAACATTGGTACCTTTTTGTGTGTTTCTCTTTGTGTAATTGTTGTGGTGAACTTTCAAATTCAAATTGTGTTAACGTGAACAGCGATCCCCGACGCTCCGGTCCTCAGCGTACCAGGGTGCTCCTCCAGGGGATGCGACGTCAGGATTCGGTCACCCGAGAGAACGCAACACCTGGAGGTTCAGTACGCAACAGAAAAAGGGTTGTGGACAAACTATTCAAATTCAGTAAGAATACCAAACTGTTTGTTTCCCATAATAACAATCACAGATTCTGAGATCAAGATACCAGACAAAATTGAATTTTTTTTCGGGAACAATTTGTGGTCGCTGATGTGTCCCGGACTTCATCTATAATCGACCACAAATATTAAAACTTTGTTCGAATCCATGCGGATCGAATGCTAAAACGCTAGTCGTTGCTCCACCAGGGTGTGCCCACGGCTTTGGATCAATTGCTATCCATCTGGTCTCTGGAGCCCTACCAGTTGTACCATTTCAGAGCCAGGGTCAAATTCAGCCTGGGATTGTGGAGCAACTGGAGCAACGTCACCTCCCGATGGACTCAGGAGGAAGGCAAGTATTTAAAAAAACAAAAAACATTGAAATTACATTTGACCTCATGTCAGTTATTTTTAATTTATTTATATATATATATATATATATATATATATATATATATATATATATATATATATATATATATATATATATATATAACAGTTTTGTTGAAGTTTGAGAAGTACAATTTTGTGACCGCAGTACATCATGTTTTGGATGCTGATATGCTATGGGAAGTGCGTTTATAAACGTGATGGTGTTAAGATACAATATTTGTGTTGGCAGTTTCCTCAAAGCACAACAATGCTTGTTTGAGTTAAAAGCTTGTGTACTGGACAATCTAAAATGCTACACCTTGAACCTGTAAATGGGGATCCCATAATTACAAAATATCGCCCCGGAAGTTGGTTTTGCTTTTTGGCAGGGTCGTCTATCATAATTAGGCACATCAAAAATCTCGAGAAACTATACCCATAATACGGTCATCCAACAATGCCACATTTTGAACATTTCTTGACACTTCCACTAATTTTCATGTTGCCCAGAAATTTGGTGGCGGTGTCAACCATGAGTAGATGGGGAAAAAAAGTCAGACAAATTGACCCAGAACGCCTATGACACTACAATTTTAAACACTCATCCCTCAATGCTCAGTCCTTGATGCTAGTTTCAACTTAGCAACATGAAATTTGGTAGACTTATCTATCATGTGTAGACCTGTTTGAAATTGTTGCACATCAGGGACGTCCCCCACCACTCCCAACGACGAATATTCCCGGGCCCAATTTTGACCCGAAAAAACACAGAAAGTCAGTCATGTTGGTTTGAAGTCGTGTAGTTTTGTGACTTGCCATTGATCAGTTAAATCCTCATTTTGAAAACTCAGCCCCTCATTTTGGATATAAGAAGACATTTTAAGGACATCTCACGTGGTTATTCAACGACAAACTGATACAAAACACATTTGACTCTGCAATTTTGTAAATTCAATCCCCGAAGCTGACTTCACTTAACGATATGAAATTCTTGCAGATGTCTACCATGAGTTGTACCATTAAAAATAATTACAAAAAAAAACCCCTCAGGAAGCAATACCCAAAACATGCAGTGAGTCCGTTATTTTGGTTGAAAATGACATTTCTAGGCCAGGTTTTTCAAACACAAATTGACAAACAAGAAAATACTTTTGACGCCACAGTTTTGAAAATTCATGCCCCAAATCGTGAAAAAAGTCTCAAGAACCCAACCCAAAAACAGAGCTAGTCAGCCATTTTGTTTGGAGCAGCTCTTTCACTCCAGACAAAAAAATGGCATCTCTCAAAACAAACATTGTGGTTTGTTGTCTGGCAGCGCCTGCCAAAGAGCTGGATGTGTGGTACACTCAACCTTCCTTCGACTTCAAGACCATAAGACTCTTCTGGAAGGTAAACAGTACAGTGTGAATGCGTTGTATGAGGATGTTTTCTGAGCATCACTTTCTGTTCCACTTTGACGCTAAAAGGTCAATTTTTGACCACGATTTGAGCGTTACGCATCACACACTTGTAACCACAGGCCCTTATGTACATACGCACACGCTCACTTACATATGCACGGAGGTTTTGTCATTTGTCATATTTAAACCAAGTGCAGGAGAGTTGACAGTTTCACTTTACTAGAAAAGAGGAGCTTAAGAGAAATGATCACGTAAAAAAATGATAACTTGCCAAATACCAGATTGAGAAAAAGTTGTAAGAATCAAGAGATAAAATATTCTATGAATAGCTGAGCCTCATACATATTTTTATACGACATAGTCTAACATATTTTTTTTTTAAATTTGGACCTGTTGTACAAGACAAATACAATAGTAACAAAATTCTACTCATATTTGTTCAACCCATTCAAAGCATTCTAAGGTCAAAATGTTTATTAGGAAAATGTCACCACTTTTTGAAGAATTTCCCCAACTAGTAAAGACATTGAACATATTTATCTTTTTTGTTATTTTGCTAAAATCATCTTACATGTATAATTTCGCATCTGAGCCAAGCCCTAAAATTCCAGTTGTTTTACACACACGCACACGCAAAAACATTCAAGTAAATAAATAACTAAAATTCCCCTCTATTAATCATCGTCCATTGGAAACAGACCTACTTTTAAAGAATTCCACAAAATTCCCGACTGAATGAAGAATTTTCAAGAATTGCACACTTTCCATGACAAAATTCACAAGTAAAAGAGACATTCTCATATTCACCATCAATCAGTTCGAACCCTCTCTAATTATATCTCATCAATATTTAAAAAAATAAATAAAAAATGCAACTTTTTGAAAAATTTCACACCAAATTCCGACATGTTCTTGATGTGGTGACGTAGCTCTTTCTCGACTTTCCAGCCGATGACTATCGCTCACGCCAGGGGGAAGATTGTGGCATACTTGGTGGCAGTACGCAGCTCCCAGTCTGTACTGATGTCCACGTCCAACCTCAGCGCAAACGCCACCGGCGCTTCTCTTGCATTTTGTGCGGAGTGTCATGTGACGGTGAGCGCCCTTAACTCCAAAGGAATGTCCCCACCGGCCAAAATCATTGCCTATCGTGCCAAAGGTAAGCCATCACGTCCAGAGCATCCAGAATTTTTTTTTCACCTTTTATGTTTACAGCCAATCCAATTTTTTTTTTAAACCAACACCTAAATTAAAAAGGACACATTTTGAAGCTTTCATTTGTGAAGAAATCCAATTTTCCAAGAGAAATTTCCCAAATCCAGACTTTTATTCTTTTTTTTTTTTTTTCCTTTTAGCATCAGCCCAGTTGGACGTTGAGGTGAAGCCACATGAGCACGGCGTTGCCCTCTTTTGGAGACAAGCGGAAAGGGCGACGTCGCACGTGGTGGAGTGGTACCCCGAGGGGCTCAAACTGCAAGAGCTGCACTGGAGAAGATTGGCTGGAGAAGATCGTCACGCCGTCATCACAGGTAAATTTCTGCTCAGCGGTCAGATCCGTTTCAGTTCAGATTCTCTTGATATGTTCCCAATCATTCTCTTGATGTGTTGCAGATCATCTGCTTTTCATCTACTTGCAGTTCAGATAATTCTCTTCTTGTGGGCCTAATCATTAGGTTCATGTATTCTGGATCATCTTTATGTTTTTTTTTTGTTCCAGATGATTCTCTTGTATTCTTGCTGATCATCCCTGTCATATGTTCCAGATTCTGCTCTTCATATGTTCTAGATAATTTTCTTAACCTGTTCCCGATCGTCGTCATCAGTTGTTCCGGCTCATCATATATTTTGGATAGTCCACTTCATGCATTCCAGATAGTCCTCTTCATATGTTCTCGATCATTCTATTTATGTGTTCCAGTGTTCTAGATTACCCTTTTCACATGTTCCAGATTATTTTCTTCATGTATTCTGGGTCATCCTCTTCAGAGGCTCTAGATAATTTTTTTTTTTACTTGTTCCAGAGTCTTATCTTCATGTGTTTCGGATTGTCGTCTTTATATATCCGGAATATAATATTCCAGATAGTCCTCTCGACATGTTCTAGATCTTTCTATTCATGAGTTCCAGTTCTTCCGCTTTTCTGTACGGTGTTAAAGATTACCCTCTTCATATGTTCCGTTTCATGTGTTCTACTTTATCCGTTTTACGTGATGTGTTCCAGATCATTCTTTCAATGTGTACTGAATTTGTCACACTTCCTTGTGTGCGCAGGTTTGAATGCGTCTGAGTGCTACGAAGGAGCTCTTTATATTCTCTGGAGTGATGGGTCGATGACCACAAGAACCTTTAGACTCCTCAACACCAGCCAATCAGGTGACAGTCTAGTTATGAGTCTGACTCTCTGTCACAAGATCCGAATTCAAGTGTCCTTTGTTGGAACGTCTCTACCAAACTGAATTGGTTGAATCAGCCATGACTCCAGAGCATTCATTTCTTCTTTTGTAGTACCCAAAGTTGGTCCGTCGGTTCAACAGGAAGTGGACGCCAGTAGAGTGACTTTGACGTGGGGGGAACTTCCCAGGGCTCAGCGTGGCGGGTGCATCACACAGTACACCATCTATCTGGAAGACAGCAATGGACGTGTGCAGCAATGTAAAAACCAAATACGCAAATATCTTGATTGAGTTCTTTTGTCCTAATTGCCATTGTTGATTTGCAGACTCGGTTCAAGCGACTAAGCGGACGTTTGTGTTGTACCTGCCTCCGGGTATCCACAGTCTGTGGATGACTGCTTGGACTTCTCTGGGAGAAAGTCCAGTCACTCGAAAAGTCAAGATCGTCATCCAAGGTGAGCTCATTATGTACATCGTGTTTCTCCGCCAGAATATCATCTCAAGTCACTGTTCGTTATTATGAGTTAGTGTGTGAATTTTTAATAGAAATATATTTTTATTAGAAATAAATATCCACTTCGTTATTATGCAACTTAATGTGTACAGTGGGTTGTGGTGCTAATTATAGGCTCGAATGACTAAAAAGAAATTCTTGTCGTGGTTCACAGCTGTGGAGGGGATCCCGATAATCCTGTTCTTGTGCTCGCTGTTGTCGCTGGCCGTGTCACTGGCAGTGTTGCTGTGCCTCTGTCAAATTGCAGCCGTGAAAAAGAGGTTCATGACTTATTGCTGCAGCAGCAAAAAAAAAAAAAAGCACTTGATTAACTTGCCTCGTTTAACTGGAACACGTCCTTCTTGCAGGGTGTGGCTGCTTTTCAAGTGCTTCTTGCTGCAAGTTGTGCCGGATCCAGCAAACAGCAAATGGGCAAAAGAACGCGCCCAGGAGACGGTTAGTACATCGAAGTAGAGTAAAAGCGTGCCACGCGCTGATGATTAGTAATTCATTGGGCGCGGTACGGTGGACAACTGGTTAGCACATCTACCTCACAGTGCAGAGGTGAAGGATTCGATTCCGGCTACGGCCTTCCTATGTCAAGTTTGCATGTTCTCCCGGCGCCTGCGTGGGTTTTCTCCGGGTACTCCGGTTTCCTCCCACATTCTGAAAACATGCATGGCAGGTTGATTGGACACTCTAAAATGTCCCAAGGTATGAGTGTGAGCACAGATGGTTCATCTTTGCGTGCCCTACGATTGGCTAGCAACCAGTTCACGGTGTACCCCGCCTACTGCCCAAAGACATCCGGGATAGGCTTATTTAGTTTTAATATTTTTGTCTATTTTGGTTGCCAGGAAGTTGAGAAGTTGCCTACCCAGCCAAGTGAGACCATTACGACCGAGGATGACGAGCCAATCATCACCATGATCACAGATGACGAAGAGCTGTCCAACATGGAGCAGGTGGCCTTACCACCAACCGGCCCGTCCACATCCCAGTGGCCCATCACCACGTACATCAAGAGTGACTCCCATGAGTCGGACAGCTCGGAGCAGACTCGGACCTCGCTCGACTCCAATACCATCACTGCCGTTTACATCTCAGCCACATGCCAGGAGGGTTGCCTGGCTGAGGAGGAAGACGTGGACGAGGAGGAGGAGATGCTAACGCCGCTACCCGCTTGCAGCTTGTTCAGTCAGCAAATGGAACCGCATTTTATTGGGAGGTTGACTCTGGATGTGGTCCGAATCGACTGCAGCAGCCTCTTTGAAAACAGCTGATTGCACACACTACTTGGGGTTGAACCGCTTAGTCCACTTGTTGATGAGTCGCATCGACATTTCAAAGATCAAGTCAACTGATCACAAATTATATGTTTCTTCATCTCATCTTCCAATGGGTCCATCTGCTGCTACCGCCGGACTACTAACGACTTGTGGAAATGCAAAAATGTCTGGCAATCACGACAGTCTTCGTAGGAAACTGTGAAAATAAGATGTTTGAGGACAGTGTTGGCGGGAATGCTCTCCACCCACCACATACAAGAAGCAAAACTCAAATTCCTCTTAATTTGGTTTCTGTCTATTATATGTGTTTGAAATTGGACGAAATCTGCAGTTGGACTTTATGAAGGCCCCTTTTGTGGGTGCCAAAATTCATTATGCTGTGGGAAATTGGCCCCAAAAAATAGGGCAAGAAATGTATTGTCATATTTTATTTTATCTAAAAAATGACCAGGTAGACAAACACAGTGAGACATCTTAATGTAATGCGCATAAATATTTGATGTATTCATATGTACAGTATCAAACATCACTTACTGCTGTTGTTGTTTTGATTTGATATTTCACCTGTTTTTGCAGGCTAAGAAGGGATCGCCTTTGTTTTTTTTTTCCATGTAGATTTCAAAGTGTAATGAAAGACATACCCAAAAGGACCTGTGAGAGGCAGTAGTATGCCACGGGACACTCCCACCGTGGGAAAAAATGAAGAAGCTGAAGTGCGGAGGCTTAAAAAGGATCTGGATGTGCATACAGTGAATCCTCAGCATGACCTGGATTACTGAAGATCTAACAAGTTGTACTGACAATTACAAACCTTTTCGTGTGGGCGTTAATCACTTTTCGCTATTCGCGACATACAAGATTTCTCTGTACACAATTAAACAGATATATAAATAGATAAAAACAAGGTGGAAATTTCTATTGTGAAGGTCTTTCGCTCTTTAAGTCCTTCTTCACTGAACTTTCTTGTCCTTGTCGGCCACCACTTCCGACAGGTCCTCGGGTTTGACAGCCTTCACCTGGGCCTCCATTTGGGTAACCCGTTGCTTCATGCGCGTCTGGCTGGAAGTGAACTCGGCCATGAGCTTAGCAAACTTGGTCTGCATGACGTCCAGGTTGTCCTGCAGCCTGGTCAGCTTCTCTTCCAGGTCCTTGGGGTCGGCTCCGGCATTAGCCACAGCCTCGTCAATCAGGTTGTCTTTCATCAATATGGCCTTGCCCTTCTCCTCCAGGGCTTTTTTGGCGTCTGGGTACTCGGTGAGCGCCTCCATCAGGTCGTCCTTAGAGAGGGCGAAGAGGTCAGAGTAGCCCACACTTCGGATGTTCGCTGTTCTCCTGTTCCCGGCCTTGCTTCCCTTAATGCCGAGGATGCTGATTTCCCCAAAGTATGCGCCGTCACTGAGGACCACGAACTGCGTGACGCCGTCGTCGGCCACTACAGCCAGCTTGCCCTCCTTGATGATGTACATCTCCCGGCCAATATCACCCTTCTTGCAGATGTAGTCCCCAGGACTGAAGACTTGAGGCTCTAGCTTGAGCACCAGCTCAATAAGGAGTCCTGCCTCGCAGTCCTGGAAGATGCGCACTTTTTTAAGTGTGTCAAGATGGACGTTGATGGCGATTTCGGCCTTGAGCTTGTCCGGCAAGTTCTTCAGGACCTCTTTCTCATCACAAGTCTTTTTCTCCGTCCACAGGTAGTCAAACCACTTGATCACCCGGGCCTCTAGGTCTTTGGTGACCTTACGGAACTGCATGTACTGCTTGATGGAGTCGATCTTGGCTTGAAACTCAGCACGGGAGGCGTTCATGTTGGAGATCATGGCACCGACGTTTCCGACGATACTGGCAAAGATCAGCACACCAGTGAGGAAATCCGCAATGACAAAGAGGTACTCCACGTCTCTGACCGGCGCAGGCGTCTCGCCAATGGTGGTGAGGGTCAGTGTTGACCAGTAGAGGGAATATATGTACTTTCTAGCAAGGCGGCCATGCTCCGGGTGGCTGATGTTGGGGTACACCCAAGTGTCCGAGCCAAAACCAATTGTCTTGGAGATAGCAAAGAACATACAGGCATTCCAGTGGATAATGACCAGGATGTAAAGCACGAGATTACTAATACGAAACATGTTTGGAAAGCTGGTCCTGGTCTCTGTCCTCTCGAAGAACTCGAACAGCCTGGAGATCTTGCAGAGGCGGTTGAAGCGAAACTCTGGGTTATTGAATCCATATCTCAGGAAGAGCAGATCGGTGGGGATCATGGAAATCATGTCGTACTTGAACTGCGACGTGGTCCTATATTTGGCTCTCAGTTTCGTGGCGTCCTTCACCAGCAGGCCTTGTTCCAGGTAGCCTGAGGAACAGACATCAAATTAGAATCCACCTGCAAATTGGCCTTCTATCAATGTGAAATGATTCTTGACATGCAGATTTAATTTGTCGCGTGTCCAAGTTCATAGCAAAAATAAACTAGTTTCAGAAACTGGAATAATTATCTACTGGCCGGAGTTGCCTCGAGCAGCTCGTTTTGAGTGTTCTCATTATTATTATTATCAAGTATTTGTGTTCTGTTCTGTTTGAAATGCTTAGGTGAATAAGCATCAGTGGTTAAAGGGGCTGCAGTTTAGATACCTGGCCAGGAAACTGACCTGTTCTTGACCTGACAAACGTGTCAGTATAGTAGATGAAGTCTGAGGTGTAGTCCAGGAAGACCCAAAGTTTAGTGAAGCGGTCCTGGAGTTCATTGAAACAGGCCCTGGTGGAATAGATGAAAACATTGAAATATTTTCATTTTCACTTCAAATATTCAACCAAGTTCAAGTCAAACAATACCTGGTAACAATCATTATCAGGTTGTAAAACACTGGGCCAGCAATAACCGTCAGCCACCTGTAGTACATATCTGCCGCCGGGTCCATAATCCAGATCTCCTTCCTGGATTTGAAAATAAAACTTTCAGTGGGCACGTGTAAAAGAATGCAGGAATCAAACAGATGTTTCTACAATCAAATCAGGCCGATGTCAAGTCCATTGGAGAGTACTTACGGGGGCTCCTCTTTCTTTTTGTCATCTTTCTTATCATCTTTTTTGTCATCCTTTTTCTCATCTTTCTTTTCATCCTTCTTCTCGTCATTCTTCTCATCCTTCTTCTCATCATTCTTTTCACCCTTCTGGTCTTTTTTAATCTCCTCTTTCTTGTCTTCCTTTTTGCTAAGGAACACAATCTCGGGCATTTAATTCTCTTAATCACAAAAGGGTGTCTTTGTCTATGATCGACAACCAAAGGGATACCAAACTACAACAAGAGGGAAGGTTCTGGTCCTATCTTGGTAGATGTTTCTTTTTTTAAACTCCTCTTTCTTGTCTTGATTTTTGTCAAGGTCACAAACTCTGGCTGTTAATCGGGGCAAAAGGGGAAGAGTACGGTAGGATTACTGGAGGGTTTCTGGATAACACCAGGAGGGGAGGGTCTGGTGAAGGTAGCATTGGTCCAAATCCTAGCCTTCCAGAGGATTCATTACAAATACAAGCTATTCCTGTGTAGTTCAGAAATTCTTCTTAATTGGGTGTAACTCAACAAACCACCAAGACAACTACAAGACGATTAAACTGGGAATAGAAGGGATGTCGCTACAAGCCGAACCAGCTACCACTGAGTTTCTATCAAGGCTATAAACGTACTCATCTGTGTTGTTGCAGTTATTCATGTTGTAAGTAGCTAGCGGCCACTTACTGCTAAGACTTTGGAAAGAAACAACATAGGGTAGTCAAGCCCCTTATATTGCGGGTGACTTCATTCAAATTACCACCACTTCCACTCACTTTTTCCTGTGCATTGTGCTGTTGCAGTCCATGGACTGTCCGTCGCTCTTACAGCCGGACACTTCTTTGAGCTCAGGGCCTCTGAAGCGCTCCAAGAAGGAGTCATGCCTCGGCGGTACTTCAGGGTTCATCCTGTTAAAGGCCCAGTTGCGCAGCATGTAGAAGAAGTAAGAGAGCCTAGACATGATCAGAGAGAGTGGAGACAACACCGACGTGACACACATCTTGGCTACTGAGAAAGGGAGTGGTCAGATCACAAGGGAGAGTCACTGATATGGAGGTTTACCTGGCCATTGCTCCTGGACCAGTAAAAAGCGTTCTGTTGGACTTTGAAGACAGTGCCCTCTCGGGGTTGTGACTGGAAGACATCGTCCACATAACTTGAGCCAGAAAGTGCCAATGTCATGGTCAAAATGTTTTTCCCTATTACAGATCATTCCTGTGTCCCTCAGGCAAGGTAGACTGCAGATTGTAACCTTCCAAGACCGCTGTAAGGGAGCCGTCGGAAGAACTACTGAAAGTAGCGTCTGCTTGGGAGATTTCCTAGTTGCGTCACACGCTTACCTTTCCGTTTTTTTAAAGGACTCACAAACTAGAACACTGCTGTACCAGATACTCAAAATGTTGCTTGCTTCCCCAAATTGCAACTATCTTACTTTTTTAAGCAGTATACCATACATACTTAAGGTGACATCGACATTTAAAAGATGACTGGATTTGTTTAGTAAAAACACAAAACTTACTTGTGTGCCTTCTTAAAAACATTCAAGACAAAGTTGTGCAAATATACTTGGGATATACAAAAGGCGGCCACAAAAGCTAAAAACTCCTAAAGGAGGACAAGGCTAACGACTGTCTGAACCTTCCACTTTCAAACAAACCTGCTGTCTCCATTTTCGATGACGGCTAGGTCCTCGTCGGATGTGTGACTGGACGAACGACATCTGGTCAAGTAGGAGATTTCGCTGTTGACCTTCGCCATGGTGTCGTGTCGGGCCCGACTGGCCTGAAAAGTAATGATAAAATCAATCGGGGTGCTAGGAAGTTGTCTTTTTTGGACAGAAGTTCAGGAAAGTCACTGGACATTTCTTAGGCACACAGTGGATTCAAACACGATGCAAAACTCGAGCCTGGGAGCAGCTACGAGCGGCCCTGTCACGGTTTTGTGTTAATTTTTCTGGTGTCCAGGGATAATATTTTCCAACATTCCCAGAATCTTTCAAATGATTGTAAAATTTTGAGGTCATGGTCTGCCCACATTACTTAGCGTAAGCAAAACAAAGCTCGATCTATGTATGAAAGTAAAACTGCTGCCGTGAAATCGGAGTCTGGAACGATTCAACTCAAAATGCCCAACTTCCTGTTCCATTTATAGTATGGATCTTTTGGACTTTTTTATGTGACTTTTATGTCGAGTGTTTTTGATCATTTAGTTGTCATCAACAATCACCAAATTTCTTTTCGATCATTGAAAAGGGTGTTCGCGGCAGATTTTTTTATGTAAATTTTTATGAGCATTACACTTACCTTGGTATAATTGTATTTGAGGGCCTGTTCATCGCTTTGCCTTCATCGTGCTTGTTTCCAAAATATATGGACCTGACATCGACACTTTTCCACTGTGTGGTGGAATATATATATCCAGCCTCTAAAAATACACCCTCCTTATATCCTTACCACTAAACAGGATGAGCGTGCTCTCTGTGTGTGAACGGTCAGCTCTGCTTTTAAAATAAATGCTGCTTACGGGTCTGCTCCGGCCTTGCTGGCGGCATGGGTGTGGGAATATATAGCACGGTTAAGTCTATTAGGAAGACTTCTTTGGGAACACATAGTTAAGGACTGCTTTCTTCACCTCTATGAAGCCACAGTCTGGGCAGGTTCTTTTAAAGCAACTTTGTTAGCCACCACTTATGACCTTCTCAGAAATTGCTTGTTGATAACGAAAAGTTACAATTATTTAAAAAAAAAAATGCATGTCATATTATAGTAATCCATGGATAGCATTAAGCGTAGCTGTCAAATGAAAGGCAAGATAGAGTCAATAATCATTTGAAATTATGAGCGCTAAAATTAGCCCAAAATGGCTGATTCAGACCATTTTAAATTTCAATCGTGGGTCCTTGTGCCTTTTTCATGCGTTCTGTTATGATAAACACGTCCAAACAATTTTGCATCGACCGGTGAACCAGGTGCAATTTTTTTCTAACTTTCACAATTTAAGATTTTTTTTCTAAAGAACTTAATTAAAACTACCGTCTGGAAAACGCACGGATTCATGACTATCCGCATATTTTTTAATCTCTTTCTGTAACATCCTAAAGATGGCTCCCAGAGAACAGTCTGCTGCAACTAAGAAACCAGTGAAGGAGGAGCTCGCCACTGGCCGTCAACAAAAGCAGAATGGAAGTAGCGTTCCGAGAGGCGGGTCTGGCTGTGGGTGATAAACTTCTCAAGATGAAACAGATAAAGTTACCGCTAAGGGAAAAATATCATGACATGGCTTCTAGTAAAGTGGCATGCTATACTGATATTTCCTGAAGTGTGTCTATGATGTCATGACTAATTTGCATAATAATCGCCCCCATACAGTTTCTCTGCTGATGAGTTGGATGCTAGGCTGGCCAAAGATCTGTCGTTTTCTAACTACCACACCCCATGAAGCATTATCATGTCCAAGATCAAAGTTGCAGAAACCTTCAGAAGTTCTTCAATAACACCCCAAAAAGTGGCTATTCATTTTTGTTTTAATTGTCGCTAGAGAGTTTGAGAAAAAGTTCCCAGCCTTAGCTTCTAATACTAATAATTATTATGAATATTAATAATGTTCAGCTTTGTTGATAATTGGGCGATTTAGTGATGAAGTGCTGCCTCCACAAGTGAAAATACATTAGAATCTGTATGAGTACTCCCTTAATAGGGGTGGGCGGTATGGTTAAATTAGCCAGTGGTTGTTCTGTGCATGTGCCATTCATTTAGAGTCTGCACAGAGGGGTGAACATCGGCTGCTCTGGAGGGAATCTTAGTCTCCACAAATATCCAGTAAAAACACAAAAAGTATCAACGTTTGTTACGAGCTACTTTTTGGAAACTATTCCCTCAAGGGCTTGGAAAAATTGCTACGTAAAGCCACAAAGTTGTTAACTTGGCCACAGCTCCTTAGAATTTGTAGTTTTTTTAAATGTGTATTTTCTTCATTGAGTTTTCCACTTGGCTGCTATTCAATAGTCAGCATTCATTTGTTATTTATTTTTTTTATCACTGTCATCTTTGCAAACATTTAAACTCCCTCGCTAATGTCTGTGGTTGTAAGCACGTGTAGACACGTGTAGATTAGCGCTAATGCCAGGGAGTTAACAATAGCAGTACAAGCCCAACCCACTCCATTAAATGACACTGACAGTAGTTTACCATTAGCCACTGCAGCTAAAGGTAAACTTGGGTAGCATTACATCATTGGCCACGTCAACAAAAACTTGCTGGAATGTGAAATCATTGCATTATGACTTCATACCTGCAGTTTTCACATCAACATGTTGGAAGCTAGTTGCATTATACAGTTAAGTCGACTTGTTCTTTTCATGTTATGTACAGTGGAACGGATATAAAAATATAAAAAGTCTACACACCCCTGTCAAATTGGAACAAATTATGAACAGTTTAAAACAGTAGTCAGTGTTTATATATATAATGTATAACTATAACAACAAACTTCGCAACAAGCAGCAAGTTGGCAGTGTACCATTATATGTATGTTGTATTATCCTGTGGCTTGTGAGGAGAAGCGGTACAGATAATGGATTGATGGATGTATTATACTGCCCCCTGTGACATGGTGCACACCAGAAAGAGCAACAAAATGTCCATTGATTTGAAGCAAAAAAAAAATATTTTCTTTACATTTGTTACTACTGTTTTTATGTAGTTCTACTTTTCTTACTTAAAACAACATTATTTGGTATTTTTTGAGAGAGCTTGACTGGATGAATGGAATTTCTATTCATTTCAATGGGTTCAATGCACTTGTATTACGAATCCGTTTCTGTCATGAATAATGTATATTTGTCGTCCCTTCGTTAATCAATCAAGCCCTACCTGCTGTTGACTTGACCTTAAGGTTTTTATTTATTTTCTTTTCCCGTTATGGCGTCATCCTCCGCGGTTGAAATAAAATAACGAGCCTATTTTGACAAACGAAACAGTAAAAAGTTTTTTTCTTTTTTTTTTTTTTTTTTTAGGGCCACAACTGATTGCGATATTTGGCAGGATAAAATTCAGATAACAAATAAAACGGCCAATTAAAATATATTTGATGAAAAATAGAAAAATAACCAACAACTTTGTTTTGGTCCCTTAACATTTACAACAATAAATGTATGAATTAGATTGTTTTACAATATTTGTCTTTTTGCTTTTGTTTAATGTCACAACAGAAAGAAAAATTGGCCAATTAGAGTAAGGGAATGTTTGAACGTCATTTTCTTTGAAAAATATACTTAAGTGCAGTTACAAAGTACTTTGTGACTATCCATCACTGAGTGAAAATAAGCACCGTTACGTAGTAGATCAGAATTACTGTTAGCATTATGGTTGACAGAATGATCTGTTAATATAATAATGCTCTTATTTGGTTTGTGGGAGATTAGCAGCACTGTAGCGTAAAGACCCGCTAAGAGGCTTGAGGCTTTCTGTTTATCGCAACAACCTCACCCCGGGCAGGAACAACACAATATATGCAAGCTCCGGTAAAGACGATGGCTCGGCTTTGTTTAAAAGTTTTTTTTGTTTGTTCGTTTAAATTACATTTAGCTCTATAATATATATTTGTGTGATGAGCCATGAGTAATTGAATTGATTGTTCTTATTTCTTTTCCGATTTAATTTAAATTCAGAACGTAAAACCTATTTGAATTATAAATACTATAAACGCTGTAAATTAGAAAACTATTGGTGTGCATATTATTTAAAATTTGCTAAAACATCCTAATGAAGATAGATTTTTGTATTACATATTAATATTTTGAAAACTTTATTTTCATGTTGTTTTGTAAATTGGACCTGCTGTTCTATTGACTACCTGAACTCAAGCAATCAAAAATACATCAAAATATAATTTGCGTCTTATCTATGTGATATTCCAGGGATGTTTTCTTTTTTTATATTGCTTTTTTTCTTCAATATTTTTAAACACTGATGTCTACTATGTTTGAAAATGACCTTTCTAATGATTTATTAACAAGCTGCACTAGCTCATTAAACTAATTCACTCTAAAATTGAAACTAGTCAATGTACTTTTGTTCATAATACTTTTTTATTGAAGGATTTTTTTAATGTATTGATTCAAGACTAGCTTTACCATTTTTTTTGCAGTGAACTAGTCCAGTAAACTATTTTTTATTTTATACAGTGTCCACAAAAAGTATAAATATTCAATATATCTTGTTTAATTATTTTTTTAAATATCCTGTTCATGAACACAGTATTTTGAATGCCTTGGCAAAAGGAAAATCTATAAAAATAAAACATTTTCTCTTTTGAGAACATTTTATATATGTTTTCTATAATATTTCATCTGATTTCATTTTTTTATCCGTACTCATGTTCACCAAATTGAAAGGCATTGACATCCACTTTATTTTAAAAGTGCCTTTGCAAATATATATTTTTTGTTTTAGACTATATTACCTTTCATTAAAAAAAGTATTTCCTAAATATGAGAAAATGAGAAGTATTTTTTTTTTCATTGAATGTGGCACCTACCTGGTCACACGTTTAAGTCCACCACATAAGAAAAGAGCCCTCTGAGACCACCACCATGTGCATCCATCCTTCCTCAAACCACCATCTTCCCCTCACGTGTACGGCAAATTTTAGATAAGCAAATATTTCCCCATGGCTCGCTCCTCCGACTACGTGTGCGCCTCCTGTACATAGTCACTGCCAGACGAGGGGCTGTGAGGATGAGGATAGGATGAAGAGGAGAGGCTCAGCCTGCAGATCCCAGATCAGGAGATGGGAGGAGTCCTCCATCATTATGACCACATTGAAAAGAGAATAAAATAAGACAAGAAATGCCTCTAATCCTGATTTAGAGTGGAGAACCTATTTCAGCCACTTCGTGCCCCCTCTTGGTAGCTTGGTCCACTTTTTCTTCAATATTTTTACATTTTGTGACAATATATTGTCGAATTTTCAAAATAAACCTTGTGGTTGTAGTGAATAAGAGATATATATAGTTCTCATTGATGTCAAAAGATATCCTCGTGTTGTATTTTTAGGTGTGAGTTTTTATCCAATCAGAATTCAGCTAGCGAGGCCTTCAGATACATTGTGCGAGCATCTGTTCTGTGACTGACCGGGCTCTTAGAGTTGATAGACGGTTGTAATAGCCAATTAGATCACAAGTTGATGACAGTAAGGCCTTCTCCAGGCATCCCGATGAAGGTGTCTTGTGATTGGATCCTCACTTGTGAGAGGGCAGTGCTATGCAGAATCAACAAATCCACACCAGACAGTCTTACCGTTGACCGTCAAGACTTTTTGAAAGCAAAGACCGGGCATACTCATTTTTGTTCATGGCAGTGGGTGGATTGCAGTACTTTTCTATCATTTCAGTACTCTTACCATTACAGTACTTTTACCATTGCAATATTTTTATCATTGCAGTATTTTCAATCATTCAGTAGTTTTTATCATTACATCGTTTCCCCCTCTGTATAATGGACAGGCATTAGGAGTGTTTCCTTACACTTAGATACGTTTATACTGTGTATATTTGCATGCTTTTTATGAATGTCTGCTGCTAATGTTATACATTAACAGCTACATTACGCCGCCTACTCTGTGTGATCAATATCTTTGCTGCTGTAACACCTCAAATTTCCCCATTGTGGTACTAATAAAGGACACCTTTATCTTCATCTTTATCTAATTTAATAGTTTGTTTTTCACTTACTGAAGCAAGGGAGGGGAAATGCAGTAAGTGAAGGCCAGACAATCCTATTTTCCTAATAGCATTGTTTTTATTAGAACCCATCAGGCACAGATAAATGCTTAGACCTGGAGTGGTGAATATAGTGATGAAGCAGAATGGCTAATCTCATTTCAAGTGTTGCGGCGACCAATTACCCCCTCCCCTGCACCCTCCACCCCTCTCCTCTCCAAACCTCATTAGTTATAGGCCAGGCTCCAGGTGCATGGAGATTCATTCAAAGCCTCTTTACTCAACATACCACGTGATCATTGTTGCGTTGTCGATGTGCTGCGGCGCGGCTACGGCGCCCCAAGATTCAATCACAGCCTAGCTGCCTTTTGATTCACCCATTTTCGACCATGGACACATTCAATTATTTGTAATGGAGGCTGTCACAGGGGGAAAAGCAACAATCACTTAAAATAAAAGAAGACGGAGTCCAATGCATATCTTATGACTTGAAGGGCTGCTAAGTTAAAGGGGAAGTCAAGCCTTTTTTTATTTTGACACAATAACATTAGCTATGTGGCCCCAATGGTCTATGAATTGACTTCCCCTTTAAGGCAGCACACAAGTCAAGCTGTTTTTATACGTATCCTGCTCAAATTTGATCTACATTGGTAACTTTTCAAGACATCCTGTCTAATATTTGTACGTATTATTACAGTCGCCCACTATAGGGCTCTAGCAGTGACCATAACGGGAAGGAAGTACTTTTTGCTGTTTTGCTGAATGGGGAAGTTGGTTGCGCATAACGTCGACTTCATCGACTTTACTGATGCTCACACTAATGGCACAGGTGTGCTATTTTGGCACTGAAATGAATAGCACGACTTAGAGCTGACGTTATCCAGCAGACTAGACAACCGAACTAAACGTATCCACAAAAGGCTTTCCACAAGCCTGATGATTTCATTCTGTCCCTTTTGAAGTGGAAACTATTACACGACGTTAGTTGTGAATGTCACTCATGTCCCGTTTAAAAGTCGTCCCGGTTACTCCTGGAGTCTCGTAGTCGCGATATAAGTATTTATAATAATTACGTGATTTATCCTTCTCACCTACAGGTCCCACTGGATTCATTTGTATTTTTACAAAATCTTTTGGGTATGTCTTCACGGATCACAATTTTTTTTAATTGTTTTAGTTCAGGTCAGCCATAGCCACTCAATTTTCTTTCACCACAAGTACCCTAGCACCTGTTGTTTGCAAACTTTATGAAATGGTCTATATGCTACATCATACATATTGTAGCGGATGCTACTCATGGGCAGAAAGGCCATCAATATGGATGTCAAAGGTAGTCCTAATAATAACTAAATCATTCCAATCATTGCTGACAAAAGTCAAGATGAAGCCAGACAGCCAGTCAAGGGTGTGTAATCAGGCTACTTCAGCATGGAAATTAATGTGTGGGGGAGGCCAGATAATGGCGATGATGCTATAAACCAAACACTACAATCATGATGATTGGGGGAACATTTTGGCGTGCTCGAAGATTGCTGTCGTGTTTGAACTCGGGTGAATTTGGAATTCATTCTGTTTCCTTAATTCCAATCTAAGAATGCAAGTGTCCTGAGTGGCAGAGTAGACTCCCTTTCTCTTAATTTATTTGCTTGAATTAGAAGCTAGTGGGATGTTATTTTATCCATCTTAGGGTGGGGTGGCCACTTTGCTCACTGCCATCCGCGTTTCTCTAACGTGTCAGAGTGGTAGCGGGCCCTGTTGTCTTGTGCTGGTGAGGTGGAGCATGGATGAAGGTGATTCTGTGTGTTTCTGTCATTTATCTTGAGAGGAGTAAATACAAACACACTACATTGAGCGCCTACAAATGGTCGCTATGGCAACACCTCAGAGTTTTGTTACCTTTTTTTTCTCCCAGAGACCTTGAGAACGTGCTCAATTTTTTTAATAGCCGTTTCCAATTCATACCTTCATCAAGGAAGCGAAAGCACACTTGTTTGTTGCTTACAACTAAGGAAATTTCCTGATGTGATTTTTCTCATTGAACCTCCCTGAATTGTGCCTTTAATGAGTACTTTTATTCAATTAGTAGTAGTAGTAGTAGTAGTAGTAAATATTACATTGTTATCAAACATATACAATATTAAATTACTAATGGGATTTGATTTGAATTTTGAAATCCAATTTAATGGTTATAATGATGCTTCAAACATTCTATGATTTAGCTACTGATTTCTTTTTTATCACATTTATGGACAAGGTGCAAATACAACAATCCATTTTAAAGTCAGTACACGTACGCTTCTCCAATACAAAAAAAGTTTGTTTTTTTAAGGATTGCAACACATCAGGGTTGCTAATAATCATAGAGGCCACGGTCTCGTGTACAATGGGCTGTTTATTGTTCTTGTATTACATAGCATAGCACTGACAATTTTATCCCAAGTTCGCCCTCTACTGGCCACCTTGAGAGCTTTTTTTTCTCCCCCCAATTGGAACTAATGACGTGGGCAACTTCACTTCGCAACAGTAATACTTTAATATCTTTACATTATATATATATATATATATATATATATATATATATATATATATATATATATATATATATATATATATATATATATATATATATATGTGTGTGTGTATTTTAGTGTTTTGAATTTATTCTGGAAAAACAACCATTGTATCTGCTTATCAAAGAGGTAATAATTAGTGAATTTATCTTTGGCGTGCTTTTTTTTTTATTGATACGATCTATTTAGTTAGTTTAGTGCAAGTAAAGCTTTACAAACAGACATTAACCATGAGACCGCTTCAAGAAAATTTTCTTAAGTTGCATGATGGCAAATATGAGCATGTCTCAAACTGGCTAAAAAAATAAAGCTTGTCAAAGACACGTTATCAATTCATTGTAACCATTTCACACTGACTAGTTTCATTTTCTATCTCTCATTTACAACAATGACCTACTGCCCTTCCTAATCTGTTGTCTTTAAAAGCATGTCAGCCATTTTATAGGCATAAACTTCGCTTCAGCCTAAACGTGCTGAGAAAATACATAGTTTCTTTCGTTATTTGGGACATTTTTACAGCAGGTTTTCATGTCAAGATGTTCATTATAGGTCAGTTTGGTGGTTTTGGGGTTTTGTTGCTATAGATATTGCATAGCAAAACAGCACAACATGAAACCAGCACTTAGGTCATTGCTACTGTATGCAACGGTGGCTGACTTGCCGCTTCTCCCATCAACAACCCTCCCCCAAAGAAAACAAGCAAGAACATTAAAAATAATAAATGATGGTAATTCATTTTTCAATAAAATGATCATATACATCAATTAGTTATTGTTTTTTGAAGTAAATGGTTAGTCAATTTTCATTCAACTATTTTTAAGTAGCAAAGTTAAACAATGAGAATAGTTGTTAAATCAATTAAAAAAACGTACACATTTTACTTTTTATTTTTATGGCTTTTTTTTAATTAATTAATGAGATCAAATAATTTCTTAATAGATTTTTGATTAAGAAAAAGCAAAGCAATTAGCTTTTATTTCTTTCAGGAAACACATAGTTAATTAATATTTTTGAGTAAACAACGTGGAATACATTATTTGCTGATTGATTAAAACCGTTTCCATATTTTTCTTGTATTTATTATTTTTGCAGATGTTTTTAGTTTGTTGGTTCATTGATTGATTGATATTGAAAAGAAAATAAACCCGGTAGTTTTTATTTCATGAAGTCATTGATTAATTAATTCATCCAGTGAATTATTTTATGAAAATTATTTATAAAATATAATCATAGATTTTAACATATTTTGTCCATATTATGAGATTGTTAATTGATTTTATGATCTATAAAAAGTAACAAATATTTTCGCTTTTTCATGAAATAATTGTTTATGATTACAATTTGTTTCATCATTCATTTTAAATAGTAACATGAAACAGTAAGAATGATGAATCCTTTCATTTTTTAAAGAAACTCCTTCACAGAAATTACTAGGACGTTTGCTGACGAACGGTTGCCCACGCATGCCCTTGAGGCCCCTCCAAAGCTGCAGGGGGCAGCACCTGCCTGCGTACGTCACAGTGAACGTCTCGCTCTCACCTTAGGTACGTCACCCGTGCAATAGAAGAAGAAAGCCCTGTAGCCAGAGAGGAGAGACTAATGTACGTCCACAACTGTACACTAGGACTCAGCAGCACGCACCGCGACTCCGGCTATGATTGACCGAGTCCGAGGAACTTTCCCCGGCCAAGTCCTCACTCTCGCGCGGCTGTCCCACCTTAAGTGAAAAAAAAGAGAAGAGCGCAGAGCTGTCTCGGCGACTGGGGACATGGCGGTGGGCCAGGAGGAGCGAAACCGCCGGATTTCTCGCCGTTTTTCGTACACGAGAAAGCTGCCGTGTGTGGGACTCTTGAGGATATTATTTATTGCTTTTATCCACACGGCGCGGGCGAACAAACAAGGTTTGTATGGCTGAGGAAAAGGAGGAATGGAAGCGGGTTAGCGAGACTCAAGTGAGCTAGCTAACTTCACTATTTGTGTGTACGCGCGCGCGTGTGTGCGTATGTATATGTTGTGTGTGCGTATGTATGTGTTGTGTGTGCGTATGTATATGTTGTGTGTGCATATATATATATATATATATATATATATAGATATATATATATATATATATATATATATCACACATTGTTAAATCGCGACAGACTTTCTGTTTCCCATAATGACGTTAGCAACTAGGTTTGGATGCTGGCTGACGTTACGCCACGTTGCCGTTGTGTTGTTATAAAGCTGGGCTAGTCGGCACCGCGCCGCGACCGCCAGCTTACGTGGCCCATCTTGGCTACTATGGTGGAGAAGGGAAAGGCATAAATGACAGCCATGTTCCCGGCTCGGGTGTCCGGTCCGGACGCCTGGCAGGTCATGGTGATCCAGTGCCAATGGACAGCTGCCCCCCCCCCAATCAGGAATCAACTCCCCGCTACTTTCCCTGCAACATTTGTTTACCTGCTAACTTCGGAAGAGGACACTGACGCGTGTGACGTGATTTAAAGCGTAAAGTAATCGTCAGTATCACTTCACAGCGTTAGAAATGGTCTGAAATGCGATGTTTTCACGATAAGTGTGGTTTTAGTAAACCCACAAACGGCTATAAATCGTTTTCGTTTCTTGCATGACCAGAGAAATCCGTTTGGGCGCAGTTTGTCTCCGTAAAAGGACAAAAATCAAATGAAGCATCTGTCGTAATTGGATAAATGGGATATTCTTCCAAATAATTTATTTATACATAAAAATTAGCAAATGTATGACAATATGTTTATTTTGTTAAAGTGATTATGAAAACGTGTCATTAAAAAACAAGTGCATATTTATAATCAGTACAAAAAAATATCTAGAAAAGTTAACTTGCATCTTTGATACAATGTTCAATGTTTGAGCAAGTTTGAATTTCCGGTGTCTTCTGTAAAGTGAGGATTTTGGAGGTACAATGATTCTGTGTGTTATATAGGTTTAAATGAACCGCTGAAGTTGAATGCAGCAGTTTCCAGGGGCCAATCAATCTCAGATTTGCCTGGCTTTTCCGAACATCATGTCGAAATGTTCCAATTCCAACTTGCACGTCTTCAGTATCAATTTAGCTTTCTCGTGGATGATTTCACTACCAGTTTACAAAAGTTATGCATCTCAAAATCAAGTTTTACCAACTTCACACATGTATTTTCCCAAAAATGCTCTGGTGTAAATAATTTATTTTTAAACTTTAGAGGTGGTCCAATTCTAATTTGTAGAACTATTGTTATCCAACTCTATTTGACTTATTTCAAGTTTGTAACAGTTACCTTTGCTGACATATCAAGCGCCGTAGATTTTTTTTTTGTGTGTGTTGACTTCTGAATCGTACAACTCCGTTGTATTAAAACTGAGTCAGAGCAAAATACATCTGAACAATTTTCTGTTGTAAAACAAGCAAATGTTCTCCATATAAGTCCTTTAGATAATATTGTAACAAAAATAACTTATTGTATTGATCACATGTATCTTTTAATTCATCAGTCGATGAATGAATTAGCGTAATTTTATTCCGCCAAATGTCGTAATCAGCATCAGCCAGACCCTACTTGAGACTCGTAATAGTTAGCCAGATTTATGAGCAAAATAACAAACGTAATGGCCAACTATAACTGTGTCTGTTGTATCGGGACTCAACTTTTTGTCTTGCGCAACGGCAAACTGACAATAAGCAAACCCATCATTATACGGGCAAAAAAAGACTGCGTTAGCCAAAATGTGCTGAAACACGTTCACTGCGGCACAATCTCAAGTAAGCGTGAGGTATCTGTTACTCATAAGCTAATGGAACTGTGATATGTTTGCACAGGGAGATTATTTTCGGCTGCGCTAAGCCGCTTTAATTGACAGTATGCGCTCTCGCCTTCGTGAGTTGATTTAATGTATCCGTTGTGTGTTATCGTTTGCCTCAGATGATAATAACCGGGTTCTGCTTTCGCTGGACGTAAACAGCGTCACATTATCCGATTTCGACAGTGTCGGGTGATGCCGGCGAAAAGCCTCGTAAATCCCGAGCCGTCTCTCTTCTTTCAGCGCTTTACTTAGGAGTAACGCCAGAGTCAAGCGTTGGTGCTTCTGTCAAAGTAATTGTGTGGAACTCTAAATTCCAGAGGGTGTACAAAGTGTTTTTGAATTACAACTCACACTGTATGAATTAAATCAACTGCGACGTAAAGGCAGACACTTGAGCTTTACGCGGGACTCTTGTTGCCTTATGTCTTGTTCAGCAGCGGTAGCCTCGTATAGCTGGCGCTGAAAACAATGCTAACAGTTTATCGGTTAACCATTTCATCTGGTGAACCCTGATTCGTTGACTCAGAATTAGACTGACCTGTTTTTTTTCTCGTTAAACCCTAGCTTTTATATCTAAACATTGTATTGCATTGTTCTCACCGATGTCACTGATGTCCTCTGCACATTTGGTCATATCGTTAATTTGCGTTTTAATTGACTGTTTTGACTGACATGTTGAATTATTGCTATTTTTTTAATAGTGTATGTAAAGTGCTTTGTTACAGCCGCAGCTGTTGTGCAATGCGGTATATAAGTAAAATTGTATCGCACAAGACGTGAGTTTTGTCCATTTTGTCTGTGATGGTGATTTGCCTTTTTTTTTAATATCTTTCACAGCATTCATTAAGTGTGACACAGTACTAGAGGTTCTACATTTTGGTGATGGAGCTGATTTGCTGGTAAGCTGCCATAGAATGCTCATTTAACACAATAAGTTTGAAAAAGATTAAATTGGACAAGCCTGGATCCCAATCGTTATGTGACGTTCTGCTGTTATGGTGTCGCTCAAAAGAAAGTGGACACTATTGAGATCCTTGTGGCAGCATTTGTCCGCATGCAACTTAAATATTTGTGAATTCAAAATCCATTTTTTTCCCCACTCCATAGAATGACACGTAACGATGACTATATGAACGATTGTGGCCTCTCCATGTACAAAATGTGGGTGTGTTACTTTGAAAACATTACTAACTATGCCCATCTTGTCTTTTGTAGACGGACTCCGACATCAATGTTAATTTATATCAACACAGGTATGTACATTCACCACTGGTCATTTCAAGTGACTAGGGTTGGATTATCCCCTTCCTGAATGTTAATTTTTTTTGTCTGATCCCGATTGGTTTGGCTGTGTTTGTGTCGTTAAATTAGCTTCATTTTAACTCCCTACACTCCTATGTCATCCGTTCACCACCCCATCATTAACTTCAAATGTGGCTCATTTAGCGACCGTTTAAAGCAGCCAATCATATTTTATTTCCTGCTTAGAAGTGCGTGGAAAAAAAAAAAAAAAGAAACACGGTAACATTGACAGTTTGCTTGGTTATTGAAACCTTGACTTTTTAAAACCACGGCAAACCGTCTGACTTGTAATTAGGCTTTGCCTTGTTCAGTTTAAAATATCAATTTGCGTTAAAACAAATTTCCAACCCCCCTGTGATACAACGATGTTCACATACACCTGATGCCTCCAAATCTAGAGGCTTATATGCACAGTTTACACGTACGTAGCAGGGGGCAGTTTCACTTTTGTCCCTTACCTAAATTTGTTCCGCACCAAAATATTGGCTCATATGTACCGTTAAACTCCCAATAGCGATAGTGAACATTCCTTCTGGATCTCTGTGAAGTGGGTGACTCATTTTTTTTTTTTCGATTCAACCCTGGATGACAAAAGTTTAAGGCCTGTCCTCTCGAGTTGTAATTTTCCAGCCAGATTTGAGCTGTTTCCCATTAGCTTATCAAATACAGCCACAGTTTTAAAAAAAACACAATAGTTGACACATTTTTGGAACATTGATGCAGGACTCTGTAACAGAGTATCCATCTCGACGCCCACCGTCTTTTTAGTCTCATGTCGGAGGAGCAAAGGAGCCTGGAGTGTAAGGGATTATCTCGCGACCGCTCCCCCTCATGTGGGAGAGGGAAAAGGTATTCATACTTTTTTTTTTGTCTCCCTGAAGTGGAAAAGAAAGCTCCCTCACTGTGAGGTGATTGTTAATCATTATCTCTCCTGCTCTGCGGGCGTGCCCTCGGCAAAGAAGACTGCTGTCAGTGTGGTCTGTTACCAGCTCAACTCAAAAACTTGACACATATTTGGACAAAATATGGTTTGAATGACCAAGATTTTTTTTATTTGTTAGCTCCTTGAGTCGCATCCAGAGTTGTGTTGTTTGGCTCTGCTGGGTGCTGTTCGAGTGTTTTGTGTTCTGTTGATGTGAAACAGTTTGCAAAAACCATTTTATGACGAGAAGGGGAATGAGCAGATGTAGATTGGGGGGGGTAAAGGTGCGACTCCAAGATTGTGGCCTTTTTGGGTGGGTCCCACACATGTCAGATTAGACACTAGGCCAACTAAAAACTTATATGGCAAATCCGTTCTTGACAATTCTTTTTAGTGTTATTTCTGTTGTACTAAAAAAGAAGAAAACATTTACTCAGAATCCCGTAGCAGTTTAGTTCCCGTAAACAGGTAATTTGATGTGCCTTGGTGTCTGTGCCAGCATCTGGTGTGAGTCATAAAATACTCAAGAACCTCTTTGACCGCCCATGTTAAAAAAAAAATATATATATATATATACGTTTTCAACGGAACAGTGACATTTTTTGCACTCGCGTAAAAAAAGGTGTGAAAGGACTCAATTCATTTTTGTCTCACCTTGAACTCGCTGTCATTTCTATTGTGATTTAGAGGACGCATTGACACTTTAACACAACCAGATGGCTGAGCAGCGTCTTTCACACAATCACAATACGCGTGCCAAAACCTGTCAATGGCTTACCTCAAAGAAATAAAGGTGAGAGTGGATATTGGCAATGACTGTCCCATTCATTAACTGAACGTGAGGCTGTTGACATCTGCGACCACATGGTGCTTTCATCTGGTACGACCTCCGAAGCTAGGAAATGTTCATGTCCCCTATTTAATTTATTTCACACAAAACAAACAGCACAGGGATAATCTAGGGAAACATGTCTATTGGGCAGCCCTGTTGAGCATTTCTGGTTTTCTTCCTGTTCGCTTACCTGGTAACTCCATTCGAGCCAACTGTCAAATCTATTGTGGTAAGACTTGGAGAACACATTAGGTCCTTTCAAACGGACTAACAAAAGAACAGTTGAGCAGGCCTGTATTCTGTATGCACACAACCCAACAAAGCGGGACATTCCATTGGCGACAATGCGACTTGACGCTGTGAGATTTGGATGCGCAACGGCTAGTGATAGTTGTTAAACTTCACACCTCTGTCCCAGCTTCCCACTATTCCCCAAACTTCCTCCATTGCGCATCCGCACTTATCACACAGAACAATGATTCTCTCGTCAGGCAGCCGACTTCCTGATTGGCGTCGTGTGACAGTTCTGGAGTGTGGCTCCGAATTCCTACTAGTTGCCCACACGCAACAGGGTTTGTTTCGTTGTCATTACTGAAACGTGTTCAACAATTCTGATTGTTGGAACTGAGCAGATCAAGGAGCGTAAACTCGTTGGCTATGCCCGAAGCCTCTGCTCCCGCGAGAGGCATTCCAGTAACCCGGTTAGCCTGACATATGCAGATCACAGTGCTCTTAAAATACCCCCCTCCCCACCACGTGCCGCCAGCCCTCCTAACATCCTTGGCTTCTCCAGTTACTCCCTAGCGTTCACCACATTAGCTCCGAAGCCACCGAGCTCAGCGTCGCGTCAAGCAATTTGCAGCCATGGCACGTTTTGATTCTTCAGAACCCGATTGAGGGAAGGCAGGACTGACCACAAATCACACACACTGCCTCGGTCCAGCCTTCACACACTTTGGACGTCAATGGACGACTGCGTGTGATTGTATGTGTGTGAGTCTGCATGCACCCCGGAGATGGAAATCCATCCCGTCCCTCTGCGTCGCACATCGTGGCTGCCATTGTCTCCCTCTAGTAAATGAAAATGATCTGTTCTTGATTGTCTGACAGCAGCGTCAAACTGCTGCCCTGACAGTAGAGTGATGAATTGGGTAATGGCCTTGGGGAGATCGGAATTGTGGGTGGAGACGTAAGAACAATGCTTTGCTTCCTTGGCTGCACAATGTGATGTTTTCTTTGAACAGAAATAGTCATATTTTAAATTAGTCCTGGGACTTTAGTGGCGTTGCCAGGAAACCTCGGCGAAATGTCTGAGACCTGCTGCCAGTCTTCAGAGGCGGGGCTGGCACACTTTTCTACCGGCGAATACTTTGTCGGCATCTGCCAAAATCAAAGATGCTTCACTGAAAACTTGTAATTGCGTCTTCCAGTAACTTTAGCGTTATATTCGACTGCAAAACATAGGAGGTGCGTGTGCTGGAATTTGACTGTGTGACAGAACAGCAAATTGAACACTCCCTGAAGTTGTCTTCCTATCTACAGTGTTACACCCCACTGTCCGTAAAGAAGTTTCCCACAGTAGAAATTGTATTTGTCATGACCATGCCTAATTTTGATTAGCTATACTGGCCATGTGGTTCGGGTTCCAGTAGGCAAACTCGATTTGTGAGAAAAATATTAACCACCATTGTGTTAGTATAGTTGAAATCATGATTATTCAAATGAATTTTTTTGGTACAAAATATAAACTGTTCGAAATGGACAAAATATTAAGACAAATCAAATTGATTTTTTCTTAAATTAAAAAATAGTGCTAATGTATGTTTCCTGTTTCTTTGTATAAAGAAACAGGGTGACTAAGTATGCTTAGTGAAAAGGGAAAAAAAAAAACATACAAAACCGATGACTACCACACAGCTTTTGTGATAAATTGTGTGCCACACCTCCCCATTGCACTTCCAATGATCCAGTATTGGCTCCAATTACATCGATGTCTGCACCAGAAAGGAGCTGGTCTATTGTTAACATCCACCTGCCTGCCGAACAGGCTAGGCGAGTTATTATGCCGATGTCCTCGACAGCAGGTGAGATTCATCCACTGATAGGTGAAGGTGTTGAGCAGAGTTGCGTGGCGGTAATGATTGTCCTCCTGCGATGCTGCTGCGTGGGCAGTGCAAACACAAGCGTTCCCAATTAACTACTTCCGAACCACGCCTGTCTTCAGACGGATTTGCAATGAACACCAACATGGATGCTGTTGTCCCCCATTTTTTTCCCGCTCCTGTCTCATCTCTCTGTCCCTCGCAGGACCCCCCCGCGCGGTGGGAGCTGCCGACCCATACGCTTCGAACCTCCAATGTTGGACTTTCACAAACAGTGAGTTTCTGAAACATAACTCTCACATGCTTGTCACATGTCACTATTAGCGGCTCCGCAATAATTACTCGAAAGCCGTGGAATGCGCTCCACGGTTTGCCTAGTTTCACCTTAGCGTGACTTATTGACTCTTGACAGCAGGTACACGCCCCGTGGCGCAGAATGGGCGTTGTAGATCACCTCAAGATGAACCACATTGTAGTTCAGGGCCACATACAGCCCATTTTGATGTCATGCTGGCCAGACTGGTAAAATCATTGCATTATTAATGTGTACCATTAAATTGGGCTTTTCCCGTATTTTTTTTTGAATCAATGAATTCATATTTGAAAAAATGTCTTCTTAAAAAATGTGCTTCACCATCTACATAATTTAATTGACTTATGAAGATGTAGGAATATTTTTCACTCCAGTTTCTAAATGTGCCTAATTCTCAAAACCTAAATTGACTCCCGTACAAACTGAATTTGTAAAAGTGTGCCTCTTTGACAATAGTTCTTTCAATCGTGGTTCAAATGGGAGAGCTATATTAAAATGTGATATGCCCTGAAAAAATATATATATGAATGTTATATGTTTAACATAAATAAAAATACCCCTTATATATTTTATGTAATTGCATGATCAATCGTAATCCCCCAAAACAGACTCTTTTGTAGTGACGCTGGTGACTAACATTTGATTGTGTGATTGATTGCACATTAAGTGCACATTTTTTAACTATTACCACAGCAAGGAATCGTTTTCACAGAAGTGTAAGCAGGACTGGTTCTGCGGGAACAACCAAACACCATTCAGTCACAGCACCTAATAAAAGCATCCTGCGTTTGTGATTGACAAATAACTTTTGCCTCTAATTTATCAAACACTTAATAAAAGTAACCATCCCCCTTTTAGAATTAAAGTGCAAATCGTCTGTCTTAAATAAAATACTACTGCCGACAAATGTAACAATAACTAACTAATAATTTAATTGAATTGAAAACTTCGACTTACACCTTTATTATTTTAAAGATAAATAGTGCTCCTTGTTTCATTTAATATTACGACGGCGTATTAGTGTCACACAACGAAAAAAAAAAACCTCGATTTTTATAATTTCTTTTTAAATCGTCCGCAATCGATCTGACTTGTTTAGTGGTGAAGTTGATTAGTTTGAGTAAGTCATACTGTGTGCTGGAATAAACCACCTAAGCAGACAGGTTTTGGCCCACTGACCATATATTTGCCACCACTTGAAGTAAAAGGAGTCAGGAGGGGTGCATGGCGCCCGTACAGCGGGGGCTTTCCACCTGTCACAAGCTATCCTCACCAACAGCAACAAACATGACACTTATCAGCTGTAACCTTGAGAAAGCTCCCTTATCGCTCTTACCAAATCACGGCGGCCCTTGAATTTTCCCGTTCACTAAATCAGCCGACTACAATTTGAACTCCACAAAAAACGGTTCAAAAGTTTGCGTCGACCTTGTTGAGCAACTCCCATCTGTGACTTTTGCCGAGTGCAAAGTGTTAAAATGTTCAAGTCGTTAAAACAAGTTGTAAATGGAGATGACGTCTGCCTGGGCGGCTTAAATCAGTTTAAGAGCAACAGCGGTTAAACGTGAGTTCATTATCGGATTTAATTCATTATTATTGTACAGCAATTAGCTCACCTGCAATATACTTCGACACGCGCAACCTGTTTCTCAACTTTCCACGGTTTTATGTTAAGGATGTACTTGTGTAAATAATTGTAGTATGACGGAACAAAACAATGTCGATCTGATGCCAAAGATTGCATTGTACAAGGAAAAAACATCCATCTCCAAATTTGGTTCTGCGTGCCCTCAAAAGCGTTAAGTCCAAGTGTAAAATGAATGATGCATGTTTTGTTTTCTATCATTTAAAGATAAACTGAATTTTATTCTATTAGGAGATAACTCAAAGAATGTTTTTTTCCATTTATTTTTGGTTGCAATTTATTTTTCATTTTTGGGCACTTTGTATAATTTGTTCTATTTGTATTTAATTTTTGGGTTAAAAACAAAAAATTTGGATTAAACATGTTTTTTCATTGAGGACGGCTCTTTTTTTTTTCTCATTTGCTCATTATCTAATCTTTGTTCTTCTTCCATTAACAGGCCTGTGGGGATGCCAAAAATTGAGAAAGTTTATTTACATAATCCTAGCCCAGAAGAAATTAGTTTAATATCAATATCAGCGACGACGGCGCACTTTCACGCCTCCTTTTTCCAGAACAGGGTGAGTAGATACATGTTGCTTTTGTTTTGACACATTGCGGCCTTTTGCATCTTACCATTTTATATTTTGTTCCTCCAAAAATTTAGCATGTGTGTCTTCTTCTATGGCTATGGTACAACATTTAGCCATTTTGTGAATAAAATTATATCAAAACATGTTCTCTCCTGCGCAGTCGCACCCATCCTCCTTTTTATCTCTACAATCAGATGTCTCACTTTTTTACATGACATTTATCGCCTGAGTCATATTTTTTTCCGAAACTCAACTCGGTTCAATTTCATTCATAGCGCATTTTATTCACAACGACAGATGAAATGAAACGTAATAGATAATAAATCCAACAATAAAACAAGAACAAAATGGGAAAAAAACAAATGCAGTACTAAAATAAGGGCTTAAGTCTCATGCTGGTTTTAACTGCTGTAAGAAATAAAAATTGGGTTTTATGACTGGTTATCGGAATGGATAATGAAGACTCTTGCATCATGTACACTGTGAATTCATTGCATAGTTTGGCACCAGCGACAGAAAAGACCCTATGCCCTCTGAGCGGGGCACTGAATAAGACCATTTCAAGTTTGGAAGACAAATAGCAGAATCCTAAAATGAGCTTAAAAGTGCACAGGCAGCCAGTGGAGGAGGCCAGAATAGGAGTTATGTGCGCCCTCTTACAGTTTCCAGTTAACCGGTCAGATCCCTTGGACTTAACTCTTGACTTTCTGTGTCCTCCACAGATAATCCCGCCAGGAGGAAACACGTCGTTTGACGTGGTGTTCCTCGCGCGAGTCGTCGGGAATGTAGAAAACACTTTATATATTAATACATCACATCACGGAGTGTTTACATACCAGGTAATAAATACACATGAAGTTGCACGTCTTACATTCATCTTGACTTTGCTGATTTTCTTTTTCCCCCGCCCTCAACCATCTCTGAAGGTTTTTGGGGTGGGAATCCCAAACCCTTACAGGCTCCGTCCCTTCGTCGGGGCTCGAGTTCCAGTAAACAGCAGCTTCTCGCCGCTAATAAACATCCATAATCCCTACAGTGAACCACTGCAGGTAACGTTGCGCTGCCGGCAAACTGTTGATGAAGTATTAATTATACTGTTATTAAAATGACTTTGCGGTTGTCTATGGCTGGCTGGAGGTGGTTGAGATGTATTCCAGTGGAGGGGATCTACATCTAGAGCTTCCCACGGGTCAGCAGGGAGGCACTGGGAAATTATGGGTGCGTCATTTGCATGTTTTGTACCAGAAATGCTCATATTTTTATGCTTGTAGCGATGCCTAAAAAGTTGATACATGATTGCACAAAGCTCAAGGTTTCTGTAATGTATTGATAAGCTGAAAGAAGCATAATTAAAAGGGTCATGTTTCCGCCTGATTCAAAGCTGCCCTGTTTTTCTATTTTGTTAAAACAGTCTGGCTTGTTGCATGTCTTCAAAACAAAGCAGCTGGGGGAGGTGTGATCTGTAGTGGAAGTTAATGTTTGATGGGCACTGATGGAGATGCTCTGTAATGAGGCTGCTGTCTTCAAGCCGAATGCACTTATGTTTGGACTATTGCAACCTTACAAAGATAGGAATGTAGCCCCCTTTTTGAGCAGGGGTGCGGGGGGGTGAAGCTGCAGTAAAACAGGCCAAAATCCAGAGTATATGCTGATGATGCCAAATAACTTAAAAAGTCATATATTCACCCATAGCCTTTGTTCCCAAGTCATGAACAGAGAAACTTTCTGCAAAGTAACATTCAGAAAGTCTTGCATGGAAGTAGAATAGAAATAGAATAGAAATCCCTTTATTGTCATTGTACTCAAGTGTGCAACGAGATTAGAGGGCTCCCCTCTCCAGTGCAATACAACAATAATACAGACAAATATATAAATTAGATAAATAAATAAGACAGTGCAATGGAATTTAGTACTGAATAGGGCATATAGAAACACATCACAATGCTGTTTTGCGAGGTTAGGGTGGTCTCGTGTGTGTGTGAGAGTTCAGTATGGAGATGGCTCTCGGAAAGAAACTGTTTCTCAGTCTATTTGTCCTTGATTTGATGCATCTGTAGCGCCTGCCAGAGGGCAACAGGTCGAACAGGTGTGAGTTTGGGTGGGTATTGTCATTGACGATGTTGAGAGCCCTTCTGAGGCACCGGGCGGTGTAGATGTCCGACAGTGGGGGGAGAGGGCAGCCAATAATCCTTTGCGCTGTTTTGACTGTCCTCTGGAGCCTCACTCTGTCCGCCTCAGTGCAGCCGCTGTACCAGGTGGAGACACAGTACGTCAGCAGGCTCTCGATGGACGAGTGGTAGAAGGCCAGCAGCAGCTTCCTGTCCAGGTTGAATTTCCTGAGGACTCTCAGGAAGTGCAGACGTTGGCGGACCTTCTTTACCACTGCTGTGGTGTTGTGACTCCAAGAAAGGTCATCGGAGATCTGTACTCCCAGGAACTTGAACGTGTGGACCCTCTCCACACACACGCCTTCGATGCAGAGGGGGGGCGGCAGCGTCTTGTTCCTCCTGAAGTCGACGACAATCTCCTTTGTTTTAGCAGAGTTAAGGTGCAGTCTGTTGTCCTTGCACCAAGTTGTCAGTCTCTTTACCTCCTCTCTGTAGGCTGTCTCGTCACCTTCCGAGATCAGACCGACCACTGTCGTGTCGTCAGCAAACTTGACGATGGTGTTGTTGCCGTGGGCCGGGCTGCAGTCGTAGGTGTAGAGGGCGTACAGGAGAGGGCTCAGCACGCATCCTTGGGGGGAACCGGTGCTCAGCATGAGGGTGGAGGACGTGTAGGGGCCGAGCAACACAGTCTGGGGTCTGTTGGTCAGAAAGTCCTTAATCCAGATGCGTGTGAGGGCAGGGAGGCCGAGAGTGTCCAGTTTGGCGACGAGGATGTCTGGGATGATCGTGTTGAATGCCGAGCTGTAGTCCACAAAGAGCATCCTTGCATAGCTCTGCTGTCGTTCCAGGTGGCCCAGCACAACATGCAGAGCAGTGTCGATGGCGTCCTCAGTGGATCTGTTAGCCCGGTATGCAAACTGGTAGGGGTCCAGAGTGGGAGGAAGGCAGTCCCTGATGTGCTGGAGAACCAGCCTCTCGAAGCACTTCATAATGACTGGTGTGAGAGCAACAGGACGGTAGTCATTCAGGTGGACGGCTGGTGACTTTTTGGGGACAGGAATAATGGTGGAAGTTTTCAAGCAGGAGGGGATGACTGCCTGAGCCAGGGAGCGGTTGAAGATCCTGCAGAAAACATGTGACAGTTGGTGGGCACATGCTCTGAGGACCTTGCCTGGTATTCCGTCGGGTCCAGTAGCTTTCCTGGGGTTGACCGCCAGGAGCGCGCGCCTCACATCGTGTTCCTCTACGATGAGTGGGGGGGAGTTGGAGCTTGAAGTGCGGGGGTGTGACGGTTGGGGCGAGTCAAAGCGAGCGAAGAAGCAGTTAAGCTCCTCTGCCAGCGATGCACTCGGGTCTACAGAGGTCGTGCTGCTGCCACGGAAGTTGGTGATGCTCCGTAGACCCTGCCACACCTCCCGTGGCCTGTTACTGGCAAGGTGGGCCTCCAGCCTCCCCTTGTAGGTTGCCTTGGCTAGCTTGATGCCTTTGCTCAGGTCAGCACGAGCCACCCTGTACTGGGCTTTGTCGCCTGACCTGAAGGCAGCGTCACGGGCCTTGAGGAGAGAGCGAACCCTGCTGGACATCCAGGGCTTCGCATTTGGAAAGGTCCGTATAGTCTTATGTTGGGACACAGTTTCCATGCAGAACTTGATGTAGTCCAGTACACAATGCGTGTAGACATCAAGGTCCTGATGATCAAAGAGGTCCCAGTTTGTGTCATGAAAGCAGTCCTGTAATTCACTCATGGCGTCGTCACGCCAGGTTTTCACAGTCTTTGTGGTAGGCCTGAATCTGCGCCTGAGAGGGGTGTACGCAGGTGCGAGCTGCAAGGACAGGTGGTCTGACTGGCCGAGAGGGGCGAGTGGGAGGGCTCTGTATGCGTGCTTGATGTTCGAGTACACATGGTCGAGAGTGTTGTCTCCCCTCGTTGGGCACTTGACATGCTGGTGAAACTCTGGGAGTACAGTCTTTAAATTGGCCTTATTAAAGTCTCCCGCTACTACGTGAACGCCATCAGGGTGGGCCCGCTGATGTTTATTGATGACGCACGCGAGTAGCGAGAGCGCCGTGCTAGTGCTAGCGTCGGGAGGGATGTAAACAGCTGACAAATGATGTACTTGGTAGTTCAGTTTCACACAGCTTTGTGTATAATTGCAAATGAAAGTAAATTTTGTCTAAAGGCGCATTGTGACCGGCTGTGCTTTTGTCCCGCAGGAGATCCCGCCCTTCGAGACAAAGGGCGTGATGAGAGCCAGCTTTTCGTCCCGAGACGAGGACAACCACACAGCTTTCATCCGAATCAAAACCAACGCGCCCAATGAAGACAAGTTTATCATCCTGCCAGTCGAGGTGGAGGTCACATCAGGTATGCTGTCGATTTTATTTATTTTTTTAAAACCCAACCTATTTTAGTGCTTCCATGTCTTACGTTTCTGCGGCCTTCTTTGCGTGCAGCACCTGGTATCTACTCCTCCACAGAAATGCTCCACTTTGGCACATTGCGCTCACAAGGTAGGTTTTCTGAACTTGAGATACAATGTATTGTCCGTTTCCCCATGCACTCAGGATGCCACCTTATTTAAAAAAAAAAAAAAAAAAAAAATTTCGTTTGTTTTTTTTTCCCCAGATCGGCCAAAACTGATGGCTTTGTACCTTTTAAATTCGGGAACGAAAGATGTTCCGATTACAGTAGGTTGCGTTTTTTTTTTTTTGCTTACCAAACGAATGTATACATATTGCTTCACTGGCTCGTGTATTCCTCCTGCACAGAGCATCCGTACGACGCCGCCCAATGATGCCATCACGATAGACTTTAAAGCCCTCACGCTCAGAGCAGGAGAGAGTAGATACACCAAAGTAGCCACTATTAGCTTTGACGGTAAGTCTTCCTTTAACAACTGTCGGTCCAAAATGTTTCCTCAACAGTCAGGAAATAAAGTTCAGTAGTGCTTCCAAAGTTGTTGCCTTCATAAACCTAAACCAGACAGGCATAGTGACTTTAACATCCTTGTCAGTCATGAGTGTGAAACCACTATTTATAGTGGGAGGAAAAAGTGTTTGAACCCTTTGCAATATGCAGTAATTGGTCATTAAATGTGGTCTGATTTTCATCCAAATCACAAGAATCAACAGGCTCCTTTAAAGAATAAACGCACGATTATGAACTCATATTTATTGAAAAGGACGCGTAAACATTCACAGGACAGGAAATGCGAACCTCTCGGCGACAGAGAGCTAATCAGTCAGGTGTGAGCCGGCCTGCAATCCAATCAATGAGACAAGATTGGAGGTGGGGCTTAAAGCTGCTCTGGCCGCAAAAGAAACACGCCTTTAGTCTCTTGTCAAGAAGCATTGCCTGACGTGTACTGTGCCTCGCTCAAAAGAAGAAGCCACCTGTTCGAGAATTGGTGATACGTAATAAAGCTGGAAAAAGAAGTTAAATCTACACTACATACAACATTAAACAACAACGGGGTTCATGGGAGAAGACCAAGGAAGAAACAATGTTTGTTAATGTGAAGTTGAGTTCTTTTTGAAAGTGTCAATGTTGGTAACATCACAGTAAATAACTTTGATTTTGCTCCATATGAGCAATTGGTTTCCATTCTGCGGAGATTTAGTTGTGATTTTGATTTGTAGCCGTCTGCTGACTTGCACAATTTCCCCCCGCATGTGTTCTCATTTCTCAACTGCAGCCTCCAAGGCCAGGAGACCATATCAGTTCTTTGGTAAAATCACAGTGAAAGCGAAAGAAAAAAGCTACTCCAAGCTGGAAATCCCCTACCAGGCAGACGTTTTAGAAGGGTAAGTCAAACTTGACTGAAAAGACCAGTGCTAGTAGAGTTACTTTATGTGCCCGTTCCAGCTACCTGGGCTTCGACCACACAGCCACGTTATTCCACATTCGAGACAGCCCGGTGGACCCGGTTGACCGGCCCATATTCCTCACAAACGCCTTCAGCTTTGCCATCCGGATACACAACGTGTCGCTGCCTGAAGAGGCCAAAACCATGTTCAGCGTGAGTCCCCAACGATCTGAAAGTGTCTTAAAGGGGATGCAGTCGCAATAAATGTTCATTAGATCTCATTAGCGCCATTACTTTTTATTTGAGTGTCAATAATTATAATTGATTACACTTGCACTACTGAACTTGGTGCTCTACTTCTCTCGCTCTCTCTCTCACTCTCGCTCTCTCTCTTCCTCTCTCATTCTCCCTCTCTCTCTCATTCTCGCTCTCTCACTCTCTCTCGCTCTCTCTCTGCCCTGTAATGTTATGGACAGTTGACAAATTCTTTCTCGGTCAAGTTGGCCTGTGACTTAAAAAATGTGCCAAACTAAAAAGAACGATGAACAACAACCGCTTTAAATGGATCAAATTGACATGCAACCCAACAAGAAGGTTTAATGTTTTCTTTACTTCTACTGAAGTTGAACAAATAAGGGTCATTAACAAAAAGGTCCCCCCCTTTTTCTTTTAAATTTGTTTTATTCACCTTAGAACGCATTTTAAATGTCATTGCAAATGTCAATGTCAACTCAGTGTTTCAACACTTACCTGCAATTTAATTGAGAGGTTTAAACTTAATGAGTCAATTTGACCTACCAGGAGCTTTAAATGTTCTATACGAAACCAACTTTAATTACTGTTTTTCTTCTGTTACTTCTAGGTGCAAAACTTCAGCGCACCTGTCCTGGTCCCCGCACACGAGTCACGCTACGTCTTCTCACTCCTGTTCCAACCGGTTCGACCGTCCATCCACATAGACAGCAACATTCTGCTCATCACTAACGCTTCAAAGTTTCACCTGCCGATCAGGGCCTACACAGGCTTTCTAGAGGTACCCGCTCACTAACGCCCGCCTTTTCCATTGCGCGATACCTCTCACTTACATGCAAGATAACTGCCAGGATGATCTGCCTTTGACATCATGTATCTGACGTAATTACTTCACCATAAATCACTATAACATTTTGAGTCTTCAAATATAAAAATGTGGCAGTTTTAATTTGCCACTCACTTTTCTTGAATTGTAATGCGTATTATTTGGGGGATTACTGAAACTGGAGCTTTGCTGTTCTTGTGCAGTGGAAAAGTAGCCAATTCAGTGCTACATACTGACACTAAAAATTCCCTGACCTCATCAAACGAGGGTGATGTTTGTGTTCTGCCCAATATCAGCCTCATGTGTTGCCGCCCAGCCTGAAGAAAAACGTACTAGACTTTGGCGTCCGCAGCGCCACAGACACCAGCAGCATCATATTCGTGGTGGTCAACAGTAACCCCATAGAGGTGAAAACTACCGCCTATTTCCGTTCAGTGCGGGACCGATTCTGTAACAGTGTTGCAACGTGTGCTTTTCTGACGGATATATTCAGGTCTACAACGACTGCGAGTTGCTCAACCCCAAGCTGTCACGTATTCACAAATAAAAAAATGTGATTTTGAACTCCCCCAGTTGGAGATAAGGTCGTGGCAGGTGACGGGTGACAGCCTCTCAATGGAGCTGCTCAAGGCTGAGAAGGGAAACGCAACAATGGCGGCCAATCGCCTGAGAGACCTGCAGAATGCGTCGGCGTCTCATCACAAAACGGTAAGAGTTCCAAAGATGTGCTGTTATGTTGGTTGTGCGCTGGCGATGGAGTACAACAATACCTTGCAGTCAAATATAGAACGATCATACATCTTTTCAGTATGGTATCTAGGTCAAAGGTATTGTACCATGACAACACTATATGCTGCCGTTAATGAGCCATTGAGTCTTTTAATCGTAAGTAAACAACACCGGTGTACAGCAAAAGGTGTGTCTGATCTACAGTTGCTATGAAAATATTCTGAATACTATGTTGTGTGTTTTATTTCATTGCCGGATGCTTCAATGGTGTGTTGTGAAGTCCTACTGGTCATAAACACACCCACAGTGAATACGGGAGCCTGATTCAAACAGCATGGTGGCAAAAAAACAAACCGCTAGGTAGAGACTTGGTAGCTTTACATATTTGGGATTTTTACAAATTTCTAATTTGACATGTACCATGACCTGAGTTAGGTTATATATAACAGGAATTTAATCCTGTGTATTATTTTCTTTAAATGCAATTTCTTAGTACAATATCTAGTTTTGAGTTATTGTTTTTTCTTTAAATTTGAATCACAATTTTTACATAGCAGATATTGTTTTTATTTTAATTCATTTTCTCAATTGCTGCTGTTGTAACTGTGCATTTTATTGCCCAGATGGTACTTTTTTTTCCCAGTCTTTTGATTGACTAAAATGTTGCCTGGGGTTATAGCGCCACCTGTTTCATAAACATTCACTTGATAGGTCGGGTGTGTCATTTTTACCAAAGCTGGTAAGAATAGTTTATACAAATGTATGTGATGACAGCTGGGTGGCATGGCTTTTCTTTTTCATTTTCTTTTATTTGACATGTACACAAATTTGCCTGTTCTTATCTATTTTGGCTCTCAAGATAATTATAGCGTCTGGCTTTTACGCCGCCTTCCGCGTGACCCTGGTGGCCAAGGCACTGGAGGGCACATATGACGGAGCCATACACATCACCACAGATTACGAGGTACGTCGCCGTTTCCCCCTTTTTACTGCGATGCCACCACAACTCACCCACTTACTCTTGACCCACATTTGTCCTCTCAGATGTTAACCATCCCGGTGAAAGCTCTTATCGCGGTGGGCACGTTAACCAGCTCCCCCAATCATCTCGTCCTGCCGCAGTCATTTCCAGTAAGTAAGACGGCTTTCACATTAGCAGGTGTTGGTTCTTTTTCATGTAAATCTTTTGATTTTTGTAAAATGTACTAAATTCAGTTTGAAATTAAGTTAAAAAAAAAAAAAAAACATTAGGTTGTCAAAAAAACGCATGGCAGATAATTAAAAAAATATATTATTCCAAACCAAAAAACATTTTACAGTCCAACGTTAACTGTGGTATTAGCTCTCATTGTCCTTTTTATTTTTGCCCTGTTGTAGGGAAATGTTGTACACCAAATTTTCAGCATCCGCAGTTCCTTCTCGCAAAAAGTGAGGCTCGAGCAGATTCGCTCGCTGACTGAAGACATCCGCTTCTACTACAAGCGCTTGCGTAACAACAAGGATGAGCTCGAGCCCAGACGCAAATCCAAGGTAAGCCAAACTCTTAATTGCATTGGTTGGAAGCTCCAATTTTGGGACCAATTCCGGGGCTCATAATCAATGTTTATTATGAACGTGGGCAGTGTAGCAAAAGTCAGCAGATATCCATATAGATGACTTATTCTACAAAAAAGCTTTTTTTGCCTGTGCCATTGAGTGCACACCATCAGAATTAAATTGTTTGGAGTATTCGCCTTGAAAAGGGGGTGCAAAGGCCTGTGTATTGCTACTTCTCTCTTAAAATAAGTTTTGTCGCACCTCCTTTTTGCAGGTCGCAAATATTTATTTTGATGCCAGCTTGCAGTGCGGTGATCACTGCTACGTGGGGCTGCCTTTTGTGTTAAAATGTAAGTGTTGTGAAATTCCACTCGCGCTCGCGACGGGAATCTTGGGGGGGGGGCGCAAAAAATAACAAAACTCAAACTCTCGATTGACAGCTGAGTCGAAGCCACACGGTATGGCGCTGCAGGAGGACATTTGGGATGCCGATGTGGATCTCCACCAGAAACTTCTCAGGCGATGGAACGAGTTAAAGGAGCGCTCCGGCCACATGTGAGCGATGTATATACTTTTTTCCCCTTTCAAATTAGTGGACAGAACTATTTATAGAACACCACATGTTTTTTCCCTTCCCCTTTCTCTCCCCTACTGAAGAATTGAAGCCATGTTTGAAGTCAATACAGATCTCCAGAAAAATGTTCAGGCTAAAATTACAGCTCAGCTGACCTGGCCCTCTCTGATCAACTCCACGCGGCACATAACGTTTCCGCTGACCAACACAAACAGCTCGGCTGTAAGTGCCGTGATGCACCCGCAGGAATGTCTTGAGGTGTTAACGTAACGTCTCTTCCGCTGCCTCCGCCTCTTCAGGTAAGAGAGGTAACGCTGCAGAATCCAGCCGACGTTCCCGTGTACGTCCAGGTTCTCCCGCTGGCGCTACTGCCCAACCCATCGGTCTTCTCTGGAAAGTTGGCAGACAGGTGGGATGGCACTCACAATAACTTGCGTCGTCAGTATGTCTGCATGTGTCGTTGACAGATGTGTTCAGCTTGTTATTGACCCGGATTGTAATTGTTTTGCCTCCGCTACCATAGGTAGCGCTGCCCTCACTCTGCCTCTTAGGCTGAATTTACACTGCAGGTTCAAGTGCCCATTGTAGTTTAATGCCTTCAGGATCCCCCGTCGTCACGGGAGTTACATCTCAGACCTACCCTTGATAGGTAAAATCCGCAATACAGAGACTATATAAATTTTTTTCCTTGAATTTATTTTAACTCTAATTTCCAAATGACTCCACTCGTCACCGTCTGTAATTTTTTTTAAATGCACAAACATCGACTGGAAACTATTTAAGTACTTTAAACTATTATTTTTAAAATGTCCAAACATCTTAACGTATGTTATAATATATTGGTCTGTGCTTTTGCTGTTATGTTTTCAGTGTTTTTGGTAAATTTTTTTTAAAAACGTGTTTGTATTGACACAGGTGTCTATACATCACTCTTAGTGTATTTGGATGATGTCAAGCTGCCATTACTGGTGTATGTCCCATCTGTACTTTTTTGCAATCTTTTTTTTATAGTTAATCTATTTCCATGTGTTTATTTTTATTATATTAAGATGCACATGACCCATATCACAATTGTGACCCTTGAAAGCAAAAAAAAGTCTGAATTGTCCCTTGAACCATGGAGTGGAAATCCAGCCTAAATAGAGTACCGTGTACAATTTACCGTTCCAAACTTGATGAGGCTCTACTACTAAACAGCCCACTGGTCAAACTGATTCATCACCATCTTGTCTTAAGCCATTATAGGCTGTGCAAAGAGTTAAAAATGTTTTCCCTGTACATTCTTCTCTTTCTGCCGTTTTTTATGAATAGCACAGGAATGGGCGAGGGGAACAATGTCAACGCTTAAGTTTTCTGGAATCGCTCACTCCCCTCACAAATAAAATGTGGCTCCGTACAGACGAACCGTCCTGATTGATGTGTTCAATGCAGTTTGATTTTTGTCAGACTCCCTTTCTCTGTTTTTCAGATGGCTACCTGAAAATCTCTCCAACATCAACATTAATACACACACACTGGAGTTCCAAGTGCAAAGAAACCAGGTGAGCGATCCCACATAAGCTCACGCAGGGGAACCCTTTTATATCAACTGACATGTTTGTCTGCTCAACAGACTGTTGCGGTGAAGAGCGTCAGCGGTTTTGCGGAGGGATCAAGCCGGCCCTTTGTGTACAACCTGGTTCTGATGCCAAGGGAGGTGAAGTCGTTTAACATAAGATTTACGCCGGTTCGCAACCACAGCGTCTCCTCGCTGCTCATAGTCAGGTACAGGACTCAGCTTGCAAACCCAATTGTCCCTGTCTTGAGTGTTTCTCTTTCTAAAGTCTCCAGTTATGCTTTTCAGGAATAATTTGACTGTGATAGACACCATAGTCCTGCACGGCCACGGTGCCACAGAGAGCCTGAAAGTGGCTGGAAAGCTTCCGGGCTCCGGCAGCTCACTGAGGTTCAAGATGACAGAAGCGCTGCTGAGAGACTGCACAGACAGTGAGTACCCGCACCAAGCCAATGGGACGTTGCATATCGTCGCTGTCAGGCGTCTCCTACATAACTTTTCAGGAAATTAAAAAAAACTAACAAAATAAAACACTCCCATTTGATTTCAGAGAAAAGAATCAATGAGCCGACCTTTACGCTGAAAAGAACGTTCCGCATAGAGAACACAGGCCTGCTCCCCATCACCATCCGCTCGGCGGAGATCAATGGAAAAACGTGCGAAGGATTCGGATTCAAGGTTCTGAACTGTCAAGAGATCTTACTTCAACCCAATGCGTCTGAAGACCTCGTCATACTGTGAGTGACGTTCGACAGACAGGTTACAAAATATCCTGTCTAAAATGACCTATGCTCTCAGATTCACACCGGACTTCACCACATCGCGAGTGATACGCGAGCTCAAGTTGGTGACGTGCGGAGGCTCAGAGTTCATCTTTGTGATGAACGCCTCGCTGCCCTACCACATGTTGGCAGCGTGCGCCGAGTCTTTGCCCCGGCCCACGTGGGAGATGGAGCTCTGTATAATCGTGGCGGTCGTCATGAGGTGAGGTCAGGGTGTGTGCGAGTGTGTATGATCTTTTTATCCAAAGAGAAGGTGAGGTGAGAATGTCTTATACAAAGTGGGTAAAGACTGATGATTGTGGTACTGTCTAAATCTCACTAAACTTAGACTTTTAAATCTCACTAAATTTAGACTTTGTTTGCCCGGCAGTTCTATGTTTCTCTTGGTGATCGGCACGGCCTACCTGGAGGCGCATAGCATCTGGGAGCCCTTCAAGAGGCGTGTGTCCATCGAGCCCAACTGCACCTTGGAGACTGGGAGGCCGTTTAACCTCAGGGACATAGTGCAACTGCACAGTGATTCAAAGTGAGTGAAAGAAGGCGCGAAAAGTGGTGAGCCCGCTTGCATGACCATCGTACAGCTCTATTTCAGATAAACCCGTATCCAGTTTACAACCACAGCTACACCATTACAATTAGCTTTATTGAGATAGCGTTTTTGGATGCGATCTTGAGCTCCTGTGGGTGGTCAGTTGCATATGGTAAATAGGCTGTCGTGCGGTATGGTGCTTTTCTACCTTCCGTCCTCAGAGTGCTTCGCGCTGTTATTTCATCTACCTAATGAGCTGCAACTGTGGATTCAGTATCTTGCTCAAGGGTACTTTGACATGGTCACACTAGTCGGGGATCGAACCCCCAACCTGGGAGATTGGAAACGACCACTCTACCACATGCCGCCTCATGTGACCATGTCAAAAATTTTCCCTGTGCAAAATGTACTCCCACTTGCTCCTGATGTTGGGCCATCTGTGGGTTGTTGAAATAGTACTCGAACAAAATTAATTTCAGCCTCCATACACTACACAAGGCTACTGAACTTTAGTAACACTGAACCCCCAGTCGTGTCATCAGTATGAATGAAGAGCCAACATGAAAGCGAATTGAGTGCTTTGTTAATCCCCCAAATAAGACTCCACTTCTTTTAGCGCTGCTAACACTGGGTGATTAAAAAGATTTTATTAGCTCTAACGTGAGACCATTTTCATGTTCCAGTGGCTCAACCCAGACCTCCAGGGGCTTGTACGCATCCACCAACGGAGCGACACGCGGAGGCCGACATGGTAACAGCCGGACCCTGTCCGACTCTGACGTCCAAGACAAGCGCTCCAGAATCAGCCTGAGCCACCCGTCTACGTCTGTGCAAGCCGCTTCCTCATCTCATATGCCCAGAGGGGGAAGTGGCACCTCAGGCCAGGAAAGCGCCACCCCGCCCTCCGACTGCCAGCTGAGCCACCGCAAAGCTCGTAGCCCCAAAGCGGACCTTCAGGGTCAAAATTTAGCGGTGCCATCGTCGCCGCCACAAAGAGGGGGCACCTCCGACATGGAATATGCTAATCTAGTCAACGCCATGGACACCGACCGCCACCGTCCAGAGTCCGTTGTAGAAACATTACCGGACCAGAGTTCTCAATTATTTCATACCAAAGGTGCTTTATTTTGTAGTATATTTAGTCAGACACAAATCCCCAACACAGGGGTTCTTAAACTCCTTGCATACAGAGTTCCTCTACCAACTGCTTTTGTTTTTCCAGCGTTGGAATCCAAAGGGAAATTGCGGGGCAAAACAAAAGTGCAGCGCAAGAAGGAAGAGAAGGTTAAGAAATCCACAGTCAAGACCCCGGGCGATGAGCTAAAAGACAATTTAGCCGATAACGACGACAGCTCCTCCACCACGACAGAGACCTCTAATCCGGACGTGGAGACCGGCATCAAAGAGGTACACCGAAAGGTTTTCTCTTTTTCATAGCATATTTTGTCCGCCTTCTTTTGAGGTAACATTTACAGCATACAACGTGTGTACATATATCATTCAACTTGTGTTGCTTTCCCACTAGGAACCGGTGAAAAAGAAAGGAAGGACAGGAATTCCAACAATAGAAGAAAAAGAAGATACAAATTCAAATTTCCTCATCAAACAGAAACCCAAGAAACAAGGAGCTGCAAAAAAGGAGGTCCAAGTTGAAAAAGCCAGGTCTGTATCAAAATGATTTATTGCTCTGATAGTTTCAGACGTCGTCATGATGATGTCACTCGTAGCAAAAAATCTTGATGGATGTTTTCTTCCTTATCAGTTTCAATTCAGCAGTAGCCACTCACGTTTCTGTCACCCGGATGTACCTTGGCGCCATTTGTTTGCAAACATTATAAAAAAAATTATTGGTTACGGTTTGTATTGTCAGTTCCCTGGAGTTGCCGTACGTGACGCCACTGGAGAACAAACAGCGCAAGGGCTTCACATCCAAATCGCTCCAACCCCACACCAGCGTCCCCAAGACGAGACCTGCGCAGCAGAATCCCAAACGTGAGTCAACCGGGCTTGTGACCTCTTCTGATGTTGCCATCTTTGACAAGTTTGCCTCATTGTCCCCCACAGTTGAAGGGAAACTGGAAGAAGGTCGCACTAATTTGCTGGCCAAACTGCTTTCCAGTTCCGTGCAGGAGCTCGGACATAGCAGCAGTTCGGAGGGTGAGAAGGAGTTTCCCTCTCCAGAGTGGGACATCCCTGTTTGCAAAAACAGCGTCCGTAAGTGCCCATCTAGAGTGATACTTAACTTATTTGTTTTTTGTGTAGTTCAGCTTGTTGCTTAGACGATTGTGAAAAAACCGCTGATGTTTGCTAGCCTAGCGTAAAATGCTGTTGGCTAGGCTGTCTATCCAACAACAATGGAGCTTTCCTTGTAGTCCGACAGACAAGAAATTTGTAACTATCAACCCATTTCTTTTCTGGCAGTCATGGTGCAACATCCACCACATTAGAGGGGGCCGGGGAATTCATGACTCAATTAATTTGTATAAGACAGCCCTCCAAAAGAAAGTGATCTGAACTCGACTGCTCTGGGATCTGTTTAAATGAGTGCGTGTCCAAATGCAATGCTGTGACTCGTATGCATAGACGCAGACAGTCTCCAGCAAATCTCCCTCCAGACGTTAAACGCAGACCCCTTCCTCAAGCGATCATCCACGGCGGGGGCTTACTCTCCACCACCCACCTCCCCCAGCTTGCTGTCCCGCGGCAGCTATAGCAGCGTCCTCAACAGCAACAGGTGAGCAACGCGCATGCACACACGACAACGCAGCGCTCTGTGCGTTGTCATTCAAACTCCGGTTTTGTTACAGCGATGTGAACCACAATAAAGCCCCGGGAAGTAAAGCTTGCTGCGCCACGCCACTTCTTGGCAAAAATGGAAACCCCACCTTTGCCGCTGTGGCTGCTGGTTACGACAAGAGTCCAGGTAAGAGTTTGTTTGCATACCGCAGGCATGTTCAGTGTTTTTTCTGAGGGTCACATGAATAATAATAGAAGGTTGAAAGGTCGGCTTGATAGTTCAGCAACTTTGATTAGCGCAATTGTATACAGTGATGGGGACCGATCTCTGCTGTAACTAACACAAATTCGCAAATAATACTGGTCATAAACAGCGGCCTTGAAATATCCCATTGGTGACTTAAAGCGCTGATGATTTATTTTATAAGGAAGTGTATCAAGTTATTTGTCGCCACCAGGTGGTTCTGGATCGGGCAGGGTCGAAGGTCAATCAAGGAATCTGGCACATACGATGTCAGTCGAGAGTGACAGCTCGGACAGGTACTGACGACAAGACGATGACAAGCATCACATCACACACAAATCCCAACATGGATGCGTTTTGTTCGTTTGTGTTGCAGCTCAGGGTTGTGGAGTCCCATCGACACAATCAGCAGTCCAAACTTTCACACGACCAACTCCTTCTCTGCTTTTGGGCCCAATAACTCCTTCAACCTGACAGGAGGTAAAAAACTCATCGCTTGAAACAAAACCTGTCTGGTCTAAACCGGTGGTTCCCAACCTTTTTTTTTGTTCTTCTGGACCCTCAAAACTTTTTTTGTCATACCATGAGTACCCCTGCACTCATGTGATTCTCTCGGAGTAGAACGTAATGCAACTGATAAAAAAGAATTCTCGTGGCTTTGTATTTTAAAAATATTTTTCTTTCTTTGAAAAAGAACTTCATGAAAGAGTAAGAATTTCATTTCTTAAAAACATGTTCTATTTAATGTGCGGTGGATTTTTCTTTTAGCAAGCTGGTCGATCTCTGCCCAGGTATTTTAATGAACGCCTCGTTTATTAGTTTTCAGTGGAATGAGCCTCCAGAAGCCATCGGAGCCTCAGTTGAGCTGGCCCGACTTCACCACGGTGCCGTCGTCCATCTGGGACATGCCGAGTGCGGACCCCCTGCACTCCTGGCCCAGCAGCTCCAGCTCACCCACCGCACCCACCTCAGTAAGACCCTTCCTGTCCTCCTCTGCCGATCCCCTGCCTTCTGGTAAGTTAAACCTTATTTGAAATTTTTTGCTTCGTAGTCACTCCTGGGGAGCAGCCACAACCCATGGTCCACCAGCACCACCTTCGGCAACTCCATTTGGTCGGCGAGCACCGAGTCGTCGCTGCACCCCTACTCCCCCGCTGTCAATTCGTCAATGCTAACAGACCCCCTGGAACCCTCCCCACCACCCACGGCCGACATGAGCCGCACGTACAACCCGTGGAATATGTGGCGGCCCACGCTCACCCGGAGGAGCTCGGAGCCCTGGCCCAGTTCCTCGGAGGACGCCAATTAGAACGGCACTTAAGACGGCGAACCGATCTGATATTTTTCTCAAGCGTGACGGGAAGGATTTCAATCGCTCGCCAATATTTTTGTTTTTCCCGCCGCTTTTTATTCACGGGGGGCTGACACTTTTATTTGTTTTAACAGAGGCAAATCCCCTCTGCCCCTCTAAAATGAGACGTTACGGCTGGTAAGGCTGGAAGTTTGGTTCGCCACGCAGAATCTCAGTTCAGTATTAAAAAGTTCCAACGTTTTTCAAAGAGTTTTATTACAATTGGTTTAATGGACTTTCAACCAAGCGCACAGCAGCTCTGATTGGACAGTGACCTTGGTTGGCTCTGATTGGACGTTTAATGAAAAGGCTCCCCGTTTTAAAAGTCCAAAAAGTACTTAAGTTTGAGGTTAGAATTACAACGGGCCTCCATTTGTCAGCAAATTACAATAAAGAATTTCAGCACAGCACCTCTTTCTGGTCTCAATATTTACTGATTTGCAGTGATTGTGCCTTATTTCAGATATTTGCTGTCATTTGTCTTGTATTCGCATAGATGTCAAATTTAATGCACATTTACTGTAAAATCCCATGATTAACATTTTTGTTTCGTTTTTTTGCCCCCGGAAAAATCCAAACTCAAAGTAGGGGTCCTATTCATAACTAACAAAATGTTAGTTATTTATGCATCAATCAGTACCTGGGTGTTGTTAAAAAAAATATAAAAATAGAATCACTAATTTATAGCGCATAGAAAACGATATGCTTCACATACTGTCATTAAGTTAAAAAAAAAAAAAAAAGCTTAACCCGTGTTATTCACAGGATTTTACAGTACTGCTTTGGCTCAAATATTGGCCACCTGAGAAATATACAAATAAATCTCAGCTACACTTTTATTCCGTTTTGTACTGCCCCCAAGTGGCCATGGTATGCATACTAGGACAGTTTTTAATTATGTGACTATTTTCATGTGGTGCAAGATTTTTAAATTTTTTTTCCTAATGTGGTCTTCATTATTGTTTGAATTAATCAGCGTATTTATTTTCCAGCGTCAGGGCACTTCGGGGGCTCCCTGAGCGACCCGAGCAGCAGCCGTGCCAACCTGTCCTTGTGGCATTTGGTGAACACGGTCACGCTGTGCTTCTTGTTGAGCCTGCCCACGTGGTCCAGCGCCATCAAGCCACGGCACATGGTGCCCTGCAACTCCACACGCACGGGACAGCGCACGCTCTCGGCCACCACGCCGGCATCCACGCAGGCCGCCACCGCGTACGAATCAAAGGAGACGAAGCCCGGCCCAAAGTAAAGGTCACGCGTCTTGCTCAGGGCCTCGCGGGAGTAGGCCCAGCAGCGGGATGTGATGGTCTTCATGAAGTGGGATGCCGTCGTGTCCTGGTTTGTCAACTCCTCAAAGAATTCCTTGTTGGGGGAGAAAAAAAATTAAGGTTATCCAGAAGGTGACACATTATTTATCATGTTTCATGTTTTTCTTGAGAAATATGCTATTCTGGCCTTTTAAAGAAGTCCAAAATTCTCTTTCGAATATCATGCTTGCAGCACCTGCATTCTGATCCGTTTTTAACCGCCCATTTTTATCCATCTCAGGCAACGTCCATTTTGCCACTTGTCCTCGACTGAAAATTACATCACAGTTGCTCAGGTAACGACCAATCACGGCTCAAGCCTGATGGCATTTTTTCTTTTTTTTTACTGTGGAAAATAATATTTTTCTTGATGCAAGGTTAGTACCTTATTCATGGAAAAATGAGTATTTTTTAAGCATGACATCTCGAAAAAATACGACTTTATTCTTTGATGATTATACTAAGATCTTAACCCCCCCTCCAAGTGTTGTTTTAACATGCGTTCACATAAATAGTGACTAAAAGATGCTTCAGAGCCCCGACAAAGATCATTTGTTTAGTGCAGCTTACCCATGACAGTGCATTTCTGCAGGCGTATTCCCACGTCACCAAGTAGGTCGGGCATAAAAACTCCTCCAAAACCACATAAGCGGCCTCGGGATCCATGGCAAAGTTGAACTCTGTGCACGGGGACATGTTCCCTTTCCCTGCATTGACAAGCATCATATGCAGTATCTGCACGTGCGCACACACGCAGACACTGAGAGTATGTCAATGCGGCTCAGGGTCCTTACGTCCAGTATTGACATTTTAGGGTAATTTAAGGGGAGCAGACATGTTTGTTTGGTAGAGAGGTCACCGTTGTAGATAAACCACCTTTGTCAGCTTGTAGGGACACCATAGGTCTTTGTTCTGTTGTGTTTAGAAGGCTTGTTTTTTTCTCCTTTTCTTAAGGACAAGGTCAACATATTTTTTCAGCTTTTTTTTTTCTTTATTGGAGAAGACAAGTCAAATATTTGTGCTATCTGAGTGAACAGGGACCCTGTACTGTAATTTGTTTGCATTTTGTCATGTTAAACAAAGATGTTTAATCGCTTCGTCAAAAAAGAGGCCACAAGTAGAATACGAAATAAGTAAAAAGAATTATGCTTGGAAAAAAAGTTTTCTCCCCTCAAACTTGATTTCACTCATAAGTTAACTTTTTTTTTTCTTGAAAAACTCATATCCTTACATATACTATTTTGTTTTTGGTGGGTTCACGAAATGACAGAATATTTACATTTCAACTTGGAAATAATAAATGTTTCTATGTACGTGCTCATATATCGAATACCGCTGGGTGCAAAACACTGCTCAAAGATTTTTTTTTTTCCTTAGGAATATTTTGAGGAAATATGAATTCTTGGGGCGTCTATTCTCGTAAGATATGAGTGTGACTTATGAATTTCATTGAATAAAACTTTACTTCATTCTCATAAAATAATGGTTCTTTTTGGAAAAACTTAAGATTTCAAGCAAATACGATTTTTTCCCCTTAAGATTTCAATCCTTTCCCGCCAAAACTATAACTTTAGTATACTCTGAAAGAAAATTTCAATTGTATTCTCATTATTTTTTTTTCTTGATATTTTAAACAAGTATAAGTAGGTCATGTCTCACAATCATAAACAGTCATCTAAAGCAAATCTATGATTATTGGGTTACCTTCCATGTTGCCACCCATGATGTAAAGTTCTTTAAGCTTTTCGGGGAAGCTTGGGTCCATCTTGACAGCCAGCGCCAGGTTGGTAAGGGGCCCAAGGGCCACCAATGTCACCTGTGACCACCAAAACAACGCTTTTTAAAAAAAAAAAAAAAAAAAGCCAAATAACAGATCGCCACGGGGGACCCCACATACTCACTCACCTGCTTAGGGTTCTGCGCCACTAGGCGCAGCATGGCGCTCACCGCGTGTTCCCTCTGGATTTTCTCCTCCCAATGCGGCTCCCTGTCCTCTAAAACGTCCCCGAGGCCGTCCATGCCGAAGTGGTCATGATCGCATGAGGTTTCTGTGTCAGCGGTCTTGAGCAGGGGTCCGGCAGAGCCTCGGAACACAGGGATCTGCCCAGGGCAAGACCGCACAAGGCTGAAACACTTGAGGCGTTCCAAGAAAATACTCCTTGAAAACAAAGTCCTAATTTTCAACCAAAATATTTTTTTTCTTCTTAAAGAAAAGAGAACATTTTTACATTTAGTTCCTCTTTAAAGGGTAATTTGAGCAAATGTATAATTTGCTGTGTGTAGTGCTGGCTATTGATTCAAATTTCCAAAATTGACTATTCAATACGATTCCGATTCGATTCATGATTCACTTTGCTTTTCAATTAAGCATCTGTAAACATAATTTATCAATATATGATTTTATGAAACGATATCTGCTTATGAAAAGGAAACTCAATTAAAATCGATACATTTATTTTTAACCCAACCTACTGTTGTGTATTGCTACCCAGAAATGTTAAAAAGTTCAACATCACGTTTTAATTTGTTTCACATTATAGTTTGTTAAAATTTGATAGCTTAAAAAAAATTCTCACTTTAAAATGTTAGAACACCTGCGTTTAATGTGATATTCATGTTAAATGTGATAACTTATCGCAGTATAAGGTTTTATTTATTACGTTAAAACGTAAAACTTGTAACTTAATACGTTTTCTTACATTTCTGGTGTCTGACAAATCAAAACAACTGACTTATATTTATTTTGTCTAGGAAGACTGGGATAAGTTTATTAATAAATTGTTAATACTAATCTAAAACAGAAACGACTACGTTGACTTATTCCATAAATGTTTTGGGGATTTTTCCATCAGTCCATCCAGCCAACCAACCTGTTCCCGCTGCCCCACTGCAAGCACTTTCAACACATTCTGGCACACGTCGTTCACGGACGCGTTACCGAACACGCAGGTGACCGCCAGGACGCGGATGTGCGGCGCCGCTAAGGCCACCAGGATGGCCTGGGCGTCGTCAATGCCGCAATCCGTGTCGATGACGAGCAGTTTCTCGGACATCTTTGCTTGGGAAACAAACAAAATAATAAGCGTCACTGTCCAAGTGAAGGATAAAAGTTTACTTTTCCGAGCGGAATTTGAACCTCTCTTCACGTAGGAGGCGAGAGACAGGATTCTCTCCTTTGATTGGTCCAAATGTATCTGGTTGCAAGCCTTAGCGGAATCACTCCGGGACGGTGAATATGGCATAGCCGAGAAAATGTATTTAAATATAAATGACTAAATCATAATAAAATGATTCAATAATGGTATCCAATTACGTATAACTGTATCAAGTTGATTTTTTTTTGTCTAAATACAATTTTTAGAGACCCCTGTCCTCGAGAATGGTTCAGTCCGGTTCAGCTAATCCGGAAGTGTTCACATCGAGCGTTAATTGATGTCTAAGCAAGCTAATGTTGTGAATGTTTTACTAATGCGGCTCTACTTCTTACATTTTAGCACTAACGATTAATGACAACCTCGCAAGAGTACGATTTTATATATAGTGAACACGAAGAAAGACGTGCTTTCATCTCGGACTGATGTATAACCCGGTGACTTGAGTCCTCAGGTAAATTATTTTTTCTTCTTGTTTTGTGTTATGTTTTTTAAATTAACGATGCAATTTTGTTAAACATTGTGTTTGGCTTGGTATCACAAGGAAAATGTATTCGAAGGTCGTCACCATGTTTATTTCGTTCAAAGGAAAAACAAAGTTTTTGGAATAACTACAGATGTTTTTTGGGGGGGTGAAGCACATCTCGAATCACCGACTTTTTTCCTCCAAGAAATGCGACTATTCCAGACTTTTTCTGATTTAAAAATAATAATAATTGGACAGATTCTTTCTTGGTATTTTTTTCCCTTAGGAGACTTTTCCCTAAACAAAGGACTCTGATAGTCTTCTGGATAGAAACATGACTTGAAAAATGTTTCTTATACCTTGGAGGGGAACAAATAATTGCAGTAGTATTTTTTTTCCTTCATGTTTTTTTTAAAAATTATTTCAGTTTTGTTGTAAAAAATGTCCTCAGTCTGTTTAACAACGGAATATGATTGTTCTCTGGAAAGAATGACTTAAAAAAGTGCTTCATGGTTCTTGAAAGAACAAAACTAAATAAAAAAACTTTGGTTTTTAAAAAAATCAATGCCTTTGTGTAATTTTACATAATATGGTTTTCTGGAAAGAAATATAACTTAAATGTTTCTTCTTGGAAAACAATGTTTTCTTCAAAATTTCACTCAACAGTATCTCTAAAAAGAAAATTAAAAATCGATATTTTCTCAGGTGAAGTGAGTCGTCCATGCCAAACGCATCAGAAGGTCCCGCTTGTCCATCAGAAGCGTCCAGTATGCAAAGGCAGACCGTTGGCAGAGAAGAAGAGGACCGCCGCCTGATTGGTTCCCTGGCCCGTGACACCTCCGCCCCGGTGACCCGGCGGGCCTCCAGCGGCGAGCTCCAGCTGCCCCGCGCCTTCCCAGTCACGCACTCACGTGAGAAGTTCTACACAGTCTGCTCCGACTATGCGCTGCTCAATCGGGCGGTGAGGAAGAAGGAAGACGGGGACAAGGCTACCCAGGACTTCCAGTCGGCGGGAGCCTGCATGGTTTCCGACGGCGACTGCGACATGGAGGACCTGACAGTTAGCGGGGACTCCAAGAGCATGCTGGCCTGGGAGATCGACACCACTGACTTCAAGGCAGTGCTCACGCGCAAAATTAGGAAGGGTAATATGATAGAAAAAAAATCATGACCCAACCTTTTCTGTAAAAATATGGGTGGAAGTTAAGTTTGAGTCGGATTTGGCCTAAATTCTTTTTTGAAAATTTTGTTATTCTGAATAAAGTACATTTTTCTATTTGAATTTAAAAAAAAATCCCTCAAAAATCGGAGTTACATTTTCATCTAAATTACACATTTTTCAGATTTTTTTATTTTTTTTTTCCTCCCTTAAGAAATCATTTTTTATTTTTTGGAATATAACATATAAAATAAGCCCAGAATATTAGCGTTTCCAATTAGACTTTGTTCTTGAATTCATTTTCCCTTTTTTTTTTCCTCCCCAAAATACAATTTTACGGTAACGACTATTCTCGAAAGATTCATTTTTTTCCCCCCTTCGAAGTATGACTTTTCATTAATCTTAAATCCAACAACAAAAATGAGCATGAATTATTTTATTTCTACATTTGACTGTTTCAAGTAACATACAGAACTGTCTCTAAAGGCAGCGTGAAGAAGTGCAGCATTAAGAAGATGAAGCCAGACCGAGCCACCCGAAACCTTCAGGACGTTCTGCCTCACCCCTCTCTGGAGGACGTCAAGCAGAGAAAAGTTCTCGACCTCCGAAGATGGTAACTATTCTTGGTCGTTGTGTGTTTCTTTTATATGCACTGGTACCTTGTACCTTTTGTGTCAAGTCTTTGACTTGTGAGCAAAAGCTTGAGAAGGCAACCCTTGACAGTGATGGAAGTAGTCAAGAATTCTTCAACAAAAAACAAATTATTGCAGAATTTGTAAATTTATTAACGCAAATGTTCATAGTGCATATTCACAGCAGAAATGTATCAATACCCATGGCACTTTTGACATTTTTACATAATTCATTTTTTTTTGCTGAGGACACTTTAACTTGCACCGCCTCCCTTTTATTTTGGGTGTGATTCCACCAACGACCACCAGATGGCAGAACCCTATTTGGTTTACAATTTTGTAATTTTGACCTAAGAAGAGAGGAAAACTGGAAATGCAGTATTTCATCTTTCTCTAGTTGTTGCAAAAGATTATTGAACGTCATCCCTTGTAATCTTGCTTTTTATACCTACAGAAAGCAACGTACATCTTTGGACATGAATATTGATGTGAATTATGCGATATTACATTTGTTATTTGGGGGGGGAATAATTTGATTATTAACAATGGAGGGGTAAATACACTGTACAATATTTTTGTCTCATCTATTGTGCTCGCTTTCTCAGTATTTTGTGTTTGTTTCCTTTTAAGTGTATTTAAAGACATTAAAAAAGTATTTGTTTCTGTATTCGATTCTGTTTCTATTTTCACTTAGAATGGGGTGGTCTGGAACATATCTGCGCTATTATGGTGGATTTATTTCTGTATCGCAATTTTAGCATGGAGTGGTTCGGAATATTACTCCGCAATTATGGGGGAATTCCTGTATTGTTTTGTTAGGTACTGCATCAGCCGGCCGCAGTACAAGACGTCGTGCGGGATCTCGTCACTGGTGTCCTGCTGGAACTTCTTGTATAGCACGCTGGGGGCAGGAAGGTAAAGACCGCCGCCGTCATCATCTCAGTGTCATCACACTTAAAATATCGCCTGTTCCCTTTGCGTCTCCTTGCCAGTCTGCCGCCCATTTCCCAGGAAGAGGCGCTCCACATCCTGGGGTACCAGCCGCCCTTTGATGACATCAAGTTTGGACCCTTCACAGGCAACGCCACCCTCATGCGGTAAGTGGTGAAATTGGGGCAGATTAGCAAAAATGTTTGAGGGTGGCAGTAAACCTGCTGCTATTTTATATTCGTGCGTGCCTGACCCCCTCAGAAAAAGGATGGTAATTGCCTTTAAATTTAGACAAATTAGACAAAGCTATGGCCTGACTAACGAAGCTCCTCCCCTGCAGTTCAACATCGGTTATCACTGTACGTGGACCTTCGTCGAGAGAGAAATCGAGCTACAGCCTGTTGTTAGATGGCATCCAGTTGTGTCTTAACGCATCTTCGTTGCTCGCCCAAGGTGGTTCCGGCAAATCAACGACCACTTCCGTGTGCGGGGCTGCTCGTACATTCTGTACAAGCCGCACGGGAAACATAAGACTGCGGGAGAAACGGCGGAGGGAGCCTTGGCCAAGCTGATGCTGGGCCTGAGGGACGAGACCATGGCCTACGTCTACCACTGCCAGAACCACTACTGCTGCCCCCTCGGATTCGAGGCCACGCCCCTCAAAGCAGTCAAGGCGTACAGGTATGTAATTAACACTGTTACGTTTACTCACTAATTTTTGACTCAATTTTACATTTTAATGCAACATACTTTTTACTGTTCGTACTTTTAGAGTTGCTGTTAAGAATGCTACTTTTACTCCATTACTTTGAGGTACATCCTGGTCACTTATTTGTTTTGGTTTGTCAGAGAGACTTCTGTCACATGACTTTATTTCACCAATCGAACGAAACGGCGAGCCGCATTCAACTTCTTTTCACCAATCGTAGCCAAGCAGTCACATGACCGCAGACAGTCTGCATGGCCACACCTTAGGACCATTTCTTGGGACTATATTTGTCTTTATTTATTTGAATTAATAAAGATTGACTTTATTAAGTTCCGTGATGTTGTTGCGCAACATTTGAGCACAAAAGATCATAAAGGTGGTCATGAAGGGGATCTATAAAGCCTGAAATGTCGAAAATATTCCAATAAAATGGTCCTCATGTATAACTTTGCCAGGGGTCCTCTGCCCACCAACGAGACGGAGCACTGGATCCTGATCGGGGAACCCAGCAGGAAGCACGCAGCCATTCACTGTAAAAAGTAAGCCTTGCGGTCCCGTGGCTTGCATTTTGCTCTTCTCTGAAACGGCTGTTTTCGCGCAGGTGGATGGACATCGTCACAGACCTGAACACCCAGAATCCAGAATATTTGGACATACGTCACATGGAGAAGGGCATCCAGAGGCGCACCACCAAAAAAGTATGCATTTTTCTGTTACTAGTCTAACTTTCATTTCAGGCATGACTCTTTGTACTGTGTTGAAAATTAATTTATGAACCTTTGTTCAAATAGATTTATGACGCTATTATGTTGAAATTTCCCCCAAAAATATGATGACGACGTTGTCGGTTCTCAGGTGGGTGGCAACCTGCACTGCATCATGGCCTTCCAGCGGGTTAACTGGCAGAAGATGGGCCACTGGGCCCTCAACTTGGAAAACCTGCGGCACGCCGGCGGCGATGGGGAGGAACCTAAGCGCCTTGCCCAGCTGGGACGCTCGCAAAGCACTGGCAGCCAGAGAGACGCCCCCTGGAGGCGCATGTCCAACACCGTAGACAAGAGACAGAAGAGTTCGCCCGACAGCGACATCGACGAGGATGATGCAGACTGAACACGAGGACAACAAAGCAACGTGAGGACTGACTAACTGATGGTGGAACGGCAACATGGCGTGAAAACAATTTCCTCTGGTAGGATAAAACACATCTGGAAATTTCCTAAATACAAATGACGTAGAATACATAATTACAAATACTGCTGTTACATGCTGAAGAACTGCGTCGGTAATTTATTCTTTGAACAAAAATAGTGGTCACCTTCCTTTTTTTCCCCTCGTTTTTGTCATTGTAGCTCAAAACTTTGGAATTTTCCATTTTCAGTTGTGTTGATGCGTTTTCACAATAAATGTTTTTTTTAAACTGCATTTTTAGTGTTACATTCGCAGGTCTGCTTCCTCCTCCATTGGGCGACGTGTTTTTAAGTGTCGTCTCAGATCGCCGATTTGTTCCGGACGAACGCGGCAGCAACCACCTGACAGGACAGAAACATTTTTAAGTTGTATAGTGTCGATTTCCATCCAGTAGATGGAATTGTGCTGAAAAAAGATTTTTCTTAGGTAGCAATTTGATGGTGAAATCAATGGGTAAATAATCTTGCCATACAATCCTGTACACTTGTTTTTCCAGTGTCAATACCTTTTGATTTGAGGTTGAAGGTGATTTATGACAAAGAAACTTGATTTAGGGCTTCTTAATTTTTGGTTATTACAAAAATGTTATGTTTGACACTCGTTTTTTTTTGCAAATGTATGACCTTGTTACCCGTTAAATTTGACCTGTGGCTGTGTTTTTGGTCATCATGCGTGTGCATATTGACAAAATGATAGGAGAATCCCTTATCAAGACTATCAAGACTTATCAAAATCGTAACCTTACCAATCAAAGCAGCCCCTTGCTTGATCCAGGTGTCACATAGAGCCGTTATGGTTGCTGATGTTTTCCCTGATGTCTGCCATCTTAAACAAAACAAAAAAAAAAAAAACATACAAATCCAAATGACTCGATAGAAATTGCAAATTATAAAAATGAAACCAAGCAAACCAATACTATAAAGCGAAGCACACTAAATTAAGACAGTTTCTTAGATTTTATTTTTGTATTAGATTCAAGAACATTGCATAGTACTTTTAGCAAATTGATTCACGGTTTCTTCCAGTCAAATTAAATCTGGGACTGCATTTTGTTTTGTCTTTGGTTTGCGTGTATATTGACAAATTAATCAGACTGACAAATTGATTTATGGCCCTGTTAATGATCAAATTTGCATGATTGTTCCTCATTACGTTCTCATATTAGAGCACATTCACAAAGTTACTAAAAAGTGCACATTTTTTGTTTTGAGTTATGACAGGGTTTGTTGCAACTTGCAGTTGATTTATGACCCCATTATTGCTCATTTATTATTGCATTGTCATATGAGAACAATGGCAAATAAATGAGCTTATCATGTCAAGACCTTCAATTTGACGTATGATTCAAAATGGTTTGTTGAAAATTGATTTATGACTTGGTTATGAGTCTAATTTAATTTGGACTGTCAATTCTACAAGTGCCTATTTTCAACTCACCCCTGCCGAGAGTCCCACTCCTCCCCACTGTTGGGATACACCACCCATCTCCTATCAGGGCTCCTCAGGGCCGCAACAGAGTCCAACAGAGGTCCCACCCACTCCGGAGGGCAACAGTTGACGCCAGTGGCTAGCACCTGCGTGGACCTGCCCGTTACACAGACGCCGTCTTGCAGCGGGCTGCCGTCCGACAGATGCGTCCCATCCTGACGCAGCGGCGCAATGGCGGATTAATTGATTTGACCGAAGCGTGGTGACTGGTCTCTCATTACCTTGCAAGAGAAGGAAATCCAAGCGTTGCAATTTGGGAATTCCCGGAGCAACTCCACCAATGCTCCCGCCTCTTTGACACTCGGGATGGTCTCCAAAGCGAATACGTCTGCTCCCGCCGCTGCCAAACACTCCAGCTGAGGCCGATGCCAAGCTTTCAACTCCTTGAAATGCAAAGCAGGAGTTGAAAGAACTGATCTACTTGTCACTGTTAAGCAAGGTTGGCCATTTTTTTTTATGGCAGTTTACATTTTTAAATAAGATTCAATAGTATCCAATGTTACTTTGTTGCAAATCGATTTATGGCCCTGTTACCAGTCAAATTTGATCTGGGCCTGCACATTTTTTTTTCTTATTGCTTCATACTGTGTGTACATGGACAAAAAGATCTGGAAAGCCCTCGTCAATATCTTGGCTTTGAGCTGTGACTCATTATGATTTGTTCAAGATAGATTTACTACTACAATTTGCGGGATTTTTGCATGTCGTCATAGTGTCATCATGAGTAAACCGTATTTGAAATCAAATAACATGGGTCCAAGAATGGAACCCTGAGGGACAGCGGAGCTTGTTTTTTGCTATACAACTCACCTCTATGCTCATTTTGTTTGCATATGCTCCATTATACTCCGAGCCATCATGAAGAAAGGCTCCGTAGGGTCCCACGGATGCTGCAACCAACACAGGGTGGGTCACCTGCTTTCCAGAACCAAATGCCGTTACCACCTCTTCAGCAAGACGAAGCCCGGATGCCAGCAGTTCCCTGGCGTTGTCTGAGCTGATACCCAAGTGTTGGACAAAGCCTTGGATGGTGGCCTGGTAAGTGGCAGTGGTGATGACGTCTGCACCGTTCAAGAGGAAGCTGATGACACGGTATGTAAATGTCAACCGCAAGTGAAGGAGGCATTTTAATTCAGCGCTTGACATACCTGTAATGAGCAGCTTTGATAGCTTGGGGGTTAATGTGCAACAGCCTAGCACTCCACAATGGATCCCCCTTAAAATTATAACAGTAATATTGGTAAAAAATATTGTAATAAAATTATACCTTGACCTATCATTGAATTTGTCCTATGACATTGCTCATAACTCAAATCACTGACGTTTGCTGCGAGTGACGAAAGGTGTGAAGCTCACTCGTAACTCAAATTATGGCTCGCAACAAAGCAAACAAATATTTTATCCCCAAATCTACACTATTGAACAGGTGTTATTTCTATAAATAATAAAGAACTCTTAATCTCTTTCACGATGCAGTGATAATGGTTAAAAACATTTTGGGGAGGGTCTCCCAAAAAATTTTAAAAAAAGCAATATTTTTAGAGGGATGGCATCACTGCACGAAAAGTACTTACATTTTCTACAATTCAGATAAAATAATTCTTCAAAGCAGAGCAAATTTTATGGAAAAAAATAACACGTGTAAACGTTATTCATTATTTGAAAAAGTCATTCATAAATGACTTGAAATGAGTATCACAGCAGTACAGTGGAATATTTTACCTGTAATCGTGCACCTTGTGCCTCCAATTCGGTTGCTAATCCGCCGTCCAAGAGGAGAACTCCCTCATGGTCCGAGTTATTTCTCAGTCGAGCTTTTAAATTCATTAAAAACAACAAGGACGTGAAATTAAATTAAACAAAGGGGCATGTATTATTTCTCTCTCTTATTTATAAACCCTCAAACTAGACAACTGTCAAAAGAGGGGTTCGTGGTCGCGGCTTAATGACGTCACGCCATAGTCCGAGGACACAAATTGTATTTTATCTCACCATTTTAGCGTGACCGTTTGCAAACCACAAAATATTTTTTAGGAAAAAAAATTTAAGGGCACGCTGACTCGTTATTTTATTATTTATTCATTTTTTTAATTACATTGATACAAAAGTACGGACAGATTACAAACTCTCCATTGGAAATTATTGTACTTCCATTACTTAGAACGTCTAAAAACGGTGATCAATTGGCACAAAAAAATCATTGCATATATATATATATATATATATATATATATATATATATATATATATATATATATATATATATATGTGTGTTTATTTGGTTTTTAATTTTTGTTTTGTTTTAATTCCCGTTTGCTTTGTGTATGTTTGAGCGGAAGGCAGCAACATTCAGATGTTTGTTCTGGCGCAACCCTCAGGAATACTACAGTACTTCATGTGACAAGACCACTACTGTGGTATAGTTACTAGGGAAACCAATGCCTAATTCATTTGTCCTCGGAAGTTTTAATTTCGTAGTTCATATCCAAGTTTCAACCACGAGTAAAAAGCACATCTACGTCTCAAGAGGGTATAAACAATAATTTTATTTTAAAACGTTCATTATATAGTTAAAAATGACAAAAAAAAAATAGGCACTGAATACATTTAAGATCTTTTGGATGTGCTGTTAAATATCAAAGGGTTCGTTAGAATCCCGACTTTACACTGGAACGGCAACGCACCAAGACCACTGCCAGGGCTACCTAGCTAACTCTTGCTGCGCTAAACATATTTGACATGAGGAATTAGTCCGCATATGTCATGGTAAGTTGCGTAAAACTTTATATATGTTTATACACAACTGAAAAGGCAAACACACTCTTTGTTAGCTTTGCATGCGCCTCCGGTATACAAAAAAGGTCGTCGAAAGCTGTCAATGGTGTTCCCCGCTAGTTCGTATTCACGGACACTAGTACTACAGTTAACAAGTATACATGATTTGTCATCGTTTATCCCATAAAATAACCAATTGTTCTGGATCAATGCGTTATGACAAATGTTTATTTGGTATCGGTCTCGCGAGTTAATCTACATTCTGAGTCGCCATTGTGTGAGTTTGCGTCCATTTTCTGTTGCTATGGGGATTGTTTGTACAATGAGACCCCAGCAACGCTAGCTAGACTTGCATAAATCATCAATAATTTCATAAATTCATAACTTATCTGTATAGAAAATAAAAAGGTTAATATGTAATTTTCGCCAATAGGGAGCGCCACTACGCTATATTTGTGCTTTGGCGTGTTCAGTTTAATGCATCGTTTCACCACCTTTAATGAGTCAAGGTGCATTTTTACTTAGGAAAAGAGTCAACAAAATGGGTTGCAAAGTCGCAGCATTCACGGCAGACTGCTGTTTTCAAATCCTCTGCATACATTTAGACTGATGCTTCAACTTCTCATGCTAGCCGCTTCTAGTTCTGAATTAGAATTAAACAGTGCTGGTATGCTTAAAACTCATTCAGTGCCAGCCACTTTCAGACCCTCCATTACCCTACTGCATGAAAAAATATATATAAAGACATTACTGGAGTTTAAAAAAAAAAATGAAAAAACGTCCTTGGCATTGAATGGGTTTATTGTTTTGGTCTCTTGTTGCCTAGGAGGAGGAGAAGGAGCGCTTCGCCTTTCTGGCAGATTGGTACGACGCGACGGCATCTCTCTTGCGCCGCTACCAGCTCTTTTACTACCCCCATGACCGTTCCGTGGAGATGGTACGGATCTTTTTTTTTTTTTAAACTTTATTTTTTATTATAGTGCCGAGGCTTAAACACTTCAGTGATCACGGAATAAATGTGTTGATTATTATTATTATTTTTTGTGAGTAAATAAAAACATAAAAAATCTGCCATTACAGAACAAAACCGATCATCATATAATAAATTAGTTATAAAATGAATAAATAAGAATTGTTTTCTGAAGTGTCATAGCTATGAATTACAAAATATGGTTAAATGCGTATTGTGCAAGCTTTTATAGTTTAGACTTACAAACAATGAAACACAACAAATGAAATTATCTTTATAAATACAATTAAAACTCGTGAAAAATACAGAACTGATTTTATTTCATGATCATGACAAATTAATTGGTACAAGTCAGTTATTTTGCATTAAAACCAACATTGGAATTCTTTCATGGTGATTTTTAACTGATCACATTTCAATTTCATCCATTTTATACTTTTGATTTGCCCCCCCCCCCCCAAAAAAAAAAGCTTAATGAAGCTAATCTCAACCATCTTGCAGTAGAGTGAGTAAACACCACTTGCCTTTGCTTGAGAATATGCGGCAATTACATTTTTTTTATTGCTATGATGTTTTTGTGTTATTTTTAAGACGGGCCTTTTCACGCCTCATTTGCAAAACAAATGATGGAGCCTGACTTATGTTTGTTTTCTTGGCAGTTTGACGTGAAGAACCAGCGCATCTTCCTGCGACGCACCAAATATGGCGACCTGCACCAGCGGGATTTGTTTGTGGGCAACCGGGTCAACGTCTTCTCGCGGCAGCTCAACCTCGTCGACTACGGCGACCGATACACGGCCAGCAAGCTGGGCAACAAAAAAGAACGGTAACGGCCTCACCTCGTCAAGAGAAGCTGCCTCGAGATTATTTTTAGAAGCTTCTTAAGCAGAAGGCCAGACGTGAGCGAGGCTTCAGATCAGAATAATCACACTTGACGAGGGTCAAATGATGACTTGTGTAATTTTTCGAGAGCTATTTTGGAAGCAAATCTCATCTGCTTTCACATTTACCGCTTATTTTTTAATCTTAAAAGTCACATGAGAGCATTTAATGCTCATTATGAATGCAATTAAATGACGCAATGTCAAACAGAACGCTCGGGCTGCTCAAGCCGGACGCCGTCTGCAAGGTTGGAGACGTCCTGGAAATGGTCACCCAGGCCAACCTGATGGTCACCAATGCCAAGATGACACACTTGACATGGTAATTCATTCTTTAAAACATTTTTACAGCAATACAATTCTCCCCACTGAAATTAATTGAAATGCCAGGAATCCATTTCACCCTACCAAAAATATCTTTTTTTCTGCCAAGTTTTTAATAAAGAACAATAGAGATTAGCGGGAGGAGATTACTTAAACATAAATTTCATTCAGATTTTTATTTTATTTTTGTAGAGCAGACACCAACGTAATTGGCATGTATCGAAAAAGAACAATCGATTCCCCTCGCCTTTATGTGCCTGTCGGCCATTTTTAGACGCTTGAACGGTTTTACTTTATTTTAGTTTTATTTGATATTTTCATAATGAAAATGGTGGGAAACTTTACAGGCTGATGTTTGAACCTGTTTGATGCTCTTGACCATCCATGCACATATGGACTGGAACATTCTGGATATTTAGGATAGATTTGCCAGTTCATTAGCCATTAACACACTTTGACAGTAGCGATTAGCAATGTAGTTCGCATTCCCCACGAGGCCCACTACGCTTTACTTATTTCAGTTGTTCAGCTCCCCTCATTTGTTTCCCTTTATAAACAATAAAATAGAGTAGATTAGCTACCGCGGCAACAGAGACTGTTATTTATTTATTTATTTTTTATACACCAATTACAGTATGTTTTCATTACAGGAGCCAAGCTGCAGACTTTTATGTGGAGCATCAATCAAAGCTGTACTTCAAGTGAGTGTAAATGGTGACAATCAAGTGACGTGAATCATTGATAACACTTCACAACGGACATGAAATTTTAACCGGATAGAACGAAAACGTCAGCGTAGATTAATAGAATTGTTGAGATTCTTTAAAGGCCAATCAAAATGAGCAAACTGTTGTTGCTGGGCAGAGTAACTGCTAAATAGTCCAATGAAAAGAAAGCAGGCAATTGGTGCTCGGAGGAGTTAAGTTGGGCTGAGGCACAACTTTCTAATAGGCCAATGAAGCGAGTGAAAGCAGTTGTTGCTAGGCAGACTAAAATAAGTCTGCATCACCATCGGCGAATGAAAGCATATCACACTGTTGTTACTAGGCAGAATAATAATGGCGGTTTTTAAACATGCCTTTTGCCTCTTGGCAGTTCTTTGGTGCAGCAGCTGTGCTCTGGTCCCGTGGTAGCGTTGGAGCTGGTTGGCGATGAGGCCGTGTCCGTCTGGAAGAACTTCCTGGGACCTTCGGACGCGGCGGTGGCAGACAAGGAGGCGCCGCAGAGCGCCCAAGGGCAGTTTGGGAGCGATCTGGCACACGGCTCCGACTCGCTTACCGCCGCAGCCCGAGTAAGCATGTCCTTTCCAGTCTTCATCCTGCATACTAATTAAGTAGAATCTCAAATATCCTCAAAAGTCTTAATGTCCTAACACGTTTTGTGTTTGCAGTAGTCCTAATGTCCTCTCAATTATTTACATCCCTTTTAGTCTCAACGCACTGTCTTCTGTTTACTGTGCACGCTGTTCTCCCATTGTCCAAACAAGTCCTGATGTCCTCTTTTGGCCTTTTTTAGTCATACCAAATCAAATCACACTGTACTGATCACATTCTGTCTACTACTACAACAACTTCTACTTCCTCCACTACTACTTCGAATGCTAAGCGTAGTGCATTAATTAGAAAAAATACAGATTTCTGTTTTTGGCAAATCTGACAGGTGCCACGCCCCCCTACCGAAAGTCCCACATTAGCCACGCCCCCTATAACATCACTTCCACTCCCACCTAAGCCTTGCCCACTTCCTGGTTATGTCACTTCCTTCCGCCCCCACCCTAAACCAACCACTGAGTCTTTCACGCAAAATGATTAACGCATTCACTCCCATTGACGGATATATACGTCTAAAAGTCATTTTCCCTATGCTGGCAGTGAATGAGTTTTTTGTCTTTTTCATCAACTTTTGGAATTGTGTGTCTGTTGAAGTACAACTACAACTGCTGCGCCTTCCCTTGCTTGTTCTAGTCCTTTTTTCCTTCCTATTATGGTGGTAAAACAAAACAAATCTCAATTATGACTCTTGCACCAATCCTGGTCAAATCCAGATTCAATGTCCTCACTCATCTTGTCCTCTCGTCTTAATGTCCACATTCGTCTTCATGTCCTCGGTCATCTTGATGTACACTCTCGTTTTAATTTCCTGCCTTGATGGCTTCTCTGGTTTTTATGTCTTGTTGAGGTGCAATGTCCTCTATAGTCTTTATGCCTTCATAAGCCGCAATGCCCTCTGCACGCCTCGACATTCTCTCAAGTCTGTGTCATCCCTCATAAATCTTAATGTCCCCTCTAGTCTGCCTTCATTAGTCGTCCTGCCTGGCAAGTCGGCGCCATGTTCTAATGTAACGTTGTGTTCTTTCGGCGCAGGAGCTGGAGTTCTTCTTCCCGACCACAATCTGCCACGGCCCCGTCAACACGGCCCTCTATTCCCAGTGCACGTGTTGCATTATCAAACCGCATGCCATCTCCCAGGGTAAGAGCTAGTATGGACCTTCTTGTGTAATCATTTCCCAGTTATTCGCAGAGAAACTCTTCTATTTGCGTTTTTAATGCTCATTCTGAGACGTACGTAGCCTGGCTAAATTGGAACAGTAGCACGCTATGCTAATTGGCATCAAGGAAGTATGTTGAAGTGATCTTGATTGTCGTGAGGAGTTAAGTTATGCCTTGGTAGTAGGTGACTCTCATAAGATCCCAGTTATAGTATTGTGGCTGAAGATTATTTCATTTGGTTTCTAGGATTGTGTTTTGAAAGGGAGAATGGCAACGTGCAAGGTTTGCAACCGAAAAGACAACTATGACATCTAACATCTGTCACTATAGAAGCCAAAAAGATAGCTTAGCAATGTTAACTTTGCAGTTTAGCTAACTGATAGCTGGTCAGACATTAACCAAGGTCAGTTATGTGTTTGATTGACAAGACGTTATAAGACGTTATAAATTATTTAAAACTGCAAACGCTATTTGCGTGGGATTACAGTTTATAGTTGCGTTTTACCGTTGCGACCCGCATAGCACTCCTAAATCCTTGAACGCGGACGAGTGACTTATGAAACGGTTTGGATTTCAGATTTTTAATACCATGCAATCTGAAGTGACAACGTAAGTTACTGCTTCTATTCACTCCCCTTGAAAATAAAAAATAAAAAACATCCGTACTTATTAAGACACATCGGGATCACGATGGCACGCACGTTCTTCCCGCCACACCTTCCTGGAGTCACTCCAGGGTGAAGGTTGTTGAAGGAGTTAGCTTCTCCTGTCGCGACATGTCAATGTTTGGTTTATACAAGATAAGCCTCGGACCGTGATGTTTGTTTGGCTGCCAGCGACGATTGAGCAAGCGGCGGTGAATGCTCAACTGGCGTCAATGTTATACTGAGGAGTAAGCCATGCATGTTTCTCTCAAAGTCACTTCAGTTCATCACCCAAAATGACCCAATTAGGTTCCTTCTTTGGTCCAATAAAAGAGCTCGAGCACAAATTCTTCATGGTCAGGTTGGATCCGACTTGAAATGGATTCACCGGCAACGCAGTGGACTCTGGTAATTTTGTCGTATCGTTTCACTGACTCGAGTTAACGACCTCATCGAAAATACCGCAGATTCTGATGATTTGGTTTTGAAAACCGTCTTGAGTTAGCAGACTGAGCGTGAACACTGCGGGCAAGGATAGTATGGTTGCTTCTGAGATCACTGACTCGAGTTAATTTGAGTGAGGTGAGTTACTGGAAACACAACAGACTCAGAATACGTATTCAGTTGTATAGCAGGGTCACCGACTCAAGTTAGTGGACTCACGAGAAAAAAACGCTGTATCAGCGACGACTTGGATAATTTGGTTGTATCGGTTTGTTGAGTTAGCGCATTCTGTGGAAACCGTACCGACTCTGAATATTTTCTTCACATGTTAGTAAACCAAGCCGAAATACCTCGATTGGATATTTTGGTTGCGTTGGTTCACTGACTCGAGTTGGCTAACTCATCAGTAACATTGTGGACTCGGATTATAACGGTCGTCCGGTTCATTGACTCGAGTTAGCCGACTCACCGGTAATACTTTGAACTCGGATGGTACCATTTTATTGAATCAGTGACTAGAGTCAGCAGACTGATGATTTGCTTGTATGGCTCCGATTCAAATTGGCAGATTCTCCAGAAACACTGCGGACTCGGATGATTCCGTTGTATCGGCTCTCAGTTTTGCGTTCGCTGACTCAGATGATGTGGTTGTATGGGTCGAGTCGATTTATTCTGCGTGTATATTTTGAGTTAACTGACTTGAGTGAGTGAACTCACCGGAATCACATTTGAAATTGGCACCTCTTGTATTGGATCTGATTAGATTGCGCAAGTGTACCTTATGACGTGTTCAGTAGTAGTGGTTCAATGAGCACAGTGTGATATTAATTCATCCAACCCATAAAACATGCATATACGTTTTCAAAAGCATAGTCATTGCCTCCCGAAGACGTATTTATACGTCTTAGCCTTTTTTCTTTTTTTTTTCGTCATAACTCTCATTTTTGAGAGCATTATAACAATATTCTGTTGACCTTGTAAAATCAGTCCAAATCCAGAAAGACACTGGAATTGAGGGGTTCCTCTCGTGAAGATTTCTGGGATTAAATGAGTTAAGTACAGAGTGTTGCAGAAATGCTCCATTTTTAATCGACAAGCTCGGCATCCATCTTGTCAGAATCGCTATTCCAGCCGCACAGTCTCATTCCAGACGAGTCCGCAGCGTCATGGCGGCTCAGTCCCCCCCCCCCCATGCTCCACCATCACCACCACTCCCGTCGCCGGTCACGCGCTAGCAAATGCGCCGTGCAGACATGATTGGAATAGAAGAAGCTTCTGTTGCCAGGCACCCACAAGTAGTAGCGGGTCGCCTAGCAACAGGAGCAGCTGTTTTTTTTGTTTTGTTTTGGGGTTTTTTAAGAGGCAGGGGGGGACACACGAGCTAAACAGACTGACTGAGCCAGATTGGCAAACGTCTTCTTATCATCCTGTGTGACCTTCACTGTCTTTCTCTCGCTATCTTTCCCGTTTTCCATTCTGCCTCCTCTAGATCACTCATGAGAGCATCTGAGTGTCTCAAGGGACAGTCGGAGATAACCTGTAAGAAGCATGCCGATGCGTTCAGGGTCATCTCATTTGATAAGAATACAGTAATCCCTCGTTTTTTGTGGTTAATGGGGAACTGAGATGGAACAAGGGAAGATGCTGGGTGATCGCAGCCAATCAGCTCACAGGATTACTCCACTCGCGCTCTCATTGGTCTATCTCGTGCCTGGAACCAATCACGCACCTTGTATGAGTGCCCGTGGGCATGTACAAAGCCTCCTCTTTCCGCAATATGGCAGTATTCTTTTCTTTGAATATTTTGGAAAAACTCGCGGTGCACAGAAGCTGCAAAACGTGAAGCGCGAATTGGCGAGGGAGCATTGTACAATTCAAAATTATTGTTGTTATTTATTTTTTTTTTTATTAATTTTTATTTATCATTTCGGCAGGTCTGGCTGGCAAGATCATCAACTCCATTCTCGCGGCCGGCTTTCACATCTCAGCTTTGCAAATGGTAAACGTGCGCACGCGCACACACACACTACTACTACTACTACCCATCTACTAGTTCTCCTTCTCTTTTTTTTTTTCTTCATGCGCAACCCCCCCACCCCCACCCTCCACACAGTTCAACGTGGACCGGGCCAATGCCGAGGAGTTCTACGAAGTTTACAAAGGCGTCGTGACGGAATACTTGGTAAGTATCATCAACTGGAAAGGAAAACATTCCAGAGTAAATGTTGACATGAGAGCGTACGTTGTGACATGATTAGCAACATTCATTAGCCTTTCCCCCCCCCGCAGGACATGGTGACGGAACTGTCTTTGGGAACCTGCATGGTCCTGGAGCTCCAAGGCGCAGACGTAGCCAAGACCTTCCGCGAATTCTGCGGACCCGCTGATCCGGTGAGTTGCTAATCAAAACGGCAACACCGAACAACATTTCACCACAAACTCTCGTGTTATTTATTTAACCATCTGCGGTGGAGTAAGGAGCGGAAAAGCACTTTTTTCCAATGGCTAAGTTGCCATTACCTCCCTAATGCGTGTCGGTGACGCATTCCTACGATGATGTGACTAAGTGAGCGTGTGATCACATGACTGTCGCCTTCATAGGAGATCATGTGCATTGATGCACAAGACGCGCATTGATTTCCAATGACAGAGATTTTTCACTTCCTGTGAAGTCATTTTTATATTTTTATGGTGTAATTTATCAATGAATTGTTTTCAAAATTTTATTTACTTTTTACATTTATTTAGGATATATGTAAAGGTACGTTTGTCAGTTGTTTATTTACATTTCATTTATTCATACAATCATTTGTATTTTATCATGTATAATTTATTTAATTTTTATATTAATGATTTATTTATTTTCCATTTTATGCTCTATTGTTCATTTATTTATATTCATCTACTATTGCATTTATTCATGTATTGTTCATTTTGTTTACATTTCAATTTGTATTAATTCTTAATCCATATATTTGTGAATTTTAATGTAATCATTTTTTTAATTATTTTTAGTTTGTCATTAATTTTTTTTTTTCTCTTAACAATTTTTGACATATATGTTGTGTATTCATAACAACAAGCCCAACACGTAGCGATGGCGTCTGCGCATCTGCTTTGTGTGTTCCCACTGCAGCAACACGTGTTTTTGTTTCGTGGCTATTTCAGCGACATAACTGGGAAAATGACGCTCTGCCTTTGTCGGAAATGGAAGCGCTTTTGTTGTGCATCTTTGCACGCTGTTGTGCAACTTCCAGGCAGCTGATGATGCACACACGCACACGCACACACATTCTAAATGCGTCATCAATGAATGTAGCGTCGGATCGATAAAGAGGAGGGTGTCTTTTATTATTAGCGCTGACAGTTGTGCAGTCATGTGTTGCCGATCTATTCGTCAATAGTCCATTCTGACGAATCAGACACAATCCAAACGTACGCGATGACCTTCGCACTGCCGTCTTTTGGAGTGCTGTCAGCTCCCGGCCCCCCAAAACTGCGTCCCGCGTCCAACTCATTTTAAAAGCCCGCAAATGGATGCGGCCCGGTATCGAGCCAGCCTCATTATTTCGGCAAGCGCAGTCCAGCAGGATGTGCGCTCCTGTGACTTGCCTGGAAATCATTAGCCAATTAATTAACCTTCTTTTGCCGTGCACTGCTCTGCATGTTAACGACGAGGCAAGGAAGATGTCCAAACATCAATAAGAATGAAAAAACAACATTATATTTGTTCTAGTTTATATATTTATGTTTTTATAATGAATGAAATAGTTTTTTTTTGAAGTACTAGTTTTATTTATTTCCATTTCATTTAATTTATAATATTTTTTTTAATAGTTATTTTATTTTATTTGTATTTTTTTTAATTAATTCTTTTAAAGCAATGTAATTTAGAGCGTGGGAAGAACCAAGTGACATGGCAAAAAACAAAAAGAATTTCCATCCATCCATAACCTACCGCTTATCTGAGGTCAGATCACATCGACTTGTCCGGACTTCCCTCTCCCTAGCCACTTCTTCCAATTCTCCCAGTGGCATCCCAAAGCCTTCCCAGGCCAGCTGGGAGACATCGTCTCTCCAGCGCATCCCGTGTCATCCCCGAGGTCTCGTGGAACCTGGGGACATCCAGGTGGCATCCTAATCAGATGCCCGTGCCGCCTCATCTGGCTCCTCTCAATGTAGAAGAGCAGCGACTTGATTCGGAATCCCTCCCGGATGACAGAGTTTCTGACCCTGTAAGGGCGAGCCCAGACACCCTTTCGGCGACTTGTATTCGGGATTTTATTCTTTCGGTAACAAGCCACAGCTTTTGACCCTAAAGTGAGAGTAGGAACGTAAATCAACTGCTAAATTGAGAGCTGAGCCAAAGTCTGCATCACAGCAGTCGCTGCACCATTTCACCCTTTTCCGACGGAGTATCATGGTCTCAGATTCGGAGGCGCTTGTTCCCATCCTCGACTACGAACCACTACGACGGTAAATAAAAGAAACTACCTTCGCAGATTGCCAACATGTAAAGAGGCAGGTGTAATGAACATGCTGAAACTGTATTTTTATTTTTAATGAATCCCGAAAACAGTGCTGAGTCACGTTCCTGCTGACAAACTCGTCGCCACGGCAACACCACTGGCGTTGCATCCATTAGCTTTCACGTCACGCACCTGCAGCCCCTTAACTACAAACACACACACACATGCTCCATGTCACACACATGGTAAGGTTGTAAGTTACATTAATAGCGAGAACGGACATCTGTTTCAAGGTGCAAGGTTTCTCTTGACATGTCTCCCTCGGGAGAAAAGGAGAAAGGATGGGGACTGCAGCTTTTTAAGATGAATTTTTATTATCAACTGAAATGTGAATTTGAGAAAATTGTCATTTTTCCTGATCTGGAATGTGTCCTTATTTACCTCACATCATCTCACAGTTTTTACTGTAATTCTTAACATCAGTCCTATTCAATCCCAAGGACGTATTTTTACGTCCTTTAAAAATCCAGATTTTCAATCCCATTAATCTATTCTTTTTAATATATATATATATTTTTTTTTTACAGTTTTTCATGTGGTAGGGTATAGGAGGGTCTTAAAATCGGTGGCACTGTACTACGTACCAGAATAATACTAAAATAAAGCGCAAGTGCTCCCTCGTAAATGAAGCTAAAGTCAAACTAGTCATCCTTTAAAGGTGAATGCTATTGCCTGGTTGAAAGCACCTCCGATGACTTTTTTTTATTTTTGGTCCTTCCGAATATGAGTGATGATAGCTGCTAATTGGATAGTGAGAAGAGTTTGTCCGACCTCAAACTTTTGTTGCCACTGCTGTGCTGTAACACTAAGACCTTTTGGATGTGTAAATGCAATGTCATACTGTTATAAGATTATATAGTTGTGCGTACGATATGGTAGTGTATTTAGGCACAAAATATCAAGAGATAATACAATAGTTTCTCAGATGTTGCTATTTGTAGATAACATTTGAGTAAAATTAAATTTTTTGTTGTCGTCGATAATAAAAAAAAATGCAAAAGTATAATATTCTGATTACGAGACTCCTTTTGCCAATTTCATGCTTTTCATTAATGTTTGGCCTCCGAATAATTGACTTTTAAATCACCTGTTTAACGACCCTGATGCATACTGCGTACGTGCATGTGCGCACATGCACGGATTGATGGACGCAGCAAGCCGTGACGCCAGCGAGGGGTCCAAGCTCTCGCTCAGTCAACACAATCCAATTACAGTTGAGGAGGAAGGTCGCTCACCAGGAACCGACGCAGTTACGCAAACATCCCTCTCACGAAACTAACGCCATTACCGCCCCCAAGGCCACTTTACCACGGGCTCCATCTCTGCGTATATTGCCACGGTTGGCGCCACGTTGAGGCGGGACTTAATAAATTTTTTTCCCACATTGTTTAGATGTGTGCATGTAACGTAACCTTCCCGTCGGGTTGTATGTGATGTACATCAATAATTAATGAAAATGATGCACATCGAAAGCACATAAGAGCCTTGATTATATTCGAGGACAATGAAGGACGTCAGGAAACGTGTTCCTGTGGCTACTTCCTGCAATTTACAATTGAGACCGACTTTCCCCATATCTATTCTTTCTTGGCTTACTCTCCATGCTCGTCTTTGCGTGTATGTGTGTGTGCGCGCGCATGTGTGTATGGCGTTGGGAGGGGGACCCGTTGGGAGGGTTTCATTTCCTGTAGGCGAGGCACGGTGACCTTCATGCAAGGACACAGGCGCTCAGATGTTGCCTGCGCGTCCATTTTGGGTCTAAGACAAAGACTGTAGTGCTCAATTATGGAGCCATTTCTTGGACAATGTGATTAGTGTGGGACTTGTAGAAATCAATGTCTAGGTGTTCCTAATCAAGTGTCCAGCAAGGGTTATAAATTAAATTTTCAGGACGTGGCTGGTTTAGTACTTCTTGACGTTAATTTCTTCTTTTGGTCCTTCCATAGGACATTGCTCGCCACCTGCGTCCGTCCACGCTGCGAGCCATTTACGGCACAGACAAAGTCAAAAACGCCGTCCACTGTACAGACCTTCCTGAAGACGCCATCCTGGAGGTGGGTGTTACGTTACTGCGCTCAATAGCTATACGAAATAGATTGAGACACAAGGGAGAGCCCACGCAAAATGTCAAAGTTTTGACCAAAAAGTTGAAAATAAAAATTTTCTTGATTAAAAATTTGAATATTTTGCACAGTAATTGTGGGGGGTGTGATTTCAATTGTGCACGTGGCTTCTGAAACTGTAATTTCTCAAGCATATGACGCTTTTTTAAGTGAAAAATAAAGGGATGATATAATACACGAGTACAAACAAAATTAAGACATTTGTCACGTTCTATAAATGTTTAAAAGTACTCAATTGTTGTGGATTAAGGTGCACTTAATTGTAAGTGAACTTTTCCTGAAACGGGTCGGGATGAGGAACTAATAAATGGCAGTTAAAACAAACACAAATGTCTTACCCGATATGTATTTTATTTAAAAGACAAGAAATATTTTCCAAAGTAAGTATTTTACGCCACGTCACAATTTCACAACTCTGGCCTGTGGCGCCTTCTGAAACATCCGAGCTACATCGACGCATACCCAGGAAATTCGTCCGCTCTTTAGTTTTGTGAGATCATGTGTGATTACGCGAGACGGCTTCTTGTGTCACATCACAAAGCGATGACAGTTCCTACAAAGGCTCGAGTGTTGACAGCCAAAATTAGCAAGGTAAGAGAACTTCTTTTTATGAAGTCAACTTTTCGGTACGGAAAATATGAGTTGCACGTTATACTAGAGGAATTACGTTATTTCAAAAGATGTTTTTTTTCATATCCCCCATTCTTGTTTGCGCAATCTATACATGACAACCTGGAAAACTGCTGCCTTTTCCAGGCAGTGTGAAAGGGACTTACCCCCCACCCCATCCCACTAAAGTCTCATGACCACAGCGTGGGCCCCGATCCAGCCTCAGATCTCTCACAGTGTGACGGGAACAAGAATGACGGCGGGATTTGAAACAAAAGCTTTTGTTTAGCAGTGGAGCGGCGGCGGCGGTGGGGACATAATGCCTCCTTGTTAGCCATTTGCAACTTGAACCTGACAGGGCGGCCATTTTGTGGTCCACAGGTGCAGTATTTCTTCAAGATCTTGGACGGCTGACCACAAAGAAAGTCACGACACATCAAGATTTGGTTTTTGTTTCACCCAGATATGGTAGTGACTAGAAGACCCCTGACCAGTGTTTGGATTATAAGTATTTTCATTACTCGGGCCTAACCGGTTAACTCACTCGCTACCATTGACGGATATAGACGTACTTTCATTTTACCTGGGCTGGCAGTGAATGAGTTAATTGCTCAATCAATTTTAGTGCACAACAATCTTGTACCAGAGCAACTGCTGTTTCCAGTGGATGCTCTGGTATTTATTCCTCTTTTCATGTTTATCCCTCAAGGATGAATTCAACTTCATCAAGGTCTTGGACAACTGATATGGGAAAAAAATGACTCTCAAACACCACTTGACTTTTTTTTTTTTGTTGTTGTTTATTGTTTCAGCCAGATTAAATAAAGTGACCAGAAGACTCCTGACAAAGTGTTTTGATTATTTTCTTCTCTTTTTTTTTTTTTGTCAACATGTAACGGGATACTGCATTGATAATTTTTTTGTAATATATTTTCAACCAGCGACTTTGGTATCAGATTCAAAACATGACATTTCTGAGTGAAAGAGAGAGAAATAAAATGTACAACTGCATAAATATAAAATTCTTCCACCATGAACATGGCTAAACATTCAACAGTATAGGACTCTGCTAGGAACTACAAAAAAAAAAACTACAAACATCAGAAGGCAGGTGGGATGAAAAGCGTACAAACAATGGATCCTTCCTTGATGGTGTCCGGTACCGCGCTAGTATTTCAGTTAGTCGCACACACACAGACAAACACACGCGCAGGCACACACACACAGAAGCGGACGAGACAAGATTTTACGACACAAACAACGTCAGTAGTAGTAAGTAGTAGTAGTGGAGTTGCAGGTTTAGGTTTTTTTTTTTTTTTATTTATTTTTTTTTCATAGACCGTATGGATGCTTATCTATGGCTCCAGGAGGAGTAATATTCATCATCATGTACAGCAGAATAAATATGATTTGCTTTGCTATTGCTACGCCACATCCTAGAACCCTGGACAGACACGAGAAGCCCGAGTGGGAATGAAGCGCGCACTTTTTTTCCTTTTTTTTTTTCCAAGTGGAATACGGTCCTGTAGAGCAGTGATTCTCGACTGGTGGAGCAGCACCTAAAAGTGGGTTTGGTGGTGGACACGGAATGGGAAATGGAAGACGCGCTCTCAGTTTACGGCGATAACCGACATATGGCAGTGTAGGATAAAATAATAATTTCAAGCACAAAAATAAAATATACATCGGTACATTTTTTTTTATCAAGTAAAAATCTAATGAGAATAAAGTTATATTTTTATGTAAATAGGTCTTAATCTTACGATGGTCTCGTATTTTCAAGGAATAATTTTGTAATGTTATGGCAGTGAACGTCTTTTTGTTTTAAGTCTGCGACCATATAAATGTGTAGCGGCCTCATATTATTTGTTACATATAGATAACAAATTGATGGATAACTTGTTTAGAAAACAGTTTCAATTTGTCAATTCCTTTTGAAGAATTAGTTTGGCAACACAAAAAATCTTGAAATTAGAGGTGAAATCATTATAATCGACGACTAATCAATCATCAAATTAATAATTATTTTGGATAATCGATTAATCATTTAGAATAGATGGACTATTTTCTGACATGTTACAGACCACGACAGTGACTGAGTCTTTGGAATAATGTCAGGTTTGACTCGTGGGATGGGAACTCAAACAGGGTTTTCATTATACGATTAATCGACAGATGAACTATTATTAAAGTCATTGTTACTTGCAGCCCAATTTGAAATTCATCAACTTTTTTAACGTGACTACAATTTGCAATTTGGCACAGGTTTGAGCAAGAAATGTGAAATTGACGTGCCTGAAATGATCTGGCTCTCAGGCCTGAAGTTTGATAGCACTGCCCGAGGATGCGACAGGCGGAACAAGAACATGCTCTTCCAAACTTTTGTGACCAAAACATTTTTTTAAATTTTCCTTCTAATATTGTTAGTTTAATAGCATAATTGCATGAGTCATTTTTAACTTACTGCCACATATAGCCAATCTTTTTTCACCTGTGGAGATTCTCATGTCATCCAGCTTGTGGTAAATCTGCAAATGTAGAATCAAGGCACCTGGACTCATCTTCAATTTATAGTCTTTTCTCGTTTTTGAAAACATTCAAAATGACTTCTGCAATCATGCTGTTAGGCCAATAATATTTGCCTTGGCTAAATACGTTTTGAGGAAACTCTGGAGTCGGGTAACACGAGTTGAGAACCGCTGCTCTATAGTGTGCATGATTTAAAAACGACTATAGAGGCGTTTTTTGTTTGGGTTTTTTCTTCCTGATTTGACTTTTATCATCTCAGTTGGCTCTACATGTTTTGGCGAGAGTTGCTTGTCCAAAGAAAAAAAAAAAAAAACACGGGGTGGAGTGGTGAAGAGTGTGCGCCGACTGATGACCGACTGACCGACCGAAGAGGTCACGAGTTGATGGTGAACTTGACATCGAATCGTCCCTGATAGCGGTCCTTGTCGCTGTACTTGATGTTGGCGCCGTACGCCTTGCACTCGATGCGCACCTCCTGGCCCCGTGTAATGTTGTTGAACTGGATGGCCACCAGGGGCTGAAGGTAGTTGGGGTGGAGCAGCCGGCCATAGTACGGGTAGTACTGCAGCGGGAAGTTGCCGTCGAAGCCAAAGTAGTTGATGTCACCGATCTTGTCCACGTCCTCCTCGCGCTGACAATCACATTTGGAGAAAGGAGTGAGCCAGAGAGTCTTCTTTTGGTTTTCTGAAATCTTTTACTGATGGCGTCCCAACTGGCGCGAAGGAATAACTTGAAAAAGTGTGTGTTTTATTTCAAATGTGTCTCATGTTCACGGGAGGTGTAAAGGTCATTGACAACACTCGCAGCATCAAATTTTCTTGGCCTGATTTTCAATTTAGTACACTACATTTGTTAAAAGACATTTCAGTTGTCTTTGCTGTAACTTCAGTACAATACATTTGCATTTTATCACATTTCTGAACCCGTGCAGTTCACTGGAAACGTTAACTCACCTTGTTCTTACAGAAAATGGGCACAGAGTTGGGCTGTACTCGGTTCTGAAGAGGCGCAGGCACCTCAGCAACGCTGGGAGCCTGGAAGCGTACAAACAAAATGGCGTCACACTCGGGTGCAAACAAAATGGTTGACACCGAAGAGACGTTTTGCGTTGACATCTTGAGTGGGACGCTTTTAAATGCTGCCTGCCGCTTATATCAGTGCAAGACTCATTTACTGCCATTGACGGCTAAAGACGTCAAAGATCAATCTTTTTTTTTTTCTTTTTTTTTACTTGGCTGGTAGTGGATGAAATTGACGAAGACATCATAAACGGTCGCATATACGCTATGTTTCATTCTGGAGGAGGTCACGTGAGCAGACATTTTGGTGGTCATTTTGTGGTCACCTACCTTGGGCCTGAAATTGACGATCCTGTTCAGTTTGACGATGATGCACGGCGATCCTTTCTGGAAGCCGTAGGTGGTGTCAGTCTTTCCTGAGCAGCTTTGCAGCCAGGACCTCTTATAGCTGCAGGCCTTGCGCTGGCCTTTGTCGCTCTCTATGGTGTCGCGGTCGCGGTACGGTTGGGGGTTATCTGTGCGGTAGCAGGTTCACACATTGATAATGCTTTCCACTCCATATCTTTAGAGAACCACATTGTTAATATATTCAGGTACGAGTGACTAGGCGTGTGCAACTGATGAGCTTCACCACAACCATCAATCGAATAAAATAATAAAATAAAATAGTGTCTTCAAATACAGCAAATGCTTGCTCAGAGCGTCTAGACCGCCTATTGACATAAATACCGACGTGCTACCGTCCTTCGCAAACATTTCAAAATAAAACCAATTAGCGCTGTAACACATGCATGAGGTGATGCTAAGACTTGCCTCCGCAGTCTTCGTATTTCATCAGGTCGGTTTGGCGATCGTCGTCGTAGAGCGTGAGGAACGTGTTTATGCTTTCCACGTACTTGCCATACGACTTGGGGTCGCTCATGTTGAATGAGATCTCGGTCTTTTCAGAGCGTGGCGTATGTGACAAGCCTGTAAGAAAGGGGGGGGGAGTTTACCTTTTAATTGATTGTTTACAAAATCATTGTGAAATTAAGCGACCGTGTTAATTTCTAATTGCACGTATTTTACGGGTGCATTTTTACTTTTTTTTTTAAACAAAACTGTTGCCAATATTTTGTCTGGTAAATCACTACCTAACGACCAAAAGTTGTTCATTTGTAGCGCGATTCCACAAGATGAGCAATTTACTCCAAAGTACTGCTTCTTGAATGCTCCGTGTCAGACTGATGCGACTTTAGAACATATCAGGCCTTAACTTACGAGATGTTTATCATTCTTATCAATCATCTTATTATCTGTAGCGATTTCCACTCAACTGTATATCCGATGGGCATATGGCACTCACTTGGGGCTGTCACAATTACATTTTTTTTTTTAGAGTGATGGACTGTATTTTCCCAGAAACTGGCATGATAAACGATAATGTTTTTTTTATGCTGCTATTTTGATAAGAGCATCTTAAATTGTATAACCTTTTTAAGAATAAATAAATTTCATCCTCAAGAATATTGAACATTAGCATTAAGATGGAGAACAATAAATAAAAAACAATTTGGTTTGCTCACCAAAACTGCACTTCAGCAAATATTGAACATTTGCCACAGAGGTCTCATGACAATGAACGTACCGCCAATCAAGTTTCCAGGACATTTGGTCAAATGTGTTTGGCGACTTCCAAAAAAAGATTTCAGAATTCCGCATTGATTCAACCTAATACATTATCAACGCTTTTTACATATTTATGAGTCACTTCAAGTATGTGCTGTGCTGTAAGAACTGTGGACGTGTGATTTTTGGATGGACCAATCACGACAGTCTTTGCGTCTGCAAAGTTGTCAATTGTGACAGCGTTGATATTTGAGTTGAATTTCATCCCACTTGAAACATAAAGTGGACATCAGTGGTAAAATGAAGCATCGCTAGCTTAAGTGGACGTCTCGCAAGCGTCTCCCGCCGCGCTCATCGATAAGACTTTGTTCTTAATCCTTATCTGACGGCAGCACACGCATCTCCAAACGCGTGCATGCATGGCGAACTCCTCTCCCCACTCCTCGAAAGGCTGGTCACACTTGTTCCGCCTCTTCCCCGTTACTGTTCACAAGAGGTGGAACAAGGGTGACCAGCTATCGTCGTCTCCGTTTCGAGTGTCAGAATTCCCGGCGAGACCATCGTAACAAGTCTGCATCTGCCCAATGCGGGATCTCCGGCGCATCGAGATCTTGCCACGACAGCCCGCTTGAAATCGTTATATGAATCAATGGATCACTCTATCAGTCGTGATCGTTTCTGGGAAAATATATTTTTGCCAAAATCGATCGATACACCTCTGGCCAACAATCGGGTAAAAAAGCTGGAAAATTAATGGGTGAGCAGTGTGAGAGAAGCGTCGGAGAAGCAGCCGGGGCCTGCGTTAGCACAAAACCGGATGATTTCAAGAGGGGTGTTCGCTAAAGAATGAAAATAGTGCCATAATTCTTATTTTCTGGGCTATTTTGAGCGAAAGCATGTCCCAAATGTCTCCCTTAAGTCTTCTCTGACAGCACTTCCACTTCCTGCTTTCTTTGCAATCAAACGGGAAGCACAGTAGTAGTAGCGCTGTGCAGATTTTACACACGTGTGTGTGTGTGTGTGTGTGTGGCCTGGGCGCATCCCTCCCGCCCTTTTCACCCGTGACTCCTTCACAGTGGAATTTTTTTTTTTTTTTAGTGGCTGCACGAAAAAAAAAAAAAACTCCCCCTCTGCTTCCTTTATCACTCATTCTGCTGTTAACCAAAGTCTGCAGCTCGGCAGTCACGCCCGGCTTGACGGTCGGCAAACTAAAACCGCGAGGAGCTTCACAATGGCCTCTAAAAATACCTCCCAAACATGTGCTGCTGCTGCTGTTTCGAACGAAAAGCTTACGCATTACAGAGAGCATTTTGTCCCGCTAATCAACAAGCTTAGCGAGGCCTTGCGCCGCGGTGCCCCAACAACAAGCCTCTCCCGGCGCAACATACGTGAGCCGCAACGCTTCCGCTCGCCCGAGGGGGAGCCGGCATCGACAGGTTTCCGTGTGAGTGAAGGACAAAATGGCCGATGCTATCTAAGGTCAGAGAAATGCCGCCTCGGAGTTGCTCCTACCTGGGGGGGCCACCCGATCCTGGTAGGTGGGCTTGTAGTTGCTCAAGGTGAGCAACATCACCTGAATGGTCCCCACAAAGATGGCCGCCAAGCATCCGTAGAAGATAACGTAGAACAAAAAGATTTTGACTGTGGACAAAAGAAAGAGGAGGAGGATGACCGTTAATTTCAGTTATTTGTTTGAAACATGATCACATTTTGTTGTTGTCGTCTAAACGAGATTTTTGGTGAGCAATGGAAAAAAAAAAAAAAAAAAAAAAGACGATCATTAACATTATTTAGGATGCAAGTACACCGAATTTGTTGCATTAATGAACTATGTAGCAGCGATCTTATCTTGATAGTTTTCATTCGTCTTACGTTCTATATTATTAGTACGCATTTGTCAAAAAGCATTCTGGGAGGAGCACATACAAAGGTGGATTGCATGCTCATCGCTCAATGTGATTTATCAAACCGGACACAAATTTCGATGGCTGACTTTGCGTCTTAAAATAGCACATCAAAAAAGGCAGGAGCAAACCAGCATGGAAAGCAGAGCCAGCATAGCGCGGGCAGAATCAGATGCGACGGAAAGCACTTTTCTGCTTGAGTAAACATTTTTGAAATGCCAGAAACTTTATTACAACATATCGGCTATTCGCAAAGGCAGTTTTGGAGCTTCCGAATAATTAAAAGGGCTTGCCGGGAACGAGTCACAAGAAGGAGTCATGCCATATGAACTATGACAAAGGTTTTCCACTCGGCATTTTCGTATGCCCGGGACATTTTAGTGACAGTTGGTGATGGCCTCTCCAAAGCTGTTTTGTGAATATCAGAGCAAACTAAAAGCGCAAAACCCTCGAGTTAGAGCCCCCCCCAAAAAAAAAAATCCAATTTCCACGGCCAACTGTTTTTTATTTTTAGATCATCAACATTCTATACTTAAATGTATGCAGTGCAGCACACTATTTTCCTCTCCACAAAGGTTATTGAGAATTTAGATGAATCTGTCCACTTGGACTTTGATCTATGAGACAAAGTAATGCCAGAACCGCAATTTTGTCGCCTAAAACGACACACTTGAGTCAGCCTGATGTATTAAAAAGTTATTAGTCGTAACGCCAACGACGTCAGGTTGTCAGTATCAAAGTGAGCCGAGTCATTTCGGTCGATTAACTTGAGCGCCGCTAGCGCAAAACGCTGACAACCGACACTCTTAATTAGCGATGGAACATTATTTCAGGACGTTGCGTTGTTGCCGTCGGAAGCAACAGTTTGTGACGGGGCGGACGAGTCAAGTCAGCCGTTAACGATGTGACACACCTGTGGCCTGCGCTATCCAGTGGACAGCTTTTTAACTCGTTTACTCCCATTGACGGCTAAAGACGTCAAAGATTGGTGTTGAGACCATGGAGCCGTCTCCACAAAACCTGTTCTGGCGGGGGTGGGAAGCGAAGCCTGTCTGGAATGACCGGTGACTTATCCTGTACTTCCCTAAATGCCCCCCCCCCTCCTCTCTCGTAAGCGGAGAGGAGTGGAAAAGGAGGCGCTCTCACAACAGTTCCCTCACAAAGCTTCCGCCACGAGACGAGAAAGGGATTCTTTGTGGTCGTAGTTCATCATGAGGCTTGACAATTACATGCAACGACTGGCCCCCCCCCGTGAAAGCTCCTCTCGTGTTCACATTGTGTCCTTGAATTAAAACAGCTGTTCCTCTGGGGACTGTTCTTTACATAGATGACCATTCGGTATGCCACCTGATGTATCGCCAAGGTGATTTCCAAATGAAAACTCCGTATCGCCACGTTACACATTTTTGCACCTAACTGCATTTTGGGTTAAAAGCGTACCGCCAAACAACTCATGGAAGACGGAATGATTTCCGTTGGTACACTTTGTTTGACTAAACTTCTGAACAGGATGTTTCCAACTGTTATGTTTTAATAAGTATTAAATGCATCCTTTTCATTCAACGACGAGCCAAGACGACCATCAAAGTGAGTTGACCACTTTACGTAGTTTTAATATAGCAAGGGTGGGGGAAAAAAATAAATCTTGATGATCAAGTTATGTACGGATGATCACGGCAAGAACTGATCGAAAGCTAAAACAGGTCCTCGTGTAATTTGAGAACCTCGCTCCAAAAAATTGCTTGAGGCATTTTTTTTCTGACTCGAATAGCCGCTTCTCTTGTGTGCATGACTAACACGCCCCTCCAACGTCGTAAGAAGGACAACTTCCAATTAAACCTTCTTACCTTAACAAATAATATTTGGTCCTCGAGGGCCGCTTTCCTGCATTTTTTTTCCATCTCTCGCTGCTGCAACACAACTGATTCAAACGATCGGCTCATCAGGTGTGTTGCGGCAGGGCGAGATGGAAAACATGTTCTCCTCTTTAGTTTGACAATTACCTTCAGATGTGACGGGCATAAACAACCCGTAGTCTCTATTTATTTATTCCGTTTCCAAACCATTCTCGATCCTGATTCTTTTAGGGGCCCAAAAAGTTCGGATGGTTTCAATTAGGGGTGTCCAAAATATAGCCATCCATTTTTTTTTTTTTAGCAGCCTGCAGCGTAGACAAAGATAAACATTTGACGCAGCCTGTGTTATTTGTAAGTTTGTTTTCATCCCTCACTTTCACTTCATTCGGTCGTGCCACTGGCCACCCCAAATGTAACTATTTTTTGCAGTTTAATTACATTGCGTTCTCAGTCAGAGGTTGCATCAGACCCTTACGTACACTATGACGTAAAAATGACAGGAAACGTACTTATACGTCTTTGGTAGAGAGCGCTATTGCTTTAAAAGACGTCTTTGTACGTCCACGGGAGTAAATGAGTTAAAACTATCCAGTAATCATCATCATCATTATTTTATCTTTACATACAGTGATGAATTGATTTGTTATGTTTAAAATATTTTTGAATGTCCAAGTGGCCCTTGGCAGAAAAAGTTTGGACACCCCTAACTTAAAACTAAGACAATGCACGCAAAATAATCCTCATACTGCAAGCGTTGCACTGAGGCGATTGTTCATTTAATTGAACCAAATAAAACCGCACTTTTGATAGGCGCCTTGTGCACACTCATGCACTTCATCTTCGTTGGCCTCAACAAGTTCTTCTGTTTGTCTAAAAATACAGCAACCAGGTTCTCTGTGTCACGCGAATAAGTCATAATAAATGCCACAGATGGACACATACTGCGTTCATCCAAACTGGAAAGTCATTCTCCCATATTATGTCCCAGTTTTCATTTCTGTTGAGACCTCATTCAATAAATCTGTCGCTATCGGTAACACCATCCATCACGTTTGACGCCCAACACGAGCGATTACACGTTCACACTGATACATCCTCGCCGAGGTTTCCCGTTGTCATGTCAACGTTGCCGAGGTGTCTTTCTGTTGTCAGTTACAATGCGGGACCCCTGGGAACCAGTCTGACAAGTCGAGAGTAGCTTAAGCTGACTGCCCCCCCACCCCCGAGCCACGTCAGAGCCCCCGCCCCTCACCCTCCCCCCGCCACCTCGGCTGGCCTAATGTTGACTGAGAAGTTTGAAATAATCGTAACGTGCCGGTGCAGCGACCCGTGTTTTGCAGAATCCTTTTGAAGTTAGGCCCACATGCAGCACTGGAAACAAGTGCCAATTTATACTTTCTTGTTGTCAAAACACTTCCCATCTGATTCAATCAGGACTTTTTATTTTTCTTCTTAGCTATTGTATGATTCTCAGCTCCTGTGTAAGGAAACTCTTGGTGTTACGTTTTGCTAGTGAGTGCCTGGTCATTTGTAAGGCAAATGAGAGTTTTCCTCTCAGGTGAGAGAACGAGGCGTGCCGGGAATAGCAACAACAGCGCAAGTCTGCCGCTGTGTATATGTTCATTCAAATAATCACACTTAAAAAGAAGATAAAGTAAATTACTGCAATAGCGCTTCTACGATCGTCAAACCAGGGAATCGCTGTTAGCTGCGTTTATGTAGCCTAACACTTCTCGTTAGAACAGATTGTAATACAGGTGGTTCGACAAGGATAGGCACAGCATCTGTATGCTATTAATCGCTTATTGAAAAAAAAAACGCTAAGAAAAATCATGTAATAAGCACGTTCATACACGAGCAGCTACAGCCGCAACCGACACGTTGACACTCCCTCAACACACAGACTGACAAACGGTTAGCAAGTTAACAGCCAGTCGCTAGCCTGAATTAACAACAGCCAACTCCACACTCAAATTCACTGACTCCCACGTCACTCACCGAGTCAGGCTCGACTTAAAACCTCAGAATATCAAAAAATCACAGATATATTTAATAGTATGTGATAAGTATGGCGGTAATTCAAAATCAATTATCAGATTACTCAATCAACTTATTAAAAGGTGATCAATGTTGAAGCGGACCTGTAAAAAATAATTGAAATTCTGCCCGGCTAGATGGTGGCACACAACACACTTATGTCCAACATCCGTGTTTTATTATTTTTTTTTAAATACTGCTCACTGCACACTGGTGTTATAAAACAAAGCAATGTGTATGGCCATCCATCGGGTGTTTTGACTTGACTTGTTACATGACCTCACTTTTTACAGACAACAGTTGCGATATCAATTTCAAAGACTCGCTTCGTGTCAAGTACGCAATCAATGCAAGGTTCATTAACCTTGTTTTAAAATACAAATGTGTCTTTTTTGAAGCGCTCAAATGCAAACTTTTCAAATAAAAAAGGCTAGGTTTCCAGCATCAACTTTTCTAAAATGGGGGACGTGCACATGCTATGAAATAATCAACTGCACACGGTTGCTGTGGCACGCGTGCATCTTAAGATAATGAGCTTGACTTTTTACAGTGACATACTACTCCTGACACTCCCACAACAAAAGTTATTGGCACTCCCCAAATATTTAAAAAATATGCCTTTGATGAATTGGGCTATAAATGGTAGCTGGTTTGCGTTCTGTGAGAGAAGGGAGGTCTTAAAATAATTTTCATTCATACGCAGAACTCATCCAAAATCTTGATTTTTACCCAGGCGACACCCCTGGAGAGGTTAACACACACACAGTACGTGGCTGGGGATAGCCAGTGTTTATTTAGCAGTCCTCGAACAGGCACAACAACCTGAAACAAGTCAATGGAAAGAGTCCCCCATCCCCCAACACACTGCAGCAGGAGCTTGTGGTGAACAAACCGTCACCACATTCACACTGGTACCCCCCCTCCCCAACCCCCGCCTTTTTCACGGCCTTGCCCTGTCTGTGGTGCGTTCACGGACACTCTGGTCACTTTGAAGTAGCTTCAATCTTTCAAATCACCACCTTAAAAACATGATTAAAAACACATCCAAATGCACTTAGTGGCGTATTGCAGCCCCGTTGGTTTTCTTGAGCTCTTTTCGTGGTGTGCTCATGGACAAACCTGTTGCTTTCGAACATTTTGGCGACGAAGTGACGCCTTTTGGTAACAGTCAGACACGGTGGATTCATGAAATAGCCGGTCGTGTACGATTAAAGTGAGCTTGGGTTTCATTTTGCGGATGAATACACAGCAAAAGTCAAGTTGCCTCTTTTCGGAAAATAGAAGCTGATGTGTTCGACGGCAGGGGGGGGGGGCGGCCCTTGAGACATGTGAGTCGTGATCAGTTCGACAGAACCGTAATCGACGCACTCAAATGTGATTAACATGCAATTCGGGGTGCTTTTCTGTAAAAGGGGAAGTGGGGGTTGGGGGGGGGGGGGTCAACGTCACGTGTTTGTTAGTCAACCACGTCAAGCTTGATGAGGCAAACATTGCCCGGAATGCTAACTATTCAGGGTGGAAAAAGTGGTCATTTATTTTTCTTTCGTGGAAAAAAAGAACCAAGCAGGCCCCCGTTAAAAAAGAAGCCACTTAAGCTAAAACAATAAATCAATTAACTAGTTTGTCGTACGGATGCTGGAGAAATGATTGTTGGCTACCCACTGAACCGAACTTTTACCACCGGGACGAATGACAAGTCCTGGCCCGACACAAGCTGTCCTTCAGGGGTGACCTTTTTTTTCAATGAACCCCCCTCACCACAGGCACGAACGAGTATGCCTTTATTAGCTGTCATAATTCCTTTATTACCCGTCAGCCGTTCGTAGTAGACTATCTGACATTAATTGTCTTTGCTCACATGTTCGATTCTGGTCGTTTAATACAATAGTACATGAGAGGCGTTTTACTTTCAAATGCGGTCCCCCATTTTGTTCTCTTTTCGCGCCCAAGCTGTGCATTTTCGTCGATAAAAAAAATCAAAATGACGGCGCAACTTCCAAAAGGTGGAACAGAGAGAGAGAGAGCGAAAAAAAACCAACCTCCGACAAGTCACGACGCAGCCTTGTCAGAAGCGGAGAGCTCGAACAGGTGCTGTTCGCCTGCCTTTCTAAATAGCAAGCAGCCTTCTTGTCGCCAGAAAATGGGGGAAGCTGGCGAGAACAAACCGCGTCGTGACATTCAACAGTTACTTAAAAAAAAGGAAGACTTACACCAACTGCCGCCGGTTCTCCCCAAAAACTCCTTCTTCTCGGAATTCCACAGAAAGCCCCTCCAGCCGCCATCGGTGTCCTTATTCCCCGACATGGTATTGAAGTCCCCCCACGCACACACCTGTAAGCTCCAACTTTTTTGGGGGCTTATTTTTTTTCTGTTTTCAAAAATCAACCCACGACCACTCGAGAGTGTTTTGCGGGGGGAGACGACTGCTGCGCCTCACCGGAAAAGCGAAAAGGGCACTTAGTAAGCCCGCACCGCCGCTTGAATCTCACTCTTTTTTCCCTCCCTCCCCTCTCTCTCTCTCTCTCTCTCCTTCTCTCTCTCTCGCTTTCTCACTTTCTCTCGCGCTCGCTCTGTCTCTCTCTCACCGTGTGCGACTCCGCCCGCAAACTCCTGCAATAAGTTCCACGGCAAAAAGGGAGGAGGAGGTGGGTAAAAAAGGGGGAGCGAACGAGCCAATCAGAGTAGCGTGCTGCTGTATGACTTCATGATAAAGGCTGTGCTGAGGAGGGGGGAGGGGGTTTCAAATGGGAGGGGGGGCAAAATGTCGCACAGTTGCTAACAGTAGTAAGACAAAATGGGCCAGGTGCCATAGCAACCGTAACCACAACCCCCGCCCCCCCCCAACACACAGAGACACACAGACACACACTCGTTCCTCTCACTCGCTCACGTAGTGACGGTTGGTGACGTCACTTGCCTTGCCAGAATGAACGTGGGTGCTAAAATGATGACAAGTGGAAGGGACTATTTGACCATAACCGTAGTGGAGATCTATTGGGGTACGTGAAAACAAAAATGTTGGCAGATTTCCCCCCTTATGGCTGTGTGTCTGAGAAGGCCACTTTGAAAAATCAAATCAAGTTGACCATTTTAGCAGCTTCCCATCTAAGTAACCAGTGCAAAGCCAATTTTGAGTTTTTTTTTCTAAAGCCATTATATATGTTTGACAATATTTGCTGAAAACGTGCAAAGGCCTACAACAATGGATAGGACTCGTTTGTGGAGATGTGGCATTGGACTGTTTTTTACCATTTCAGTTTTTCTAATTTAATTTGAGCGTGGCTAAATTGGCGCAGCGTGACAAACCTCAGAGGATATCTGGTTCAATTGCATCGTGTCGTTAGCTAGCTATTTAGCTAACCTTCGGATAGTCCGCTCACATGACCATTTTTGAGCGCCTTGTTGTCGGCCGTGCATGCACTCATGTCACAGAGACAGTTGGAAAAGCGAGGAAGGGGGAATTTTTAGGCGTGCAACTAACAATTATTTTAATAATCGATGAATCTATTATATTATTGATCAATTCATGAACTGGAGTAAATAATTTTTTAAATTATGTCCCTTTGTCAGAAAATGGTCAGAAAAGTCGATCGTTGTTCTCCAAAGTAATATGAGATTTTTTCCAATGTTTTTTTAAATTCTGATTTTGATGAAACACAAAGATAACACAGGAATACAATGTTTACTGTTTAGAAGCTGAAATTTCAAGGATTTTGACAATTTTAAGTTAAACAGCGGATAATAAATTTGTTTGTCAATTATTTCTTGATTAATCAAGTAACCGTTGCACCTCTAGATTTTTTTAGGTGACAAGGGTTTTGCGCTGGCATGGCCACTTTCGAGCGCCTTGTTATAGCGGAAAATCACTTTCTCACCTTGTAATTCTCATTACCACCACCTATAGGTCTGGAGTGGAAATGCAAGTTTAAACAGACAATTTTCAAACCGTTTACTTATAAGGAGCGTTATATGGCTTGTTCATTTTCTTGTATACTCGGATGACGTTTTTAATCTGTTTGTGTGCCGTATTACATTAAAAGTACTTCAACAAGTCCCAAAAACTTTATGGCGGGTCGTGGCATGGCCTAAAAAAAAAAAAAAACAATTTTGGAACATTGCTGGAGAGCCGGGTGACGGTGCGTGTCGGGGTCTTTATTTTACCTTTTGGTTGACCTCGCTGAGTGAGTCTTTATGGTAGAATTAGCGTTAACTTTTTCATTTTAACAGTTAAACCTCTGGCTCACTACAAATTCCGTTCACATCCTTTGTGCCCGCGAGGCAGTAAGTTTCCACCTCACACGCGTGTATGTGTCCACATGCATGTGTGTGTGTGTGCGTGGGGGTGTGTGCGTGTGTGTATGGAAGGAATATTGAGCCGGGATTTGGCTACTGAACAATTGAAAATCACACTCCGGGCTCTTCAAATCAGATTTATAATGAGCACAGAGACGGGAGCAAATAGGGAGGGGGGGGGGGGGGGGGGTGCTGGGCGGTAGGTTCTGATTTATTGTCTGATTAGCTTACAGCCTCAGCTGCTTCGACGTGTAGCTGCCATGCACACTGTATCTGCTTGGATATCATAAAAATGGTGTATAGTTACATTTTGCACTAATAGTTTAGTTTCAGTGATGACTGCAGCCACTACTTTTGGCCCCGCCTCTCAAAGCCACACACGCGATATTGTTGTGCGATGGATGGTGACCCAAAATGTCGGATCAAATTGACCCCATTCTGTGCGTGTGGTTATGCAAAACAGCGACGTAAAAAAGTTGCTAAATATTAAGCATACATGTGGACATCCCAAAGCTGTCAATCATGCCTTGAACAAACCATATTTCTAACGTGGCATCCCATCTTCCATGTATTTGTATAAGTTATCGTCGTCACATTATGGTTTATGTTGCGGATTGTTGATTTTGAACCAGAACAGCCACTAAAATGCAAATTTACACGTCAATGTACAGGTGCATGGGAACATAACGGACTGCATGCAGCAGCCAATCAGATTGCGTCGGCGAGTCATAATAGTGCCTCAAATTCCTCGAGTACGACACAAATATGAATCGTTTAATGCGGAGGGTAAAGAATATATGAGTTTGAGTACTGTTATATTGTCAGTGCGCATGTTCTTTCTGCACCGTTTATCCCGCCACGTAGATGCTAATTAGCATTAGCATTAAGATCGTGAAAGGCTCAGCTATGGTTGTTTTTAATCCATGTGATTGGACATTATTCGACAATACACATATTTTTACTCTAGGGACAGTTGCGGTGGTCAAAAAAAAAAATTGTAATGTACTCCACCGGTGACACTATTGATTTTTATTTTATTTTTTTTATGCGGTAATAGGACAGCAGGCCTGCCGTTGTTTGCACAGATCCACGCTTAGCCAAGATTACCAAGAGGTGCGGCATTCTAAAATGGCCTGTGGACGGAATCTGGTATGCGGGGAGCCTGCCCGACTCGAACCCGTCAACAATAGTGTGCCTATGCAGGCGGCCTTCTGAGAGTGGGGGGGAAGGTTGAAGACCCCCGGATGGACTCCTCCACAAAGTTGTAATTGTCAAAAACAATGTTCCCTCAGGCATGTTATCTGTTGCCATTATAAAAGCGTTACTCAATGGACAGTCAGTGTTTAACGCAAAATGACTCAGCCTTTGAGGAGGGCCGACAGATATGGAATGCAGATAAGAAATAAAGCAAAATTTAAGTCCAATTACTCACCTCTTCGGAGATGCCTTCTAGAGATGTAAACAAGTAAATCGCGATTGGAGTGTACATAAATAAAAACTAGAATAAAGTAAAACTACTGACTATGAAAATGGCTGACAAAGACAAAATCGAAAAAAGTCAAATAAAGGAAAACTACATAACGGAGTGAAGCATTGAGTCAATATAACAAAATCAAAGTACCACAACTCACTTTCGACATTAGCCACTGCTCGGAAATAAAAACTACAATAAAGTCAAACTAATCACCCTTTGATGATGTCTTTGTGGGGAAAAAGTCTGCTTTGCTCTTCCTACATGTCTGCGCACCGATTCACAAAGCAAAATTTAGGCAATGAGAGCGCCACTGCTAACTACTGGAGTGGATGTGCAATTACACTTTATTGTAGTACGACAGAGAAAAAATCATGTTCCCCAGGGTCACACATGCCCCCTCAGCATCAAACCACACCTCCCCCAGGGGGCCCCGCCCCACTATTTGAGAAGCACTGCCATAATGGGAGATGTTTATATCTAGCTATGGATGTTGCCTTCAGGGACATCCTGGTAATCGTAGGCCCTAAAGCGTCAAATCCATCCGTCCATCCGATGTCAAGTGTCTACTTCAGGGACAATCTGAAAACATAGCTTCCCTTGTTCCAAATGTCCTTCATTGATCCATCCATCCAATTTTTAATCCATTCATCCCTCCAATAGTCAATTGTTGCTTTTCAGTACAGTCAGAATTCACCGATTTTATTTTCTCACACAACCGCTAAACAGCTAAATAGCTAACATGCGCTTATGTAGACGAGTGCAAAATATAAACCTCAATAATCATATCTATTTATGATTAACTTAATAAACTGATTATTTATTCTTATAGTTCTGCAATAAAAATGTACATTTTCCCGCCTAGTTGGCCTGCGTACCGTCATTGAGAGACTTTGTTTGCGTTAGCCACTCTTCATTCTTCACTCCATTCTTGGCGCTAAACCCGACACCAATGCGACCAAGCTAACAAACAGCATGCAAACTGCGGGCAAATAAACGCCGCCAAAATAGTCGGGAGTGATGCTTCTTTTTCCTGCAAAGCCTTTTTCATCTTATCTGACACACGCATCCTCCTTCTGAACAACCACCAGCATTTTTTTTTTCCCCTAATGGTTGCCTGGAGCATTGTGATTTGTCGAGGTTACTGTGTTGGCCTTTTGCTCGGGCTCTTAATTTCATCAGTGAAGCCCAATTAAACAGCGAAGGTCTGATGAAGGGGAGGGGGGGGGACCATGCTGCGGGACCTTTTGACATGCTAGCGCAACGCCACATACCACAGATTGTTTTCGGTTTTTGTGTTCAACTGAGTCGCCATTCATAAGTCAATGTTAGCCTTCGAGTTTGTCAATGGAAATTTATATTCTCTGCATCTTGTACTTGGATGTCCAAAGTGATTTAACCAAGGAAATTGTTTTCTCAGTTTACATAATGTAATTCCAAAGAAGAAAGCAAAAACATAGCATAGAATGCAGCGGTGAAGATTTCTAAATTTTTCTTGTAGCCATCGATAAGATTCTTGAAAACTAACGAAATAACTGGAACGCAAATTGGAAAAAAATATTTTCGTTAACAAAATATACAGGATATAAAAAAAATAGTACACTGTTCACCCAGGTTTAAGACTCCTCAATAAGAATTTAATCCACAAATCAACTTTAGTAGTTGGCAACATGGCATCCTAGCTTTATTATAATTAGAGCACATGCATGCCTGCCTGTATCTAACTTTAGAAACGATACGCACGCCACTGATTGTGAAGTCTTTGGACTGTTAAAACTGTTTAATTTTCACTATACAAAACTTACCATGGTCTTTTTTTTTTATCTTGATCACGTGTAAAACACTTTTTTTTTTAAATGAAAATTAATACTGAAACTAAAATTGTTTAAAAAAAACAAACTAAAACTAATAAAAACTAACAAACCCACCCTGAAAACAAATTCAAACTTAATAAATTCAAAAAACAAAACTCAAAATGTTATAAAAGATAAGTTTTTCAGTCAAATTGAAGCTTGAGATCAGAACTTATTGTTTGCTGTTTTTTTTTCTTTCTCAACATGTATGCTTTTGGATCTATGATTTGGGTCTTAGGTAGGACATATGCCGTAACAGAATGTCTTGATAATTCTCTGATTTCATGATTCCTGTTATACGTGTAAGGCCTCCAGTGCCTGATGTAGCAAAGCAGCCCCACAGTATTATGGATCCTCCACGACATTTAAGCTTGTTCTTTCCTCAGCTTCATTGCGCCGTCTGGAAACAAATTGTTGAGGTGCATTGCCAAAACGCTCTATTTTTCTTTCTTCTCAAGAATTGTGGTTTGTCCAGGTACTGTTTAAGAGTTGCATTATATTTAATGTATTAATTTAAACCTTGGAAGACTTTCTGGCCAAAGATAGGAAAAAGCGACTAATGAGGAGCAGCATTTATCGGCCCGCCGGCCATGCTGATGCAGTACGGTGTGTTTCTTCTTTGTGGAAAATGTACTTCATTGTCCAATTCTGATTGAAGCCAGATTTGCGTCATGTAAACACGCCACGTCATATTGGATAATTTCGCTACCAGACAGGCACACTATTCGAACCTGCAAAAATGTGTGTGTCTGTGTGTGTGTGTGTGTGTGTGTAAAATGAACAGTATGTAAAGGTGAAACCAAACAAACAGCACCAGGGTTGCAGGGCCCTAAAATGTGATCACGTTTATGGCTGCGTTTTACTGTCAAAACTAGTCGCGCTTATCAATGCAATTGTCACGGTTTACGGTCCAATAAAGAATTACGATAGTTAAACATAACACCTGACGTCTAGACCTGTGATTCTCAACTAGTGTGCTGTGAGAGATCACACAAAAAAAAAAAATCTGTTAACTCATTCAATCCATAAGACAAACATGTACGTTTTCAAAAATGAAGTCCTCGCCTCCCAAAGGCGTATTTATACGTCTTAGCCTTTTTTTTTTTTTTTTCAAACTTCATAGCTCCGTGTTTTTATAGCATTAGAACATAATATTCAATTGGCCTCGCAAAATCAGTCAAAATCCAGAAAAACGCTGGGATTGAGGGGTTTCCTCTATTAATTTATCTTTGCCACCACGTATAGTGACAGGCAAAACAATGAAATGCTCTTCTACTAAATGAAGTTACATAATTAACCTGCATATTTTTTGTGTATTGTTTTGCTAAGTGGTGTGCTATGAATTAAGAAAAATATATGTATTTATATATTTGATCTGAGAAAATTGAGTTGTGAGGTTAGTGAATCTCAGAAGTCAAGCCACATTTTGTAGGTGAATGAAGCCCTACATTCAACAAGCAGCGCTCCCAAAAGACGAGCCTAAAATAGATGGCGGCGTCTATAAATACTTGCTTGGTTGTGTTCCCGTTCAGGACTCTGATTTTGGAAACACGGGCCAGCATTATATTTCGGGATGCTTTAAAGATAATCACAAGGGGGTGGTATGGAATGGTGAGGCCCTCAAAGAACAAATGGATGCCTTCTCTTCACTAATCAGGGTGATAAGAGATGCTCGGCAGGTTGCCGCGGAGACCGGAGAATGCTTGGAAACAACGTGTCATTGGCTGACAGTCGCGTCATAATGGGAAAGACAGTCAGAAAGACACACTAAACTCCAAACTAATGAGAAAAGATTTCAAAATGTCAATCTTCTTGCGATTATGAAGTCCAAATAGGAAAATTTCACATTGCTTAAAATATCCTGCACTTAATCCCACAATCATTTTGAAACAAGGACTCCACAATATCAGCGAGCTTCTATGACTTAATCACCTTGACTTGGAGCCTAACATGTCTATGAATTATTTTATCTGTAGATTATGTAAGAATGAGTGCATGCAACATGTGGCAGGAGAATGATCGGAAATGTGACACCGTGTGAATAAAACAAGCTTTGCCAATGCATCATCTTCCCCCCCACCCATGGGACAGGCGACGCCAACGCCCAGCGATAGAGCACTAAGTGGTGTGTGTAAAATGGAGGCTTTCAGCAAATGCCCTTTTTGCCCATTTTAGACAATTAGCTTAATGAAGAGTGAGACACTGTACTGATCCACTAATGGCTCTCCAAGGTATGGTATTACTTTTACGGTATTATTATATTTTTATTATTATTATATATTTTATAAAATTATATTACTTTTATGGTATTATTATTTTTATTATTATATGTTTTATAAAATTATATATATATATATATATATATATATATATATATATATTTATTATTTTTATTTCTTTAATTTAATGTTACATGTTTAATGTTGCCTTTTGTTTTATTCTAGCAATCTAAAACCACACCAAAAAATGCCTCAAAAAGTGTTGAAAATGAAATATTTTGACAATTTTGTCAAGCTACTTAGCTAGCTATAGCGAGCTACCCTCCAATCTTTTTACCAACAACCTGACTTATTAGCCTAGCTACCTATTTAGCTGCCAACCATACTGTACCTACCAATCTATGTGCCAAACTTCATTTACATGATTACATTGTTAGAAAAGTATAAATGCCAGCATAAATGTAATAATTAAAAAAAAAATCTCAGCGTTAATTTTAGCTTAAATGCAGTGATACATAGCTATCGTTATTGCCGTAAATCCTATCCTAATAACTTTAGCTACTTTGAAACGTCAAACTAAATGGTTGAAAGGTCCAGTTGTCCTGCATCTTCCGTTTCACATGTGCTCTTTCCCCAAAACACTTTTTCCTGGTGTTTATATTCAAGTGGATCACGTGGCTACGATTGCTAACACGTGAGCGAGTGCGCGCCAGATCGGCTAACAAAGCATGACGCCAATATTTGAATTGCACGTAATAAATAGAAAAACCCTGCCTTTTAAGGCACACGCTTACTAGCTCATAGTAATTCTTGCGTTCTTTTCCCCGAGTCCACCTTAAAATGTCCAACAAGGTCCAGCGAGTTTTGGATCATGTCTCTCAGCAGCTCATTTGCATCAATGCCGGATGCCAAACATCTGGAGGTTTATAAGCAAGCGTTTGCGAGGGAGAGCGTCACAAGTCCTCACCCCGTCGACATGAATCCGATTCTGGTGGCGCTGGCCTGGTCCCTGGTGCTCTCGGGCCGAGCTCAGTTTCAGTCTCAGTCGCACGACCACCAGGACATGGGCTGGGTCAACGGCTACCGCCAGGGTTTCAACTTCCAGTGCCCCCACGGCGAAGCCCTGGTGGCCGTCAGGAGCTACTTCAGCGCCGCCGATGGTTCCGACCGCATCTGGTCCTTCGAGTGCCAGCCCACGCCCGAGGGGCTGGGAACCCCCACTGACTGCTGGTGGGACGACATCAACCGTGCCGGTCTGGAGTGGTAGGTGACCTTCTTTGTGGACCGTTCTATTTATAGAAAATCCTGCATTTCTGCAAATCGTTAGCCTAATAGCAGAACTGCCAAAGTTACACAAGTGTCTTCTGTTTGTGGGAAAGTATGAAGCGTTTCGACGGCCCCTCGGAGGCTGCATTTACAAAAAAAAAAAAAGATTAACGACGACTAGCAGATCGACGGAAGGAACATATTTTATATTCGAAAAATCTCAGGGAATATGATCACCAAACCCAAATATAACAAAAAGTATACATACTGAAATAGTGATGATCTCGTCTCAGTTTACTTACATTTTGACAAAGTAAGGGGAAAAAAAAAAAAATTAAAAATTCTAAAACGTTCGGAATAAATTTAAAAAGTCTCCATAAAAATAAAAACTCCAGTATAGTCTAAACAACTGAAAAATATATTTAACTACATTAAAATTATTAATACTTCAGTTAATTTCCAACACTGGCAATCACTAGTAAAAATCTGTAAAAAAAAAAAAGAAAATTCTAAAATGTTCGGAATAAATTTAAAAAGTCACCAGAAAAATAAAAACTCCAGTAAAGTCTAAACAACTGAAAAATATATTTAACTACAGTAAAATTATTAACACTTCAGTTAATTTCCAACACTGGTAATTACAAGTAAAAATCTGTAAAAAAAAAAAAAAAATTGTGATGGAGGTTATCGCTGAAATTGTCATGTGACATCTGCGCAACAATCTAAAGCAAAACCGCTTTTCTTGGCCTCAAAAGAAGCGTCGTGAATTTGAACTTCGGCTTTACCACCTCCCAGTTGACTTGATTCAAAGGCAAGCACTCCAATAAGCTTCACATTTACCCAGCACTACATAATCCCAGTCCATTTAAATGAACGCCACGGGTCGCAGGGGAAATATCCCCCGTGGGCTCGTAGTAGGCCGTGTTGCCATGACAAATGTCTACGCACGCCTGATCCCCCGCGGACCTCAACATTCCCTACCTGTGATGCACTCATGAGCAAAAAAATAAATAAAAATGTGTGTATTCGAACCAACCGCATTGTGTTTCCAGTCTGCTCACCAAATGACTAATACACAAAGCAAAACGCCATAGACAGGCTAATAAAACGACCGTCGGAGTTGCAGTGTTCCGACACTAAAATATAATCGGACATTTGAACACAAACGGTGAAGAATTTTATTTATTTATTTATTTTGCAGGACTTCTACGTGCACCCGTAACGGCATCGTGGCAGGCGTGCAGAGCAAGTACTTTGAGAGCGTCTTGGACCGAGAATGGCAATTCTACTGCTGCTACTACAAACAGCGATGTCCATACTCCTGCATGTGTGTATGCAGATATTTGGGGAAATATTTTTGTGCTTTTGGTGGAAAAACTCAAGTTCAAGTATGTTACAATGTTTAGAATTTTACTAGATTTTATTTGAGGGGGAAAATTACAGATACGTGAACAAATGAATCGTTAATTAGAGAGATTGAATTCGATTGGTTTTCCCGACAGGAAGACAAATGACATTCCTGAAAACCACCACGAGGAGGGCGAACTCGTGGTTCCCAGCTACGGCTATTTCATCCGAGGAGCTCAGACCACCTTCAGCGGAGTGCTAAGGTCTGTTTCTGACAAACTTCTTGGTTTTATCTTGTTCTGCCGGACTGACTGTGTTTTCTTGATATTTTCCCGCAGGGATCGCCAGTGGAAGTACATCTTGTGCAGGATGACCGACTTTGATTGTGAATTTGAGAATTTATAGACGCATTCAAGAAAAATGCCATGTTTACCTTTTAGGTAATGACGACCATGTGGTTCGCGTATTTACTTTTTATGGGCCAAACACAGGCCCGTATCATTTACTAGCATGCGACATAAAAAATGCACGTAAAACCCTAAAAACATGAAAACAGGAAATGCCGTTAAGTCGTGGTCATTTACACGAATTCCCTTTCATGTAGGTTTGGCAACTATACGCATATTGTTCTATAATCACAAGATTAAAAACGTCACTCTCATCATTACATCGTGGAGGTTTCTTTATCGGGTGTGATGTGAATTTATATTCTGTCACCAAACGGCATAAATAGTCCAAACAGTTTCATTTAGTGAGCCGACACTTTGTTGGCTTTATCATTTATCTCACTTGTTCGAGAAACGACTGGTGGGTTTTTTTTGGGTTTTTTTAACCAGCCTGGTCCAACTCCAAAGCGCATTTAACAAAGTCATCTGGAGGATACAATGAACTGCGGAGAGCGCTGGGGTCCGGGCCAGTTGCTTTTCAGCACTGTTTGTTTACGGCAGCTGCCGTCTCGGGGCTTGAGGCCAAACACCGCCACTCTGGGCCAAACCTTTGCGCCACTGAGCCGCAGACTTACGGCAAGTCACACGCCTGCTGAGCCCCCCTCATAGAACTTCTCCTAACGACCCAAAGTCGCTTGGCCCAGTAAGAACTTTTCTTGTTCTTTCGGGCGGTCAATCTTTCGCTCTCTGCTCAATGGCCAACCAACTTTCAGTTCTCATGGTGTGAGCGAGGTTACAGGGAGAAGGGTTGTTTGGATGAGCCCAAGTGGGTCAGCGCCATGCGGCTTGACAGCCCCACCGCCCGCCCCTGGGGCCTCCCTGTTTATTTTAGGGATCCTCGGGCCATGACGAAAACAGCTGCCTCTTTTTTTTTTTTCCGCCACGTGTGACAACAACCGCAGCGGAGTAGCCCGGACGGTTAGCCACTTGGCTTGTAATAAGAAAATAACATGATGACAATAAACAGTGCAATGCTCAAGGGAATATAGAACACATTTCTGGACTGACCAGTTTCAGTTGCTGTAAATTAGCAGTTAATTAGCTAGTTTGTTTCATTGTTACTTTGACAGCTGGATAGTTGGTTAGACTGGATTGCGCAAAGTAAATCCTGTAGGAATACTGTACATGAGCAATTTATTTAAAAAGGGGTTTGTTTGGTGTAAGCTAACTGGCTAAATAGTCAATTAACAGTGTTAGGCAAAACACGATCAAATAACCAATTTCAAGAGATACGGGTTATTTGTTAGTTGTTATTTGATCTACCTGGACTAAGCACATCGACAAAACCAATGAGTAGCTTTAGGCTAATGGCAGGGTTGGGCCAAAACAATTAGACTCTAGAGGTTGAGTTTATTCATGGTTGCTATCAGGATTACGCAAAGGAATATACCCAAATTCTAGAGGAGGTTTTGGTGGCAAACCAGAGGAAAATCGAATACTGTTTGTTAGTTAGCTAGTTAGTTAGCTAGCAAGATAATGCAATGATACATAATCCATTAGTCTCTTAGTTCGCTCTTTATTTAGCAATCAGTATTACGCAAAAATAGATTTTCATGTTTGGAGACATTTTTTGACTGCTGCTCATTATGTCGTTAGCATTTATTGAGGAAAAGGTAATAAGCTATCAAGTCAGCTAGCTACTTTGTTAGTTAGCTGGATAGATATTTCCAGTATGTTACCAAGTTGGATTTGTAGTACAGCTCGAGGAATTAATTAATTTATTTAATTAATTTATTTAATTTAATTAATTTCTTTTACAGTACAGTCCGCTTGCATCGGGGCCAAGAGAGAAGAACCACTTTTCCAATTAGCAGATTTTTTAGGGACATCCTAAATTTAAGAGAGGTTAGATGAGACGCTCAAACAAATGTCAGATTAGACAATTTACCAAATTGCGATAGATTTCAGCTCACAGTGAACTTAATGTGGATAGGTGCTCTAGAAAATTGATGGCTGGATGAGTTATGAACCTTTGGGGGTTAAATATTGGATGTCAGGCCTCATAAAATGGTTGGGTTCCGCACCCTTGATGGGGTGTAAATCCGATGAAAAAGAGACACACAAACATGGTAGACACACACAGCAATTGTAACTTTTGGCATAAATGAAACATTTGTGTCCACAGCTGGAGTCCCAAAATGACTCTTGAGAAGTAGAGAGGACTCTTGTATTTTTCCAAATGACATTAGCACTAGACTGCAAATGATGTTAGAGATGTGGACACACTGCACCTTTATTAACCTTCTGTGCACCCACTCATACGCACGCAAATGCACGCTCACAGGCTGGCACACGTTTGTGTTCCGTCCCTCCCATAGATCCCACGCACTTCATTGTGATTATCCGTAACGTTACAACGTGTTCCTGTGCGACGTGTCTTTGCATGTGGGAGGGAGGCTGGCAGGCTTCTGATGTCATTTCATATTCAAACCATTTTTTTATTATTGCCTTGTATGGGGAGTTAAGCCAACACCATTTATGAGTAAGAGCACAAGATGACCTCCACCAAGGCCAAACATTCCTAAATGTTTCCACTTGATTTTAAAATCATGCCAATGATCCATGCCACTCCTGTAGGTGGCAATAGGATGCCCATTATCACACATAACGATTGTCTAGTTTCACACTTTTTAGCCAACTAAACAACCACCTAACTGAGTAACTAACCGCTAGAAAAGAAACGCACTGTTTATGTATTTGGCATAATCCTGATAGCTACGTAACAAACAAACAACCAAGCTAGCTAGCTATCAAGCTAACTAACAACACTGTCTGCTTTAAATGTACGCTGAAGCATCTGTAGGGCAATCCTGTTACCTACGGAAATAATGAGCGTACAAACTAAGGTCACTGCCGAACCTGGTTTTGAAGTAAGTATAATGAAACGGTAAAGAGTTGTTAATGCTGTACATTCCTTAGGCTACAATGGAAATCAATGCGTGTACTCCTGAAACTGCGTAGCTAGCCAACTAACCAACCAAATAACTAAATGACAAAGAAACTAGAGGAAAGAAAGGTGCTGTTATTTTATTTTTTTTGTACAATACTGATAGCTACAGTATGTAACAAATAATCTAGCTAGCTCACTCGCTGCTATGGCTTTTCATTAAGTATTTTTTCGATATCCTTGCCATCTAACCTGAGGTCCTTGTACTACAGTATTATCCGCTTTGTCCTCCCGAGTGGGACAACTCCAGTTCCAAATGAAGCAAAACTGTGCACTCATTGGCGACTGTGTGCTACTAGTACCACTACAGTGACTAGTAGCTTCACTAGCCATCCCAACAGTGGGTGAAGCTCTCGGTGCTTGGTGAAGGTTATAGCGTGAGTAGCACATCAGCAGTTGGGCTTCAGACAGGCGCACATGCTTGACGGTGCGAGAAGAGCTTTTGTTTTGTGTGCACACAATACTGTCAGAGCCCGGCTTGGCTCTCAGATTAACGGCAGTGCATCGCTTTCATGCTGGCTGCCTTTACCTTTCACCCCTTCACCGCCGCCTCATTCTGCTTTTACCGCTCCCGGCGTACACAGTAATGTCCAATGAGTGGCCGAAGGAAAAGTTGTTTGAATGTATATTCCATAACCTTGATATCCATTTTGAGGTCCATGGTCCAGTCTTCTAGTACACTCTTTGACCTCACTAGTAATAAGAAAATTCAGTACACTAGTAGATCGTGTCCTACTAGTAATGTGCTTTTTCCACTCCTCAATGACATTTATCCGCACTGGTAGGACGACTACATGGTAAACATGCGACTAAACTATAACTACTAGTGAAGTGCTTGTTTATGTCTGTCATTCATTTGTCAGCTTGTACAGTTTTGATTAACTAGTAACATTTAGTTGTCCTACTAGTTTGCCAATGTTGTGAAAAACATACTACATTGCTTTGTCCTTACTAGCAAGACAATTAAGTGCACTAGTGAAACGAATAGGGTGCACTAGTTGAATGACTGTCCTACTAGCAATGTTTTTTTTTTAACTATACTGCTACTTATGACCAAAAATAATTACACCTTATTCGTAAACTGTTGCACAACACGAGTAGGAACACTACTAGGCCCGAATACTAGTAGCATCCTGGACCCAACTAGTAGCACTAAAAGGCCAAGTAGTATTTTTACCTCACAACAAATAGTTGTCATATTAATATGCAGAAATATCATTAATAGTCTACTAGTGCCCTGAATTGTTTTAGTAACATCCATTTTGTTAATATCATTAATATCCACATTAAGACCAATTTGTCCTCACAAGACAATTCCGTGCACTAGCAGGACCAGTGTGAGATAATAGTAACATGTTTACATTTCTACACACTAGTAGCTTCCTACATGTTACACAAGTACTACAAGTCAAGTGTGAGATTAACTAGAATTTGATAATGTCACCAGTAGTACTAGTATCATGCAGTTACCAATTTGTGCACAGTTTGGCTTCACATAAGCATTTGTTGTCCTACTACCCAGCGCCGTTCATCTCAACCGTGCAAGAATGAGTCTTTTGTGGCTCAAATGTGAAGGCTGGGAACTGGAGGAGCAACGCGGCTCACCTTACGCCGGCCCGATTCCCACACTGCCCCGAGGATGCTTTTATTATTATTATCCTTAACCCTAAATCTCCACCGTGATATTACCCGACACCCCAAGTTGGACATCACGAGGGCAGTGCGTAAACATTCGCGCAGAGCTCCCTCCTGAGATTTCCCAGAAGCGCGGACATTCCCATCTCGCTTGTGTTTTTCCTCCTAAAATGACAGGGAAGGAAAAAGGGGACCATTCCAAGGCACCCCCCCACCCACCCCATATTTAACGTCTGCACACTTCTAATATACTAGATGTACATATTAAAGGTCTATAAACATATAACTCCAATGGAACATGTTTACGCCAAATTTATTGTCCTATACATGTCCAATCTACCATGTTTACTCATCATAGTTACTGTTACATGAACCTCTAATGTGCCATATTTCCATACTTAATGTAATAGGCACCTCTAATCTATTATAATAAATACACGCAAAACACAACATATGCATATGTGCATTGTATTTTATTTAATGCATACTGTATGTGCCTAAAAATAATACTGTATTATATTTAATTTCCTTAGTGAGTGGGTGAGTGAATTAGTTAGCCAGTTAGTTGGTTGATTAAATATAAATTACAAATTTCTCATGCAAGCGATTTGGGTCGCCATTAGTTAGTTGCCTAACAAAAGTTGTTCAAGTTATGAAGTTGTCGTGTAATTAGTTTGCCAGGCTTGATAAGTTACTTGATTGGCTAAAGCCGCTATTCACATTTTTTAAGTTGAATAATTACCTGTAATAAGTTTGTCAGTGAAATGGTTAGTTAGCTAGCTAGTTAGTTAGTTAGTTAGTCAGTCAGTTAGTTAGTCAGTCATTGATGTTTTTATTACACAGTCTTCAGTTTTTCATTTAGTTTGTTTGTTGGTAACTTTTTCTTTTCCATTTACTTCAATTGATTGAGTTGTCATGTAAATGATCCTGTTCTCCAGTTGGTTTGTGAGTTAGTTGTAACTAATTGTTAGTTGGTTAAGTAGTTTTTAGTTGGCATAAATCATGAGTCTGAGTTCCCACAATGACAAATGCAACTTTCCTGTTTTCCGTATCCTCGCTAAAACTTAGCGTAATCGTCTTGGGTCGACACTGCGAAATTTGGTGGGAATCAAAGTCCTCCCGATCCAATCTCCCAAAATGTAATTAGGCCACCCAACCAACAGTGATGGATGTGCACGTGTGCGTGCGTGTTGTATCGAGAAACAGGTTCTAGCACCTTTGTGTTACACACAGTCGTTAAAACATTAGCGACTCATGGTGAAAATGTCGTGTTGCTTGCTTTCCCTCCTTGCTACCCCGGCAGTGTGCTGCAATCCCAGCACATGAGACAAGATCAACACTACAGAGGCTCTTTCTCACGTCCTCACACTGTCTCTCTCTCATGGTGCCACCAGCAGTGTGTCATGGAAAAGTACAGCAGCAGTAGAAGCATCAGGGAGGGCCGTCGTCGCTTGCCGCATATCCAACGGCCTTGGCTGCACGTACAGCCATCCAGACAATAAAAAGATAGCTCGGCCCGCTTCTGCCCTTCTGTCGGCAGACGCTGTTATCTGGGCTCTGGCGCGGGGTCATCGGACAGATTGGTTTGTGCTTTCCAGCGGGAACTGAAAGCCATTAGAGGAAGAGATTGATGAGGCAGCTCAAGGATTGCAAATGGAGAGTAGGGCAACAGGATAGTGAACAGGTTGAAGCAAACATGGAAGCACGGAATGCTAGCATACATGCTATCATTTTAGAGTTCACCCTCAAATGTTCGAGGAAAATGGGCTTCAAAAGCCAAACAAAACTTGGCAATTTAAACGTCATTTAGCGTCACAAGATGTCATCACATTCAATTGTTTTTTTTTTTTTGGCTGACAGTTTCCATTTTTATTTGGTTAAACCCACCCGTGGGAAAAAATGGTTCTGATTTTACAAGGTCATAGTGTAAACCTATCAATTTGTTCAGTCGTGAGCGAGCTTGTTAGTTAGACACAAAAATAAAAAACAATGTTTGTGGTTGATGGGTAAAGTAAGTAAGTTATTTATTTAGATCGTTAATTACACATGATGCCAAGAAGAAACTTTTTTTTATATGTAGACAGAGCTACAGATAACAATTATTTAAAAAATGTATTAATCTGTTATTTTTTGTAGATTTATTGATGAGTTTGATTTTTTTAAAAATCCCTTTTTTAAAAAACAGGACATTATTCAAATTGACTGTGCACAAAATGTACAAAATAAGTTGCTCATGATGTGTACTGGCCAAACACAGACCTTCCCTCAACCTTGACTGAGCCTCGCTACTTAAATTAAGGAAATAGCACTGGGCCTAAAATGGATCCCTGTGGAACACCTGTCATTGGGCTTGTGTTATATTACCCTTTGCAAAGACAGTATTTAGATGTACTGTGCATGTATCAAATTAATTAAAGTTTTAAATTAAAGTCACAATTGGTCCGTTATTACATCTCACTGTAGTTCCTATGAGGAAAATGTTACGTTCTAAATGTCATTTCGTGAGAATGTTCTGAAATTCTTTGAGAAGTGTTCATCTTATGAATAGAATAGATTCATAGTTGTGCATGTATAACCTGATGATGAAATGTCTGATTGTAAAAAAATTAATAAATAAAATAAATAAAAAAAATAAAAAAATAAAGATTATACAGTCCTGACTTACCCAAACTGGCGGACTATGTGAGAGACAGATAAGAGCTTCCTGTTTTCAAAAAGGAACATCTCTCAATAGCATCAAAATAAAATCAAACGAGGGAACTGAACAATGGAGAGGAAATGACACTGAGAAAGATGAGAAACAGTGGTGAAAATAGACAATGAATAAAAAAAAACATGGTGCTGATGGTTGGATAGGAAAAAAAAACAAAACAAATGCCAAAAATAAATCTGCTCTGCCTCAGAGGTTGCATATGTGCAAGTCTCACATCTAAAGTGGACATACTTATATCTAAAAAAAAAAAGTTAACATGTTTTTTTTTCACGAGTTTTTCGTAATTATTAATGACAATTTAGTCCGTAATGGACCAAATGAACGTCTGTCTTAATGTAAACCACGAAAGACCATGCTACGCTTTCGGTGATCGTAAAAGAAAATACAATTAAATGAATTAAATCAATGACAAATAAGCTATCAGTAGTTTGCTACTGATATCTAGCGTGTTTTATGGTCGCTGATAGCCGAGGCCTGCTTCTTACACGACAGTGTGTTGAAGGGTTGAGTGTGAGGGGAGGTTACTTATCTGCACCCTTGAGAGGGTTTCCTTGTGTTTATTTCTATTTGTTTATGTAAATTGGAGTCCTGATCATGTTTATGTTGACTGTGGACACACAGGCAACTTGTCATCTGTGTCAACACGCCGACTCGATACACTGCTCTGACGTGTTTTGGACGAAACAATGCTGATTGAATTGCAGACTTTTATGGCGATAGTCATCATGAAAAAAATATTTTCAACACCACACAAGTGCCATTCTGACTGGTTGGCATATATTATAAATTAAGGAAGCTATAATGAATTTGAAGTAGAAATACAGAATTAATAACTGAAAGGGAAGTACTTTTTTGTTATTCTATGTGTTTTGTTTTTATTATTTGGCATTCAAGATCTCTATTTGGTCTTGTGCATTAATTTTTCATTAATTATAATAGTAACATTAAGTAAAAATGTGACTTTCCCCCTCAATATTACTGTATTTATTTTTTTAAAGATGTAGTAATTAGATTTTAAACCAAAAATATAATTACATAAAATGTGTTTATTCATTCGATGATATATTTGAAGTAAAAAATAATAGGAGGAAAATTTAGATTTCTATTGATTAATTAAAATGTTAAACACCTTGTCTTAAAAATTTAATAAAAAATATTAATTCAAATGTTAAACAACTGGCCTTAAAAAATTAATTAAAAAATGTGTATCAAGTAAAATTGAATGCAATTTAGCCCTGATATAAAAACTAGGGTCATTTATTTTATATATTATAAAAAAATACAAATAATTAAATTATATTTTGACTTAAATATTTTTTTATTACATGTTTATATTATTGTTGTTGGATAATATCCGTATAACATTTTATATAGTTGACTTCTGCATGACTAAAGATTGAAAGTGTATATTTGGTGAAAAGTTTAACTACAGCGCTCACTAGAGGCGCCGTGTGTGTTTGTTTTGTTTTTTCCTGGCGAGCACTTCCGCCATCTTCCACGCAACATCCGGTTGTGCAGCAGCCATTTTCTCTGTTCGGGCACGTCTACTCTGACGTTCGAAAAACTGCCGTTCCACCTTAACAAAAAACTGTGGAATATACTCACCATGCCTTTGTTTCAACTTTACACTAGCATCTAAAAATATATGAACATCCAAAACTCGCGTCGGAGGAAGGGCCGACTTTTCGCGATAAACGCCCCGCGTTGAAGCGAGCGTGAGGGCCGAGCAGCATGTCGTGCAAGGAAAGCTACTTGGCCATCTTTCGCTATCTGACGGACGAGCGGGAACCGTACGCGCCGGGCACGCCGGGCAACACCAAGCGTAAGATACGCAAAGCGGCAGCCTGTTACGTGGTCCGCGGTGGCACCCTGTACTACCAGCGGCGATTGAAGGGCCAGGACGTGTTCACCGAACTGGAGGTAATACTGCGGGACGAGCGCAGGAAGGAACTGATCGAGCAGGCGCACGTCCTCGAAGGAGGGGAGCACGTTAACCAGCAGCTCACCTGGGAGAGCATCTCGCGGAAGTACTGGTGGAGAGGTAAAAGCGGCAAACGAGACTCGCGGTGGCCGATAAACGGAGCTTTGTTGTCGGGTTTAAAAAGGGAACATGAGCGAGGAAGTGTTAGCGTTTTGTATCAAACGTTTCCCTCCTATCACTGTGACGTACACTGGTTGTTTGGCGCTATCCTGTGGTCAAAAAGTGCCTCGACAAATTAACTCCCCCCGCCCAATTATTAAAAAAAACGAAGATTACAGGAAGATTACACGTTTTTCTCGTAACGTAGAGATGTCCATATTAATCGTTTAATTGACAACGCTGATTATCTTTTGTGTCCAATCAGAATAAGACATTTGCAACCAGTAACTGAATTAGGTTGTAAAAATGATGTGTACAACAATCCTGCTCATGTTGTATTGCACAATTGTTCATCATAACTTAATCCTGCCAAAATAGGCAACAATAATTCAAGTGATTGGTTCGGTTAAAAGGGGCGGCACAGTGGATGACTGGTGAGCATGTCCACCTCACAGTTCAGAGGTGCAGGAGTTTGCATATTCTCCCCGTGCCTGCATGGGTTTTATCTGGGTACTCTGGTTTCCTCCCACATTCCAAAAACATGCATGGAATGGTTGTTTGTGTATGTGTGCCCTGCGATTGGCTGGCAACCAGTCCAGGATGTACCTCGCCAACTGCACGAAGATATCTGGGCTCCAGCACGCCCACGACGCTCGTGAGGAGAAGCGGCTTGAATAATGGATGGATGGATTGATTAAAAGACAGTAATCTGGGGAAAATGGTTTTGTAATACGCTTTAATGCGAAATAAAATTCTGATTAATTGATAGTTCAATTGATAGAAAAATCGATTTATAAAAGTATTGTATATGTAAAAGTAAAAGTACATGTTTTTTGTACCCGTACCTCAACTCATGGCAAAACATCTGCCGATCGACTGCTTCAGTCTCAGAAAAATTGACTGAATCACTGGTTGTTGTTTTTCGTCATCCATCTTAGGTATCCTCAAACACGTGAAGGATCACATTCGCGAGTGCGCCACCTGCACCGCTCGCCGCGGCGCGGATGACGGCGCCGGGGGAGGCGGGCGCGCAAACGCTCGATCGAGGAAGCGCAAGACTGCCGACAGAGAAGATGACGATGACGACGACGATGATGATGAAGAAGAAGAGGAAGAGCGAGAAGTGGGAGAAGAAGTTGATGTTGGGCTCTTCCTCGCAGGCCCTTCTGGTCGGAGCAAATCCAAGCTGGCGAAGACTTCCGATAAGCACGAGCTGGTTTATGTTAGTATTGGGAGCCTGCTACCGTGATTGTGTAGTCCAAACCATCTTTCTACGTCATCCTCTTTGAAGTTGCCACTTAGCAAACAGATTTTTATTGTACCACACGGTTGTGTTTGCGTTTCATGTGAAGTTGTTTTAAACTCACAGCTTTCTTTGACTTGGTTCTTTGCACAGGTCCAAAGTTACCGCTTTTACACTGAGCGTGGTTCTGTTTTTTTTTTGTGTGTTCGTGTGTGTGTGTGTGTGTGTGTTTTTCAACACTCAGGTGAACAGCAAGGGCGAGGTTAACCAGTTCCTGTCGAATCACGGCCAGACAGTGCTGGAAAAACTCAACCAGCAGCGCATCAACAATCAGTTCTGCGACATCACGCTGCTGATCGAGGGCGAGGAGTACCGGTCGCACAAGGCGGTGTTGGCGGCGTGCAGCGAGTACTTCAATGAGCTCTTCTTCGAGAAGGGCGCCGCGTCCACGCACGAGGCCGTGGTCGACCTTTCCGGTGAGTTCGCATCTTGTGTATCCCGGTCCGGAGTGAAAAGAGTCATTTGTGTACCTCAAAAAAAGTTCCCCAACTCAACTTTTTTTCACTCCATTCAGGATTCACCAAAGACAGTTTCCTGCCTCTGCTGGATTTCGCCTACACGTCCATGCTTACGTTCAACTTCAGCGTCATGGCGGAGATCGCCAACCTGGCGCGCCACCTGCTGATGCCCGAAGTACTGCAGATCTGCGAGTCGGTGCACAAGCAGGTGGAGGAGCAGAGGCTGGTGGTGTACCAGCACGAGGACAGCCACACTGTCTTAGCCGGACAGGCGGCAGAGTCCCAACCAGACGAAGCGGGCTCTTACACGGTCACCATACAGAGCGACGGCAGTGCGGTGGTCACTCACGCCGGGCTCGCCATGGCGGGGGAGTCTTTCGCCATCATGGCGCCCACGGGCACCGAGCAACCGGTGGCGGTCACGGCCGAGGGGGTGGAGGCCGGCGAGACCCTGACGCTGATCGCGCACCAGGCGGCCCTCTTGGGTGCGGAGGGGGAAACCATGACGGTGGTCACCCACAGTGGGCAGGCGGGCGCCACCGAGTCCCTGGCGGTGGTGTCGGCTTGCCTGGCTATTGAGCAGACGGACGGGGCAGAGACTTTCCTTTTAAACATGGAGGCGGACCAAGAGAAGCCAGCGGAAGTTAACATGGTACCTGTGGTTGATCTTCAGACGCAGGTGGCCCCCAGCGTACCCGAGTCGGCCCCCAACGTACCCGAATCGGCCCCCAGTGTACCCGAATCGGCCCCCAATGTACCCGAGTCGGCCGTCAACATCCCTGAGCCGGCTACCGATGTACCCGAGTCGGCCTCCGAGCACCTCGTTCCGCCGCCCTTGAAACGGAAACGAGGGCGCCCGCCCAAGGTGAAGAAGGAAGTGCTAGCGGAGGAGTTTGTGCCGCCACCGCCGAAGGACGAGGAGGAAGAGGCGGAATCATCCGCCCAGGACGACAAACAGGAAACGGGGAGTGACTCCAACCAACGGCGACTCCGGCAGCGCTCCATCGGCGAGGGCGGCTACGCTCGCCTCCACATGGGCTTGGACGACGACGACGAGGGGAAGAGCGCCGCCACTGCCCCTCGTGGTCCCCTCACGCCGAAGGTACGCTCGACAAACACAAATTTCGAGGGCGCCATTTACTTGCACTTAAACTGAGAGGGCATTGTCTGCAGGTGCTGCTCTTTTGGTTAGCAAGTGACTTCAGTGAAGTCAAGTTGTTTGTAGCCATGAGCCACTACAGTTGAATTTTTCTTCCACATGATTCACTCACCGCAAACATTGTGAAGGTGGGTCCGAGGCCCGGCAAGAGGGGGCGGCCTCCCAAGCAGCTCGAGGACAACCTGGTGGGAGGAGAACACGGTTCGCCGGAAGTCCAGGAACCAGACGGCACAGAGGGCGCTCCGACCGAAGGCGCTTGCTCAACAGAGGCCGCCGCTGTTCCCACACCGGCGGAAACGGAGCTGGATGTGGCTGACGAGGTCACGGCCGAGGGCGGCACGGAGGGGGAGCATACGTGCTTAGAGTGCGGCATGTCCTTCCCCCGCCGCTACGCTCTCATCATGCACACCATGAAGCACGATAAAAGTCGCGGATACAAGTGCAGCGTAAGTAGGCGCCCGCTTCCTGGCTTCAAATTTTTGACCGTTCTTTGAAACCCCAACTTGAAATATTCAAATGAAACCTTAACTCGGGTTTTTTATGTGTCTTACAGCTGTGCAGCAAAGACTTCCAGTACGCCGCCTCTCTGCGCGCCCACCTGGCCCGCCACAAGCAGCAGAGCGGCCAGCGAGCGAGCGCCTCCAAATCGGCGTCCTCGCCCGCCTCCTCTTCGCACCTCGCCGAAGGCGGCAAGGACGGCAAGGCGTCGTGGCCGCACACGAAGCGTGAGTTTGTGTGCGACATTTGCGGCAAGATGCTGCCCAAGCTCTACTCTTTGCGCATTCACATGCTGCACCACACGGGCGTGCGGCCCCACGCGTGCAAGGTGTGCGGCAAGACCTTCGCCCACAAGCACGGCCTCAAGATGCACCGCGCCCTCCACGACGTCACCAAGCAGTTCCAGTGTCAGTACTGTCACAAGTCCTTCGTCAGCAAGCGCAGCATGGAGGAGCACACCAGCCTGCATACCGGTCAGAATAACGCACCGCACTCCACAAAATAAAAAAAATTAAAAAAAGCCCCTCCCAACTGGGTTGAAGCCCTAATCCAGGCACCAAATGCTCTTTTAAAGTGCTCGGTCAATGTTAAAACTGTGAATCAGGCACCAAAACCAAGATTAAAACCCACATTTGAAAGGTGAATCTTTGCTTCAAGCCCCTAATCTGAATTCTGAACATTTGAAACCCTTACGCAAGGTTGAAACCTGAACACGGGCTTCAAACTGGAAACTTCTCTTGAAAGCTTCAATTTGAAACCCTAACCTTTGCTTCAAACCCTAATTTGAATGTTTTTTTTCCTTTGCATTGCGCCTGATGTATGACGGCGCCCCAGGCGAATCCAAGTACCTGTGCAACACGTGCGGAGCGACATTTCACAGAGCCTCGGCCTTGAGCAAGCACCTGAAGAAGCACAGACCCAAGCCGGAAGTGCGCGCCTTCGCTTGTTCCCAGTGAGTAGCGCCCGTGGCGCCGCGCCGCGCCCTTTCCCGCACAAACGATGTTCCCGCGCTGACGACCGCACGTGTGCTTCTCGGCAGCTGCGACAAGCGCTTCTACGAGGCCAAAGACCTGCAGCAGCACATGAACAAGCACATGGGCCTCAAGCCCTTCCAGTGCCAAATGTGCGGCAAGTGCTACAGCTGGAAGAAAGACTGGTACTCGCACGTCAAGTCGCACAGCGTTGCCGAGCCTTTCAAGTGAGTCGCACGCACGCACACACACACACCAAGCCCTTTAAAAGTTCAGGCCCTAGCGCTTTCTTGAAGCCCTCAAACCTTTACTTTAGTCAGAATCCCTCATTTCATGTCTCGAAACCCTAACCAAACCTTGAAAGCCCAAGCCAAGCTGCATTCGAGTCACTCAAAGTGGATTTGAAAGTTTAATTTGAAATTTGGACTTCCGCACTAAACACAATTTGAAAACCCTTTAACTCTAATTTGAAATCCAAATTTAAAATCTGTTGTAATTAGGTTATAATTAGTTATGGGCTCTTTAGTAAGAATTTTTTTCTTTTGACTTTATTTGAAATGTGACTTGTTTTCAGAGCACGTTTGTTACTTTTGATTAGTTTTAGTTTTTTTACTCTAGCAAAATTTTTATCAGCGTTTGTATTTTATTTTTTTGTTTCTTTTCAAAAAAGATGTCTATTTCTTGTGTGCAACGCTCACCCCTCGCTGACTCCCATTCAGGTGCAACGTTTGCGGCAAGGAGTTCTTCGAGAAGGCGCTGTTCCGGCGCCACGTGAAGAAGGCCACGCACGGCAAGAAGGGTCGCGTCAAGCAGAACCTGGAGCGAGAGTGCGAGCACTGCGGTAGGAAGTTCACGCAGCTCCGCGAGTACAGGAGGCACATCAACAACCACCAAGGTGAGGTCTTTAAATCGCAAATTTGAAACCCCAACCCAGGAAGGAATCCAGGGTTTGCCTTCCCTGTCCGCGACTTCGCCTATGACTTGTTTGAAAACGGGGATTGGCGTGATAAATATGTCCCATACTCGACATTCTTGCAAAAGACCAATTTGTCCGTCAGAATTGCCCCGGCAAAACCGAAAATATCTTTTTTGTTATTGTAAGCCGTTGCTGCATTATTGACAAAAGCAAAAATTATCTTTGTGGTTGAATACAATCAAATGAAAATGTAGTTATGATTACATTTAGATTTGTTGAAAATCTAAAACTTTATGTCCAGATAGTTATCCAGATTTATTTGGGCCGGATGAAACGCAGGCAACCAAGAAACAGTTTCCTTACTGATGAATACTTGGCCATCAAGCTATGCCTACAACCAAAAAGAAAAAAAATTCCCTGAAGTGTGTTTTGTGTTATTTGAGTATCAGTGTCTCTGCCATGTGCTCGGCGAATGTGAAATGCCAGCAACAAATTAAAAAAAATATTTATTTATTCTTAATTATTCATTTTTTAATTATTAAAAAAAAATTAAACGTGATGTCAAGGCCAACTGCATTTAATAGTGGTTAGGAGACTTTTATTCTGTTTCGCCACATTGGCTAAGACCCAACCCAACCGTATAAGTGCATTTATTGCAGCCTATGCAAGTATAAAAACAAGTTTGCGGAAGCAAAATAAAGTAAAACCACTCATTGGCTCTCTGCCCTCCTCGTTTTCCAGGCGTGAAGCCGTTTGAGTGCGTAACGTGCGGCGTGGCGTGGGCCGACGCCCGCTCCCTGAAGCGCCATGTGCGCACGCACACGGGCGAGCGCCCCTACGTCTGCCCCAACTGCAACGAAGCGCACATCGACGCCCGCACCCTCCGCAAGCACATGTCCAAGTACCACGCCGACAGCCTGCCGTGCAAGATCATGCTGGAGAAGGACACGCTGCAGTTCCACAACCAAGGCACGCAAGTGGAGCACGCCGTCAGCATCCTGGCGTCCGATCTGCCGCCCGAGCTGCGGCTGGCGCAGACGGCCGCGCCCGCTGCCTCTTCCACTGAGGAGATTGAGACAGTGCTGATCACCGAGGAGACGGTCGAGGCGGTGCAGGCCGTGCAGGCGGCGGAGGCGGCAGCCGACGGCTCCTTGGCCACGCTCTCCGACCGGGGCATCATGCAGGTGGTCAACTACGTGCTGGCGCAGCAGGCCATGACAGGCGTCAGGCTGGAGGAGGCACCCGACGGCATTCAGACCATGGAGGTGGAGGTGGCCGAGGTAGAGTGAACGTATTTATATTATCAGATCCTCTTATGTAGCGCGCGCCGCCCTTTCTATTTTAACTGTGTAAATAGCTTTGGACAAAATGGAGGAATCGCAACTTTTGGGCCCTTTCACGCCCACCTGGTTTTGATTGGATCATGAGACAATAAAAAAGAAAAGAAAAAAACTGCATTATCACTCTTGTTTTTTTTTTGTTTTTTTTTTACATTTACTGTATTTTCACGGCCAAAAGTCGTGCCGTACCAAAAGGCGCAGCGTCAAGCGATAAGAGCCAGCAATCTTGTGTCCCGAAGGGGATCATTTTTGCTGGATTTTTGCCTCGTGCACAGTCTGTTGCTTTTGGTTGACACGGTACTTTGTTTATAGAAAAAAAAGAGGATGAAAATTTCATTTAACAATGGGTCATTTTGAAAAACAGTAAAACAAGACAAAGCAGAGGAGTCAATAAGGCTGGATATTTATTTTGGATTTATATCAAAATAGCCTTGACATATTTACACTTAAGATTGTACAAAAAATAAGGAAATTCAGCAGTTTTTTGTCTCTATTTTTAACTTTTGACATAGTTTTATTTCCTGATGACAAAAAAAACTATACAACATGTACATACATTAATCCCACAAAATAATCCTCAACCAAATACAATATAGGAGTGGGTAACACTTAAAATTGAAATGATGCTCCTGAATCCTGTACAACAACACTCTGGCCTATAGGTGGCGGCACACCAGCTAAATATCGAGATAGAGGTACTTGAAATGTACAATCAGGACTTGGAAATGCATTTTTTTTTAAACACTTTAAACATTTCTTAAGTGCTCTCAAGAAATCTGAACCGTGCAGAACAAGAATAAGTGCACGTCTCAAAAAAAAAAAAAGAAAAATCCGGAAAATGTTCCAGGCGTTTTTTTTTCGCATCGGTCCAGTCCGGTCCTACTCTCCCTCCTCCTTGATGCGCTGCTGCTTGTTGCGGCGCGAATCCAGGTCAAAGGAGAAGTCGGACCAGTCGTCCCGCTGCGGGAAAGAGATGGTCTGGCGCAGCGTGAAGCGAACGGCGTCGATGACGCGCTCGCCGCGCGCTTCGGATGAGCTGACGGCGGACGCCCCGCTGGTGGTGCGCACGATGTGGGGCGGGGGGGAGAAGTCCATGGCCTGACGGTGTTCCAGGATGCCCTTCCAGATGGCGTGCTGGTACTCGGCGGGGATCTTGAGCCGCGACAGGTCCTAGTGGTCATGACACAGGGGAGCGTTAGTGGAGGCCGACGGGGCGGGGCTCCACTCGGTTGTGATTGACGACTGAGGGCTCACCTCCATGTTATAGTTCTCAATCTGGTAGATGTTGCTTAGACCCTGTGCTGTGAAGTAATCCAAGCAGCCTGCGCAGCCCAGACGAATGAGGAAGCTGCGAGGGGGTGGGGAGGGGGGGGGGGGGGCCAAAAAAAAAAAAAGAAAAGAAAGCGTTAGTCAAATTTTAAGGTTCTGAAAATTACTCAGTGTGGTATATTTTTTTGAAATATATTTTTTAAGAAAGAAAAATTGTTATTACAAAGAAACTCATAACCTTAAAGAATATTGTCTTTTTACTGTTGTTTTTATGAGAGACGTTTGAAAGAAATAGACATTTTTAGAGATAACTAAAATCATTAAGAGAAAGTTTTTTTTTTTATATATATAAAAAAAATATCTTCAGGAAAATTATCTTCAAAAACTACAAATAATTACAGGAATAATGTCTTTTTCTCTGAAAATGTCCCCCCAAAAAAAGAAAGGTTGCATGTGGTTTAGAATTTTTTTAACAGAATTTTGTCACTTTTTTTCCCAACATTACAAGACATTTCATTTTGTTTGTGGGGGGGGGTCTAATTATTATGAGAATCTTAAATTATAATAAGGTAGATCAGGTAAATGCTGCTGCTTTACTTTTTTAATAAGAGTAATTTCCTGAGAGATTATTTATTTTCAACCTATTCACTGCCACTGACAGGTAAAGAAGCCCAAGAAATATTTTTACCACGGTTGGCAGTGAATGATTTAATAGAAATACATCTTATTTAAGCAAATAGGCAAATCCTAAAAATAATTGTGAGAAAAATGTGTAATATGCGAATAAGTATGATTTTTCGAGAACATGCGTGAAAGGAAATGTGAAGCAGGCTGCACATCCCAGACGAATGACTTGCGAGGGGATGGCGGTGAAATCAAAACATTGGAAAAATGTCTTTTGTTTTTTAGGAAAATAAATTTAAAAAAAAAACATTTTATGTAAAAAGTCATCAGCATTATTATCACTAAAGGCGGACCAACAGAAAAAAACCCCAAAAAAATCAAGAAGCCAGTGCTAATTGCAAAGCTAATATTGTGTCGCCAAACACCAGAACGAATGCTTCTCTGTTCAGTCCACTTTTCACAGAAGTCTGGCCGGAATCACATTCAAAAGGAGAGCACGCAACTATGAACAGCAAGCTAGCAGGTCACTCAATACTTTTTTTTTTTTTTAAATCAATATAGCTTTCTAAGGAACTAGATTTGTGTTATTTGTTAAGCGAAGAGTAAATCAGAGTCTTCTTCTTTTCACATTTAAAAAAAATGTTATTCTTTCATCATAATTAAAATGTACACTTAAATTTATGATCCCACTTTTATCGAGAACATGGGTTGGGACGAAACTAGTCTTTCTACTTCTTCTGACTCCCTTTGAACATATAAACTATTTTGAATGAAGATATATATATAGAGATTTTTTTTTCTTTGATTTTACTTCCATGTCTTATTTTGTGTTTGATAGGTTCAATAAACCAACGAATCAATCACAGTTTCCTCATTCTGCGCGGAAGTTTTTTTTTTTTTCATTTAAAATCAAGAATATCCACTTAATAGACGCGGTTAGTTGTCTCATAGTTTTACTTATTGCATCACTCATGGCTTTCGACCTTTAAGAAGGTGTTTGTGAAGATGTAGTGCAGCTTTTGTGAGGTTTTCAAAGACGTTTTGCGCAGCGGGGGCGTCACATGATCGCAGACTTTGAAGTACTTGGTTGCTGCGTTTGTAACATCTTAATCAATGCCAGCGAGAATTAGCAATGTATTTTTTTAGGTTGTATTATGTTGACGTGACTGTGTAATACCAATTTAAGGTATAATCCAAGTTGAACGAAGCAGTGCCTGGGAATGCAAACAAGCTGCCTTTTTTTAAATTTTTTTTTTTTAAAACACTTTCTCAAAAGTTGTCATTGGCAGTGTGAGGATTCCACCCGACAGCGACGATATTCATGTGTGATTCTTGCTTTTTTTGAACCACTGCCTCCTTCCCAAAGCCTAAATCTTGAGCGTCTTGTCTTTAGATAACTCTATTAATATAGTTTTTAACTATAAGATTCGGTCATCTGAGTAAATGTTGCCGCTTTGGAGCCTGGTTTGCGGGGGTGATCGTGAATCGAAATTGAAATTTTTGTCAGGAAAAAAAAAAATCGTAATTCAATGTTTCTGAAATCGTTCAGCCCTCGTCATAATATTACAAGAATTAAAAACTAACTCCTTTCAGGAAAAAGAAGTCTTTGTATCTTTCGGCGGGGCAAAATGTAATAAAAAAAATTGAGAAAAAAATGATTAGAATTTTGGCAGAATTTTTTAGGAAAGGTTAGAATACTAAACCGATATTGTTTTCTGGAAAAAGTTTTAATCATCTACAAAAGCCATATTCCTCAAATTTTGGTATTATTACATACCAAAAAAAAACTTAATCCTACAGTTTTTTTTTTAAAGTATTTCAAAAGAATTTAGCTGAATGCCCATCCCACCTTTATTATTAACAGTCATTGGATTCTATTAAAAGTAAAGTTTGAACCTTTGTGCTTCCACTGGAAGCTCTGGTTCCATATTTCCTCCAGGATGAGATTTTAAATTTTTTTTGGTCTTATTTCCTTAGTGGTGTACCTGGAGATGCTGCTGTCCATAGGGTACGGAGGAGGGGGCGTACAGTGCGAGGAAGGCACCAGGGGCAGCTGGGGCTGCAAGGCGTGTGTGGGGCTCAGTGAACTCATGTCAGCGCTCATGGGGATGTGAGTGCCCATCATGGGAGTCACTGCAGAGACAAAAGCAGTGACGGTAGGTCAGCCGGAAAAATTTTCGACCAGAGCTCGCTTTACTTTGTTCTAGTCGGAATTGAATTGGGATTAAGTAGGGCTGGGCGATTAGTCGACATACAGTGAACCCCCGCTCTGCGCGAAAATCTGTAAATAATTCACGCCTCCTCAAATGAAAAAGATCATGAACTCAGGCGACGTGAATGACAATTATTCAGTCGTGAAAAAAATTCAACACAACCGCCTTCACATGAGGCTCATCGTTAGCATTAGCCTAGCATACGTGCCGAAATAACACGCAAACAAATTGACGTGACCTCACACGCGGACGAACAAATATGTACACTCGTGCTTTAAAAAAAAAGTTATTACTCGCTTTTTAGCATTTATTCACAATCATGAACGTTATGGCGACAACGAAGAATTTTCAGTTTCTGATTCCCCCCCCCAAAAAAGCAGAATATCTCAGATGAAAAAAGCAACATAAAAATATTAAACCGAACAAAAACAACAAAAGAACATAAGATGGCGCTCAATTATTTTGTGAGTTGTTTAGTTTGGGCACAAAAACTGCAACTAAATGAGTTATTCTGCCACAATAAAGAATAGCCCATTAAAAAAACAACAACAAAAAAAAAATGGTCACCGTAATGAATTAATTTGAGGTGTTTTTGGGTCAGTCAGATTTTTTAATTTTTTAAATTTATTTTTAATTCACTCTTATCTCTACATCGGTAATAATTTTTTTCAGGTAAGTCTGATTCTTAAATTATTATTATTATTATTGTGTGAAGGCGGAGGCAATAATGATAATCATGTTATTCTGATTCTTTATTGTGTGAAGGCGGAGGAAGTGACGTCACGAAACCGGGAGTGGCGTATTTTAACCGGAAGCGACGTCACGAAACCGGAAGTGACGTCACGGAGCCGGAAGCGACGACCCCTTTTTTATTACCGGAAGTGACGTCACGGAACCGGAAGTGACGTCACGAAACTGGAAGTGACGTCGCGAAACCGGAAGTGACGGTTTTTAACCGGAAGTGACGTCACGAAACCGGAATGGCTGAGTTGTAGAGTCAAGAAATACGAAGCTTTCTATTCCTGCGAAAAGAAAAGGGGATTTTCTGGATCAGATTTAATGTAAGAAAGTGGCCCATTTATTTTACGTCATTCATGTTCGGTGAACTGACAGTTTTTGTTGTGACATATTAATCCCAAAGAGAACATCTGACGCTAACGTATTGGTGGTAAACATTTAAACTGTTTTATGAAAATATATGAATGATTGTGTTTAAATGACATTTAGTCCTAGAGGAAACACGTTTTTGGAGGTTAGTTTTTGCTTGGCCAATCATCTTGAATTGTGAGAAAGAAAATTGCAGTTGCAACCAATACAGCAAACCTCACAAGAAGCAGTTTGGCAGATAGTGAACAATTCATCAATAGAATTGCACACTGTATATTTCGCCAAACCACCGAACAAAAACTCACCTGTTTTTTGGGGAGCAAAATCTGGGCAAAAACTCAGAAAACTTTGCACACACATCAAACATGGCATAAATATATCTATATTTTAGAGTATTTTAAAGTATCTACAATATTTCCATTCATTTTAATAGAGAAAGATGAGTTTTTAGTTACGAGCGTAGTCATGGAGTCAGTTGTTATGCATTATCCTTGTAAAAAAAAAAAAAAGGATTTCTGTAGAAAAGAAAACATTTTATATAATATTGCCCAGCCCTACAAGAAGTAGTTTGGACGTAGGTGAGAGGCAGAACAGCAAGTGGCGCAAACAAACAAAGCAAAAAAAAAGAAGAAGAAGGTGCGCGCTTACTGTCAGTGAGGCCAGTGGACATGCCGGACGGGGTGAGCGTGTTGCGCTGCTGCGGGTTGATGAGCTGACTGACCGACGGAAGCTTGTTGACTTTGCTGTGGGGGGGGGAGCTGGAGCCGTATGGTGTCTGAGGTGCCATCGATGTCCTGGGTGCAAAAGGGGAGAGAATATCACTCACATTGGATCAGCATTCCAAAAATGAGGCTTTTGTGAGAACTAGTTTAATATTTGAAGTCAAAATGAAAATATCACCTTTAAATGATAATTTAAAGATCCACAGACACCCTGGAAATCACATTAGGAACTTATGACAGTTTGGTTTGGTTATTCTTTGAAAAGAATTTCACTTGAAATGAATTGAACATATTATGCATTTAAAAGAATTATAGAAAATATTATAATAATATATAATATAATTATATCACTTAAAAATGCATGTTTAAAAAGATTTATACAATACAATCCAGATCTTAAATACTATTTTTTTAACAGTTTTTTAAAATATAAAAAAAAAATATTGACTATTATTAATTTTTTTAAATCAAAGACTTTTTGACATTGCGGTTGTCTTTTTTTTAATTAATACAAACAGAAAGAATTAGTATTTCAAAACGTACCGTTACATTAAAATACACCATAAGTAAAACCATAAGTAAAAATAAACAAATAAATAAATAAATTGTTTATATATATATATATATATATATATATATATATATATGTGTGTGTAAAAAAATATTGTTTTGGGCATTTTCCTAATCCTTTCTTTTAAACATATTTATATTTTGTTATTATAAATATTTATATAATATAGTAATATTTATATAATAATGAATATATATAAAATATTTTTAAACATAAGTCCCTTGTGACCCTCTATTTCATATCAGGCAAAATGTTTTAAAAAAAGGAACAATTAAAAAAAACAACATAATAATCCAAACAAAAAAAGCAATTTTATTCGCATTAGCCTCAAGAAAAAAGAATCTGTTTCAAACAGAAGAAAAACATTTGCTTGTTTCCCCAAACTGTCCTGCAGTAATTTTACAAAACATGACCAGCATTTTGTCATAACAAATAATAATATAATACTAATATTAAGACCCCTCACCCACCCACACCATCACATGAATGAGTCCAGCTCTGGCAATAAAGCAACACGTACACACAAAACACATGCAAACTCATCAAAAGAGTCCACTGAAGACAGAAAAGTCTGGAAAAAGGGGTGAAAAAGGAGGAGGAGGAATGAGGAAGGCTCAGGAGGAGGTGCAGCGCCACCTGGCGTCCCCGGTGGGATCCAGCAGCTGACTGCCGAGACGTGTTTTGATCACACTGCAACAAGGAACCACACACACAAAAGCAAGATGTCAAGTAGTTGTCAAAAGCCAAAGTCAAAAAGACCCCAACGACTCGAAGAAGAAAAGTTGCACTGCTAAAGTTGGCCACAAGAGGGCACCATGCGAACATCACAAGAGTCAAAGAAAGTTGGAGAAGCAAGAATGAAAACTGACATCCTATTGTCATTTATTGTTTTTCTAGTTTTATATTTGTGGTCAGCGACATTTGTCCTATCCACAGTCCTAAAATATAACAAATTTTTAAAACTCAGAACAAGCAAGAGAGAATCTACGTGACCCCGCAAAATGTTAAACAATAAATTGACTAACTAGCAGCAATTTGTTATGTCCGGATGAGAATGTTTAGCATGAGTACATTATGGAAACAAACATGAAACTAAAATAAATAGTTGCTTCAGTGGAAGCAGAAATATGTCTTTAAATACAATCTACGAATGCTAGTTAGCATGGTTAGCGGAGGAGAGTGCTAATATGTATCCTTTAGCTAATAAAACAACATTTGAATGGATGATAGATGTTGGGGGGTAAAAAAATATTTTGTTGGAAAAAGTTTTTTTTTTTTCCCGAAGTCAATACTATACTTTATCTTGCAAAACCACGATATTTTATTCTAGTAAAAAAAATTTTGGGAAAAAATATAAAAAAAATATTTCCTCAGAAAAACTGAGAAAAATAGATTTTTGTTCCTCCAAAGCGAAAACTTTTATAAAAAAAAAAAAGAGTATGTATTCTTTTACTCTTCTTTTTTTTTTTGCGGAAAATATTACTTTTTTTGACAGAAAATAAAAAAAAAAAGTTCCAGAACAAAAAAACACATTTTTGTCTTGGAATAATTTCTGATAATAATATTTTGTTTGGAAATACATAGAATGAATACAGAAAAATCTATTTTGTCAGAAAAACTCAAAAACCTTTTTGTCAATAAACTGTCAAAAAAATTATGTCAGATAAAGGAAAAACAACATTCTCGCAGGAGAATAAAATGTTATTCTTGGCGAAGTGTTACCTTGGCATTTGAATAGAAAGAATAGAAATAGAATAGAAATCCCTTTATTGTCATTGTACTCAAGTGTGCAACGAGATTAGAGGATGTTATTTCGCATCGATATCCAATGTTCACGATGTCTTGGCGGGTATATCGATGTTGTGCCTCAGTTGATGCCAATAAGAGCAAGCAAACACTAATAAAAAGTAAAAAGGAGCACTTTGAGTTTGTAACTATAATTTACTCGCATCTTATATATGATACAATACAATTCAATAAGACATTTCGACTGCTGGGTGTATGTGTTGCCATTCTTTGCCCCCTTCTAGCGCTGCTGCAAAATTTTGTCTCACAAAGAAAAAAAAAAAAAAAAGTTTTATTTCTCAATGTAAAAAAAAAATAAAAAATCTTATTTGTTCACTCTCCAACCATTATCAGCTGCTGTAAAAGTCTTGTAACCCTTCAGCTCAAAGACGCTGTCAGGTCAACTCACTGTTTCTGAAGGAGGTTCTGCTGCTGCTGCCGGTACGACTCGATCGTGTGCTGTGGCAAAAACTGCATCAGCTCCAGAGACTCTTTGATCTTCACCAGAATCTCGTAGATTTCGCGGCCTTTTATCTGAAAGGACCAGGCAGTCAATCGGCGGCGACTTGAGGGGGAAAAAAAAAAAAAATGGGACGCGGTCGGAACGGAGGAGTTGGAACTCACGGGCAAACAAAACACCTCTTCGTCCGTGGATCTTCTCTTCTTGATGGCCGACATTTGGATGCCGTGAGACACCTGGCGGAAAGCTGGAAACGTAGAAAGAGGAGAAGGCAGGTGAAGTGAGAGGCGGTGATGTGGCAGGTTGACTATGGCAGAGCGGGAAACAAGGAAGGAAGAAAGGGAGGTCAAAGCTGCGGCGTTAATGCGGAACGTGGACAAAGCGCAAAAAAGCCGTAGAGCCCGTCACCAAGCCCCCCCAAGCTCTACTTACGGCGCTTCGTACCCTCACTGCTCTTTGTGGCGTCCGTGATGTGTTGCTTGCGGATGCTGTCCTCGTCCGCCTTGCGGTCGCGACCCGGACAGGCGCAGATGCGAGCCTCAAAACAGCGGCGGCCCAGAACCTGACCGCTACACACAAATCACGTGGAGGCCGACTTCAAAAACAAAGATTTGCTCAAGGGAAGATTATCAAAATATTGTTGCTGAACTTAATTCATCACTCAAGAAGAGTCCAGTTACTTTCATTCAACTTTTCAAATTATTGTCAAAATATAAAAATATTTTACAACTCGTTAGATTCAAAGTCATTCAAGTCTTTTTTAATTGGCAAAATTTGAATGAATAATTTCTGCTTCGGTTGCGTAATCTATTTCATTAGAGGACTTGTTTTTGAAGCCCAGTTACTTTTCAGTGTGCCGCTTACTCTCTGGTTTCCAAGGTGACGATGATGAGAATGGGGCGCCGGTTCATGCCGCCCACGCAGCTGGAGTTGCACATGAAGTTGTACAAGATGGTGGTGAACTCCGTGCCCACCTGATGGAAAACAGGAAGTGAGGTCATAATTTGTGCCTGGAAAAGCCTTTCTGTCATATTAAATTCATTTTTTTAAATTTTTTTTTGTACAAAGTTGACCAAGCAATTTTTCCACCCTCTGAGGTCATATCAGATTAACCCTTGGAAATGTTCCGCTTTCTGAGGTAGTATTGGCAGGGACAAAGTCGAGTGTGAAATGTTTTCCCCACATTTTTTCGGGTGTCTATAAAAATCCCCGAGACTCGTCAATTGTCACCTGAGGCGGCTCGTAGGGCACCAGCACGCTCTGCCTCCCAGTAATGGAATCCTCCACATACTGGGCGTGGCTATTCCCCTCCACGCGGATCAGGTGACTTGGCGGTGCGATCTGACCTGTTGCGGGACACAGAGGTGATCAATACGCGATGACAAATCAATCAGCCAATCAAACCAATCAATCAACCGACCGTCGTTGAATTCGCGGCTGAGCTCGTGGTTGGGGCAGCGCTTTACCACCTCGGTGACGTGTTCCGCCTTTTTGTAGACGGGCATGGCGCGGATGACGGCGCCCTGCGGGGGGGTGGTCAGAACTTTGATCTGGATGGGACATGTCTTGGCGATCTGGCAGTACAGCTTCTTCAGTTCCGTGGAGTACTGAGAGCACGAAAGAGAACACACAAGCGAACATGAGCGGACCGGAGACGATACCGAAAAAAATCTGCTTTTTTCGGTGTCACTGTGCTGCATAATTTGAATTTTCAGCTTTTAGAAGCAATAATATAAGCCTTTTTCTCACCGCCACGCTTCCTGGCTCGTTCTCTTTCAACTTCTATGCTGTCCGCTATTTTAGACTTTATACAGTACAGTTCAATACAAAACAACTTTATTTGTAAAGCGTATTTCATAACAGTTGCAGCTGTACCAAAGTGCTTTCCACTGAGTAAAACACAAAGTAGCAATAATTCAAAAACAAAGACAGTGGTAGATGTAAGATAACTCATTGAGTGCCATTGACGGCTAAAGACGTCAAAGATCCATTTTTTTTTTTTTTTTTTTTTACTCGGCTGTTAAAATACAAATTAATGATACTAACACATACAGTAAACAGCAGTTTGGCCGAAAGCTGAGGAATAAAAATGTGTCTTGTGCATTACAATACGATTGGTCAGAAGCGCCAACCCGTAGCAAGCAGGAGTCCGGAGGGTGTCGAATGCGCCACATCGTAGTACATCCATGCGTTCGGTACGGTAACGTGCCTTTTAGCTCGCTTTTTAACTCTGTCAGCCGGCCATCGCGTTTGCCACGGTGCCGCTCTGTTGGGTCGGTCTGGAAATTTTCCACCTTCGGAGGAAGTAGGTAGTCGAAGCTAGTGACGGGAAAATGAAGCTTCAAATTTGCTTCATGAACCAGTTGTTGTATTTTTAAGTCCTGAAGATGGCGCTGTAGGTTTAAAAACTGGCACTGACTGTGTTTTCAGCCCAATGTTGAACGGAGAGTGCCATCTACTGGAGTCCAAAAATACTACAACTGGTTCATGAAGCAGATTTGAAGCTTCATTTACCCATCACAAGTAGAAGACCCATTCACACTGCCTGTAAAGTCGGCATTTTCTTCCCATCTTTTTTAGTTTTCTGTTTCAATGGCATCAAGTTGGGGGCGGGGTCAAAGTCAACCCAGCAATTTCCCGCCTTTGGAGGTAGCGTCAGAAGCAATAACAGAGGACAAAATGTACTCTGTGTGTACTACCAGCGTAGGGCCGTAAAGTTTCATGGTTTCAAGGAAAATGCCTCATAATCAACAAGATCTCCGCGTGAAAAAAGTTGAAATAAAAAGCTCCTGATCACTTACAAGCACACAAACAACAACAACAAGAGGACAAACTGCACGGGGGGTAACACCTGTTGGCTGGACCGAGCCAACCCTGCCTTATTTTGCCCTCTGGCAAAAAAGGAGGTAAAAGACAAGACTGTGATTACCACCCACTTGATTACGCTTGCACGCACACACATTTTGGGCATCCTTGAAGATGTCTGATGGCAAGCCTGTGGTACTTCCGAGCGGCTCCATAAAAACGAAGCCTGCAGCCGCAATTAAAGCAGGCCCAGCTTTCATCTTTTGAAGGGCTAACGGGGAGGGGGGGGGGGGGTGATTGGGGGGGGGGCTTATCTTCCCTTAGCCAGGTTACGCTCGCACCCCTCTTCCATCCTTCTGTCCTCCCTTCTTTGCTTTCACTCTTCTTTCCTCACCCCCTCCCTCCCTCCCTCCCTTCCATCGGCTGGCGACCAATCCGGCGGAAAGTGTAACAAAAACAAGAGGCGGTGGCAAAGACGGATGGCTGCACTCGAACCCGACACTCCCCCGCACGCCGCCGTCACTCTGCTAAATGAGGCGGAAAAGTTTCAGATTCAATGGGGAAACCGAGCTGAATGTGACTGGTCAAGGTTGTCCAATTGTCACCGACTGACCACCTTTCCAGTATCACAAGCCTTTCACGTGGTTTAAACCAGGGTTGTCCAAACTGTGGCTCTCGGGTCATTTTAGTGCCCAGGGCGGATTTCAATGTTTAAAACTTGTGCCAACACCTTCAAAGAAATGTCAATTTTTTTTACCCATTAAAAACTGTTCAACTCCTCATCTAGTTCCTTAACTTAGTAGTGAAGGGAGTGAATATGTCAAGTTTGGCAGAGCTGGTCTTCGTATGTGTGCTGTTTCCAATAATTACAGGCTGCGGCTTTTTGTGTGGCTGCAGGCGAAAAACAAAAGACACAAGGCCGAGGAGAAAAGATCTAATCTTTCGGAAAGTTTGTTTAGATGATATCAAACTATCCCAGGCTCGCACCCACCCAGGAGAAGTGCGAGGAGAACACAACATAACCATCCCTGCCCTCCAGCTAGAAACTTTGCAGCACAAATATGCGCTCGTTTGCTCAGCGCTAACAGCTAACGCTAACCAGTTGAATGATGGGATTCACTCGCGGGGGCCACCGAGGTGTGTCATTAGGCTGCCTTTCGTTGGTCATGCTGGGACTCACGCACACACACACACACACACACACAGAGACACACACGATTTAACATCATCCATGCAGTAGGTACAGACACATTTTTAAATGAACTTTTTTGGAGGACTGAAAGGTGAGCGAAAGGAAGGATGGAAGGCATCAAGGATGTGGGAAAGAAAAGAATTCAGGAAGGTAGGAAAGAAGGACGCAAGAAGAAAGGGAGAGCAGGATGGATAAAAAACAAGAAGGACGGAAGGAAGGGTGTAAGGATGAAAGAATGGATGAAAAAAGATGGATGAAAGGAAGGAAGGCAAGAGGGAAGATAGAGTCAAGTTGGAACTAAGCGGAAAATGAAAGAAAGAAAGGTAGGGAAGAAGGATGGAAGGCCGGAAGGAAGTAAGAACGTTGGATGGAAGGAAGAAAAGATTGGAGGAAAGTGCTGGAAGGTAGCAAAGAACGATGATGGAAGTAAGAGAGCAAGGATGGATGAACGGAAGGGTAGGGAGGATGGAAGGAAGAGTGCAAGGTTGGAAAGAAGAAGAAAGGAAGGAGGAAAGAATGATGGAAGGATGGAAAGAAGGGCAGAAGAATGAAGGCACTAAGGAAGAAAAACAAGGATGCATGAAAGGAAGGAAGGAGGAAAAGGAGGATGGAAGGAAGAAAGAGGAAGGGAAGAAGGTAGGAAAGAAAAATTGAAAGGAAGGAAAGATTGATTGATGGAAGGCAGCGTGGATGATATTGGATGGAACTTGAAGGAAAAGAGATGGAGGGAGGAACAATTGAAGGCAGAATGGAAGGATGCAAGGAAGAATTGAAGGAAAAAGTGAAGGAAGGAAAGATGAAGGGAAGAATAGTAGAGGAAGAAGGAAAGCCACTTTTCGAGTCTCCACCAGGACTTGAAACCCTCACTTGAAATATTAAATATTAAAAAAATAAATAAATACCCTGCAAGAAAGCCTAAATTCCCAAACCTGACTTTGAAAACCTCACTCTTCGATGAGATACTTGTAAACCCATTTTGAAACCCCAACCGTACGTGACATTGCAAGGTCATGTATGTTGTGCCACGTCCAGCATATTCCGTCATTGCGACGGCTCGGGACACGCGAGCGAGCCAAGTTCTCCTGCAGCCGCAGGTCCCGGCAGGCCCGCCAGCTGCGGCGTTCCTGTGGCGCTGACAAGCGCTGCGGGCGCATGCACCCCAGTCAAGTCCTGACAAAACAAGCACGGCGTGGCGCCTCTGGTCTTGTCTGCCTCATACCTGACATGTCATGTCTTGCCTGCGGCGTCAAGAACGTGTAGGACTCATGCTTTTTCTTTTTTTTTTAACCCTTCTTCTGTGGCGAACATCGCCATTGAACTCAAGCGAGAAGCATTGGAATTTCGCTGGGGGGAAATTGCTTAAAGTGAGGGAAATGGACAATGTAGTTGTTTTTGGTGAAGCAGCATGTGGTTGTGCCGTTCACATATCATAACGGATAACGTATCACGGAAAGCTTTTGCATCACCAAAGGTACGCAGCTCCAAAGTAGCTTGTCGTATCGAACGATTCATTTCTGTATTGATCAGTGGCGTGTTTTCACTGAAGCTTTCTCAGAAAAATAAATAAATAAAATTAAAAAAAAAAAAAAAAAAGCATAGGTATGTATGAACTTTTCCACAACACGAGCCCAAATCATAAAAAAAAAAAAAAACCTTCCATCTCCGCCTCCTCCTCCTCTTGCTGCACCTTCAGTAGCTTCCACAGGCGAGTGGCAACACGCTCGCTCCCTGACACAAACAAGTCTCGGCCCCATTTCGTGAGGCGTGGGACGGGCCCGCAGATGTTCCCGGGACAAGCCACGTCTTGCCACCTTTCGCTCGAACACTCTTCTCTTTGAGACAAACCTATCCTCCTCCTCCTTCTTCTTCTTCTCCTGCGGCGCAATTGACTCGAAAAGGCAGTATTGACACAAGTCTTATCCACGGTCGGGCCGTCCATCCATTACTGTAATCCCGGCGACCCCCTAAGACACCGGGCAAACACCGGCAATCTTCTCAACGCACAATGGGGGCAGAGGATAAGCTTTGGCGACGCGCCATTAATTCAGAGCAGGGAGATCAGTGATGGAGGAAGAGGAAGAGGGTGGGGAAGGCTTTCTGGGAAGAGGTGGACCGGAGGTGTTGTGTGTCACCCTCGTCTTCCCAGACAGGAAGAGGTGAAGGGATGGGGTGAGGATTAGGTGTGTCCCCGTGAGAGGAGTCGCCCAAAAGGAATCGCCGATGATCTTACCCGCCTCGAGGCGGCTTCAAAAGGAGGCCGACATTCGTCGAGCTTTGTGTGATTTAAATGCTTTGATTTGGGACTTGTTCAGGATTTGGGGGGAAATTATAGTTCACATGAAAAATATGATTCTATTCTGTAATTGTCATTATCACTGAAATTATTATGATGAAAATAAAAATGAAAGATTACATTATATTTGAGTTTTTTTTTTTTTTTTGCACAAAAAAAGATCAAAGACAACATAGATATTTTTTTTTCTGATCAAAGCATAAAAAGCAATAGATAGGCTATCAAGTAAAAAAAAATGTATTCGTCAATTTTGTTTTAATATGTAAATCATCATATAGGCGAAATTTTGATAATAATTAAAAAATTTAAATTTTTTAAATAGTATTTGGGGGAGTTTTTTTTCTTTTAGAATTTCTTCAAATCACTTCCCTTTGAAAAAAATATGAATTATTAATAATGATAACATTATATACTTTTATTAATTTAATGTAATTTTGTTTTAATGTGTCTGTTGTTTGTGTATTATATCAAATATCAAATGGTGCCCCAAAAATATTTTATCATTAAAATATAGATGGTGAAAAATGTGTTTACAATTAAAAAAAAATATGTATTGAAACTTTTTTTTTTTATTAAAACTTTTTTCCCCTTTTATTCTATTTCTTGAAAAAAATGCTTAAAATAGAAAGTTTTGTTTGATACTTCTTAATTTTCATAATTAGCATATATTTTTCCATTTTTAACTAGTATTTTGGGGATTCTTGCCTTGTCAAAAATTATATATATATGGTCGAAAAAAAAAGATACAACTGAAATTCAGATTTTTTTTTTAATCATACATTTGAGAAAGTGGATTTGGTTTCAAATATTAAAAAAATATATTTGTAAAAAATAAATGCCTTACTCCTAATTTCTTGCACTCTCTGAAGTTGACAGACACTATTATTCTAACATATGACCTGTGTTGTAACATTCCATTGTTGTTTTTAACTGTATTTATTATTTAGTCATATTTGTGTTGCAATCATTTTTTTTGTCCCAATTTGGTTGTGCGGGGTGTGGCGTTCACAGACAAAACGCCGTCCGGGAATACGGCCGGTGTCACAACCTCACCCTTCCCAGCACTCCTTGCCTTGCATTGTGCAACATTTTACTGCCATGTTGTATGTTGTCATGTTTTCAATGAGGTAGTCACATGACCTCCATGCGTCCAGCTGTTGACAAGTCATGACATCACTTCCCGCTCACTCATTTGCTTCTCCAAATGGATCAATGATCAAAGCCATGATGGAACAGAGAATAATTCTAAGTAATAACAATTTAAGGTGTTCACATGGCTGACAGCGGGTTAAGGTTGATGTTGGTGTCCAGGTGTGGCCACGTGACGCCAGGCGATCACTCTGTCATTACCAGCCACATCTGCTACATGGCGAACAGTTCTTTGCATTTTTTTCCAAAGATAGTCATGGGATTAGGAGTCAAGCAGAACTTCAAGTGACTGCATTTTGTCACCTCATCAAATGATCCGATTTTAGGAAGCATTGTTGCCGTGTGAAAGTCTTCTGATGTGGCTATTGTGGAAAATAGGCTACACAATGAAAAAAGGTATACAGAGCAGCATTTCTACCGTGTGTATCCCTGACACTCACTTCTACAACACTGTTGTGTCCGAAGTAACTTTCGGACAATTACTGATGTCATGTTATTATTCGATTGTGGTATGTTGCGATGCCAAAGAGGCTACACAATGAAAAGGACGGACAAGTATACAGAGCGCTTTCCAGCTGACACTTCTACCAACATCTTGTTTTGAAAGCCACTTTCTGAGAGACGCTTATGTCAACTTATCCGATTGGGGGATGCTCTGTGAGAGAGGCTACACAATGAAAATGGCAGCGTTGGTTTTAACCTGACACTCACTTCCTTTTCAGTGACAGTCCATTAAGCACTGAACTTATCTGATTACTGAATGCAAAAATCGGACTGGGGGGGCGGGAGTCTTCTCATGCAGTTATTGTGCTGACTGTGTGAAGGAGGCTACAAAATGAAAATGACAAATATACAGAGCGGCATCTGTATACCTGCCACCCACTTCTCGCTGTTGTATTGAAAGCAGCTGTCGGACAAGCGTTGATGTTACCTCATTTTACGATTGCTGATTGGCTCGGAACTGGCCGCACAATGAAAACACTAAATGTTAAAGCAGTTTGTATATACCTGCCTCTAACTTTCATGCCCTTGGACGTGAAAAGATATTGTCAGACAGGTGCTGACATCCTCTAATTATGTGGCTGTTGATTGTGTTTGAAACAGGCTACACAATGAAAGCGACAAACGACTACAGAATCTGTATATACCCGCCACACACTTTTGTCAGACAAATTTGACATCATCTAATGATCTGATTGCTGATTGGTTCTTTATCTGAAACAGGCTACACAATGAAAACAGCAGACAGGTATTCATAGATGGGCCGCCTCACCGTCCAGGTTGCCGACTTGGCCGTGCTAGACTGCTGGAAAGACACGTCGAAGGTGTGCGGGCCGGCGTAGTCGGTGTTGGACGGGATGGCGGGCGAAGGCGACAGGGCGTCAAAAGTGGAGCTGGGCTGGGCGTAGGGCGACGGCGCCGTGACGCCGTTCTGGGCGTGCTCCGTGTTGTACGGGCTGGTGGACGTGGAGCCTCCGTTCTGGATGTTTTGCTCCATGCTGTTCAACAGGCCCAGATTGGTGTACTGAGACTAAGGGAAAGACAACAATTGGTTTTCAAATTTACTTGGTCAACATTTTTGACTTCAATTAAAACTGTGCATAGCATCAAACAGTATTTCCTTCAATGGAAACAGTGATGACGGGACAAATTGATGTCAGAACCACAATAGTGATTTTGGTGGCTAAAATTCATGTAAGCTTGATTTGTAAAAAAAAAAAAAAAAAAAAAAGTTGATCAGTAGGAATGGAAAAGTAGCCCAATGGCTCTTGGAAGCCATATCAGCACTCGTTTAGCGGCTAGCTGCTAGCCATTAGCTGCTAAGGCTAGCAAAAGAGGCCGCATGTCAGCGCAAATCGATTTTTTTCAGGATCCTAATTTAGCGATTGAACATGATTTCAGGATGATGTGTTGATGTTGTCAGCAGTTAGTAATGGCAATGTAAACTGGACTCAGACTATCGCGCAAAAAAAAAAAAAAAAAAGAATACACCAAATATTACACGACTCTTGATGGCAATGAAGTCGGAACGAAAGGATATTTGACCAAACGTGGGACTAAATCCACGATGAGCTTCAACATTTCTCAGTATTTTCTATTTCGTCATGCTAATAATATAAGTGCCTAACAAGTTTTTTTTCGCAAAGTCAGATTTTTGCAGGCAATTAGCAAGTAAGATATGAATAGATGGGGCTTCATTGTATGGAATTTATTTTTAACATCAATTTTTGATGCTATGTGTTGCCATTTTTTTTTGCCCGAGGGGGAAATACAGAATTATTATTTAATATTCTAATAATATACTTGCCTATGTCATTACCCAAAATGATCTCTAAATCAACCTTAATCTTTATGTGCTGTATTTTGTATTCAATACGGAGCAGTGAGGGATTACGTGACACCTGTGCACTCAAATATACCACACAGTCTGGCAAAAGATCAAAGCTAAATAGTGCTAAAGACACTTGGGTGCTAATGGCTAACGCTGCTAATCATCCGCACTTTCCAGGAGATAAAAGATCCAAAACATATCCGTCTTCAAACGCAGCCATTCCGTTCCTTTTATAAGCGCCGCATTCCGGGGCGGCCATCAATCTGTCCTGGATTTATTTCCAGCCCCTCCCGGAATGACCACAGCTGTCTCTCCCTCTCGCCCCCCCCCTTCCCCGCTAACTGGCCAGGTGTTAGCGGACCCTTATGAAACTCTGCTTTGACACACAAGAAAGCGCACACATCGCCATCACAGCAACGGGGTCATCTGAGTGCGGGCGCGATGCGGGTCAAAATGCCGACGAGGCCCCGCTAAGCTCCGGAAACAGCGCCGCTTAAAAGGGTCTGGGGCACACAAAAGCACAGGCCGTGCAGGTGTTGACTTTGTCCCAACCAATTTGGTGTTGGTGTCGTTTGTACGGAACAGCCACTTCTTTTCAGTATAGTTAACTGCTAAGTTTAGGAAAAAAAAAAAATCTTGCTCATTTTTTTTATTAATGGATGGATGGACTTAGTAAGGCCACTATTTCAGAATTTTAATGTCGCTCATGATGGTGAAACAATTTTTTTCGATGGTACTTAGTCGAAATAGTTTGAGAACCCCTCCTATAAAAGATGTCTCTTTCTCGCCTTTTTTCCACATCTGTGTTGATTCTATGAAACAGCGACACTTAAAAAAAAAAGTGTGGCCATCCCACAGTATATACCTAAACAACTTCAGGGGTGACAACTGCTCATCCACCTCTTGCCTTGTGGTGACCCGCAGGGTTCAATTTTAGGCTCTTTTACTGTTCTGCAACTGACACACAGAAATTCCTTCCACGGAGATCAGAAGATCAGCTAACTGCTGTTAAACAAAACATTCTCAAACTCTTTAACTCAAAATCGGAAAGAATTGATAGAAATCCAGCCTTGGTACCGTAAGAGCCAATAGCTAAAAAACACAAGAGTAATTTTACAATTTGAATTTCATCTTCACGACATAAATCGATAAAGTCGTCCAGTTGGACCAAAGCCAACATAAAAAAAAAAGTATTTCGTCCGGAATAAACACAATTTTTTATTTCACACATAGAGCAAAGCACAATGGTATTGTGGGAGAGTTTCATAAGTGTTGCTATTTTTTTTTCAATTACTTTGTATTTTTTAAATCCGCTATGATGGCTAAAATCTAATTTCTTCATCTTCCAAATGTAAAAGGTGTTTTTTTTGCTATGCTGCTATTCCAAAAGTCACAGACATGGAAAGATAGGTGGGAAATGGCATCTTTTACAATAAAAGATGGCATTTTTCAACCCTTTTATGGTATTCTTGATATACTGTGCAACAGCAACACAGAAAAAAATGGAGAAAATGCACCAAAAAGAGAAGCGTGAGCTTCTGATACGCCAACCAAAGGTGTGAAAATGTCGACTTCATCGCCACAAAAGTCCGCAAAAAAAGCCAGGAATCCTTCTTACACAATTCCGTTTTTTCCCCGAATGAGTGACATCACTGCCTCGCCTGGTAGCGGGGGTGGGTGTGTATGCTGGTGGATGACGTGGAAGCGACAGGCGATCATGATCAAATATCAGTGGGAAGAAAGAAAAGGCGTCGGAATTCTTGGGAATAAGCGCCCGGTCATCAAGGATTTGCTGTTTAATTGACTGGAAATCAGGATGACGCCTTTGATTAAAATAAAAAAAAATAAAAAAATCCCCTTGATGTGACTGCGCCATAATGGCCGTTTAATAAGTGGGAACGTACATCAAGACCCTTGACAGGCTCAGAAGCCTTTTGGGTTTTTTTAAATTTTTTTTTTCCCTCGAAAGGTCACCAAGTTTGCTCGAATTGCATAGACGAAACCGAATGCAGGACACAAGCTTTTTTGACCAAACACAACAACTTACGCTGATCATGAGCCACCTCGTCACCACATCCACAAAATTGTTGACAACATAGCCACAAACATTGATCCATCACGCTGTCACGATTTCATGGTGCCTTCATTTGGAGAATTATTTTTGTACAGGTAGTAAACAAGTTTTGATTTGCAGTGTAATTACACTGTTGACCACCAGATGGCAATACAGTATTTTGTTTATAAATTGGGAAAAAGAATGAACGCAGGAAGTCCTCCTGCTCAGCCACATTTTGGTTGAAAATTATGAAATGTTATCTTCTGTAATCCTGCTTTTTATGCCTACAACACAAAGCAAAGGTTCATTTTTTTTAAGTACATATTTGGGCATGATTATTGACGTATAAGTGGGATGATAAGTTAAGTTTATTAGTTTGGAATAAAATAACAGCTCTTTACTGTAAAAATATAAAATATAAAAATAATTTTGTTTGAATCATTTCTCTAGCTCTCTTTCTGGAAATTATGTGTTTACATGCGTTTCGATTCTTTTAAAAGTATGTTTCATATCTTTAAAAAATTTTTTGCCATCATTGCAATAAAAACATGCCAAGGGAGTATTGAAATTGGCTATTTCTATATCGCAGATTTTACTTGTTGTCAAATGTTTGTAGCTTTGTCAAGCATCACTACAAACATAAAATTGTGTGTACTCACTCAGAACATAGCCACTAGCATAAAATTGCATCACCACATACGTTTGCTTACAGTTTTGGAGACTAGCTAATAAAAATAATCCACTGTCTAAAATAAAAAAAAAAAAAAAAAAGGCTTTTGGTATAATTTTGTAAGGAACTAAGTCAAGCTTCATTTAGTGCAGCCCAAAAAGTGATTTGCTGACATCTTGTGGTATCGATAATACAAAATCGCCAACATTTTTGGGGCGGGTATCAATTATTTGCCAATTTTTGCTGAAAAAAAAAAAAAAAGATCACACATTGCACACGTTACACTTTTGGAATCCGTCAGGAATTCAAGACGACTTGACATGAGTGGCTGCAGGGGTTCTGGGTGATGGGTCAATAAGGAGGTGTGTCTGGGTGGAGGAGGGTGGTGTTTTCGAGGACGGGTAAAGGTGGTGGTCTCTCCGCACCTATGGCAGCGGGTGATTGTATCAACATCAACACACCATTACAGCAATTACCAGCCCTGGACGCTCGCATTGTCCGCTTCTAAGGGGGCTGGTGGGGGTGTGGATGTGTGTGTGTGTGTGTGTGTGTGTGCTGGCTTTGCAACACGATCCCCCTTGGCTCTGCGGTGGGATTGAGCCGGACACCACTTAAAGACCCCCACCCCACACCACCCGCTTTGCTTAACAACAGGTTGAAAGACAGTGACCCCCACACACCTGCTAAATGCCGCCGCAATCACCCACGTACCAAAAACATAAATAAATATTAAAAACACGTAGTGTATGCCTTTTGTAACCAACAATACAAAGATATACCAATGTGCTTGTTGAAAATAAAAAAAATCTACTTATTCTCATTTTCTGGATACATTCTAATCTGACTCGGGCAACTACGCTAACGGTATATGGGCGTATTGACAAAATAATGGCAGCCCTGCAAAGCCCTCGCCCAGACCTTTAATTTGAGGTGTGACTCCATGTGGTTAGTCACGGGAAAAAAAATAAGATCAGAAGTTTTGGTGATGAGCATGTGTTTTCTGAAACATTCAAGTATGATTTAGGAGATTACGCTATCCACAACGAGCCTGCTGCTGGATGCATATTTCGGGGATGTAAAAAAAGTACATGAAATAACTCATTTATTTATTATTTATCCAACTCATTTAAATAAGTAATCAAATATAAACTTATATGTTTTAATAGATGATGCATATGATTAAAATCCATATTCATATAACATTTCAAAGGAATAGTATTGAATAATCACAGTTAGTTGGGTACTCAAATTCCTCATATGCATATCTTGGGGACTGAAAATTAAATTAAAAAAAAAATAATAATAATAACAGTTGAAATGACGACATTCTGGGAAACTATCCAGTTAGACATTTCCGATATCCGCCTTCCGGAAAAAAGTGCAATGGAATGAGAAGATATACACAACCAAATATTGGCTGTGCAATCATCATAACCCTTGCGACCCGGGCCTCACGCTTGCACCAAAGACTGCAGCAAGACAACTCGTTGTATGCAAAAAAAATAAATAAAAAAATTAAAAAAACAACTCAACTGACTGTCAAAATCACAACAGTGGCTCGCGTTGACATCAATCACAGCGTTTTACTTTCTGTACCAAGTAACCGTGATTGCTTTTTCCACAATCAGCAACTCCTTTTCCAACGCATTTTCACTTTTGCAGCACAAAAGTGCACAATAAAGTGTGCTTCACGCAAACACACCAAATAAATCACAACTTTCCACATGCGGAAGCATCGAAGAACAAAAAATTCCATCAAATGGTGACACAGGCTGTGTTTTTCAAGGTGTGGTTTACACGCGCACATACACACACACACACACGCGCAAACACCCCCTCGCGCCCAAACAAACACACACCAGCAGCCCAAAGAAGTTGCAGATTACAAAGACAAGCTCAGGCTGCGAGCCCGACAGAAGCAACTTGGGCGGGAATAAACATCTAACGTTGGAAAAAACACAGTTATTTTTGTTTGTTTGTTTGCCAGAAGAAATCCAAACGACAAAATGACATTCGATTCCACCTTATATACAAAAGCTACAGTGGCAGAGACAGACAGACACAAGCTACAAACACAAAAATAAAAGGCAAAATAAAAGCTGATTTTTGTTTGCTCTTTACAAGACGTGGTTCATGTTGACTTTTGTAATCAAAACGATTTCATTTCCTTTGATTTTCGGCGCAACGGCGACAGTTGCACAGAATACGAAAGAAGATACTAATGCAAAAAAAGCAACAATAAATTCAAAGAAATTTTCACCAGTTTTTGTAAACTTTGGACAGCAAACGTGTCAGGAATAAAAAAAAAATTAAGTTGTTTCCAAAAGAAATTAAAATGTTTGGTATAAATAAAATAAAGTAACAACGCCTTAAATCCGCTTTCAACAGATTAAAGAAAAAAAAATTCTCAAATGGAAAGCAGAAAAACACCCAAAGTTGTATTGTTCAAGGTGTGGTTTAGGTTGCCGAAATAATTTGGAAATGACATATTCCATCTTAGTAGAAGCTACAAATGAAAAAAAAAAAATCATAGCAATGACATTCAATGGATAAAAAAAAAAAAAACTTATGTATAAGTTGTATTTTTTCCAGGTGTGGTTTCCCTTGCCTAAAAAAAAATCTAAATTATAAATGACACTAAAAATAGAGTCAGAAGCTATTGATATAAAAAAATAAAAAAATACGTCCAAAAAATGACCATCAATGAATTTTCCATCTATTTTTCTCCAAAAACTTCACAACGGCAATGAAATAACTCAAAAGTCCAGTTTATGTACAAAAGCTGAGTCTGACAGATGCAAAAACTTCTCCGAAAATCAATATGACAAAGACAAGACTTTGTAAACATTTTGGATTCCCCCCCCAAAAAAAGAATGCAAGGGTTTATCCTAAAATATGTAGAATCACCAAAAAAAATAATAGAATTGCCTCCAGTTTTTGCAGATTTTTTTCCCCCCTCAAAATATTATTTCCCAGCAGAACCAAAAGCAAAAAGTGAAAAGTATAGTTATATTCATCAGGAAAAAAAAAAAAACAGTCCAGAAGTACCAAAACAAAAAAGCTCTCATTTGACGCTTTGAAATTTAAACGCGCGCCGTTTTGCCCACACATCCAAGTGTTTACATTCCACGCGTGCTAACATTCCGATTCCTTTGGTCCCACAAATCCAACGACAAAAAAATTCATTTCAATACAATGAAATCCAATTTTGTCCAAAATTTGGGCTATTTTTGTGTGTGTGTGTGTGTGTGTGGCGAATCCCCTCAATTTTGAGGCCCGTGAACCTGAACGCTTACCTCGCTGTAGGGCGTACTGGTGCCCGTCTCCAAGTACAACATGTTGGCGCTGAGATTGAGCAGGGCGGCTGCTGTTTGCTCCACCGGCTCCAGGATTCCCCCCTGAAAAATCTTTACTCGACACGGAGCGCAAATGACGCTGAATCGGTTGTGGTGGTGGTCGGGGGGGGTTAGACGGGATGCTTCGTTAGCAACGTGGAAGGGCCAGGAGAAGAAGAAGAAGTACCAGAAGAAGAAGAAGCTCCTAAAGAATCCATGGGAGGGCTCTTATATAGCGTGATGGTGGAAGTGGGGGAGGGGGGGGGGGGGGTTATAAGGTTTACCTGTGAGCTACCTGAGTCCACGCCCATCCTGGGAAGAGGCTGCGGCTTCTCCAAAAACTCCTCAAGTACTTTTGATCCCAATGGGAGGGAGAGACAACCTGAGATTTGAATGCATTACATCGGCTTCAAGTGGCACCTCGACGTAAAACTGCCACGATTTCAGAGCTTTTACATTTTGAAATTAGATTCAAAATATGAAATGTTTTTTTTTTTTTTTTAAATATAATGGGGAAAAAAATTCTAGGACTTTGCAGGTCCCACATGGTCCGCAGTACTTGAATTCATATGGCAAGAAAATCACGTCGGTAAAATAAACAGATAATATTAAAGCGGACTTTTTACTTGAAATTTTCGAATAATGGAAGGTCATAAAGTAATTAAGGCTACAACTAACACCGATTCTAATAATCGATTAATAGTTTGATTATTTGGTTGATTAATTGATGAATCGGGTAAAAAAAAAAACAGGTTTTAATTTCCATCCCTTTATTTAAAGATAAGACATCATTTCAAATTGACAATGTCGAAAATACAAAAACATCAATTTTTTACGATTCAGTCACTGGTTTGGTCTGTAACATGTATGAAATAGGCAAAAATGTTGATTATTGTTTTCCAACGTAAAATAAACGGAAATTGGGGGATATTTACTGCTTGACAATTTTAATTTAAAAAGGTATTTAAACGATTAATCGATTATCAAAAATAATTGTTGATTCATTTGTTAATTGATTCATTCTTGATTAATCGTTAAAATGATATACTAGTAATGCAAACCATTAACACTTTTTTTTCTAACAAAATGTCATTTCAAAATGCAATGAAAATGGAACAACAGCAAAAACAGCCTCTAATAATCTCTAAAAATGCTAACAAAATAATACGCTGATGAACTGCTAATGCCTACATGACCTTTGTAAGTCTTCTGAAAATCCAACCAAATGGTGTGCTAATGAACCAAACTGCCAACACTTCCGACCAATTCCCAAAGAAAGTCCGTTCCGAACGAGCGACAGCAGCGGACGCTAGCTTCGTTAGCAGACCAGCGAGCTCCCCCAAGCGACAATTAATGCACGAGAACCTCCGATTCACATACGCCTAAAAATATCCATTTGCATGTAACTAATTTAGCAACCAACTAAGTATGCGTATCATAACAGCATCTTTTTCCTCCCTTGCAACATTTCCATCGCCATGAACGTAACGTTCAAACGCTTCATCCCAACTAACTGTGCGGCTCCTTGCCACTGTGCAGATGCCGCTCAGTGTTGTTTTACCATAATTAGAAGTTTGTTTAGGTGGGCTAATGATCCCCCTCACAAGGCTGCCGGACACTTGAAAGTGTTGATGCGTTGACCCCCCCCCCGCCCCCCCCCCCCCCGTGGGCGCCCGCCCCAGGCTGTGTAACACCGGGTGGGGCTGCTGATTGGAGACACTGACTTAACTGCAAGGAATCACGGCTCAAGTCATTCGAGAGACGTTTGAATTCATTTTGGCCAAAGGGCAACAAGGTCGGCCTCTTCATGCAGGTCACTTGGACTTTCCAACTGCTCGGTCAAGATTGGATTGCATGGAGGGATAATTTAAGGAACCCTAAATTATTTGTACATACTGTACTTTCCCCATTATTTTATTTATATATGTAATTATATGTAATTACCCATGTAACACACACACACACACACACACACATTTTTACATACTCTCAGGACATCAAACTTTCAAAAGAATAGCTCTTCGCAGTCCATTGACGTTATTGTGAAACATACTGACACGATTCATTAAATGGTATTGCTAACCATGACAAACTGGCAAGGAATGAGCTTATTAAAATTATAACCTAATATCATTGTTGTCTATTTGAAACAGTTTCCTGCCTCCGTAGGTGCTGCTGTTTTGAGTAGCAAAAGGCAGTGGGAACAACACTGTCCATGACCGCAGTCAGTTGCAGAGTTTGCATTCTATTTGTCTTCAGAAATGTTTAGAACAAATCTGGCAGCAGTTGCCGTGGCAGTTTCACGACCTTACTTACTGCATTTGCGCACTGACTCAATATAATGTCTGCCATCCCAAGCAAGGAAACAAAGGCAAAATATTCTCAAGGAAGAGCCAGGAAGCACTAACGCAAACACGTAACACAACCCCCCCCCCGCCGAGTGACGACCGAGCCACTCCACACCTCTGAAAAGGTGCATCGTCGCCACCTAACCCCCCCCCCCTCCCTTGCACCCCGTCCCTACACCCCGATCGCCCCTTGACTCAACACACAGCTGATCCCCGTGTTATCAATGTGTAAAATCAGCTGTTAGAGGGGTAGGATATAACGTTTCTTCTCCCACTACATTCCTCAGTGTTATTCAACCTTATGTTTGCATTACCTTAACCTCCACCACAAGACTCTGACGTGGGGGGGGGGGATAAATCCACTCTGATCGATGAGAGATGGGACTTGTGTTAAATTGTCGCCCCGCAGCTACAAGTGGGGCGAAAAAAAAAGAGGAATTTCAGATTAAACATAAAACCCTCCACCATACAAATAAGATCCTCCGGGGCACTAAACACAAAGCTGACATTTAATGACTCAACAGAGGCACACCTCAAGGAGGCTGGAGGGGGCACAGATATTTCAACACAAGAGGTGGAGCAACACATGTAGATAGATAATATATTAATACTCACAGGCATATATTCTTCATCCTCTACGTAGAACGATTGTTGCTTAGCACTGCATCTTATTGAGGAGTAACCGTCAATTTGTCTGTATTATACTGCCCCCAAGTGGGCAAAGTGCATATGCCAGAAGGAGAACCATAACGTCAACTGACGTGACGCAAAAAATGTGAATCTACTGAATCACGTCATTAATGTTTATTAAAGTTTAATATTAAAGTGCTTTTCTTATGAAAAAAAAAAACACATGACAAAAATGTTTGCCGAGTTTTTCAATATACGAGTGAGACAGTAACATTGCAATATAATGCATTACTTTCAAATGACAGAAAGTACTATATCTTACATTTTGGAAGTGGTGGGGGGAGGCGGGGATGGTGAGGGGGACGAGGACGGGGGCGGGGGAGGGGGGGGGGGGGGCGGTTCACAGGTCAGGGTCATCATTCATCAAGAGAGCACAGCCCCTCCTTGGGGGAGGCAACATCACTCAGCTCCACAAAGCAAATTTATATTTGCGACGTTTCCCAGCCTGCAGCTTTCCTTGCAGGCTTCGCAAAATGAGGGTCATCTTTTTTTGTATTTCCTGAGTGTCATGACCGGAAAAGCTGCACAGGTTAAAATAAAACCTAATCCCCCCCCCCAAAGTCAATTCTGTCATTTCCAGGGGTACTCCAGAGACTAACTTGTCCAAGAGGATTGTCAGAGCATGACCAAATATGAACCAAGTGTAAAGTTAGATGACTTGTCATAAATGTCTCCAATGTCTGTTCTCTGAAACGCTTGCAAGAAATTGTGAAAATTCAGACAAATTTGAGCAATATTTACCATGAGTGGACCCACCAAAAAGTTTCAAGAAGCCATACCTGAAAACATACAGGAAGTATGGCAACAAAATTTGATGACTCGCTATAAAATAGAAACTCGAATGTACTTCACACTTTGGTGGCAAATTCAGACTCAGGTCGCAAGAATTCATCCCTGAAAGGAAACAGAAGTCGGACCACAGCAGAGGAAACTATGGACACAATTTTGAAAATTCAGCCCCTGAGGCAGGTTTCAATCAGCAACAATTTGGTAAACATGTTCATCATGAATCGACCCACAAAAAAGTGTCAAGAAGCCATGTCGGGATAAAAAACAGGGAAACGCGGCCATTTTGGTTCAAGTCATTTTCAAAGACAAACTTGACCTGGAGATTTGGTGAAATTATTAACAAATTTGAACCAGATATGCCGGACAGATGGATGGATGACACTAAATTGCGAAGTTTTTAAAAAAAATTTTTTGTAATTAGCGGCAAACATGAAAAATGTCAAAATTCAGCCCCCGAAACCAATTTAACTTCGCAACATGACATTTGGTAATCATGTCAATCATGAGTAGACCCACAAAAAAGTCTCAAGAAACTCCAGCTGAAAAGACACGGGGACGCTACCACTTGGGATTGAAGCAGCCATTTTGGGGTGAATCATGGCTCCTTCAAAGATGCCACCAAATTAGAACCATGTCACATGACAAATTGCCGATGGCGAATCGTTTATCATTTGCATTTTCGTCAATGCACGTGGGCGGAGCCTGACGGTGCAGCGCAATGACTCGCGGTGTGTCAACATTGGCGAAAAGCATCTTGACATGCTTTTTGAAAAGGGAAAGGAAACTTTCCAAAGCGTGTCATCGGCTACATATATGAAGCTCCAAACGCACTACCACCAGCGCCATCACCCTGAGGGGGTCAGCAAGGGTCAGAGTGCACGGTGAGATCATATCAGCGAGCCCTCCCGGACAACATCTGCTGATAACGCTTACTCGTGAAGTAGCTCGGCATCAAAGTCCGTCCCGGGGAAATTCCTTTGTTAGTGAGGAGAATGTCGTACGACTTGAAGTCCCGTCAACTTAAAGCGAAAGTCACCTGCAGCTGGTTTCATTTCATGGGCGCCAATCGTGGAACTCGTCATCGGAAATAGCAACGTTTAACATCGAGTCGCTGACTGAGGAAATCGCAGCTGACATCAAAATCGATCGATCCAAATGAAGCGAAGCGAGTTTATAGCGAGTGAAACTAAATTTGGACTTAGTCAGAACGCTAAATGCGGCTCCAGAAAGAACGCATTCTCATACAAGAAGACCAAAAAATTTAATTAATTTCTTTTTTTTTTTAAATCTGTGAAAACAAAGCGATATTACTCACAGCAAGCGTGTCGTCCGGTTCGTGCATGGTGATGCAGTCCATGCTGATCTGGATGGTGTTCCCCGCCGAGACGTGAGGCGGAACCTCGCCAAATACCGAATGTATTGAGGAGCTAATGTCCAAAAGAAAAAGAAGAAGTGGAAGACGGTGAGACGTCAAAGCGTAACAGCTTTCGGTACTTACGTCCACGAAGGACCAAGCCATCACTTTAAGGCAAAATGTAAATTGAGGGCTTTTTGTGTGAGTGTGGTTTGTGATGTCACCAAAGATGAATGCGGTACTATTGAAGATGAAGAGGAATGTGAACTATAGAACAGGAAATTGAATTTCGTGACATGTGCTTTGAGTCCTGGCTGCCTTTGCACGTCTCTTTTGGCCCCAACACTGTCACCCCAAAAAAAAAGATCACAAATACAAAAACTAAATAAAATATATTAAAAAAAATTAAATGAACGATAAATAAAACGAAATAAATAAATAAATTTAATTACATTTAAATTAACAGATTAAATAATATAGAACAAAAAAAATATGCATATAAAAACAAAACAAATAAATACATACAATTAAAATTAATTACAAAATTAAAGTCAATTCACTAAAATGAACGAAATATATGAAATAATGAAACAAAAAACAATGAAATGGAATAATTATCTTCTATTATAAACAACTATAACTCACTATATATAAAATATATATTATAAAAATAATTTAACTTGATTAGTTTAAAAGTAGTTAAAAAAAAAAAGACAAGCTGGTTTGCGTCCTTGTTTCTGAAGTACAGTAAAACTGTTAAGAACTGACGGTATTAATAGGATTCATTAATTCCAAACTCATTTTAGAATATTACGCTTCAAATAGATTTTATGGACGATTCCATTTTGAAACATCACGTATGCACGCACATGCGGTGAAGACTCTGGATCGCCACCAACAACCCAGGCTAAACTAGGCTTCTCCTCAGCACACAATGCTTGTCTCGCAGTCAAGATGTATCACTTCAACATACTTCTTTGACACCAATTGCTGTACTACTTTCCTATTTAGACAGAACATTGGCACCATCTTGTGGCATTTCAGAAAGAGCATAAAAATGGTGACTCAGTATTTATTTATTTTTTCTCAAATAGCTAACAGGAAGAAATGGGAATTTGTAAGAGGTGAACTGCAAATATGTGAAGAAATGATGTATATGCGTTCTGCTTTAGAGTTTCCATTGTAATGTTTTGTGAGTGTTTTAGGCTGCACTTACTGGTCCAGCATGTCAAAGAGCTGGTTGACGACGTCCTGGTTGAAGATCTCAGCGCTGGGCGCGACCTGACCGTGAGACGAGGTGGCGAGGAAGGGGCCGTCCCTTCGCTCGCGGAGTCTGCGGAGACACCAAAACACCTTCAGTCAGACGCGTCGGATTTCAAAATAAAAGAGCAATAAGCCGCCGAGTCATCACACTTCCAGGATGCCACCCAGCCAGCCGGTCGGCCATTGTGAATATTTGCTGTGAACATAATGAGTTGAAAGGTGACACCTGCTTCACAGCTCACGCCGCCATTGTTGACGCTCAAGTGGCGCACGCTCACATCCCTCCCCGGAGACACACAGAATTCCCCCCCCCCCCCCCGCCACCTCCAACAAGCACCAAACACCAGACACCAAATACCGCCACCACCACTGTGACTTGTGCTATGAGTACAGCTGGACGGGCAATGCGGAGTGCAAACTATTTAAAGGGCCACTGGAATTCCCCCTCACTGTGTCAACAAACATGCATATATTACACGGAATATAATATGGAGCGTGTGCAATAAAAATTGTCATAAAATTATATTACAAAAATAAGAAAAAAAGTGTGTGTGTGTGTGTGTATACTATATATATATATATATATATATATATATATATATATATACGTATATTAGGTGTGTCAAAATTAACTAACTAAATGTATACATTTTGAGAATTGTTTGAAAAATGCCTGTGAATTGTCAATGATTTAAAATAAACTTAATATTTCGTGATTTTTTTCCAAGATATCGTTCACCAAAAAAAAAAAAAGTGATTATTCGCAATTAATTACGGATTTTTTTTGCAATTAATTACTTAAAAAAAACTGATATCGCTTGATATTTATCGGATAAATAAAATTAGAAATAAAAAGCTTATCGATAAAATAAAACAAAAACAAATAATAAAATCTAAAAAACAAATAAAACAATGAGCATGAAGACAATATAGAGTATAGTCTCAAAATTCTGTATATTAATACAAAATTAATTGCACAATGAAAATTTGAATAGTTAAAAAAAGGAAATAAATAAAGCAACGTGTATAAAAACAGAATTAGGAAAACAGTAACTCCCAAACCTCCAAAATAATAAAACGCCCAAAATCCAACCCCCCCCCCCATGTTGCATGCAGCGAGAAGCAATCAGAGCTAATTTATTAAATCGGTTTCCAGTCCGTGACAGAGCCTATATCGAGACAACCATTCACGCTCACCATCACTCACGGTCACCACGTCACTGAGTGACAGGCCAGTGATCGGCTCCACTATCCGTGTATAAAAACGAATTCAGCGAAATGAAAAGAGCACTGCGAGAACTGCAAAAACTAAATACCATTCAAAAACAAGCAAGATTCCATCCAGAAAAATACGGGCAACACAACAATGTGAAGCAATCATGGACGCTGGGTAAGAGCGAAACAGAGGGGGTGTGAGGGGTGTTTTAGGTGTGGTTCAACCTGCTGACCTTTGCCAGGTCAAAGTACATCACGTACAATTAGCCTCAGGGACATTTGAAAATCACCTCCCCATTTGGAATTAGACGAACCAGTTAAAAATATCTTATACATATACCATAAGGTATTCATGGTACAAATTTGGTACAATTGGATAAAATGTCTCAGACAAGTCATGTCTCTGAAGCGCCAGCAAATGTGGTTTGAATTTGGTATTTGGTTATTTCAGTTTCCTGTTTTATTTTTTAGACCACTTCAAATTAAAATAGCAGACTTTCTGAGTCTTTTTGTTCATCACTTCTTGAGACTTTTTTTTTGTTGGTCAAATTGTTGCTGAGTAAAACCGGCTGTGGAGACTGACATTAAAAAAAAAAAAAAAAAAAAAAAGAAAAATCCCAAAGCCAAATTTTGGGCGATCACTCAGACCTTAATGAGGAAAATTAGCATTATTTTTAAGTGTTTGAAAAAGGTTTAGAGAGTCAAGTGACAGATGCCTTTTGTTTGTCTGGTCACGGGTGTCCAGTTTCCTCAGTCGGCCCGAGGCGAAGGCTGTCCAGCCTCCACTTAAAGACCTCCAGACGGGGCCGGTTCAGAGGTCAACTCTAAAAACAGGGCCGGCCCATTGTCTGCTGACGGCGGCCGATGAAAATGCAATCAAAACAAACAGGCTTCTCTCCCGGCTTCTCCAGTGTCCTTATTAATCACTTGTTCAAAGATGCCCTGTCAGCCCACCCCCGCCAAGCCACCCTCAAAAAGGGCGACATGACGGCCAAACAAAAGAAAGCCGCAAATTTCTCCCGCACTTATCCCCTGACTCCTGCGGCACAAGTGAAACAGTCTAAAGTCAAATCCTCTTCAGGTTTGGAATGCAAAGGAAATGCTAAGACAGACTCCGAGGACCAACAAGACGCTTTCAGAAATGAGACACGACAGCTCGTACCGACTCATCGACATGTCACCTTTAAGCTTGAATCGTCATTGTCCACCGGTAAAAATCAATTTCCGCCAATGAGGTGTTTTGACATTAGTAACAAGGACGCCTCTTTAACATCAACAGGGTGCAGTTAACTAGTAGCACAGTTTCAAGCACATGGAAATATTTGTGTAAAAATGTGATCATCATCTACACTCACAACATATCAATCCAACAAATACCCCCCCCCCAAAAAAACATGCTCTGAACATCCATCTAAAAAGGCTAACGCTAGCGGATGAACAAGCTAAAGCCTCACATTAGCCGTTAGCGACACCAAAAGCCTAAAAGAAGACAATATACATTATGAAAATGACTGATAGTCACCTACAAATTGGGCTTTTCTTAGCCACAGACACACAGCAAGTTGTTCTTCTTCGTTCCAGTCGCCCCCCCCCCAGAATCATAGATCACACTCATACAACTTCATGGTCTCACAGTTAAATTAATTTAAACAGGCCTCAACATTAACTTTTTGAAATCCCTATCTAAAAATATGTACTTACATTTTTTTATTTAATCAGGCAAAATTTGATATAGTGCCGGGAAACCCTCTAAAAGCATCGCAAAAAAAAAAAAAAAGCACACCCTTTTTTTTTATTTGACTTAATTTTGGTTGAATTTGTGCCAATTTTTTAACAGTTAATATATGACATCCTGCTAAAACACAAACACAAAAGGAAAAAGTCGTCAACCTGGCCACAATGACATACAAACCCTCTGAAATCATCCTTTTTTTTTTTGTGAATTGATTCTATTTTTAGCTTTTTTCTTCTTCCTCTTTGTGCTAACGGTTAACATTTTAGATTGTTTTAAAACAATGGTTACAAAAAAGCACCAAAATTGTCAAATCTCTTTTTTATTTTGTACTTTAATTTTTTCCCCCCATAAATTTAAATACTAATATACAAATACTGCAGTCAGATCAAAAAAAATCTTGAATCAGAGCTACAATTTTGAGTGCTAACTCTAGCTAGCTCCTGCTAAGACGCTGGCAAAAGTTGGCTATAACACTAACATAAACTCGCTCAAAGTCCAATTTTTCCTTTACTTTTTTTTCCTTTGAATTGTTGTTTACTGTGTACTACATATTTAACAAGTAACATTCGGTACCATTCAAAATCGGTCCACATGTCCGTGACAGCCACTTGATAGCATCTAACACATGCGCTTCCGCTTGTCCACCCGTCGCGCTCCGCACTTAAAAATACATCCCGCCGTGATAGCAGCTGAAGAAGCAGGCGGACGCAACTGTTGCCGGGCGGCTTTCGGAAGGGGATTCCCAGCTACCGTCGCTGACTTCTACTTTCAAAACCCTCTCTTACTTTGTGTTCACCACATTAGCCCTGCTAGCATCAATCACAAAGCGTACTTACCGGTGAAAGGGAAAGTCGGGATAGCACTGCACAGTCGCGTAGGGCGAATTCATGTTGTCATGCCAGATGGACAAAGGTACTTAAAAGGTACTAGAACCACATCTAGACCAACCAAAATGTGAAAACTAATTGAAATAAAATATCACTATGAATAGAAATCAGCATTAAAGTGCCTGAGGGTACAGTGCAGAGTGGGGAGCGTTGTGAGTTGTGTTTTGAATTTAGGTATTTTGGCTTCATATGAAGGAGGGGCTTGATCGGCCAGCGCGACCAATTGATGGCTACGCTGGTGTGTGCCACATATTACTCGCAAACACACAGTTGCTAGGATATACATGTCATGCCAAGTTGACCCTGTTGCCCTAACACACACACACACACACACACTCGCACACCCACGGCGCATAATATTTATTCAAATATGAGCTATTACAAACATTGTTGAGTTTTTATTGTATTTTAAGTGTGTGATGATCAAACCTAATCCAATGTCATACCTGGACTGACAAGCAAGATGCTGCGATGTGCCGGAAAATACGACACCTAGCTAGGCTAGGTGTTAGCTTGGTAACGCCAGTCTTGCTAACTCCTCTCAAGGTGATTTTTATTGTCATACAAGAATCCCCCACTCATTTTAAAGCCATTTTAAAAACGGTTTTAAAACAAGGAAAAATAACAAAGAAAAACACAAGCTGGATTGTTGCTTTTGAACATTTAACGTGCGCTCTGCTAACATGCTAACAAGATGAAAACGTGACTATTTCAAACAAATAAAGTTAGAAATTAGATCAACAATTTTCCACATCCTGATCGAGATAGTGTCCCGTATTTACAACCTCCATTGTGTCTGTCTCGAGATGGAAAGGTACTCAGAGTTCAAGCTACGAGCTTTTTTTTTTTTTCTCCCGACGTCTCGACATGAGAGCGTAAACCTAGAGGTGCCGCCTAGATGGGCAGCAGGTGAATCAGTGTGCTAAAATAAAAAGGCAGGCAGGGTCACGGTGGGGGGGAAAAGCAAATAAATAGATGCAGTGTATCCAGGGAACCACAGCCTCCAAGATGCTTGCATGTCCACTGCCTTGTACTTTTACAATGTAGCCCCTCTAAAGTCCATGTGGGATCATCAAAGCTTCATCGCGTCCCATAAGGAGGTTGTGTTCATTTTTGCAAAGGGCCAGACAAAACGTCAACATCGCTCCGCTCATTTTGTTTTTGTTTTGGCAAAGCGGCATGTCAATATAAAAGTCAACTCTCTATACTAAGGTGGCTAAATCTGCGCAAAACCTTTTTGTTAAGAAAACTGGAATGAGTAACCACGCCGTTTTACTTTATTTACCATTAAAAGTAAATAGAAGACTCACAAAACCCATTACGAAATCGTATGAAAATATCCATGCAACAAATTTAGTTAAAAATCACAACGTTATTTTATTGATATTAAGACAAAAAAAATACAGTAACACGCTCAGCATTGTTATTCTTGCGACAAAATCACAATCAGCGGCATATTTTTATGGTAAAATCCCAATAAAATCCTGGTTTTTCATCGAAAATATATCACAAGTTAAGCATTCAGTATTATATTAATTTATACAAAAAAAGAATTAAAAATTAAAATTATGTTGATGTTAAAAAACATTCCTATTAAAATCTGAGCATTGCATTGTTAATCCCCAAAAATCCAGTGAAAATCTTGCTAAAATCTCAGCATAATGTTATTTATAGAAGAACATCCTTTTAATGCCTCTGTTCGATATTTTTATGAGGGCAACACTCAACATCTTCATTACTTCATTATATACACTAAAAGCCCGGCCGGGTAGACGAAGGGATTCATACAACAAAATTCCCTCAAAATCTTGACATTGTTATTTTGTTAAGTGTCAGTGTGCTTAGTGTGCTTATTTGTTTCACTCTCCATTGAAATCAGGTTAAAATCTTAGTATTAAGTTTATTATACATAAAAAAAACTCTGCATTGTTACTTGTACAACAAGAATCCTGTTAAAATTTGTTGTTGATACGACAAAATCCTATTAAAATCCTGGTAACATCTCAGCATTAGCTTATTTACACAACAAAATCCCGTTAATGCGCCTTTTCACGCGCAAGCACGAGGACAAAGCGACCTCCATGACGGACCGTTAAATGAGATATTTTTACGAGGGCCGACACTCGACACCCTTACATCATTAATTACACTAAGGCCCGGGCAGCGGGAGCCCGTCACTGAGCCTCGATTACTTCATTTGACATGCATGTGCGTGTGTTTATGACTTGGCGGCTACGTCATGCTGTCATCGAGCATCGCGGGAGGGTATCAACCGCCCCGCCACCAAGCCCCCACCCAACCGTATCCTGACAAAATAGACTCCAAATGGGCTGTAAATGTCTTAATCCGTGTTCACTGTCTAGCCACTGCCATGTTATAACCGTGTTATAACCCATTCACACGCGTTTACATCGCAGTTGGCCCGGCAGCTGACGGAAGCTAAGCGACGGCTGTCAGTCATTGCGGAACATCACTCTCACGCAGTAAATGTTTGTGTCGGGGTGGGTTATACGGACATACTTGAGTGCGTGAGTGTGTGTATATTCCACCGGGTGACTAATGCAGGGGAAATCCACATGAGTCAAACGCATCAGTGTCCGATGCAGCGCTGATAATTTATGGCCTATATGCTAAAACTGCCTGGCAACTCGGCATTGTTTCCCCCGAATCTCCGCATGCGATATTCTCGCTGGGAATACGCTAAAAGCAAGGCTAAGCTCAACAATGGTGAATATTTGGCCCACTAATGAGGTCTGAACTAAAATATGCGTGGTGCACATACCAACATTTCCATGCTTTCATTTTGTGCGTATTAAAACTAAGGCCTTCAAATAAATAAATAAAAAAACTAATTAAATTAGCATGTTATGTTATCCAAACAACAAAAATGAGGCTATAGATGCTAATAATGGAATAAAAATTGAAAGCTCAGTATCGCTATTCATAAAATGAAGACCTGTCAAAAACCCAAGCAGCATTATTATTCCTATGATAAAATCCCCATAAAATTAAAATGACAAACTCCAAAATTCAATGCAATTAAAATCCTGATCAAATATTTTTAAATGGACAAATTATGTTTTTCCTACAAAAAAAATCCAGTTAAAATGTCAGCATATTCACATGACAAAATTCTGTTAAAATCTCAAAATGATGTTTCGTTGTTCGCATCATTTGGCGCAATTCACTCAAATGATGACACGATTAAATGCAATTACAAAGTCACCCGATTCGCTCCAATTGCGATGCAGAGCTATAAAATCCACTCAGATTCGGACGCGATACACTTGATTGAAATTTGGACAAGAGATCATTCACTATAATTAGAAGTCGATGCGACAAGAAGAAGAATAAAACGTGTTTTTCAGCAATCGAAACGACATTTGACACTTTTTCAAACTTCTAGACAAATAGGATATGTATCATTTAGTTTTTTTTTTTTTTTTTCACATGTCAATTTCCCACGGTGTCATACCCTTTTATTTGGTCACACTGTGACTTTTCCATGTGATATTATGCTGCCCTCGTGTTTGGAAAATGAACGTTGCCCGTGGCGGGAAAAGATGATGAGTCAGAGTCCTGATAATCCACAGGAGTTGTTTGCTTCGTTGAGAACATTTTTTTTTTTTGTTTGTAGATGAGAGTTCCTGACTAACACATTTGTCCTATACTTGGTACTGAAAATAAGATGTACTGGCACTTTCATTTCGAGCGAAACATACATGCTAGCAATGCTAACAGCCTTATAGACCACCCAGTCATCCGTTTTCTACACTCGTCGACAGTTTTCTACGTGAGGCAAATGCGCAAATCACTAATCCACCGTGCAGCCAGATATCAAGTCGTGCAAATGAAACAAAAACATCAAACTGTAAACTTGGAACGTGCTCCTCCGCAAACAAGTAAAACTGGATTTGTTTTTCTTATCCTTTCTCTTTCCAAGGACACAGAGTTTTTTTTTTTTCTGGGTAAACACAGTTCATGATTTCCTCTAGCCGCTGCCAAATGTAAGGAACACGAGTCAAGCCGTTAAAATCCACCACTGAACCTGTTTTGGTTTTTTTTCCTCGTTATTTTGCGCGGTCTTAATGACGCTGAACATGGCTAACAGTTACGCCGGTCAAAACAATGCTTGACTGCAGACGACCGCTTTTTAATCATCATGCCTAAGATTAGATTCAAGGTTTGATTCGGACTCTGGCCTATTGATTTGTACAGCGGATCAGCTTCAGCACGCCCGCGACCCTCGTGAGGAGAAGTGGCTCGGATAATGGCGGGCCGTGCACGTCACACCTGAGCCTTCAGTGAAGTCCTACTTGAATCAATCGCCCTCATAATAGCATCATTTATGACACCACGGCTGGAGAAATTATGAATAGAAAGATATTTACGCACTACGGAGCGAGTGTTGGACGACCTAGCTTCTTCTTGAAAGGTCCGACTTGAAAATGGCCACGCAAGTGTATCTGCAATTAAATCCACACTTTTCACACCTTCGGCCATTGTAGTTTAAAAAAGCAAGAATATATTTTGGATTTTCGAACGGTCGCCAGTTATGACTTTCGAGTGTGTTGCTTCCGCATAGCGCTGCCCCCTCACGAGCGAGTATCCAATCACAAAACGTGTTCATCGCCTTCAGCGTAAGGCCAGCGAGAAGGCCTTACTTTCATCAACTCGTGATCTGATTGGCTATCGCAACCGTCCATCAAATCTGAAAGTCCGTTGACTTTGAAAAAAGAGATTGTATCTGAAGGCCTCGGAAAGAATAGTGTGAAATCTGCCTAGCGACACAAGCTATCTGAATTCTGATTGGATAAAAACTCTCACCTAAAAATACAACGCTAGGATATAAAATTACATCAATGTGAGGAATATGATCATTTTTTCTTGATTATGTTAGGCCAGCAGAGAAGGCCTTGAAGGCCTGCCACTGATGTACACACATACGCACACGCACACACACGAATACCAGTTTGTGCTGGAATTTAGAACCGAAGCAAACACTAACTTCGTTCAAATCCATTTTTTTGCCGCTAATCCCTAATCTGACGTCGCTAGGCGGGGGGAAACGGCCGAGAATTCGGACAAGGGTGACAATACTTTACACGGAGCGAGCAGCTGGCCGCCACGACCTGCTTCAGCACTTCTGCGCGGTAACCCGATCGTTCCGTGCTCGAAACTCTCAGAAAGATAGCGCATGACGCAAAAGTCGCGGAGCGGTGTTTGGCACAACGGCGGCCGGCAGTATCCCGGCAACAGCCCCCGGGCATTAGGTGCCATTGGCGCGCCCCTCGGACCTATTAAAAAGCATTTCTCGCCGAGGGTGCAACGGCGCAATGCGGACACGTTAGCCGCCGCGCATGAGCTTACATTGGGCCGCGTGTAATCCAAGCGAGGGGAAGTTCAAGTGTCCTTTGTCACCGGATACATACTTTAAAAATAAAACATGCTGCCCATGTTCCAGAAGGCTTGGGACGAAAGAGAAGCATTCAGCAGGGATGGTTGGTGAGAAGAAGAAGATGGATGCGCAGGTATTAAAAAAAAAAAAAAAGCATGTAAGGAAGACGGAAATACAACAAACACAGAGGCATCACTTAAAGTGGATGGTGACATCAAGAATAAAAAAAAAATTCTAAACTAAGACAGAGTGAAACTGGAGAACCGGCATTTTTGTCTACTGTATACAGATAATTAAAACTATAAATGAAGATGTTAATGGAAAACTGTTCAATGGAATTGATTCACTCCACTCAAAGTATGATAAGATTCACTTGGATTCCGACACGATTCACTCCGGTGACGTTATGATTCATTCCAAGTTGCGACATCGTACACGCCCAATGTGAAAAGATTCATTTGAATTACGATGAAATGATTCACTCCTAGTTATTCAGTCCCACCACGATTCTGTTAAATTCACTCCAATTAAGATAAGATTCCCTTTAATTACGATCCAATTGAATACAATTATGAGATTAACTCTGATTACGATAAGATTCACTCACTTTATAAAATGTGATTCCTTTCAATAACGATATGATTTACTTAAATCACAAATACGATTCACTCCGATTACGATACGACACGATTCACTGCAATTATGATACGACTCATTCCAATTATGATTAAATTAACCTTATTATGAATTACACACATTACGATACGGTTTAAATAACGATCCATTACGATGCGATACACTTCAGTTACGGTTTGATGGGATGCAATCCAGTTCGATGGCGATTCAAAATTATGCGATTGAAAAAAAACAAGGCGAAACAACGAAAATCCACATGCACGTCTAAACATGAATTCAATTAAAACAAGAAAAAATGTAATTTCATTGAAGTGAAATGTCAAACTTTTTTTCTGTATCGCGCTGTGATTGGCCACTCTCCGTTTACTCACAATCACCATTTTGTCATGACCTTGACTTTTGTTTATATTTCCCGAGTGTTTAGTTGCGCTTTGGCCAGGCCTATTCATGCCCGACGGGTGACGTCAGCCTGCTAATTGGCAGGCTTTAGAGAATTGACATTGCTATGAGCGCATGCGAAAGTCGATCCCGCGGCGGAATGTTAGCCGTGTCAGGTAGAGAGCCAGCTTCCTGCGGCGTAACGTCACACGTCAATCTGTCGGCGACAAGCTTCGGGGCTCGGACGGGCGCATCTGTTCATTTGTCCGAGGACGGTGCTGCCGGGGCGCCGCCGACATTTCCGCTCATCTCGTCTTACTAAAAGCCGTACAACCGTGTTGCGGTGAGCTGCCATGCAAGACGGGGCGAACCATGGCGAGGAATGGTTGCTGCTCTATCAGTGGACTAATACATTTCCTGCTGTGAGGAGAATTACGATTCTAGACCATCACAAGACCAAGAAGACACCGAACAATTGATCTGCAGTACTTCGCTATGGTTTAAGGCAGGGGTGGGCAAACTTTTTGATTGGCGGGCGACAATGGGTTCTAAAATTTGACAGAGGGGTCGGGTCGGACCGGGAACAGATGGATGGAGTGTTTTGGTAACCTCACCTCATGTGAGAAAATGAAAGATTAATTTTAAATGAAAGTGAACAAAAGCATTACACCAATAAATATGTCTTTGACACACCAGAGTATTTAGAAAATAAAACATTAACAAGGTTTATTCATTTCATTTTTTTCCAAGTTCGGCGGGCTGGATTAAAACGCCGTAGTTTGCCCACGCCTGGTTTAAAGCTTCAAAACAGTCGTTCCAGTTATAATATGATGCACTCTGAATTCAAAACAATTCATTCCAATTATAAAACGATTCACTTCAATAACAGCAGTACAGTAAGTGGATAAACAAATCGGCATTGACGATGCAAACAACCTTCCACTTTCACGTCTCTAGGTTGGATCCAACCAATAAAGAGGAGACACGTGCACCCAAACTAAAAGGGGAACAAGTCGACCCCCCCCCCCAAAATCTTTACAATATGTTATATATGCGTTCACGAGTCTAAACATGGCATTCTGATTAATATTGTGTTTGTGGAATAAGACTTAAGCAGCAAAATCAACCCTTTTTGGCCATCTCAGGGGCGGCCATTTTGGATTGAAAATGACTTCACAGTTGCTCAGGGCTCAGATAATGACCAATCATGGATCACCTGTTTTATGAAGCTGAGTCATGATTGGTCGTGATCCCTGAGTAATTGTGATGCCATTTTTGGTTGACAGAAGTGACAAAATGGACGTCCTCTTTACTGCTTAACTCTTATTCCACCAACACAATATTAATCAGAATGCCTTTTTTTACTTTTTGCCTTGCATAGAACAAATTCTTGCCATGACATTTTTTGGGGTTGACTTCCCCTTTAATAAGCACAACTGATTCACATTTGTGTGTGTAATTCAGGTTTAAGGATGCCCTGGGGTACAAATGTTGTGCTGTTGTTTTTGCTTTTGTAACCCAAGACGTGGTTATTAAACAAGTGGGAGTCGCAGAGACAAATCTTCAGACCAAGTAAGAAGCTCGCAGGACTGGTTTTTGTATGGCCCCCCCGGGGGCGCTCGGCGGATCCTGCTCTCCATCGCAAAGACTCACCAATCATGTCAACTATGCGCCCTCCTGACAGCCAGTCACATAAACCAAGTCACTCCAAATGATCTCAGGATGGACTCGATGACAAACCTCTGAACTTTCACTCATGAAGTGAGGCGACCAATGAAAAGGATCCGGTGGCACATAATGAACACTTAACATTGCTCGTTATTCCCACCTGATTTATGTTTTGTATGTGTGTGTGTGAAGGGCGGAAAATGTGATGAATGTGTCATCAGTTAAGATTTTCCGTATAATCTGCAGACACGCAAAATTGCTCCCTTTGAGCCTCGCCCAATCCTGACGCGTCCCCGTCGCCAGGAAACTGTTGCAAAACACGACAGACAAAAAAAAAAACAGCCTTGCCAATCTTCTTCTTACTCTATCCATTTGTGAATTCATCTCCTACATCTGAACTTGACCCTTAACCTCAATTTTGTAAACCACGTTTCGGACGAATCCTAATAGCACCCTTTAAACACTAAGACTATCTCATACCTACGAACTTCAACCCTAAAATGTCTCCATATTCAAATTTATTTCTATCCTTGGACTAAACTCCTAATCTGTCACCCCTTGAATTTACATAGTCTATATCTGAACTTGACCTCAACCCTTAAACTCACTCCTCCTAACGTACGTTCATCCCTGAACTCTATGATAGCCGGAACTCCTCATCTCTCACACCTAAAAATGTACTTCCATCCCTGACCGCGGGTCCTAAAGCCAAACCATACCATTAACCAACCACTTAAACACCCTTCGGTACCTTGACCTATAAGTCATTACCTGCAGCCCTACCCCTGAACCCTCTAACTCTTAACCCAGCTGTCCTCAATCCTGTTCCTGGAGGGCCGCTGACCTGACATTTGAATCAGGTGTGTTGGGACACCCGCCCCCGAGGAACAGGATTGAAGACCCTTCATTTGCTGAGATCTGAAATTAATCCTAATCCTAAAATGTACTTCTACAATCCAAAATTGAACCTACCCCCGCAAACCCTTACCCTCCATCATTAAGGGATGGTCGAGTGGCTGCCAGGATGGCCGAGTGGTCTAAGGCGCCGCGTTCAGGACCCAATCTCCCCAGGAGGCCTGGGTTCAAATCTCGAATTTCCCCATTGTGGGACTAATAAAGGGAATATTATTATTATTATTATTAATCCTTTCAATTAAATTTACTTCTGCACCCTTCACCCAACAACTGTCCTTCTGACCTTATCCCTCCAACTTACTTCTTATCGCTTATGGCCAAATCTCTCTTCTTCTGCTGCTTACTTCTAAAACATACTTATATACCAAAACTTCCCTCCACCCCTTAAATTTACCCCAAAACCGAAATCCTAAACGTTCTTCCCCTTAACCTTAGCCCTACCTTTTAGCCTTAACCCTTAACGCCTCCCCTCCAGCTAATCTCCAGGTCTGGAATGCATTTGTCAACTGTTTTGTTTTTTTTCTCTCTCTCTCTCCATAGCAGATCACGCCGGCCATTCAAAATCGGCTTAGGGTTCCCTGCGAGACGGCAACATGCCAACGCAACCATAAACGCATTGATAAAAGAACGCTTTATCCTATTTATGGATATGCTGCGTCCGACACGTGAGCTGACTGGGTTTTTTGTTTTCTTTTGTTCCCAGTATGCCACATTTTACCTGCATGTTATGTGAGGAATATCACGCACGCACACACACACACACACACACACACACAGTCATCGGGTAAAGAAAAGAAAGCAATCTTTCATCGAGTGAGGCCTTTTCAAAACAACACGTCGTCAGAGTTATCAAAACAACGTGAGAAGAAGCCGCTGAATAGATTGCAACCATCCAAATGTAACACGAGTCCAAAGGCCTGGTTCGAGGGCCTGCTTTAAATCACATTGCACACGAACAAGTGGCACATCACAGACACTGGAATGTATATGTCGTCTGACCACAAGGAGCGTGTTGGGGATAACTTTCAAGATAAAAGCGGGAGATGTGTTGTGATATAGTATTTTATGAATATTATAATACAACCACCGGGCAGGATACTGGGAGAAAAAAAAATGCAGAGGATGTCAACGTTAGGAGGTTTGGGTTAATTGTATCTCATGCCAGTGATTCTAAGGTGTTTTTCGTGGAAATTTTCAATGGGTTGGCAGCAGCATTATTAAATAAAAGAACATGAATATATAAATTCATATAATATGTTGGATGAAAAGATTATAAATTCCATGAATTATAAAAAAAAACTTTTTTTTTTTCCAGAAAAGATAACCATTAATAACTCCAATTAATTCTGTTAATTAAACACAATTGATCAAATTCTATTAAATACATTGCATTGTAGAAATATGTTATAAGTTATTAAAAACTACCGATACATGTTTTAAGTTTAAGGTGAAGATGGGCCGCTCTTGACTGGGCCCAGTCGATCCACCTCCTATCTTGCTGACCTTTGGCTGGCCGAGGCATGGTGCTAGTGGGCACTCTCCCGCTCTCTCTACCAAGCAGCAGCAACCCCCCGAGCTCCCTCCCGCTAGTTGCCAAATATGCAACGTGGATATGGCTGGCATGTTGTACGTTGGCAGAAGGAACATTTGAGAGCGAGACGGGTGACAGCTGTGCTGCTCCGGTTTCACCAGATGTCCCTGTCCTCCCGCATGCACTGGACTGTACATCCACCTAAGTTGTTGACCACAGACACTTAGTTTCTTTGTAAAATTGAAGAAACAATACAGAAAAGCTATAATTAAAAATCATAATAATCAAAACATAATTTTATTATCATGTTAAACTAATTTACTACATGATTTAAATTGTGAACTATATCCTTTACTAATTACATATATTTGATTACCCAGTTTTAATTATTTAATGATTTAATTATTTTTTGGGGGGCAGTTGAACAATATTGTGTTTTGTTAAGTATTTGAAATAATTTATTTTAAATTATGTATTATTTTAAACGGAAAAATAATTTTTAGCATTTTTCAAGGATTTATTTAATGAGATGTTAAGTCACATAATTGTGAATACTTTATTCAATTAAATTACCAATTATGTTTGATGGTTTTGAATATTGTATGGATGTATGAATACATTTTAACAAACAATCCAGTAAGAGTACTAATTTCTATTGATTTGCTTGATTGATTGATTTTAAAGGCATTGTATTAATACAAGTAATCCATGTATGATTTCTCTACAAACAAATGTATGTAAAATCTGAAAAGAATGTTAACAGCAGCATTATTTATTAACCTTATTATTTTTATAGCATTTGTAAGACTTTTTAATGTCGGATTTATGGATGAAATGGTGTTGAATATCCTCTGTGGTATGTAGAGAACATTTGTATACAGGCGTAAAGGACTGTTGCATCCCCCTGCTGGCCGGAAAGTGAATTGCATCATTACGTCGCCTGCGCAGGTTAAGTGAACAGAAGCAACTCGTGCGTGCGTGCGTGCGTGCCTGAGTGTGCGTGTATCTTCATGGAAGATTTCAAAAAACCAACAAACAACTCTCACATATACTTTTCCACCCCACTGGATGCTTTTCTGCCAGATTTCAGCTCCACTAGCAACTCTTTGCCTGTTTTCCTACGTGTCTGTTGTCTCTCGCCTAAACATACTAAACTGTTCCACTCGCAACTCATTTTCAAAGGGCTAAACGGTTCTGTCTTCAGGTTTTTCTTACTGACAGCAACTCGTTTGCCTTTGCTTTCCTGTTCTGCCAGCAACTCTTCTTAGACCTGGTTTGTACTCTATCGTTTCTCCTGTCTCTGTGGTTTCCCTTTCAACTAGTAACTCGATGTATGAAAAGGAGATCCAAACGGTGCAAGGCATCGGGCTTGCAAATCAAGAAATGACAAACTGGCCAGCGTCCGGCCATCTAGGATGTCGTTGCTAAGGTTCTACGGGCGGTCAAGGTTCGTCCGGTAGCGGAATTTGTCAGGAATGCGAGACGTGGGAATGTGACGGGGAAAGCGAGAGGCGACCTGGAACGGCCTGGGCTAGACGCCCGCGCCGGGATGCTGGCGACGCGTCGCATAAGACGAATTCTAGCGGCCGCAAATACCTGCAAAGCCCTTTTCGCGTGAGGAGGCAATTTTACTTGTTTGTTTGGTAAACACGTTTCAGCTGTCAGGGGGTTAGCGCGTTGGTTGCTAACGGTCGAGCGGCGCCACCATTGTGGCCGCATGTGTTGTCGATGCAGTAAGTGTGAACGAGGCAACGCGTGGGGGGAACACAGTATGTGATACACGCTAGCTTTATTTATCACACAGACGTACCTGCGAACACAATCGTGCACCCGCAAACTTGCACGCACAAACGCATGTTGAGACGATAACGTGCACGCTTAGCCACATATAAACACACTCGCATAAACACGCGCACGTGTACACGTCCTGCCTGTTCACAATTACACATGCATGCGCACATAGACAGGCCCTCGCAAACGTGCACACAATCAAACGTCACACTCGAATGCACGCGGCCTTGCACACACGCACACGCACACGTTTATCCACATGCACACGTGCGCGCACGTACACGCACAAACAGCCAGCTGTCAGTGTTGTGTCTGGAGGCGTTTTAGGTGAACGCGGCTACTTGGAGAAGCGTCAAATCCGCGGAGCCTCCCGACTATGTAGGCCGCTACACACCCTGAATTCCTGCTGGCTGGCCCCGAACACAAAAGCCCAGTCGAGGACGTTCAATAAACACCAAGCGGCGTTTCGCTTCACGGCCGCCCCGCCTTAGTCAGCAATTAAAGCAACCTTGGTCTTGTACCTTTCCACATGACACTATTGTCACAAAAAAAAAAAAAAAGTTAAATTGCGGAAATACATTGAAATTTGGTGGGGAAATCTTCGACCAAACCAAGAGTGGGCTGCACATTGTCAAATAGATGAAATAAGAACCCTAGTGGTGCGGAAAAACATGTAGGAAGTTTTGCGTAGCAACACAGAGGCAGAAGAGTCACAAGTGATGCATGGAAATGGGAAGAATCTTTATGGGAAAACACGGTGGGAGGCTCGCCAGCGGGAGAAGAGTTGCTTGAGGGCCGAAAAATACAGAGGAAAGAGAGTAGCTGGCAGCAAATTGCTAAAAGGAGGACCTCTGCTTTGAAAATGTCCGGCAGTGCATCGGTTAAACGAGTTGTTTATGAAGTCATTCCAGATGATGATTAAAGACGTTAGTCTGTTGGGATTCTTGTTTCCTGCCACATACGCCAACCGATGGAGTGTACCCGTGGAAAATAATTGGAGGGAGGTGCGAGGAACACATTGATGTTGATGATGTAGCCGCAGGTAACAAATTACCTTCATAGCCTGGAATGCAACCATTGGCCGGGAAAGTCACTTTGGATCCACTTGGACAAAGTAACCGTGTGTTGCCGACAAACGCAAATTACGGCAGCCTGGTCGACAAATTTTTACCAAATTATTTTTAATCAGAGATTGAAGTCAACTTTTCTGGAGGATTTTATTTTTGCGCTGATTCCGAATTTATACCCTTGTTTTTACTCGAGCACATCAGGATTTTATAATAATAATAATAATAATAATAATAATAAATTAAAAATTTTTTTTGCTCCATGAGCAACTTTTCAGTTTCTGGGTTTTATCTCTTCCGCATCAGTTTTGTCCGTTTTCCAACTCCACTGCAGTCTGTTCAGCAAAGAATCGTTCATCTCCAAATTTGTTTTATGACGTTATTTAACTCATTTACTCTCTTTGATAAACACAATGTCAATTACGTTTTACAAACGCGGATGGATGGGGAAGCGTCTCATGCTAATTCACTATACATTTCTATTATTATATTATTAATATTATTATTATATTAATGCTCCATTTTAGATATAAAATTAGGACAGTTTGAGACTACCGGAAGAAACGGCTGCATTTTGGGCAACCAAACTTTTTTTTTTCTCTTGATGATTATAAAATAACGGAAAAAGGAAGAATATTTTTCCAGGCGAAAGAAGATTCTATTCAGTTGGTAGATTTGTTGCATATATATAATCATTTCCCAATATTCCGCGTGTCTTAAAAAACTCAAAACGTTCTAAAATCGCTGACTGTGTTTACAAGTACATCGCGTATCCAGAATTGCACCGTCTCAAAAGGGTTCTGAGTTCAAGTCCCAAGTGATTAGAATAAGACGGGCAGGTTTCAGCACGTAATGGCCACTAAGATGACGTATCCAGGAAATGACAACCGGGGGACATTGAGATTCACCCGGAAATTCTACATAAAATAATAATAATTATAATAAATAACAATAATAATAAATAATAAGAATAATTAAAATAAATAATATATAAAATTTGCTCAATTTTGATTGGCGTGTCAGTACAATGACCTTCATAGCCCCAAACTTCTCAAACTATTTTATGACAGCTTTTGTCAACGTTACATATCAGAAGGAACATTTGGATAGGATTTTTTTTTTTTTTTAATTATGATTACATAGCCTGAGGGCTGACGCACATAATGATGTGTAATTCCTATAAAAGGATTAACTGAGGACACACAACACTCCCACACACAAGCACACTTACGCACACATTCACACGCCCATATTTACCTATATGGCTTTCAGTCAAGTCGATATCTACCATCAAAGAAAAGTGCTGGCAAATTAAATGACAAACCACCTACATCTACAATACAGAAGCAGAAGAGTTCCTTGTTGAAATTGAACTTTGAACCTAATTTCCCACCTTTTGTGGCGTTCACTATCATCGGAATTAACACCTTTCTTGAGGGCTTTTACGGGTGCAGTCAACATCAGCGTGGCCAACATCTTTTACAACCCGTAGAGGCGATGCACAACAAGATGTATGGACAAGGTGTTAAGCTCGGGGCCAGAGCAAAGAAGCAAAAAGCTTGATCCCTCATGAGGGACGCCACCTCACTCTGGGAGGAAACAGGTTAAAGCCTCTCTGCGGCCCCCCTCGGGTGCCGATACTCGATACACGGGTGCTGAACTCTACCTGCTACTTTGCCTTGTGGAGCTACAGCTGGACGACACGCTCGTTAAGATACTTAACCTTGTTTCCTGTCCAGAGAGAGAGAGAAAGAGAGAGAGAGAGAGAAAATTAACAGCAAGGCTTGACTTTGGCCACGTTCAATTGAATTTGTCAGAGAAGCACCGCGGGTGCGGAATGTGAGGATAAACACACAATTGTATGTTTGTGATCTTGAGGTAACTCAAGTTTGTTATAAGTAGGACAGCAATTCATGTGTTAGAAGGCAAACAAACAGAATGTCATCTATCACAAACAAATTCTGAGTGGAAATACAAAACTGTATGTTTGCAATCACAAGGCAGCTCGAAATGTAAGTTCCGTGTAAAAATACAGAAGACAAATCTATGTTTGCGATCACGAGGTGTTATGTATCGGTGGCTAACGAGTTAGTCGGATAACTCAAGAGTGTCACCTAGTATAACCACACAAGTGCCATTTAAAAAATATATGAACAATTGTATGTTAGCGGACATAAAGACGGCTTAAAAACAGAAAACTAACACACACACAAAAAAACAATTGTATGTTTGTGATCACGCGGTGTATCGATGTTTTGTATGAGTGGAAAGACCTGAGAACTGGGATATGGCAAATAAAAACAGAGTACCAAGTTGTAAAAATACAAGGCACAATTGCATGTTTAGTATCAATTGTTATGCAACAAAATATCCAACAAAAATGTGTATGTTAGTAATTTAAAAAATTTTCTTTTTTTACAATTTATACATTCAATACACAACTCAATATACAGTCAAATGACACGTTATGAATCAAAATTGCATAAAGAACAGACACATTTTATTAACATTTGTTTTATTCCAAGTGATTTGTTGTCAATAAACAATATCTGCTTTGCTGTAACAGATTATCCGCTTTGCCGTTTTCATCACATTAAATGAAACCCTCGTAGAAATATGACACACCTGGTGAAAACACACAAGTGTGTGTGTGTAAAAATACACGAATAATTGCATATTTATAAAAAGAAAGCTAAAGTGACAACCGCGTCCCCCTTTGTGCTCGGGCTACATCTCGGAGGAGGCTAAACGGCGTGCTGGGAGACTTTTAATGTGAGATGCGGAGAGAGGAAGAAAGGGCTCCCATTGCACAACAGAGAGACAAATTAGCATATCAGTACGGAGTCAACAGTAGAAGAAGAAAGTGTGGCACTCGCGGGGGCGGGAAATTCCTCTCCCAAAGTCGATGTCAAACCAAAGAAAGCAAAATAAGTGTTTAAGGTTCATTTAAGTTGGCCTTCTCTGGGTCCCTAAAAAGAATATTAGGACCAATAAAAGAAATGTTTTCATTATTATTTTTTTCCATTTAAATATTTTTTCTCCATTTTATTTCAAATGGAAAGTTTTTTTTTAAGAAATATGCAACATAACACGGCCGTAAAATATCAGTAACACGGACAAATCAGTATCAGATGTGAACAAACAGCATGTAACTCAAATCCTAACATAAAGGACGATCATGGAAACAACAAGGCTCAAAGTTTGAGTGGTTCTACTTATTTATTTCGATTTGTTTTATTATCATTCCACACTAAACTGTGTGCGGCATTCACGTATTAGCTGGTATTTTTTTATTTGATTTTTTTGGGGGAACCTATTCTCGAATTGTGCAGTTTTTGTGCAAACCAAAGCAATTATATTAAAAATGATTGCTTTGCTGCCATCTTGTGGTAAGCTAACGTTAAGGAATTATTTTGAAGTGAATTGAGGAGCTTCTGATCTGCATTTCTGTGAGAAGTCAGGCCCGTCACATTCTACATCGTTATATAGCGCACTTGTCCCTATCCCCTGCGAATAGAAGGTTCACTGTACAGTATATTTGTTTGAATAATTGTCCAACTAAACCATAACAAGATGGTTTGGAACTGGCCAGTTGATCCTGGTCCTCATCAGAAATCGACCAAACTAAACCAGACAAAAGGGAGGAAATGAAGGAAAGTACCATGAAAGCAAGCTCTAAAAGCCGATGTTTCCCCGCGCCACGCAGTATCCCAGTTTGTTCGTGTTGCCCAGGAAGGACATGAAGCCGAAGTAGGCCTTGATGAAGATGTTTTGGTTCAGCAGCAGGACGCCATTGGCCTTCCCTGGCACCGGCTTGGCCTTGTGGGCGTTCTGTGCCGCCTCTTTGAGCTGCTGACGGAAGTTCTCCATCTGCGGACAACATGGCCACATGACATGATTGAAGCCGGAAGACGTGGACATTAAATAATATTAGTAAGCAATAAATGACAGAGAAGGGCTGCTTATTAATGGTGCCATGCGGGCAAAACAGTTTCGAGTGGTTCTCTTAAAAGAAGCATAATATACAGTAGAAATTCAATATTTGACTTGTGTATGGTTAGTCTTATATGAGTGCTTATTGGTTAAATGACTCATGGAGCATTTCAGGTTTATCGTCAATAAATCGTTCAGCCATGTAAAAACATCATCATGCTGTTATTTTCTTTTTTTTATGACTCAATAGAAGAGGCGAGTGCCTGCTACACACCTCTTTAACTGAAGCATAAAAAGGCGACCACACAGTGAAACACCCAAGGTGGATGGCGATTTGTTCACGTTACGGAGAAATATTTCCTCATGACAGATAACGGAAACTAAACTGTCTGAATCCTTTTCCCATTATCTGTACAGGCGGTGAGCAGCCGTAGAAGTGCAAAAATATGTGAAGCACTATTAATCGTAAGAAGAACAATTTATGGATGTAAGAAAACGTGTCAACCAGCGAATAATGCAGAAAGTCAAAAAATGATCAGTCAACAAACAACAACAACCAACTTCCGAACTGTCCGATGGCGCCGCGTTCTGACTTTCAAGGTTACAGGGTACTTCACAAGTACACCGGGGTCGTCTATGGAAACTTACGTGGCAAACGGAAGCGAAGGCATCGCTGATTTTCCTGACGGGATGTTCTATGAAGGTCATGTACGGCAGGTCGGTGGCGAAGGGGTTCCACCAAGAGACGAAGGAGGGCTCCCTCAAGCGGTCCCAGAAGACCCGCAAGCCTTCGCCTTCGCGGCTGATCAAACAAGATGCCATATGAGAGCGTTGAATACCATGAATACCAGGATACAGCCACTGTATTTTGTTTTATATATTTTGTTCTACATATTTTGAGCATTATGACTTTAGCCCCTGTTAAAATTCATATGAAAAAAAAAAATAAATAAAAAAAATTAAATAAAATAAAAAATAAATAAATTATATATATATATGCCCTCAGATGTTTTTTCTTCATGACTTTATGATTTATGATTTTTAGATCTGTCGGTACTCAATGGCATTAGCGGACTCCGGGGCATGCTCATTATGTGAGCGTGATCTCAGACTAAAAGCAAATCAACAGCGTGTTCGTCATATTCTGTCTTCTGTCTGCGCGCTCATTTTTAAGAGGAAAATACCAAAGGTTTTAATGAAAAAGCCCTCGGGCTATGTCTTTTCTCGGCTAGATAAAGCATTCGATGACTGAACACTAGCAGAGTCGCAGGTCTTTGAAATGTTCCTCACAACTCTGCGTGGTGTTTGTCCATTAAAGGTATTCTAGGCCCGATGCTTGAATGTCGGCGGAATATGCTACCTTTGTTAAGAGGTTCACAGGAAGTTCAAAAATCAAGAGCGATGCTACAATATTTACGACGGCTTGAAGATTTGAAGTTATGCAACAGTCATATAAATACCATTTGATTAAATCGGTTAGATTTGGCGCACCCGCTCTCCCGGTAAAACAAAACCCGTTTACAGCCAATATAACATTGTGATTAGTCACGCAAACTTGAAACTCAAAGAATAGGTTTCTGAATTTGATCTCAAAACCTAACGAACCCACCAAAAAAAAAAACAACTAACCGAACAGGGAGAACATGCAAACTTCACACGGGAAGTCCGGAGCTGGAAACGATCCCACGAATTCTGCGCTGTGAGGCCATCGTGCTAACCAGTCGTCACCGTGCCGCCCGATAGCTCAAGCTCCTTTCCCTAACCCGGTACTTCTCAAAGCACCCCTGGGAGGGCACGTGTGAACCTGGGGAACATGCTTTTCTTCCGCTGTACTAGAATAAAGTGTAATTGCAGATCCACTCCAGTAGTTGGCAGTGGCGCTCTCCTTGCCCATTATTTATAGTTGCTGCGGAGAGTGTCGTTAAAAATCACTTTCTTGGTGAGAGACGTAGGAATGCGTGTGATTTCCAAAGAGTCCAGCGACCTGCGATGATCTGTCATCGGGCTATGTGCTCACAGAACCTTGCACAAGATTTGGTTAAAACACCCCTGAGGCAAAAACATAGGGACGCAAACTCGCAAGCGTATGCCACGGTGGGCAAGGGCGGGGCCACGTCATCCAGATGTGTTTACAGAAGCGCTTTTAGCAATGTCATTGCCGCACAGGAACATTTTGTGCAAGGGGGAGGAAAGTAAAAAGCGGCACAAAAGCAAAGCCCGGCCTCAAAAGACTGATTATATTTCCTCGTAGGCGAGTGAGGACGGGGGGGTTAGGTGGGTACACATTGGCCTTTGTGAGCGTGCTGAGCTATGGCCCTCGTGTAAATGGGGATGTACATATATATTAAAAAAAAAAAAAAAAGGAGCTTTGTGAATTCCGCAGGTAAGCTATCAACGGCCAGCCAGACGAGCCCAAACAAGCAGAGAGCAGGGCGGGGCTTTTTTCAGCCAGAGGCCTTGGACGTCTTCACTGGCGTTACGTGGGAGGGTGCGTGGCGTTTTGGACTTTCACTGCGACTTAAGAGACAGCCTTGGCCTCTGGCAATCTGAGCAAAGTGCAAATTAGAAACCATGAGAGGACACCGTCGATATAAAATGTGATCGCAAGATTAAGGAGCTCAAGCAGCACAGGAGGCATCACACCAGCTTCCAAGTGACTCTGAACACAGGCCGGAAATGTACACCACATGCATATATTTATTTATTATTTTGAACACATTTCTGCAAGCACAAAGCACCTCCCGTTTCGCTCTTTCAACTTTTGTACAAGTTTATGAAATGGCCCTAAAATCATGACATTTTTAGCGTGGACCGGCCCCTCGTAATTAACCGACTAGTGATTTAAGTACAGTATGTTACCTGAAGGAATGTATTTTACTGTTATCCCAGCTGGTCTTGACAGTTAGAGTTACATTTTATAGTGGTAAATTGTAAACTTAGGGGAAAAAATCTAGTATTTGGAACTGCCAGAGGGTGAGGGTGGGGGGGGGTGGCAACATCCTAAATCATTGAAATGTAACATGGAAATGTCACACGTATTTCTAATTTATTTGGGCTATATCTAGTCAGTATCTTCAGGCTGTTTTTTTTTTTTTTTTTTTTAATAATAATCGGAATAGGCTCACAATTATACATGATACCAACCACCGCAACAAATAAGAAGCAGCTGGAGTTGGCGTTCTTATAACCAAATACAGTAAATAATAACAGCATCATATAAATCATCAACGGTTGTCACCGCTATGCTTTGCCCAGACGCGATAACAAAAACCTAAATTCATCGGAATTTACCGCCTCCTAACATAAATTGTTTGAAATTTTCTGGCAAGCAGATCAAATTTCTGGGTCAAGTTTGTTAAAGGAACTTAAACAAATTGAACCTAAAATTTCGGTTTCAAACCAAAATGGCAAACCCGCAGTGTTTTTCTTTCTTTCTTTTTTTGGTGGCTTGAGTCCTGACAAATATGCTTAACAAATTTCCTGATGCTACACGGTCCATATTTGACAGTAATCAGACGCAATATTTTCAATTTAAAATGTTTGCTCAAAATAAAATGGCAGACTTGCAGTGTCTTGGGCCATTGCTTCTTGCTTTGGACTTTTTTTGTGGGTCTTGTGAAAGACATTCCAACCAAATTTCATGTTACTAAGTTCAACTTGCTTTGGGGGAGGGGGGGGGGGGGGCGAATTTTCTTTTCCTTTGCCCATTTGACTTGAGGTTCCATGACCTCATGATGTCACCTTCATCCTCCACCTGAAGGTAGGAAGGTGAGGTAGGTAAGGAAATCCACCCTTGACTGACCTCCGCCTTTTGCGCTCCACTTAATCCGCAGTGCGCATATCCACGAAGAGAAACACTGTATTCTGAGCTCGGGGGCGAGTGATGGAAAAAAAAAAAAAAGAATTCCTCCTGTGGGCTTTCAAGCGCTTCGGACGTGTACGTCAACACGCAAGATAAATAGAGTGCAGCTCCAGCTGTCATGGCAAGTGTCCCACATTGTCTCGGGGCGAACAAACAAATGTGCACCGATTGCTCAACAGCGCCTGAAGCTTTGTTAGCCGCCCATGGGTGCATACATCCAACTGAGGGTGTGGAGCGGCAAGCCAGAAACAACATAGGCAGAGAGCGCAGCTAATGAGGAGGGAAGTTTTCGGGTTTTGGTTCGAGCGTATGGCTAAGGTTCTCCTGTTGGGGCAAGATTTAAGAGTTAAGTGTGAGATCTGTGTTTAGGGATTAGGGTGAAGGCGAGATTTCAGGGCGAGGTTTATTAGTTAGTCCCATGGAGTCATGAGAGGGGGTCACATGAGTAACTTGCAGATATATTAAAAATAGTTTACCAAAGTTGACTGGTAGTGCAGACCAGGACATTTCCTGATTGGCTTTTTTTGCCGTTAGGGCTGCACAATATATCGAGAAAAAAAAAAAATTGTCGTGAAATCGTGATAATGGCCCGTGCAATACGCGTATCAGAAAGATGTGTAAAAGTTTCATATATAAATCGACTTTGACCAATCAGATACTTAGAGGGGAAATAAAAATCAACATTTCTAATTACAATACATTTTATGTGCTCCCACTATGGTGTCAACACGGTATTGTTTTGTGGAATACGAATCAAGCAGAAGAATGTGGGGGGCCATTTTGCCACACGTCGATTGCAAATGTCATCACAGTTACTCTGGGCTCAGATAACGACCCATCACGGCTCACTGTTCCCTAAATTTAGTCATGTGATGTTAGCAACCTGAGCTGTGATTGCAACATAAAATTAAAGGTCATATTAACAAATTTTCCGACATATGCCGAAACCTTACATATTAAGGGTGAGGTCGAGGTCTAAGGTGTAGAGCTGTAGTTTTAGTGCTCAGTTTTGGAGTTCGATGTTGGATAGAGAATTCGGTGCTAGGTTTAGGGCTTAGCTTATGTCACGGTTAAGTTCAGGGAGTCACATTCAGTTGCTTGAATTAAGTCGTTACTAGGTTTAGAGGTTATGTCACGGACGGTCCCACACTGCTCTCGAGGTGAATGAATTTAGATCGGTACACCGAGAACATCACATATTTATTGCTCTTGATTAATTCATGCATTCCTGAATATTCAGGCGGAAAAGCCCTGTGCACTTTGTGTTTTTAGGAATGTAAATGTTTAATGCCGCTTGCTTTTGGTGTTGCACTCTTGTCATCGCGTGTTATTTAATGTTGCGTAGAGCAAAACGACATCAAAGCAGGAATAGTGTCAGTAAGCAGGGGTCAGGATTGTCATTGTGACAAGCATGAAAACAATTTAATAGATAAGATGGAGGCAACCTTCATGAACATGAGCAGCACCAATAAAGCGCTTCGGTGTTGCACTATTTACTAAGCAACGCTAAACCACATTGAAAAAGCTTTGCAGGGCACCTGTGACCTCTGCTGGCGGTCGGGGGTACTGCCAAAATGGATGGGAGAGATTTTCACATAATTAACTCACATACAAGCATAAAGAGGATAGTATAAAAATAAAAATAACCACAATATTAGGCATCCTGTTCACAACAATGTGCACGTTTCTTTTAAAGGACACACTCAATTGGCCATGCTAGGGTCAACCTTAACCCTGGCTTGAAACCTTAATTCAGGCTTAAAAGCCTCATTTCAAATCATAATTTATAAGAAACCCTGGATTGAAAACCTCAACCAGACTTGAAACATCACTCTAACCGCGTTATGAAACTCTTATTTCCATTTCGAAAGCCTAACTCTGACCCTGGCTTGATACCCTCCTCCAAAGGCTTCAAACACTCTTGCCTTGAAACCCAAATTAAAAACTTTGAAACCATTTGAAAGTCCATCCCTCTTTCAACCCTCATTTTACTCACTCTGAGAAACGTTACTTTGAAACCACAACCATATCTTGAAGCTTATCTTGACACCCAACTCTGAAACCCCGGTCCTCGAGGGCCGCTTTCCTGCGTTACATCTCTGCCGGCTGTAACACACCTGATTCTAATGAGCAGGATACTTATCAGGCTTCTTTCGAGCTTGCTGATGAGTTGATCATTTGAATTAGGCGTGTTGCAGCCGGGAGAGCGGCCTTTCAGGACTGGAGTTTGACACCTATGCCCTAATGTGTGACTGGTCGAACGAGGTTCGCTATTTTGCTGAGCTCTGACAGGGCCTCTGCTGACTGACTGCATGAACTGCTTCTGCTTGTTGAGCTTCAATCAAAAGTCAGTGCCGTATGTCATGTTTGACGGTTCCTTTCAGGACAATCACCACTGACTTCTGCATTAAAGAAAGGAATTAATGAGCGTAGAACAAAATGGAGTTTAATTCCCTTTGGTCCTCTGTTTCAAAACGGGTAAAACAGGCTTTTCTTTAAAGCTTTTTGAGAGTGGGGAGGAATGACGTGCCGGGTAATGAGCGAGACTAGACGGCACATAAAAACATCTTTGAGCACACCTGCAGATGTGCGCATGAAAACAAAATGATGACGTCTAAAAATACACACTTCCCCACAGCACCGGAGTCGGCCAGAATGTGCAAGAGTGTGAGTGTGTGTGTGTGTCTGGGAAGGAGAAAACGAGAGCGTAAACAAAGTCTGGGAAGTCTTTGTTGTGATGTGATGATGGCTAGCTTGGGAACACGGCAGGCAAACGTTCACAAAGGCACATTTCTTTTACTCAATATGAGAATTTGTAATTCTCTAAGAAAAGACATTTTAAGATTTTAGATGGGGTGGGGTGTGAAGTCGTGTTTTTCTAAAACAAATATGAGAAATCAATATTTGGTGTTATTTGTTTTAGGAACTAGATACGTTATTAGAGACAGACAAAGGAAGAAATTAGAATTTTTCTTTTTTTTCCCTCCCAAGGAAAATTGTATAAAGCAAAAAGAACAGGAATATATCAAAACACAAATATATCACCTATCTTGAGGAATCTAGAAAAGCACTGGACAATATTCATGGGTCAGTAAAAAACGTGAAAGTTGTGAAAGTTAAAATATGAAAAGAATACATTTATAGTCCCCCCCCAAAAAAATGGAGTTTGCGTAATTTTCGATTACAAAGTTACAATTTAAAGGAGCAAAAAACCATGACATTCGAGTAATAAAGTCATTCATATCTGAGGAAAAAATACTTTTGCTTTTTTGTAAAAATCTGAATATTAGATTGCATTTTAAAAATTCTTTTGAATATCACAAAAATAAAGTTGTATATATGAAGAAGTCATATTTTATGAAAACATTTTTACATGTATATGTATAAGAACCAAATTATATATATATATATATATATATATTTTTTTTTTTAAATGGCAATACGACAATAAAAGTGTAATAAAAATGTAAAAAGTAAAGCAAGTTTTTTTTTTTTAGAAGAGAAAGTTGAAATTGTATTGGCACAACTTGAGTGAATGAGGACTAATTTTCCCGCAGATCACTTTCCCGCCCAATAAGAGTCGGTGACAGATTGACCTCGTCGCAAAATGAAGACACTTCCTGCGGGACAAAAGAAGAGAAGAGCGAGAACGTCGCCCTGGCTTGGATCTGTCTCTCTCCCTCGACTGTCCCGTGCGTCTTCCGCCGACTCTTTTATGTATAATTTAAGGGAATGCGCGCAAGATAAAGCCTGGAATAAAGACGGCGCTCTCTAAGCTCTTCACAGCGCATTACATTTTATTCATCAAATTAGCCGGCGTCGCTGGGCTATCCCCCGAGCCGCCTTTAAAAAGGTTCACATCAAAAGGAGCCCGTTCATTTTAGCCGCTAATCAGCTAAGTGACAGCTCCAAGTGACAGCTCCGCACTTGCTCCTGTTCCAGAAAAAAAAAATAAATAAAAAAATCTCTATTCATGCTCTTGCGACGCCTTGTCTGAGCAACGGTAACCTATCGACATCGTGTGCCTCATGTTGCATTTGTACGATACGAAATTTGAAACAGACAAAAAGAAGTTCATGAAGTATCGGGTCACACGGGGGGATAAAATAAAGACAAAATTTGTTTTATTCTGTATCAGAATTTTTTAAACAAGATTTAACAAGAATAAATTTGTGTTAACCGTGATGTAATAAAAAAAATATTTAGGATTAAGAATTCTTTAAAAAATAAAAATAAATAAATAAAACGAGAAAAGAAAATCTATCAAAAAATTAAGCAACTATTTTCAAAGAATTATATTATGTTATTATATTCTATTTAATATTGTAATCTTGAGTCATTAGAAGAAAAGCAACACATTTTTTTAAAAGGGATCTTTAAGAAAATTAGTATTCTTTTTCTGAGGAAAAAAGTCACGTAAAGGTACTTGGTATCAGCAAGCATTCATATATGTAAGTACTTGTACTCTTTCTAGAGAAAGGTGGCATACCACCCAAAATTTTGAAGCAAATTACATTGACCTCCTTATTGGAGAAAGGTTACTTTTGGGAAGAAAAAAAAATTGCAATTGTACGAGAATCACGTGGTTAAAAAAAAGGGCAGATTTTGACGTGCATCAAGTATTTTTCAAGGAAAAAAAGTTCCATTTTGTTTAGAAAGGCTTTCATATTACAGGCAAAATGTCACAAGAAGTAAGTTGTGTTATTTTGAGAGAAAGTCCTAATTTTACAAAATTACACAAGAGTTTTTCTTGAAAAGTTAACAAATTAAATAAATAAAGAATCTGATAATCTCGTAAGATGTCAACCAATTCCCCAAAAAGGTACAATATCCCGAACACTCCTTGGTACTTTGGAGGTATGATGCAAAAAGAAACACTTGGCTGCAGAAGCAAAGGGGGATTTTGTTTCTTTGTGTAAAGCAAAGCGGAGCATGAGCTGGATAATTACAAGGAATTTTGGAAGCTCTCGAGGCAAAATACTTTTTTTTTTTTTTCAAAATGTTTTAATTAGCTCCTTAAAGCCAACAAAGAGCTTTGGCGTTCAAGTGGGCGCCCTAAGCTAAGCGAACAATGAGCCTGATGAGCAGAGAGATGGACTCAACTGAACCATGGACACGTCGTACGACTCCATGCTTTTGTGCACTTACTGAAGTACGGAATTGGGCGGGAAGGTGAAGCTTCCGTAGCATATGCGATCCACCATGTTGAGCGGGATCTTCTGGATCTGCTCACACTGGAACATGACAAAGTCGTACTTGCAGACCAGCAGGAAGATGTCGGTGATGACAGCCAGGCGCTCCTTCTCATTGTTCCAGTGATCCACCCTAAAGTCAAACACAGCGCTTTACTTAATGGTTGTGATCGTAACAAGGCAAACTGCAAAGTGTGAGCAAACAGCTTGCCGTGATCGTATAGTGGTTAGTACTCTGCGTTGTGGCCGCAGCAACCCCGGTTCGAATCCGGGTCACGGCAACTTTCATTATGGGAGTTGTAAAATAATGCGTCACATTCTTTTTTTCATTGACGTCAATAAAGTCAGAATCGCAAAAGAAAATGTCGTCTTTAAGTAAAGCCTTTTTTTTTTAATCTTGAAAAAATACTGAGGGTGCGGATTTTATTGTTAACTACATTTAAGGCATTTAAACAATGTGGAAAGTTTGTCAGTGGGACTATCGTAGTGGATCAGGCTGTCCTGTGAACAAATTTGGGAGACAAAGGTTTGAAAGTATTTTTGAGTTCCTTAATGAATATAGAGCATTTTTGACTTTGTCTTTCTGCTCGGAACGCCCGGGGCATTTTTTGGGAGAGGGAAATTAAAGGTCAAATAGGGACAGGGATAATTAGGAAAAATGCCAAAATTGAATATCGAATTATATGTTTCGTCACAAGGAATGCAGAAATGTATACTTTGATGTTTTAGGAACCTCGATTGAGGACTCTGACGCCAAATATGAAAAGGTGAATGACCTTTTTGTGATAAGTCAACTTAAACATCTTTGGCTAACCTTGTCCAATTTGCTATGTAGTACATATGTTTCTCAACATATAGGACTTGCATGATGGCGACGGAAAGCGAATTTTTCCGCTTTCAGTTTTACTCGATTAATTGCAAAGTGGAAAAGCAAGCACAAATGACAGCAATTACCAGCAAAAATAATTTGGTGAATGGGAAAATAGTCCCCCCCCCTCATGCTAGCTATTCTGTTAATAACAGAAAGAGAACACTGACAGGATGAATGATGTTGTTTTGTCTTCTCTTTTTACCGTTAAAAACTCTCTAATTGGACCTCGTCAAGGGTGGAAATTACTTTTTGTGTTGTGTGGAAGGCTAAAAGACAAAACCGCTAGTTAGTTGAGTAGTGCACGAGGTGGCTTCAGGTTAATACAAAAAACATGTATCGGAGGGTTGCTCAATTATGTACTATAAAAGCTAGAAATTTTCACAAAAACGCCCGCGGCAAAAAGAGCATAAAGTATGCATGTGAGTGTTTCTAAGGCCTCCGTTCCGTTTTTAACCAAGCAAATAAAAAGAAGAAAATTAAGCAACTCACCTTTCAAATTTAATAAGGACTTGATCCTTTTTGGTGTCAAACATTTTGACAACCCTGGAATAAAATTATAATTTGAAGGGGAAAAGTTGCAATACTACAGAATTGACATTTTTCCTTCAATTTATATATTTTTTTTTTACTTGAAAAAAAACTAAAAAATTCTTTATTAGAAAAGTCAGATTTTGGGTGTAGAATGTTGGAATGTTGTGAAAATAAAATTGTTTTTTTGAAAGAAAAAAGCGGCAGTGCAACAATGTATTCTTTTGGTAAAAAGTCATTTTTTAGGAAAAAAATGTTAACCGTGTCGATGCGATAAATGACAAGACGAGGAGACGGAGGTGAGTCATGTCTCTTTGCTCTCCACAACAAAAATGTATTCCAGCCACTCCCTTTGAAACCAGAAACGTGTATCTCACCACAGGTCACTGGTCAATGCCTCCTCCTTGTGGGTCTTCACATAATGTTATCAAAAATATAAAATATTCAAGGAAAACGCTGTCATTTACATTTTTCAGAAATTTGTTTTTCCCAGGTTTTGTATTTAGATTTTTTTTTTTAGAAAAAAAGTGGTCAATTTGAGGGGGATTATTATTTTTTTTTTTATAAAAGTCAAAATACATAAAATATACGCACACTTCACAGCACCTTTTAAAGCACACAACGTGTGTCACACATTTCATAGGACATGCCGAACGTGCAAAAAAATTCCAACTAGCAACCGGTTTGGTCGAAGTGAAAGTGACTTACTGGAATTTCTGCTCGGCCTCCATATTGTCAGGCTACTGCTCTGAAGCTTAGCAAAAATGATTCACGGCGTGAGTGATTCACTCAAGTGAGTGCCAATGCAGATGAGGAGAGCCATCTATTTGTGCTAAAGATTTTTACCAAAAAATTATACCTGAAATCAATTGAAAGTGAAGTGTGAAATTCTAAAGATGCAGGTTTCCCCAAACAAGAAGGAGCCTGGACATAACAAACCTATGTAACAAGCTACTCGGAACAATCACAGGGACACAAACAACATTGTGGAGTGATCACAAATAACACTCGCAGCTGCTTGAAACATAAACACTGAGGCACACAACATTGTGGAGCGACCACACTTCCAGAGTCTGCTGGAATGCTAACCAGCAGGAACGATGTCAGCACTCAAGAAGCCAGACAGACTGGACGAAACAAGACTCAGAGCAACCTGAACCATAAATATGGACACACACAACAATGTGGAGCGACCACATGTCAAGCGTCTATCAAAATGTTAATTGGTGTTGAAGATGCCATTGTCAAATACTGCAACAGCAAGATCAAGGCAGACTGGATGGACCAAAGAAATAAGTGGTGTAGATCCCCAGAAAACGCACACTAGACTGTGGAGCGACCGCATTTTGAGAGTCTCTAGGAATGTGAATCATTTAAGGGGCCATCTCCACCCATCCCCACAAAAATAAATAAATAGAATAAATCAAGAGGTGAGGAAAGCTGACTGGATCAACAAATAAGTCACACGTTCCCCAGAATACAAACTCAGATGCGCACAACATTGTGGAGCGACCACAGGTCATGAGTCTACTGGAAATACTGCGTAGTGTTGCTTGGATCATCTAATACCACATGGGTCACAACAAGCTTCACGGACCTCTAGCAGCTTTGAAAACTTGCCAACCCAAATGTAGGACAAGGTATTGGGAAAAACTATATTATTTATAATTCAATCTTGCTCGCTCGCTGTGCCTTTCAAATGTTTTTCCTGGAAGATCGGAGAAAAGGCGCGGCAGCGCTAATGTGCGCCAGACTACTCGTTATTTTCAACCTGTCAGTTTAACGCCAAATTCTTAGAGTTCGGGTATAGTGTTACTCAGCCCTCTTGCGTTAAATTCAGTCGACTGGACGTGATATGGAAAGACACACACCTGTTTGTATAAAACCTTCCACAGTTAAAAGCCAGAGCTCAAATCAAACGTATAGTAATGAACATGAGATTGCTCAGGTTTTTTTTCCCCCACAGAGCAGAAAGAAAATATGCATGTGAGTATTGTCGTATGTTCTTGTAAACATAAAAATCACTGACTGCACGCGGGTCTGGAATGTATTAATAAACCAGGGTTCACTTTAAGGAGTGTTTTTTTTTTTTTTTGAGGACCAAAGTAAATGTATAACGTATTTTCATTCTGGCATTCTGTTGCTATTTTCCAACTTAATAATTGTGTTTAATTGATATAATGCTGGCGTTAGCCTGTACATCAACAGGTGTGTTTGTGCGCGTGGTGAACTCACTCCGCCATAAGCCAGATGCCGAGAATGTTGCCGTCAATTTGCGGATCCACCAGAACTTTAACCTCTTTGACGGCTTGGTGCAACGTGCCGGGCTGCATGGAAAAACAAAAAGACATAAAGACAAACACACGCACGCACAAATGTTACTACTGTGGCTAAACACGGGTGACCCCAAGACATCCAGCATGTCTGAAAGCATAAGGCGATATGGGAAGAAGCACAATAACAAAATATCACAGCAACAAACTAAACGTCAAGATGGAGCCACTGGTGCCTACGTTTTGCTTTTTCTTAGACTTTTTTGGCAATACAACCCCAACATGAACTATTAAGAAAAAGGTGAGAACTTCAATTACTTTTACCGCTGTCATTTGTTGTCTAATCAGCATCTTGATATGTCAGCCCCGTGAGTTGGATCGATTATGTCTACTAAGAAGCGCAAACTATATAAGAGACTTACACAGAACTATATTTATGTAGGCTTATTGTGTGCATGGAAAGTTTAAGACTTCTTACTTCAGTGTATGAGTTTAAATTGAGGAGATTCTGATAGTTCTTTTTTTTTCTTGTTTTTTTTCCCCCCCGGACCTTTACCAAAAAGTAGGATCAATGCCAACAAAGGGCTTATCAAAGACCACAGGAATAAAGGTACACTGACCGTTGTTTTATTGCAACCTTTTTCCATCAACAGTGGATGAAGTTCTTTTAAAGTTTGCAAGAAAACTTTAACGTTGAATGTCATCATTAGTCACTGCGTCTAATGTTACAACTTAAAAGTTTTATTGCTTTAATGTTATATTTCCTTTTGTTTCTTTCACATTTCTTCTGTGTTGGACCTTAAGAGATTCCACTGTCTTCTCTAATACTGATATATATTTAGTTGACATTTCACTTCCCCAAGCAGATGATTTGAACCTCATCCCAATAAAAATCTTAATCCGCATCAAAACCAGACTACATATTTTCCATAGTCCTTTCTGAGTTATGCTTTGATTTTAGCACTAGGCTTCATGCATTACAATTTACAACTCCCCAAGCATTTGTTTCAAGGTTATAACGCAAGGCTCATACTAAAATAAAAACATCCATCAAACAACATATTGTTACATATTGTTAGAATTCAAATCACAATTTACCCTGAGCACGAAGAACTTCTTGCATTTAAACTGATTGACAGACAGCGGTGGTTCTCCTGATGTCCCTCCGAATTGACAGTGGCTCATTCCGCAGTCCGTAGCCGGCTGCGCGGCTTTTGCAGCGGACTGCGTCTCCACCCCAGGTACCGTCGGTGCGGGCGCTGGCGCTGATGAGGGCGCTGGCGCTGGCGCGGGTGCAGGCGCGGGTGCGGGTGCGGGCACTGGCCCGAGCCCTGGCGCTGGCGCAGGTGCGGGTGCAGGTGCGGGCACTGGCCCGAGCCCTGGCCCTGGCGCTGGCGCTGGCGCAGGTGCAGGTGCGGGCCCTGGCGCTGGTGCGGGCGCAGGCACCGCCGCCGCCTCCATGGAAGTCTTGGATCAATAAGAAAACGTTCACAACGGTGATTTAAAAAAAACACACACAACAACAAATGCGTATTAACTTACCTCAACTGAGGACATAAAACAACCACGGGTGAAATGAAGTTCACTTCTTCTGAATCGAAACTTGAGAGGGGAATTTTCGAGAAGAGAAACTTGGGAACAGGTGCAGCAAGAACTTCCTGCTTCCGGGTGTGGAGCGAGTCACGTGACTCAAACTAGTTGCCCGCTCAAAAGATTATCCCAAATCAAACACTTGATGTATTCGCGATGAATTATGAATTAATGCCTGTAATTCACATGAGAAAGGGGTCTCTTTTTTTTTACCTAAAAATCAGTCAGTGATTCAAGAAGCCCAAGAGAACAATGAATAGTCAAATATTTCAGAAAAAAAGTCACACATGTCGGCGACTTGCGGTGTGCGGTCTTTGTGACGTCACCCCAGCGCATTATGATTTTCAAGACGATAAACAGTACAACTTCAAAGGTTAAGTCATTTACTTTATTTGAGTTTTATTTCGTTTTGTGATTTGAAATTACAACTAAGAAGTCAGCAAGCATCATGAAGAAAAAAATATATTTGACTTCATTAGCGCCACAGATAGTAACCAGGCTCAATGCTAGTAGCATAACGGTTAGCATTTACAGCTAACCCGCACTGGGAAAAAAAAAAACTCAGTTGCACAAAAATGTAGTCAACTGTCATAATTGTCAACTGTTTTTCTTAAATATATTCAAATGATATATGTTAGTTTAACACATTTAAATCATGCGTAACTAATGTACATGTCTGAATTAAGTAGGTATGTGCCAATTAACTATTTTTTGCCATTACTTGTGACACCATTTTTTTGTGTGATCACGTCACTCCAGGTATGTTTGAACTGCTCTGAGAAAAATGTGCGGTGGCTGGTTAAAAATGTGTTCAATGTCCATTTTTAGAGACAACTTATCGTGGGATCCCCTCTGAAGCCTCACTTATGATTTTAGGATTTCTATGCAGCATTTTTATACTAGTGAGATAAATCATCTTTGACCACCCAAGCTGGCTTGCTTTATTATATCAACATATTTTCCCTAATCTTGAGTTATTTCAGGATATGCAGACAAAGTTACACCCAATTTGTACCATGCCGAAGAGAATATACGGTCCCAAAATTTTGTTCGCCTAACCGTGGTCGGGAGACACATTTTTAGCCGAATTTAGAAGACATTTATATATATATTTATTTATATGGATGGACTTTAAATAATATTTAGGAAACACTTTTATGACAGCTACAGGAACATTTTGTCGCGGGACAACTGTAACTCACACAAGTGCATGTTTCTGTATTTTGAATTTTTTTCATGAGGAAAAGAACATTTCATCCAATTCTAGAATGGCCCATTAAAAGTTCAGTCACAGGCAATTTCTGTCTTCTAACTCTTTCCAAATCAAATTTAATTGTGATTTCACACATCTTTGTGGCAAAAATACATTTTGCGTTGTCAGCTTTCAAGTCTTGATGCCCATTCACGCCACAATGACATTGATGCTAAAAAGGCCGAGAAGAAAGCCTGTGGGAGTCGCTAAGCAGCCGTGCGGAATGCGAATCGTCACAAACATTTCTCTGACAGCTGCACAGGGTTCCCAGGTCCAACGAGGCGTTTTGAGATCCGGAACGATCGAGATTGAGCGAGACTGTGGCCTCACGTCACAAGACGTTTGCTTCGGTACTGATTGACGCCTCAATGCCCGCTGCTATTTTTCCAGGATTTTGTGGGTGTAAAGATCTCATTGTGCAACAAATCGCCCGTCGGTTTCATTGTCCGGTACGCCATTGAGTTATATTTTTAGGAAGACGTGTGTTGAAAATCCTTCATCAACACTGTCAACGTTGTTTACCGTACACATCTGAGAGCTGTCAAGTCATCCCCGTGTTCAATAAAGCTGTCATAAATAACACATAAAAAACAAACAAACAAAAACCTTCTGGATAAATCCTCTGTTGTTTGGAGCACAATCTCTCTGCCCATCTAGCAGGAAAATATCTTAAAAATATACTCCTTCCTGTGTAAACACTTCCTAGACAGAAATAACACACAAAGCATATGCAAATTATGTTTTAAATGGTGTAAACATTTGACTTATAGTTGTTTTCTGCTGTGTAAGTGTTTTTCTGAGTTCACTTTTACCATACCTACAGAATTTGCAAAGCCACAACTAAGAAATGGAGGTGCACCAATCACAGTACAGAGCAGCTGTCTGACTGTTCGTTTTGCGCTTTTAAAAGGTAATTATGATTATACTGAGCAATGCAGACTCTGGATAAAGCTACGCGGCCGTCCACATAGTCACTGAAATCTGCTCAAATCGACCGACACATTTTCAAGGTAATCAAGGGTGAGCCGTTTTATGGTCTTGTGACGTTCACAATTCAAGCCTGAGAGGTGTGGCAATTGGGAAATTCGGGACAGCTCCCGAACGGCCGATTTAGAAAGTTAGAAAGGTCAAAATTCCAATAGAATGGGTATCTTGAAATGTCGGACCGTGCAGCTGTTTTTCTCTCATAAAGTATATGTATAGACAATCAATTAACTCATTCGATACCATTGACGGCTAAATACGTCAAAGAGCCATTTTTTTACTCGGCTGGTCGTGAATGAGTTAACTCTTGATGTGATTACATTACCATAATGAGCCAATCAAATTGTTTGATAACGTAAGAATTATGCGGTATTGATGGCACGGCACGGCAGCTACCAAACGTGAAGTCGACTCGTCTCCCATAATGCATTGTGTCCTGCATTAGGATTATAGCAGAATACCACCAACTAAAAAAAAAAAAAAAAAGAGCTCAGTGTGACTCCTGGAATCCTGCTGCTACCCAATCGGTTACTTTTTTACGTAAGCGAGTGAACTTAGAAAGCCTTTGCCCCCATGATGCATCGCTGCAGCCTGAGAAGCGAGGATAAGAATAATCCATAATGTTGTATCTAGGCCAAGCAATCAAGACGGCGTAAAATGCAGAGATGTTCCTCTATCTCCTCACGTTTATGTCTTCAACATACGCCGTACGTGTTTATCGCTGATGGGCTCCGTCATGAATTAATAACAAAGTGAATAAAACACGAGCTTCCTTTTAATGGATTGCGAGCGTGTTTGCCATTGTTGTGTGCTTAATGCTTCCGTGTAACTTATTATCATGCATCACTCTTCTTCTCTTTATTTTTTTTTATGCTCCAAATCCGACTGCATATCAGTTTAAGTTTTGATAACATTTTCAGTGGTCACACAAGCGTAAAAATAAGTTAAGCACTCCAAATAACATACTAAACAACTGTATAAGTGTAAAACTAAGTTAACGTCACAGTCACGAAAGTGTAAAAATAAGTTAACTTCATTCTTTCGAAGCATTTTAAATGGGCACATGGTTAACGAGGTAAACATCGTTTGGATTAAACTAAGTGTCCCCTAGAAGCTAAAGAAAAAGCCCAAAAACCGACATGGAGGGTTCATTCAAAGATACTCCGTGAACTGAGGTCTCTACACAGCATGCTGACCTTTCCCTCCACCGTGATAGCAAACATATCCGAGCCGCCGATCCGCATGGTTGTTGACGGACGGAAGTAATTCAATTAGATTCCCGCCATGTTTGTTTACCCGCATGGCGGCGCGGTGGCGAGTTAGTGACATGACGCGAGGGTGGGGGGTGGAGGGGGGGGGGGATATCAGCAGATGTTTCGTGTAGACCCGTTTGACCCTCCGCGCAGAAATTCTATGCTCGCCATCTACTGCATGTGTGCGCGGCGGCCCGTTGGGGCGTAGACAGATACGGCAGCTTTTTTAGTCGTGGAAATAATGCAGGGACTGGAGTGGCGTGGGGGCGGCAGTGAGGCTTCATTAGCTCGGTAGAAGCTTGTTGAGCTGGAAAAAAACCCCAAAACATTCAAAAACAACAACAAAACTAATAAAAACAAAAGCTGCTCGGCAGGCAACTCACGCTATGCATAAGGACATCTTTCGGCTCTTAACGGCTGAGCCCATTTGAATTATGTTGCAAACCAAAACAGCAGCATCGACTGAGGCAAGTAAACAGTCCAATATTCCCTGCATGTTCTTAAAGATTAGCTTACGTTATTATACGGTAAATACGATTAATGTTCCAGTAGACACTGAAAATATGTCGTGTACGCTCATGCTAATATTCTTTTGCTAACCAAAACAGCAACACCTACACATATAAGTAAAAGTGTCAAAAATGAAATTGTGGAGTCTAAAAATGGTTCCCTGTTTAGAATTAAAGAGTTTACTCTACAGACGGCAATGCTGATTGGTGTTGCAGTAGACTCTAAAATATGATCACTCCGTAATGCTGTGCAGAATCCTTGTTTATGTTCGTTCCATTGCTAACCAAAACAAGAGCACCTCAATAGCCACCTTAAGAGTCTCTCAGACGAATGGTCCAGCATTTTGAACTGGAACAAATAACGTGACTGTAAAATTCCAGCCAAAGTTAAACTTATTTTCGGTTCGTAAATTTTAGTGCTCTATGCTGATTGGCTGGGAGGCGTCACATGGGGTCTTTTGTCTGCTGCGTCATATTGAAGTGGGAGTTACCACAGAATGGCTGACCTGGTAATTAAAGCGAGTTCACTGCATGGTTTTTAGGCCCTTTCACACATCACAGCTTTGTCACATCACAGACAATAACAATAAAATGAAAAAAAATCAGAGCGCTAAAGTCTTTATTTAAATGTTGATGCCGTCCCCCAGGCGGAAAAGCCGCCTTTTAAAAAGTAAGCACTTGCGTAATAATAGATAGCGTTGCGGGGGCTGTGACATGCAGTTCAAGACCAGCCTTTGCCCCTCACTTTTTCCCCCCCCCGCGCAAACTTCGTTTTCCCTGTGGCGTTAAATTAAAAAAAAAAAAAAAAACTCCTCTCTACTTCTTTCCACGTGAGGGAGATGATGCAACCACTAAGTGGCAGTGTTATTCCAGTCATGGTGAACGCAGGATGCACCTAAGAGTGGGCTCACATTTAGGAGAGAGAAAATACATGTGATGTTACAAAATGCTTCTTGTGTAATGCGCGCCGTCACGTCAAATGAGGGCATATTGACCAAATATATATGAAAGACAAATATGGACAATTGCAGCTCTAACAAAGCGCTTTACAATGAGTAAAACATACGTCGATTTACATTGGCTGCCAGGATGGCCGAGTGGTCTAAGGCGCCGCGTTCAGGACCCAGTCTCCCCAGGAGGCCTGGGTTCGAATCTCGAATTTCCCCATTGTGGGACTAATAAAGGGCAAATTATTATTATTATTATTATTATATGCGGCATATATAGATCAGTAGTGGAGTGGTCGTTTCTCAACTTCGAGGTTGTGGGTTCGATCCCCCGCCATTCTGACCATGTTGACTTATCCCTGCGCAAGAACTGAACCCCCACTTGAAGCGTTTCGAGTGCCTTAAAGGTCGCAAAGCGCTATACAAGTGAAAGAGCATTTACGTGTTAGAATCGTTAATTGAGTGTTTGTATTTACTGCTTTCACTGTCTTTGCTGTTGAATGATTGCTTTGTCACAATTCTAGCTGACGTGAAATGAGCTGTAAAAATAAAGTTGCATTGTATTGTATATGTGGAAAACCTGAATTGAGATCTTTAATTTGAGGCGTGACTCCTTGTGGTGCATATCAAACAGTTTTATGACCTCCGGGACCGGTTCTGTTTGGCCCTGGGGCTGCACGTTTTTCGGTTACTAAGTCGTCGTAGAAAAGCAAATTGACAACATGGCTACAGATCTGAAATGTCCTCATCATGACCCTTGCGATAAAAAAATAGTTGATAAATAAAATTGCGTCACTTAGCACCTTTAATTCATCGTCTCTGCTCAGGCTTTTAGGACTCGCAAATCAAAGACGACAATTTCCAGGGTACTTTTGCTTGCCAAAGTCATTCTGCGCTCAAGGCTGCAGTGCAACAACATCACACTTTATGGTGAATTCTGCGCGTGTGTGCGTGTGTGGCGGGTGCTTCCAGCTGCGTATCCACGGCGACACAGGAGGCCATAAAGAAACTAAGAGCCTCTTTCACAAAGACAGATTACGCAAAAGTGTCACATCAGAGACGTAACAGAAGCCCTGGTGTGTATCCACGTTTACACAAAACCCATTGAAGGCGGGATACCGCAGCGACGTGCGCACTTTACAACAGCGACACAGCATCCCACAATCAAATTATTGGATAACGTAAAAAAAAAAATTAAAAAAATTAAAAAAAAAAAGAAATCAGTCTACCCTCACATGAATCGTACTCAACAAAAAAAACATGCATCCTTTTCCTGGTAAAAGGGTCAGAAATCAATTTATGACAAAGTGCTAAGAGTCATACACAATTCAGCTCAAATTTGACTCGTAACAGGGGTCATAAATCAAATTTTACCACTCTCACCCTCTCCTCTGGTCATCCACATGGAGTCATGCCTAAAATTGAAGGTATTGATGATGCCTTTTCAGATCAGTCCTTATTTGATCAATTTAAAAAAAATGTCTTCCTATGAAACACCCCCTCGGCCCACAAAAAAAAAAAAATAATAATCTTGTGGTCAAACTTGATTAGTAACATGGTCATAAATCAATTTACACGAAACCAAACAGAGTCATACCTCAAATCAAATATGTTAGTTGAGGTCTTTTCATATTTGTTACGATTTTATATACTCAGATGCTGACGTAATAAGCAAGAAAAATGCAACATTGACTCACTACAGGGTCATAAATTTATTTGCAACTAATCACATTGAGTCGTACCTCAAAATAAAGGTCTTAATGTGATCTTCATATTATAACAGCGTCAATATAGGACTAAAGAAGCATCGCACTAACAAAAAACATTTTTCTCAACCACTTATTCAACAGCAGCTTTTTTCTTTTTTTTTTTTTTAAACAAAAAAAGCCTCGCTCTCTCGCTCACAAACTGCAGGTGACAAATACTAATAGAATATTCCTGGAAATCCTCCGCAGCACCTGACGGAAAAGCCTCTGCCACAATTCACCTCAGAAAGGGTGTCAGGGTTGAGTCGAGGCTACTGAAAGAAAAAAAAAAAAAAAGAGAGCTGTAATTTAGGATGCCTGGGCCAGGAGTGAAGCGAGCGTTCAGGTAGTCATCCAAACAAGCAAACAAACAAACAACGTGGACGTGGAGGAGGAGGAGTGTGCCAGTTCACAGATTTGTCATGCAATGCCTGCAGGGAGACAGTGCATTTTCTGCTCGGCCTCCAAATCACTTTCTGCTCTGCCGAGCCAGTGCACACAGCCGCGTGTGTGTGTGTGTGGGTGTGTGTGTGTGTGTGTGTGTGTGATGTATCCACCCTGATTGCTCCCCAGTCATCATTAACAGTGTTTTAAAACTAAAACAAAACCAAAAAAAAAAAATCTAAATTCCGCCTGTGTGGGCTTTTAATTTTTTTGAAGGTACTTGGGGATAAATTCGAGCTGTTTTATGGATTTCTTTTCGACAATGTTAGACATGTCATGAATAACTGGCAGCAAGAGCCATAGCATTAATTTTATATACATTGTTGTCTCGCGATATTTCTGTGACCGAACTTGTTTCTCAAATTATTACCAGCCTCAGACTCCCACAAAAAAAAAAAATACAAGAAAAATAGTTAATAGCAAAAGTCCTTATGTAATTGATGTTAAAAAAAAAAATAAAAAAAAGAGATAGATTTTCTTTCTTTTAAATACTTCTTTCAATGCTAGCCATTTTCAAAAAAGAGAACCGAACGCCTGCTAGACAGTTTGGTGCAGTCTGACAGATCTTTCAAGGCTCACAGAATCATGTTGTGTTTTATCACACTGTAAACACAGAAACTAACAAATGAAGAATTGGACTCCCAATTCTTTTTTAGTAATCAGCAGAAGAACCTGGGTTCCTTTCTCTTAAATCACCTATTTTGGACCCCCCAAAAAAACGCACCGTAAACAAGCCTATGTGCAAAGGTGACTTTTATGCTAATCATTTTTGCTTTAGTGACACCTCAAACATCTCAACATTACTTTTCTTTTTAGAAAATACCAGCAATGAAAATGCGTGTTTGATAGCACTATAATCTATTAACAAACAATCAGTGCCAGAACTTGACATTTGATAAACTTTACGAGCTATTTGCACGCTATTTAGTAGTAGTGATAGTATTTAGTAGCGTGTGTGCGCTTGCATACGTATGCTTGCGCGTGTGCATGTAAGTATATTACGTCATCGCTTCTACTTCAACATTTAAATAATCTCTGTCATCTTTTGTGACATTCTTTGCCGTTGATTCAATTACAAGCAGAAGCGATTTTCAAAGCTCCACCATTTCCGCGTTCAATTGATGCATGCTGATCTCAACCAAAAGAGATCCGATGCTGCCACCTGCTGGCACCATCAGCACCGTTGCACTCTTAAATTGTATGCCCATGCATGCACTTTTTTTTTAATTTCTAGACTTCTAGTAGACATACATTGTAGCATGCTCACGTCTAATAGTTAATGCAATTGCACATCTCTCTAGTTCCTCACAATAACCACCGCCTTGCAACCTAGAAATGAGTAGAAATAATACACCAGAGTAAAGAAGAAAAAAAAGTGCACAACATGTAGTCACGCATGCACGTTTATACGGTAAAGCAATCGTTCCACTTGACAGTTATTAGTGGTTGATTTAACTTAACTCGTTCAAAACCAGCCGAGTAAAAAAAAAAAAAAAAAAAAAATGGATCTTTGACGTGTTTATCCGTCAATGGGAGTCAATGAGTTAAGCAGGCATGCTCGGTCACGCATGCATATAATGTATGCTTGGCTCGGCAATTTTTGGGTGTGTGAAAGCAGGGTGGCTTTGAGTGTGCGCGTGAGAACGACGATGCCTCCGATACACCCAGAGTGTCACTTCGCAGCAGCACCTCCCTTTCAGCTCTATAGGGGGAATGAAAGTTAATTTGAGCGAGGCGAGGATATGCGTGAAGGCTCGCTTGAAAATGTCCAAAAGAAAAAGAAAGAAGAAACATTCCCACCTTCCTGATGTAAAGTGAGCATCTGGATTAAAAAAATAAATAAATAAAAAAATACCACCACAACAAGTTCATTTCCACTTGCGTGTTGATTCGCTAGCGTTAGCGTAGCTTGTTTGGAGGGGGGGGGGGGGGGAGTAGGATGTTTGGCGGCTACTAAGAATAGCTCGGTTGACCCACTTTTTCAATTGGGCTGAGTGTTATTGTGAAAAAGGAGAGATCACAGCAAACTGTGCAAGTAGACCTCGTTGACTCGGTGGATTATTTGCAGATGTTCTGTTTCTTTCTATTGTGCAAGGTGGCGCAGATCACGAATAACTGGCGAGGAACCATCGCTTTACTGTAATTGCGAGCGTGACCAAGTGGCATGCTACCGACTTTACACTTGTGGATTATTTTTAATCAGTCAGTTTTATTCTATTGTGTAAAGATGATACAATGTATTCACTCGTCTGAGCCATCATACAGCGTACCGTCTTTTGACTGATTTCTGTAGTTTTGAATTTTTTTGTTTTGATTTGGGAACAAAAATTTCAGAAAGAGAATTCCACGTTGTGTACTTAAAACAACGTGCCTTAAAGTCCTCTCGCTTCATGCTGACACTATATTGCGTTCCGGGGGTTCTGTTCAAAATAGTAACAAATGCGAACAATCCCGTGCGATCGTCCATTTTGGATGGCAACCTTTGCCCTTTCCTTGCGTACAACGATCACTTGGCCTCCTTGACACAACGACACGTTTTTAGTGCATGTGTGCGATATGCCGACAAATTGTGTTTGATAGGCCGATTTGGACCAATCCAAACTTCCACGGAGACTGAACTACTGACCCGCAGACTCTCAGAGCCTAGTTTACGCCCGCTGTAGATATATATCGCCTTTAAGATATGTGCACACCGCAACTGCATTGCAGGTTTCCAAATAATTCAACAACTCGGCCCTATGAGCGCGTAATGTACCGTACATTTAACAATTATATTATCGTATTATAATCATAACCACCACCTTGTGCGATGGAAATAAAGACAGCAGACAAAAATAATCGAAAATTGTAGCAAAAAAATGAGTGAAAGAGCTGTGAAAAAAACCTGGACAACCTCAATCCCCCCAATCCCCCCCCCCACACACACCCATCTTGACACCTCCTCATCAAGGAATGACAAGTTCTGCGATTTGCAGGATGGGAAAGAGAAAGGAAGCATCGCTCCTATGGCAACGGAACATCGCTTAAATGAAGACAAACAAGCGGCCTCCGAACCTCCACCTACGCTCACACACACATGCACACGCACACACGCACACACACACACGTTAACTTTGTAGCTGATTGCCAAAGGCTGCGCTTAAATAGGTCGCGCCTGGGAATCATTGTATTAAGCGCCGTAAATAGAAATAAACAGCAGAACAATAACGGCGTGTCGGCATCTTTTTGGAAGGCTGTGCCGAAAAAGAAAAGCAATAGCGAAAAGTCCGCGGGGAAGTGTCATTTTTTTTTTTTTTTACTCGTCTTAGAGTGAAAAGTGCCCAAAAAAAGCCAATTAAGAGCAGACTGACAAGTGCGTGATAACATTGTTGGCTAAAATGAACTCTTATGAATGAGGCAGATAAGACCAGGACACTCCACTTAACACTCGTCAATGACCTTTTGTGAAGAGTGGCTGATTAAAGAGTCTGAAAGGAAGTGAGCAGTCAAAGACAGACGGTAAATTTTGCAGACGACTCGCGCGCATGCAGACGAGGTTTCACCCACAGGAAGTTGAATCCTCCTCTTGATATTTGTGCTTTGATTGACAATAACCCCCAAACCAGACCTGGACACACTTTTGATTTTTAAAATGGACAAAAAAGGGGGATATCTTTTTTAAAAAAAAAATTTTAATTTATATTTTTTAAATCAGGCAGCAAAAGCCTTCTAGAACATCTGAACTTGATGGGTCATCCAATGCACAAAATGTGGCAGGCGTGTGCTGATTCACATTTGACATGAATTTGAATGTGATTGGTTCATTTTGAACACAGCCACATCCCAACTTTGTAACTAAGTAACAGCATCCATTTAATGTCCGTAACCAAGTAACTGTAAATAAGTAACTAAAGCAATGTTAAAAAAAAATTTAAAAAATGTGGAAAAGCGTACTAAAAAAAAGCAGGACCTTACTCGCTCGGCATATTTAAAGGTAGCAGGTGTGTTTCACTGTGATATAATATCCATTGCCTATAATCATTGAAAACTGCAGTCAATTCGATACGGTTTATCTGAAGTATTCTCAAGTTAGTCATTTTTGTTTAAATCAAATTATAATGAAAAATGCTTTAAAAAAAAATAACAACAACTGAAACTGTATCTTTGGTTTAATATATCACGCATGAACTTTCGGGGTCCGATTTGAGCGGATTTATTTCGGCTTTTCTGAACGTCCGTACAGACCGTTGTTTTTTTGTCTTTTTCACTCAATGCTTCATGATCGTTTTTTTTTTTTTTTTTTTTTTTTAATCTGGCATTCAACCGACTTCCATATAATTAAACAAATTAAAACTAATACGAAAACTAATAAAAACGAAATTAAAAAAAAGCATTTTTGAAAAAAAAAAAAACAAATAAAAACTAACTTGCCATAAAAACTTATTAAAACTCACTCTATTAAATAAAAAAGTCAAAACAAAATAAAAATAAACTATGACCAAAAACTACAATAACGCTGGCGTTTACATCGTCTGATTCAGCTTCCCCGAGTGAGGTTTTTCTTTAAATGTTGGAGCAGATGGCTGGCAAGACGCGCCGAGGTAAAAATAAAAAGCGTGTGCGTGCAGCTTGAGAGCTCTGAATGCCATCTACCCGTCATCCTTTTCGTCCATCTACTCGCCATCCTTTATCTCCTCTGGGATGGCCGCCCGCCAGGGGCTGAAGCCAATACACGTCGCCAAAAACAAACGACGCACAATCACGTTTGATTTGATTGACACCCGTGACGTCATTACACCTTCTACACAGACTTCCGCTTTGTTTCACATTGTTTCTTTCGCATTCTCCGTCAATGTCAAGTTGCGGCTAACCACTTCCTTTGACGGCATGTTGATCTTACGCCCTTCTTCTCTATTTGGCCTCGTTTCTGAGTAGAGTTGGGCGATATGCCGATATGAGTGTAAAATGTGCATTTTTGTGCGTCATCCAAAGAGAAAAACAGTATAACTGTGAATTAGACTTTTTTTTTTATTCCCGATAATTGAACGGCAGAGACGCATGTGCGGGTAGTCTGGCCTACAAGTCGAGGCGAGATCAGTGGTTCAATGATCTCCCGCTGGCTAATACCGCTCGGACATAAACGCGATTGCGATTTTGCGCCTACATCAGTAATCACCATCTCCGAATAAAATGCACTACGTTCAAGTATCATTCCCACAAAAGGATTACAAGGAGTAATTAACAGTAAAAAGGTAATGTTACCAATAAACACACGGAATACCCGATTGTTGTTCTCGTCTGCTAGCTAAAACCAAGAATGCATCAGTTGGGTACTAGGAAGAACATTGTTGGGTACGTTTTAGGAAGACCACACTTGACCAGTTCAGGACACCGTACTTTGCATTCGCGTTCTTCAGATTGAAAAACAGCCGTTTCAAAGAACTTCCGCTCTATTTTTTTGTGACTATAACATACTTCCTGTCCGTGTCACGTTATTTCCAAGCACTTCCCATCAATGTTTGAGGGCGGAAGATTTCAAGCCTTGTCGTTCTCCCGTGTCAAGTCAAAGGCTTCCGCATAAGAGAGCTGACAACGACACGCTACAACACGTGACGATTTCTACTGCCTTGCCATTTTCCCGTGCCAGCTCGCGGTCGTCCTTTACGCTCTTAATTCTTAATGGTTTCTTCAAATGCAAGCGGGTATCACTCACACTTTTCCCGCCCGAGGTGCAACATTCCGAGATGTAAATCCGAGGCTAACCCGCAATTTAAGATCCCGCCGGCACTGCGCTTGTGTGTAAATGTGTGTGCGTTGCGCAATAGCGAGCGTGCCACGCAAAAAGCCCAACCGCTGACAACATCTGCAAAATGACTTCCAGCGTGTAGGTCGTGAATCATTGACGAGCGGCGCCGAACAAAAACACGCGTGGCCGGCAAGGAACGAGAAGGCTAATGCTAAAAACACGGAGAGTGCGGTTCACCTCAAAAGGGGAGATTAAACTTTAAGAGGGGATTAGTTGAGGAGGGGGAAGGCGTTAAATAGAGGATAACAAGTTTTACTCGGAGCCTCAAAGGAAGTGGAGATGTCCCGTTTGCTTTAAATTGCTCTTAAGAACTTCATTTCAAGTTCGACCGATGCATTCTCGGTTGAAGCTAGCAGACAAGAACGATATTCAGGTATTCCGTGCGTTCTTGGGATTTAGGACGCGACTGATGACGGTTCACCAGATCACGAGGACAAAAGCACAGACAAGAAAGCAAATTGAGAAACTGTTTCTGGCTGCTTTACTTTGCTCCAAAGAACATCTCGTGGGTTTCATGTTGCTCTTACGTTCCTCAAAATCTTCATCTGGAGGTTGTACTTTGCTCCTAAGCAATTGTTACGCCGATCGTGACCACTTCCTGTCAGCTTTATGTAGCGCCTGCTCACTTCCTGTTTAGTTTTCACCGGCTGGATGCCCCCAAGCTCGCATTTGCGGCCGCCTGACGTCACTTCCAGCTCGCGGCGACTGCACGTGGTGTCCAAATTCACATTAGGCCTGTACAAATTCGCCATAGTGGTCGCGGTCCAAGTTAGGCTACATGAGGACAAGCTTTTGAAGGCGTTTAAGAACACAGCCCGCTAATTGTCTTTTTAGAATTTGGAAACCACGTCTTGCGGCCAAAAAACATGGCCTTTGAATTTGGACACGGACTCGTACTCGTGACTTGTAGGTTTTGTTCTAGCCACTTCCTGTCTTCTTTTCATTGCTCCTTTTCGTTTCCTATCAGTTTTACATCACTCCTCTACCCTCACCATCTTTTTCGCCACACTTCCTGTTTGTGTTAGAGTACGCCAAAGCATTTTGTGTCTACTCTACACTAGCATTCCTGATGACTTTACAGTACTTTGTTCCATAACTCTTTGCTGTCAACTTCAATGCTTTACGTGACACCAAAGCACTTTGCGCCTGACTCATATTGCTTCCTCGTACAACTTACGCTCAAACTGTCATCTGTAGCGGACTTTAATCACATGGCCAGGAGTGCCATATTTGCAATCATTAGACGGAAAAAAAAAAGAAACAGGTGTTAGAGACTTGAAATTAAGTACCAGCCAGCATACACACTAATTATGCGGAAATCGTTTCACTTTTCAGATGGTTATTAGCTGAATAGAGACAAGCATTATAATCTTGATGAACTCATTTACTGCCATTGACGGCTCAAGACGTCAAAGATCCCTTTTTTTTTTTTTTTTTTACTTGGCTGTTAGTGAATGAGTTAAAAAAAAAAACATCTATGCCACAGTAATATTAGTAAAATTAGTGCAAAGTATCATATTATTGACATTGATTGACATAATGATGACTATTAATACACCCATATGCACAGTGTACAACACTTATTATGCATTATAGCTCTATTGCACGTTAAAAGTTGAGCGAAATTTACTTTAATTGAATTATTATGGTGAAGATTTTTTACTTAAAAAAAAAAAAATCAATTTCCCCCTTGTGCAGCATGTTGATGATAAAACAGTTGTTCCCAATGTGACAGTATCTGATGTTGCCTTAATCCAGTGCACAGACTAAAGTCAATGATAGTACATACAACCTGTGACATTCATCTGTTAACACACACGCACACGCTCCTTGCACTGCTAATCCAGCAAATCCCCCCCAATGCACACAAACACTCACACTGATGCACATGCATGCACACGCACGCACACACATTTCCTCTCCTCCCAAATCCCCTTAATCACAGCCGCTTGATCCCCGACAAAAAACAGCCCGCATAAATCAGCCGGGGATAAAATGAGACCTCAGCCAGGGTGAGACGGCGTGAGGAGCAGGGGGAACACTGATTTTTTTTTTTTTTTGTAGGAATACGTCAATTGACATTTGTGTGTTTATTACCTGAAAATGTGAATGGACACATTGTAGAATTAACTAAAAGAGCAGTGGTACAATAAGAAGCTCCAACTTAATCCCGGGGTTCCCAAACCCTGAAAGTGGATTAAAAAAAAGGGGAATTTATGAATTTTTGATATGTTCTTCCACTTCATTTAATTAAATACTTAAATGGATTAACCTATTGATCATTTTTAACAATTGAAAAAAAGATGAGTAAATAAAGCATTTCGTGACACAAAAATCGTTTTTTTTTTAGAAATGAATTTAAAAATATGTACATAGAGTATGTAAATATTTTTTCATCTAATTATTTTTCATAATAAAAAAATTTGCTACCTCAAATATTTCCCCCAAAGGAAGAAATGAAATAAACATAAAATTATACATACATTTTTTGTGTTTTCAAATGTTTTAAACATTTTTTTTAATTTTATTTTTACAAAATGAGATCATGTAAAATAAAGAAAAAAAAATCTAAATAATAATTGATTTATTTGAAATAGATTTTTGAATAAATCCTTTTACGCTATTTAAAATAACTGAAAATAAAGATTACTTAATTGATTCGGGCAACAGTAGTTAAAATAATTATAAATAAAATAATGCAACAATTCTTCCCGTGTGGTTAAGAACTAACAAAAGTCATGTGAGTTTTGGGTGTTTTCGGCTTGGACGAGTATGTTAGCCAAAAAGCGACGAGGGAGGCTTGCTGTGAATAATGAATTGCACTGGTCTTTATTGTGTGTCCAAAGCATTCATTTTTTTAAAAATAGCAATAATTGTAGCTCCACTTGTGATGAAGTAATTGTCCGGCAAGGGAATTAAAACAAAAAATGTAAACATTTTTGGGGGGTAATTCCAAGAAACAAGGACATCCATTTCAATAGCTTTGCCCTCTTGAAATCACTGAGACACATTAAGGACAAGAACAGTCAATTAAATGTCGTGTGGAGAAAATTGCTATTCATGCTGAGACTTGTATTAATATATACGCACCACTAATAGACTCATTGACTTGAGTGTGCACATATTTACATTTAACACATCTAACAGTGCAGCTGGAGTTCACACCAATTATCATTAACAGTTGATAACAGCGAATCGGAATGCAAATCAAGAAACTTTTCAAAACACATTTCATCATCTCTTATTGTCACATGAAGAAATTATATTCATCACAGACACACTCAGGAAATTTAGTTCATGCTAATACTTGGCTAACGGAAGTGGTTAGTATTGTAGCTAAAATGCTGACTAAAATGGCGGCTAATTGGAGTGTCTGACATAGCACTACACATCTAGTGGCTATTAAAGTGGCTAAATAGTCTCGGATAAAAAAAATCCCAGCTAATATTGTAGCTAAAATATTGACTAACTTAACAGCTAAGAGAATTTAGTCGAGGAGCATCATCTCATTTCCCCAAAATGTTTCTACCACTTCCCGCCTTGCTGCTCTGTCATTCTGAAATGAGCCACTACACACGGGACCATGCAGGTCACCAGGAGCAGATGGATGGAGTTGAATTTTAAATGAAAGTGGACAAAAGCATTAGAACAATATACATGTCTTTGAAAAACCACAGTATTTAGAAAATAAAACATTAACAAGGTTTATTCATTTCAATTTTTTCAAATTCGGCGGGCCGGATTAAAACGTTTCACGGGCCGCATGTGGCCCCTGCGCCGTAGTTTGCCCACGCCTGAGCTAAGGGCATAGTCATTGCAGAAAAGTAACTAAATGGCAAATGTACTGGATAAATGAGGGGCTAAAGTAATAGCGAACATTTGTTTCGAAAATTGGTAAATAGTAGCTAGACTAGCATCCACACAGAGTGGTTAAAATGCTGGCTAATATAGCGGAGGAAAAAAAATAGAATTCAGAGTGTCTAAAGTTAATATAACTCAAACTATATACATTTATCTGCTGACCTCTGTGTGGCCTGTTGCGCTCTCTCATCGAGTGCGAACCTCGTAGCGCTTGAGTAGTGCTAGCGGAGCGAGGGGCGTCTGCTTGTTATTCATGGCGGGAGCGTCGTGAGGATCCGGGATAAGTCCTCCGACTTTAGCGACTTACGGGCGCGAGCGCTACGGAAAGGTAACGCGGTTCTCATGATTTAAGGAGCTCTTTTGAGGCGGCACCTTGCGACCTCGAGGCTAAGAAAAGAAAAAGAAAAACTCACTTTCACTTTTCAACCTTTTCATTCTTGCACGGAACTGTTAAGAAAGACAAAGAACTTACCGGAACGAGTGCAACGAAACACTAGTTTCCTTGACAGCTCCTCACAGAGCTTCGGCTTGACTAAAATAATGGCTCAGCATTTACGAAGCGTTGTAATAGTTTTAATAGTTAACGCAGTGGCTAATATAGATGAAGAACATTTGCGAATTGAAATTAAAATAGAAAAGCGACGACTGATGCTAATACAAATGGCAAGGCAGCGGTTCACATAGCGGCTAATATTCTGCGAGTTACCTGTAAAAGTTTGTGTGCGTTACGCAGCAGCGGACGAACCTTTGGCTGTTTGTAAATTGCAGTTGCTTGTTTACGCTCAAACTCAGCTTGCAGAAAACGCAAGTGATGTCATACACGCTGCCATCGCGACATCTTTGATTCCGGCGCCCTCATACCGGTCAAAGGAAATTTCAATCTTGCTCCTCTCTCTCATCTCTTAACAGCTTCAAACAACATGTGCATCAAAAGGGAACAAAAATGTGCACCTCGCGAATGTGAAGTGCTATGGCAGGGCTCCAGACTCCCCCGAAAATGGCGGCAGTTTGCTCCTAAAATTCGAGACAGTGCGAGTACATTTTTCATCTACTCGTGACTGTGCGTGAGTTAATTTGCTAATTTAAAAAAATGATTATTCTTGAATATTTTTTGGTGGTGACAGACTTCTGCTCCACACTTCAACCCGTTAATCAGTAATATAATGAAAATCATTGGAGTTAATATTTCCTTTGCAAGTCAGTTTAAAGTTTGTGCCCCTATATTTTCTATATTAAGCCCTAAAATTCCAGGTTGGTCGCCGCTGTGCTCCTAGTTAAAAAAAAAAAAATTAAAAAAAAAGTCAGTCTGAAGTCCTGAGCTTTGGTGTATTTTGATTGGAGAGGAACATTTTATCAGGTTATTTATGATTATATTATTTTAAGTTTTGTGTGTACAGTTCATGTACATCAAAGTTAAGGTGTCTCTTATTTGCGTGATGCAGCAGCCTATCCCAGCCAACTCCAGGCGAAAGACGGACTACACCCAGCTCGGTCTGCGTTGTAAAACTCTCAATTGCCTGACCTGGATAAACAAAGGCTAAATAAGAAATAAAAGCACGTGCTACTGAAAAGCTCTGATGAAAAAGCTAACGTACAGATGAAAAGCGAAGAAGCTAACATACAAAGTTCTAACCCATTTGCACCACCCTTTGACCCACTTGTGACCCCCTGTGCCCTCTTTCATCCACCTTTCACCCCCCCAGCATCCCCACACGGCTTCCTTCAGAATATTTTAGCGTACCAAAAGACATTTAAACAGGAAATGGCGCCGAGAGAGTGGAGTCACGGCGGGATATTTATGCAGAGGACTGTATGGAGGGAAGGAGGGGGGTATGTGCACAGAGTTGGCCGGGGGGCGCATCACTCATCAATTTGTTTGTAAACAACAGATTTATGCGCACTAAAGCGAGCGGAGAGCCGCCGGCGATTTAAGCGCCGCACGCGAACGCATGAACAACGAGCTCAGCGCTTTTTGGCCTGCAGCCCGTCAAGCCAAGGAACAGGGAGAAAAAAAAAAGTTAAAGAAAAGATGACCAGGAAATCTCCAGTCATGCTAGCACAGCAAGAGCGACTAAAACACGTACAGAAACAGGGAATGACTCAATATTACCTAATACAAGTGGAAGAAAAATCTAAAAAGTTAACCAAAGCAAAGTTAAGACAAGCTAATATCCTAACTATGACCAACAGTGAAAAGGGTAACAAAGGAAAAGCTAACTTGCTAATGAAGACGTTTTAAGGCAAGTATGTTCCAAGAAAAGCTAACACCCTGAAAGGAGATAAGCTCAAATGCTAACTCGGCCCTAATTGGAAAACCAAAACCCCAAGCTTAGGTAGCGTATTAACAAAGATGAAGCTGGTAAGGATAGCACACTTAATTAAAAAAAAAAAAAAAACTCAAAAGAAAAGCGAACATGCTACGTTGCTAACTATAATGATATTTGGATTAGCTAACCCGCTCATAGCAGGCAAGCTAACATGCTAACAACCAACAGCAACAACAGAGTGGATGCGGTTGCATTTTTTTATTATTACAGAAGAGAAAAAAAAACAAAATCAAACATACAGTATGCTTGTCAGGCGGCCATCTTGATTGTTTACTTTGGTCACAAAGGGGCAAAGGCACTTTTATTTTTAACAAGAAGACAGCAAGCTAACAACACAATTGTATAAAAAAAACATGTTAAATTTAAAAAAAATATTCGCTTTACATCGTTTATGTGCTAACCATTTAGCGCTAGCGTCATATGTTTGGACTAGATTAGCATTAAATGGCAGGAAATGACAAGAATTTGTGAGCGTGTCATACACTTGGAAATAAAAAAAAAATATATATATATTCCCCACAAACTAGAATTCTCTCTGAGTTAGCTGTTTTTTTTTTTGCTAATTAGGCTAGGCTAAATTTAGCATCTATTACGATCTAAGAAATTGTCCACTACAAGTCTCTGGTATGTCTTGCTGAGCACAAGGCGAGAAACAATAAGAATGGACCAGAGTGCTGTACACTTGGTAGTCAAACTACAAAAGTACAACGCTCCCTTAGTTTGCTGTATTTGTGCTTATCTCAACCAACTGCAGCTTGACAAATTCTCATTACATTCTGCTAGCTTGTCTTATGCTTGAAACGTCTGCAGCTAGTTGCTAAATTGCCTGGTTTAGCATAATGGTGATAAGAATCTGCTTGCGTGTCGTACACCTGGGAATCAAACTTAGAACACTCCCAGTAAACTATCTTCATGCTAAGATAGGCTACATGTAGCTTCTGTCATGATCTAAGCATAAATCATCCACTCTATTAGCCTTGCTTAGTATACAGGAAAGGCGGGAACTGAAAAGTTGGGCAAAATACTGACGCAGTTGGTAGCGTTAGGTGGTGGCGTACCGACGTGTTAGATAGAAAGATAGCAATGAGGATGCTCTGCTCTGTACACGTAAAAAAAAAAAAAAAAAATCCTTTACCCATAAAATTCCTGATAAAGTGTCTATGCGACTCACGTTAAGTAGCGAAATTTCCAATAACACCTAAACAAAGAGAAAGTTGCATATTGTTCTGCATAGGAGGAATAGGAGTTCATGAAGAGGCACCAAGGCTTCAACATGAGGTCCTGTTAGCGGAATGTTAGCATGATTTTGATCGGTAAACATAATGAAAAATAAAATGGTGGAATGGTCACAAATGGCGAAAATGTTGCTGTCTATTGGATGTTTAGCCTAGTTTAGCATAAATGTGGCATGTTTGAGCGCACAGTCATTATAACTGCAGCTTTGAAAATGTTCCCAAGGTAGGCCACGTCGATCATTAGTCTAGCTCATCATGAAATGCGGCAAATGCTAAGAATCTGCTGGCTAAGTTCAGATTTCATCACAAACTTTGGTTGTTGTCGTACACTGAGGAATCAAACACTTTAGCTATCTCACGGTTAGCTGTTTATATACTCCGAGTAATGATCGCGTTGATCACAAAGCAGGCAATAAATGCTAAAAATCTGCAAGCAGGTCAAAATTGATTTTATTTCCTTGTTAACTGCCTTTATGTAAATTTGTAATATGAGTTTCTTGTCATTTACTGTTTGTTCCCAGCTACTCACTGATTAGTCTTATCTTAATGAGTCAAACTTATTTACAAGTTAGCCATCTTTATGCTAAGCTAGGCTAACCGTATTATACCGTGACGCGAGTCGTACAACAATGTAGTTAGTATATATGTTTAAGTGCGTGAAGAAAAGCGTATGTGCTAGCGAGTTGAGGACAGAAGAAGTGCTAAGCGAGCGAAAATAGCAGGAAAAGATTGGTTGCCCGTTCAGAGGTCAGTGGTGGCCTTGGCGGAAAGTGCCTGGATGCGTCCCGTGTTACAGTTCTTGCACAGGACGTGTCCATCCAGAGGGTAACAGCCCTGGTTGTCACCCTCAGACAGCAGAGAGCCGCAGTCCTGTAGCCAAAACATACACACTGTTAGCATGCTAATACATGTTAGCTTTTATCTAAAACTGGCTTATCAGAAAAAAAAACAAAAAAAAAACACAATCTTTTTCATGTGGAAAAAAAAAAAGTAGAACGTGTTGGGAACTACAGTTTGCCTAGCTTAGCACTAATTCTAGCTTTTATGCTAAGCTAGGCTAAATGTTCCATCAAACAACTTGTTTCTAACCTTCATTTGGGCTAACTTTCTAATTTGCCTTTTGAAGAAGAAAATGTCAGCAGCTAGTAACCGGTTAGCCTTGTTCAGTTAGCAAGAGCAGTCCAATTAGAATTGATGCTAGGGTATGCTAATTGTAGCTTCTAACACGGGCCAAAGTTTTATAATTTGACTTTCTAATGCCAAAAAGATAACTGTTGTGAGGTAGTGTAGCGTGGCGCGAGTATTTTCTCGATGTAGTGAGGTGAGATGAGTGCGTATGATGAAGTACTCGTACGTACCTCACAGCGGTAACAGTGGACATGAAAGTCTCTGTCCAGAGCCACAATGCGAACCGTCTCCTCCTGACCGGGAGCGGGCATGATTGGTTCAGAACACACGCAGCAGCGGGGCGCAAACTTCCTGCTCAGCCACAACAAACAAGACAAACAGCATCAGCATCATACAGCTACGATTAAAATGAACAACATGTGACTGCTTGTATTCATCCGTTTCCTCTTCTTACTACTACTACTTTTTGAACTTATTGTTCTCCAGCCACTAATATTATAACCATAGTTTTATTGGTTGCTATAACAAGTGGTACGAGTTTAGTGGGGCGTCCTCACTTGTGGAAGTCGTGTATGCAGTGGATGTGGTTGGAGGCGTCGACGGTGAAGGGCACGCCGTCCAGACTGCGCTTACAGACCACGCAGGTGAAGCAGTGGGGGTGGTAGGCTTTTCCCGTGGCCCTCAAGATGCGCTCCATGATGGGCTTGCTGCACATGCTGCACGTCTCCAGCGTGTTCTGCAAACACACGCGTGGACACGTCAGAAACTCGGGCTTGGCTTTTGTTTTGACATTTTGCGTGGAAAAAAAAATAAATAAAAAAGTTAGCGATGAGCTTCGAACACACCGAGGACTCGCTCTTAAGTCAGTAATCATCGCCTCCATGGTGGCAAATAAGCTACACTTCTGCCAAGTATCGTCATGAAGGGATGACGAGTAGGAAGTAACAGAAGACGGAAAAGCCATGCTAATCGCTAAGCTAACATAAGCCTGAATCAAGTGCTTGGTCGGGAAAAAAAAAAAATGCTCCTTAGAATTAGTAAGTAAAACACATCCAATGAAGTCAGTCATTTGTAAAACTGCTCCTATTTACTTTGAGCCTTGAGACTGGTAAAGTTCTTTTTACGCTGGTGTGTCATCACATTGCTCGGCAATGCTGCTGATGCTCTCAGTGCGAGAGTGGTGGTAAATATTTCCAATTTGTGATGACTGCAGGCTTTCTCCCGCCAGCACGTTTGGGCAGGCGGCCCGCGGTGGAGGCAGTGGCGGGTGTAGGGCGGGGGGGGAATTGAAGTTTACTTCTGTCGCATGTCCTGCTTTTGGTTATGACCTCACCGTGAATTGACCGTGGCTATTTGTGGGGGTTTGGGGAACCCCTCCCAACATACTTTTTTTTTTAAAAATGTTATTTGAAATAATTTACTCTCAATTGTTTAAAGGCTAAATATAGCCCAAACTATGATTTAAAATTTTTTAAATGCATCTGAAATTCAAAAGAATAGAGTATCAGGGTTAAGATAGACAAAGTGCGCTTTTCAGCTAATTTACTTTGCTAATGTGCAAATTACGAGAAATATTGAGATGCAAGCCATCGCTCTGCCCAATTTTTTTGTTTTTGATCATGTCTCCTGCGCAATGATGAGTTACGAACTCCCACTGCTGGATGGACGGGAACAAATTTGACAACGTCAAGTGGTAGTTTGGCAGACAGCAAAGACGTCTTTAAAAATGAGACTTCAAGCTGTTTATTGCCACTCCCAGTTCAAGTTTACTCATATTAATATTAGGTATGTTATTTTGTGGATTTATGGATTATACTGCCCTCTAATGGCCAAAGTGCACACACCAGAAGGAATAGCACAATGTCTATTGAAATGTCGATAAAACAAGCAATCATGCTCAAAGAATTGAATTCTTTACCTCCTGTTGAATTATTTTTACTGTTTCTTCTCATCATTTTTTAAAAGTAAAAAAATTCTTCAAATTAATGCATTACATGAAAACCAAAAGAATGACAACGGTGCTTTTTTGGATGTACAAATGCCAACATTCATCATTTCAATTCAATGTGGAAAGATGATACAGGTACCACAGCCTTTGCTTTTTCCTGGATCTGTTCTCCGCCGTGGCCCTTTTGCGCGCTCGGCCGGGCTAAAGCGCACACGCTTCAGCGGGCTCCAAATTCCGCCATCCCCCATCCCGCCGCTTCAGTGTTTCCAAACACGATAGAGGGTGTGTGGCCAACACGGTGCAGAGTCACGCGCCGCCGGGCCCCGAGCGCCGGGGCGAGGCAAACCACGCGGAGTGGTCGTCGGCGTGTGCGTTGACATTCTGCGTCTGCGTGCTAATGAGTGTGTGTGTGTGTGTGTGTGTGGTGCCCAGGCTAGCGTGTCAGGTCATATGGTGTCACACCTCCGCTCTGGGCTCACTGACACTTTGAGGACACGATATTTGTTTTAACTTGAGTGTATTGAAGATAAGAATCCAATCACAACACCGTACAACAAAAGACAAATTCAATTAATTTGTCAAACCTTTATTAGATATACTTAAAAAAAAAATCCTCTACAAAGAATGACTACAATTACTGCTGAAGAGTTCTGACAACTCATTCGGCTCATGTACAGGTATATCTGTACGTTTGTCTTATACTGCCCCAGGTGGCAAATGCGCATGCGCCAGAAAGGAGGAGCACGATGGCCACTGAATTGAAGCAAAAAAAAAATAAAAAATTATTCCTCACCTTCTAATGATGTCATGACCGTATCATTTTATAAAGTACAATATTAGAGTGCAATTTTTCCTCATTATCTCCCACGCGGAAAAAATTTGTGTATTTCAGTGTGTTACCAAGCTTTAAATTTTCCACTTGCCAATCGAATGAATACCTGGCGGCCGGATGTTATTTTTAGCGCGGAATTGGGCTGTGCGGTCACGCCATCTCGGGGCCCAGCAATCTGCGAGATGCCAGACTTTCATGTTTTGGACTGGCGGCGTTGTGGCCGCGTGGCTTGCGCGCACTCCTGGAGAGGCTCGAGGAGTTCATGAAAAGCGAGACGCTCGTAGAAATCAACACGACTCCCGGGGCGGCGTTTGTGTGTAAACAATGTCCATGCCGCAGTCTCGCCGCCTGCTCGCTGGAAATGGATAAAAAAGCTTTTTAATGAGCTGGATGCCGCGAGTCCGCCAGCTTTATTTACCTCGCAGGCACCAAATCACATCGGGGGGGGGGGTGGGGGGATAAAATACCTCTGCAACGTTGGAACGGTACTTGATACGCATCCTTCCCTGCCTCTTGGCTCACTTCCTGTGGGAATACCTTACCCTTATTTAGCTTAACTGGAGCATGTGATTTCACTTCCTGCGGCCTGGCGTAATGAATACAGTACCCGTAAGACCCCCCCCCCCTCTTAAAATAAATAAATAAAAATTGGTGATGCTAACACCCTGACCTCCTGTCACCCGATCTCACTGTGTTACTTTTAACAGACCGAGCAGTATTGACGGAGTTTTTTTTTTTTTTGCATCATGGAACTGTTTATAAACAAATTAGGCACTCATATTTTTTTATGCTTTGTCGTCATCTGCCAAAGCAGTTTTGATGGAATGTAAAAAAAAAAAAAGCCTATATGGAAATCCTATTTTTAATTTTTTGTTTATTTTATCGATTTATTTAACACTGCCGAAGAATAATTATTAATTTTTAAAATGGTTTTATTTTTAACCATTTTCTTTCAACATAGAGGCACTTCACCGACATTTACCAATCCCCCCCAAATAAATCCAGAAAATATTTTTATTTTAATTCTGAAATGCTTTTTTCTTACTCACTTTCAGGTCTTACGGGGACATTAAAATGAACCAAAAAATAAAATTACTGCTCAGTCGATTTTTTTTTACTTATATTTTGACGTAATTTCTTTTCTTCTATTTAAGTACTGCCATCACAACTACTATTGCCACTCAAAATAGTTTAAAACATTTAGATTTTTACTTAAATAAAACATTTCATTTCAACATATGCCGCATACTAAGTTAGGTATACACACATTTGAATATTCGCACATTTTCCCCCAATTTTTGTTCATATTTTTCGCCAAAAGTCAGCTTTCCAAAATCACTTTCTTTTTCAATTTTTGTTTTGATTGCCTGTCTTCCAAATGAAGTGATTTTTGTTTTTCAAAACTTTCCTTTTAAAATGTTGGCACGGTCACCATTTCTTTTTCTGGTACTCGCCTTTGAAAATAAAACCATTTTCAAAATAAAACTCCCAAGATATTTTACCTTTGATGTCGTCAATCCACTCACATCAGGGTCCACTTTTGAGCCCGCGAGCCCTCTTTTGCCAACCCATTGCTTTGCCGCGTAGGCCTGAGATGGCCTCTGTTGCGAGTCCTGAGATGCCCTCAGCCACTAGAGGGAACCATACATGCACAGCTGCGGTGGCGCCGATGTATTGAAGCATACTGACTGACTGTACGCGCCTCCTCTCTCACATGCGTGTTTGCCCACAAGGCGAAACAAACGTCTCGGCAGTAAAGTGAATGTAGGTCACACACGCAGACGCACACTTTAAGTCAATTGTATGGAGACCCCTCCCCTCACCCAACTCCCCCCCACTCTCTTCTACTTCCTGCGAAGCCCGTAATGTCCGCTGAGACTGGGCCCGGACGCTAAACGACGTCTGACAGCTTTTGGCGGACGCGAGGAGCCCTGTTGGCAAAACAAAGCGTGTAGTGGGGAGTTAAAACGGCACAAGCATGTGTCCTGGTGACACTCAGGCCCGGCGAGGCCACGCACGCTTCGAGTCAACTTGGAACCGTTTCAATTTTAAGGGGGTGGGGCGGGGGGGGAATAGGGGGTGTTTTAGGTGCTTCTGTTTTGGTTAGCGACGGACCTTGTAGTGTCCTTTCATCAGCACCGTTAGTTTAATTCATGAATAATTTAAATAATATATGCAGAGAAAATGTATATATTTTTTAAACTAAAAATTATTTAGCTTTTTTCTTTTCCTTTTTCAAATATGTATCATATAATATAATTTCTGGATTTATATGTAATAACAGCATGAAATGGAATGAAAATACCATTAACGCGTTACTTTTATGTGCTAGCATTAAGCTACGTGGATTTTGCAAAGGCAAAGCTATGTGGTTGTTTATAATAAACAATGTTTAGTTTTAGAGTAAACTTAACTTGCATCTTGAAGCCTTTTTTGAAGCATTGTTCACTATCTGCCAAACTTCTGTTGAATGTGAAGTGAGTTGAGGTGACTGCCACCTAACAGCACTCGCATCTATTTTTTGCTCTTATTTCAAACCCAACCCTATACTTATAGATCAATCAAGCCTCACTTAAGGCCCGGTAGGACAAAAAAAATCCTGGAGCCATCTCTGGCCAAGCAACAGCTACTATCTTAAAAGAAATAAAAAAAAAAAAACTGTGAAGAGGGCCCAACAGAGGCCAATGCTGATTCAATTATTTAGCAGAATAATGCTCAGATAAACGGTTAATCGGCCGATTAATAAAAAAAAAAAAAAAAGAGTAAGGAAAGGAAAATTACTGAAATAATTTGACCGCATTACAATTCTTTGTACCTTATTTATTTCTTAGTATTTGGCAACATTTATTTCGACGATTTTATTTTTTGGGGGTTATGTTTGAATGTAATTATCTTCGTCTTACGTTGTAATGTGTTAGTAATTAACAAAAAAATAAATAAAATAAGGGGGAAAAAAAAAACCCCAGACAATATTTGTCACTTTTGAAAGAGCGAATATAAGGTAATTAAATTGGCTGACCGATTAATCGGTCGGGTCCTAATGATGATGAAATTACAACGATAACAACAAAGCGATTTTATAAAGCCTTTTCTCGACACTCCAAGGCAAGCAAGGGGTGAAAAAAGGCCTGCATTAGGGCTGTTTCAAGGTCACTAAGCTCATTTCTGTCTTGCTTCATGTTGTACTTCCTAACTCCATTAGAAGGCGACTAAAAATAAATGTAGTCGGACATAATGACGGCGTCTTAATGAGGCTGTCTAATATTGTTACCAAAATAAAACTAATTCAATGTTGTTCCGTGCGAGACGATGCTGCACCCGCCCGCCAAATGTTTGGAATTATTGCTCGACTCCTCCGTGATTCATACATCCCGACATTCAAGCTCGCTCTCTTTTTCTTTTTTTCCCCTTCTCCTCTCACTGCCGCTGTGATGTTAAAACCGCTGGCGATTGCATAACGCGTTAAAACTTGCATCACCAATTTCCTGCAGTAAAATACTCGCATTAAAAACACGAGAAGAAGAACCCCGCGTTTGCTTTTTGACACACTTGTAATGTGGGGGTTAGAAAAAAAAAAAAAAAAAAAGAAGATCTGTGGACTTGCTGAAATGATTGACAGGTGAAAGGCTCAGATGAGGAGTGCCTGGAAATGTCATTCATTCTCATAAAAAAATGTATATATTTTGAGCTTAAGCAATCATAATTCTGCGATTCATACCTATTGACATTTTACTTTAATTAAAAATGTTCTCACTTTAAAAATTAGTTTTGAAATGAAAATGACAATTTTAATGAAAATATTTCATTTTCAGGCATTCTTTATCTAATTATTTAAAAATACAAAGAAAGCTACCTACTTCTCCGACTAATTCATTCTAATCTAAATTAACAAAAAAATAAATGGTAGCTTCTGGTGAAATTTTACTATTAAACTTCTTCACATCTTCAAACTTTTACTTTTATTTCACCGCTTGTCTGATTGACACGCGTCATCGTCCAAACAGAGTGCCTAAAATCTGATCGAAGCAACCCCTGCTACATAAATGTGCTTATCCTCCGTGATTTAAACATCCCGACATCTGCATCAGACTTTCGCCCCCCGCCCCCTTCGCCGTGATGTGAAAACCGCTCTCGATTGCATCACCGATTTCCCGCATATAATAACACAGCGGTGTTCCAAACCGGGGGAATAACTTCATCTCTCCTCTTTTGACACACATTTTACACCTAGCATTTTTTTTTTCTTTCCCCGTCCTGTTTTCCGCGAGGCCGATCGGGGCTGACGGGAGGCAGGCTGCGCTTTGCACGCGATTTATGACCTGGCAGGATGAACTCGCCGCCGCTAAATTTACTGCCGAGCTGATTCAGTGCCGCGTCTGCTCGGTGCCTGGCTTTACTGCTGTGGGACCAGCGAATGAGCGAGCGACCGGAGGAAAGACGGGACAAAATGCCGAATGGATGAGTCACCTCGGCGAAAAAAAAAAAATATAAAAATACACAAAAAAAAAATGGAGGGGGTAAGGTGACTTAATGAAGCTTGACAAACGAGCCTCTTGTGCCGTTTATGAGGAGGAAGTTTGAGGAGATGAAATGAAGAAGAGGGGTAGATGATGACTCACAAAGACGAGGGATGCTAGCGAGAGGAAATAAAGAAACGGGGTTTGACGAAAATAACATCAAAGGTGTCTCGAAGATGGCGGCGATGGATCGGACATGCTAAATTTTGCGTTATTAGCTCCTTTCGTCCTGCGAGAGACGAGAAAGATTGAATAACTGCCACTTTCATACATGGCATGATAAGTAAAGAGTTGAGTAATTAGCTTCTACAGCTCCGAATGGTTTTGAAGCGTGGGAAATTGAAGACGATCACTATTCCCGTCTTGTTGATACCACTTGTCACCGTCTGTATGTATATTGTACCGTCGGAGATAATGATACGATATACACCGATATTTTGTCCTGCTTCTGGCCCCAAAGTGTTCCTATTAGAGTCCATTGTTTGGACAAGAGTCGCGGAAGCTCCCTCATGTTTTTTGTCTAAGCATATTTCCTTGCCTGGGGGAAGCAAGCGGGAAAGAAAATATCGGCGACCCACTGCTGACCCGCCGCAATGTCACTCCGACTCATGACATTGGCTAACTACCGCCGGGCTCTTTGTCACTTTCTCTCGGCAACCGCGGCAGGAGACGTTGCCTAAAGTCCAGAGGGGTCACTTTCTGCTGCACGGTGGGAAATAAGGCGGAGAGGCAGTGCCGGACCGGAGCGGGATGGCGGCACTCCTGCCACCTTTTGTTCTGCGCAGGGAGGCCTGATGTGTGGCCCGTCATGTTGAAGGGAAGTCCGACACGGCGACACGGGGTTCACTTTCAGCTGCCGAGCGGGATTTAAGGCGGAGAGGCAGTACCGGGCCACGTTTTCTTAGCCGGAGTGAGATCGCTGCACCCCTGACACCTTTTATTCAACACAAGAAGGTCTGATGTCTGGCCCGTCATGTTAAACCAAACTCCGTGTGGTTCGGACAGGTTTGTCCAAATTTGTCAGTGCGGTAGTCCAAAGTGGCAAGCTTTGGAAAAGCGGGGGGAAAAAAAAGAAAGTTTTAAAAAACGACCCAGTTTCCCGAATATGACGAGTGACACATCAGACCTGGATCAGACTTCTCTGTGCAGAACAAAAGGTGGCAGCGGTGAAAGTGTTGCCGCCATCTCACTCTGGCTCGTACAACGTGGCCCAGAACTGCCTCACACGCCTCATACAGCTGGTCATATCCAACTAAACTCTGTAGTTTGTGGACACTTGGGTCCAGGGACAGGATCGCATTGGGCCAGAGCTTCCCCAAACTCTCCCTTTTCCTACGTTTTCCTGACCTTACAGGGCAAAGTGCCACAGTCAGGACAAAAGTGGAACCAAATGGTGATTCTGGCCCGGAGCAGGATGGTGGAACCGCTTCCAACACCGCCACTTTAGCCAACCACGCCAAACAAGTGTTGACAGAAGTTCTGCAGTGAGGAAGAGCCAAGTGCCGAAGTCAGGAAAAAGTAGACCGGTCCTGTGCACTTTGACTTGAGATTTAAGACTTTTTTCACGCTGCACTTTGTTTTCTTGGTTGTCATTGTGGGGCAGGGCACAGGGATGATGATTGCCCATATTTGGACATGGTTGCTTAGTGGCCTACGAGGAAGTAGCATGGATGCTTGTCCTGCTGGTTTGAATTAATGTGGTGTCGATCTCCTTCCATCCCTGTGTCATTTTTCGTATGACCCAAAGCTCGGGACACTTGAACACCAAATTTAGGTCAGTCCTCCAAAACTTCTTACAGGATTTAAAAGAGTGCTGGACTGGAGTGGGATGAGAACTCCACTTCTGCCTGATCCCAGCCTCTGCGTGGCCCATCACGTTGAGTGAAATTGACACTGAGATCATTTACGGTTGCTAGGTAACCTTTCAAATGTGTCCTACTGACACCGTGACGCCGTGCCGTTAAAATAAACTCAACTCTGCATAATCGAGTCGAGGTGGTCAAAACTTGTCCGGTAAACCGAGTGAGTAAAAAGTATCAGCATTGAGGTAGTGCCAAGTGCCAAGGTCAAGAAAAGCAAGAAAAGAAAAAAAAAGGGTGGGAGGCACTGGCCTGGTGCCATCTCGTTCTTGGACCTTCCAGTCGTGCGTACCGGCATGCAAATGGACTTCGGGGGCAGCTCACACCTACACTCAAAAGGCCAGACCAGGTCAACTGAGTGGAAACTTCGACTGAGCACACATCCGGGATGAACATTCCATCAAGGAGTGTCACAAACATTCAGAGTGAGAACGTCACAAACAATCCGTCGGGAAAATACGTTTCGAGGCCGAGAGTGAGCTCCCCCATTAGGAGGATCACTCTCTTTCGGTATGACGTCCTCACGCCTACGCACACCTCAAGTCAAAAGGTGGCGAACACGCCATCGTAGCAATTTGTTTGGGTGGCTCAGAGGTGCGGCGCCAAAAGGATGCCTGGGGCAGGCGTCAAAAATTGTCAGGTTGGGATACTGTCCAGATAATCGCGTGACACGCGAGCGTACCTCGACAGAAAGAGCTCAGGCAAAATATGACTTGACTGGACAGCACTGCTTGGTTTTTGTCACCGGTGATTGCTATTCCACAGCATCACAACTGTTAGCATGTTAGCATTTTAGCTACCAAAAATGGACCTGACCTGAATGTTAAATCGTTACCACTCTCCATTCAGGTTCCATGAGTACTCCTAATTTTTTTCCACATTTTCCACTGTTCATTGCTTTTGTCATAAATTTGTTGAATTGTCTCTTCATCGTCCAATATTGCGGGATATGTTTGCGAGCGTGGAAGGAGAAAAAAATAAATAAAATAATCGGCTATTGGCAGCGATCTTTGCATGTTCCGGAACAATCCTAACTTCTCGGAATGGCAGAATATGAGGATCATAGCAGCGTCTGGATGTCAGTGATGTGACTTTAATTTGCGCTGACTTTTTCCCACCCACACACCTGTCACAACTCCCCGTGACGGATATGCGGGTCGTCACATGCAGACGTGGCCGTGCGTTCAGGGTCCCCCCCACAACACACTTCTCACATAAAGCGATGTGCTGAGTCATCAAATATTCATATCGAGAATGTGTGTGTCATAATTGACTTGTGTATTTTCACACGTAATTAAGTCTGTGTTAATTCCTCAAAGGAGCCCAACAATTAGACAGCATCGGCATGAATGGGATTCCAAATGGCAGCGTGTTGGCACGCTTGCCAAAGACAATTAGTGTGTTTAGGTGGCTAACAGCGCTACATGCTAATGATCTCCTCATGACAGCCGTTGATGAGATTCTTGCGATATTTTTGACAATATCAGAATTCATGCGATTGGGTGAAAATTGGAAAGATAATTGCGATCTTTAAAACTTCTAAACACAGTTTTACTATAGAAATTATATATTTTTTCCTTTATTTTTTTCTTTGCATAATTATTTTGTATATATTTGTTATTTTAAATACATATTTTTATACTTTATTGTGATATTTTCTTCATATCTACTAATATATTTTATTTGAAATCCTTTTTACTCTTTTATATATCGCTTTGTATACCATTAGATTTCTTACATTTATTTTTAAGCTTTTTAACTTCTTTGTATAAACCTTTTGTATTCATATCTTTTTTTTTTTTTCACTATTTCAGCCAAACATTTTCTTTTTTGCCATCCATAGTATCGTTACATATTTGTTAGTTACTTTTAAAGTTACTTATTATAAAGTATTTTTATTTTGTGTACCCAACCCTACCCCCACCACCACCGTGAATATAAAAGAGCTCCAACATGGCTTGATAGAAAAGTTGACTGTGCTGTTTCTTGGTAGTAACAACGACAGGACACCACTTGTGTGTGTATTTAAAGGGGGTTAAAAGCAGGAACGGATACTAGACCGCAATATTATTAAAAATATATATTTTTTTAATTTTAGATGGCTAAAAGTGCGACGGCACGGGATAAAAGGTCTCACCGTTGAATAATGGCAGCATCAAGTTTAAACGGTGTTAATCTGCGGGATTGGGGCTAATGCGGATTGCGCCTCCATTTGAGGAGCGCAACACGAGCTCACAAGGCCTTTAAGCAGCTCAATGTGTTGTCACTAGTTGATTAAGTGCACTACAACAAGATGACAGGATTATCATTACACAAACACACACTACTGCACGGTGTGTGTGCGTGTGCGCGCACAAGGTCATTTATCACAAATACACTCCATAATATCCGCATACAGCGAGTTTTAATTACATCGTTTTCTTGCATACGCTGTACAAAAATATAGACGGAACATTTTAGCTCCCATTTTTCATGAGCTCAAGTCTCTTTCAATGTGCACAAAAGACATTTTTTCTCGGATATTGTTCTCTCTCTCTCTCTCTCTCTCCTTCTCCCTCTACTCATTGAAATTTGATCATCTTCAGAATTGTTCAGTATTTTCAGGAATAAAACTTTGTATTTTTATTTTCATATATTTCACTTTTATGTCAGGGCAGTGACGATATGTAACTCATGGACTGGTGTGTGCATTGGAGCACTCTCTCAAATAAGAAGCACACCAAAAGCAAGAATCCCCAAACTGTAGTGTGAGTGCTCTCCAGGGGTGTGCTGGATTTAAAAATATAATGGCACTCAGCTATTGTAATCACACATCCATAAGTGATATGACATTTTTTTTTCTGTGGAACTTAACTCCATTCAATGAAAGTGGTAGGCGATTGCAACGTATTCGTTCATCTGGATTGGCTGGTGCATCCCAGCACTTATGAGGCTGAAAATTAGGATGAGAGCAGGATTCCAAAACTGCAGTGTGAGCATCACTCTCCAGGGGGTGCGCCAGATTTTAAGGGTAATGGCAGTCTGAATCGTAATTATGGATTTTAATCCGAAAGTGGATTTCCTCTTCAAAAAGTTTCAATTAAAAAAAAAAAAAAAAAACATGATTTTTACAGTATATTTTTGTTTTAATACTATTTTTTTTCATTTCTTTTATATATTTTTTTTATTTCACAAGTGGTTTGTTGAGCATTGCAATTTTAGAATTTAGAAAAAACAGTTAAAAACAACAATATTTTCCTGCATTTTACATTTAAAAAGTAATATAAATAGTTTTTTTTCATTATTATGTAAACATTTTGTAGTGGATATTAATTTTTCCCATTTTTTTTTATATTTGTAATGCACACATTTTTTTTTTTATCATTTATACTGTTAAGTTCATACCATTTTTTTTGCTTTATTTACATGCTGATAATTGGCCAGAAAAATAAAAGTATTAAGACTTCATCAACACATTTAACAAATGCTTTCAATCATACACATAATAACCGTTCTTGAAATTTCTTCACGCATATTGTGGGAAAGGAATCATAAAAATAAATAAATATTCTGCCTTCATTCTGTGAAAAGGAGCGTATAAATAGAAAATGAAGTGTCATTTGGTTGTAGAATGAAAAGACGATGAAGGTTATGAAATCCTACTTCAAAATTGTATGACGATGACTTCAGTCGCTGTTAATCTAATGGCTGTTTTCCGAATCATTTCCTCAATTTCTCACTCCTTAATCATTTTGTGGACCATATAGTCCACCTTATGCAATGAATACAAAAGTCTACACACCCCTGGTCAAATGTCATACTAAAAAAAATTTAAAAAAATTGACCAAGATTAAATAGTGATTGTTTCATTCTGAACACAGACACATTCTAATTAGAGGGTGTGCACACTTTTGCAACCACATTTTTTTCTGTATTTTTATGTACCCTCTTCGAGGTTATAGGTCACTAATATCTTTTGTAAACGACAGTCTATGGATAGTGAACCACATAAAAAATGCCTTTACGGTGATTCGGGAAACTATCTGGTGACATTTGTAGTAGTAAGAGAGGACGATGAGAAAGCAGCACGAAGGCGGGCCTTTGTCAGTCAACCACGTTTGACTGACAGGTCAAGGCCGAGCGGAGGCAGCGATACGGCCGCCGTCATTTCTTTGCAATAAGCTCGCTTTTGTAGCGCGCCAGATAATCGTCGTAATTACATTCCGGCCGCTCGTTGTCCGTCACCTCCGGTATGCTCGGAAATATCACGGCAAAAAGAGGCGGAGGACAGATTAGGTCTGATTTTCTTTTAATAGTATCTTTATCTGGACAGAAAGCGTCTTTCAGTGTGACCTTGTTGCACGTTGAGCACGTTGACAGTAAGACGTGATGTTTTTTGCAGACCAGAAAACTTGAGTGACGGTCTGGCAGGCTTCTCTTTTTGTGCATCCAACACGAGTACACCAGATTCAAAACCTCTCTGGCAAGATTTTTTTTTTTTTTTAGACAGAGAAAATAAATGTTTGTTTCCATTTATAGACTTTATATTATATATTTGCTTATTTGTTTTTCTTCTATAATTTTTTTTAAAATAATTTATTTCTCAATTTTGGTTTTGTGAGTGATTTTACAAAGACATTTTTTTTTTTAATAAAAAGAGATATCCGGTTTGGTTCTGCTGGAGAAACAGATTTGTGTTTGATATTTTTTTTTGTATTTATATTTTGTAAAAATCTTAATTTTTAAATGTATTTTCTTTTCTTTATGTTTGTAAATATTTTTTTTGTTTTATTACAGTTTCATCAACATGTGTTCCATGCTTTGGATTTCTACATTTTAATGATATTTAAGGAACTTGTATTTTTTTTATATTTATTTATTTTATAGTTGGACGCTGTGTGAAAGGCAGTCAGAAGAAACAGAATCAGGGGTGCAAATTCGTCCCAGGGCTGAAGAGGCTTGGAGCGCGCTAGTCGGTATATTCCTCGACTGACTGACTGAGTCTGAGGCAAACTTTCGCTCTTTGCTCCTCACAGGGGAGCGACACTTCTGGAGCCGCCGCCGCCGCCGTCGCCGTCGTCGTAATCGCACGGGAGACGCCCGCGGGATGGGAATAAAAGGAGGAGGAACGACTTCCATTAAGGAATTCCGATTTTCCGCGCTGTGCTTCTTGATCCAGCGCCAGAAGAACATTTATGCTGATGAAATGCATAAATAAAGTTGCTCAATTATCCCGCTTGGAGAAGTTCCAGAAGAGACGGGCACAATCGCGGTGAGTGCCTCGCAAACGGGAAGATTTAAGAGACGCGGCCGGGTGCCACCTCTCCTGCTTTCGCACACGTCGTACACCTTCAGCGGCCGCCACTTTCTCGGCCACGCCCATTTCAATGAAAATCACGTCGGGATATACGAACCACATAAAAGGATCAACTTATCAGTTCTGCATTTTTTAGGAGTCCAGTCACTTTATTTTGAGTATCGAGTTTGATCTTATACCTCGGCAATTCATTACGAATCAAATTTAAGCTTCAACATTCCACGTGTCTAACTTCCACCCGAAACCATTCACTGACTTTATACCTCAAGCTCTAACCCTAAAACAAATTGAAGTATAACAACAAATTTAATGTTGAGGCCTTGCCGGTGGTCTGCATTCAACTGAACACTTTGAACTAAAAGTAACTGACGACTTCTTCCAGTAATTAGTGGCGCGTCACATCGCTGCTTATGAATCGCATCAGTGTTGACGCAGAAGATGGCACAATCCAAATCAAACATTTCCACCCCGGAAGCGATCTAAAGAATTCAAACTTTTCTTTCTTCTTCTCCTTATCTACTCGGCAAAGCTAATTAAAAAAAAAACATTCCGACATGCTTTTGACATTTATTAAATACACAAAGAGCTGCCGAACGCCGGCTTATCGGCGCATCGCCGTCATCGACTTGCAGATAACATCAGCTCCATCAAAACATGAACAAGAAAAAGGAAATCAAGTCAAAGAGAGGAGCGGAGATCATTATTTAGTCGAGTCTTTGCAACTTTTGTCTCGTTTTCCATGGAGAAAGACGCTTGCGGTACATGTAGACATTGTTTCAAAATAGTCAACACTAACTAAATCGTGATAAAAGAGAATTTAAAGAAAGTTTTCTCAAGTGTATTTATAAAACCAGATGGTATGTTATGAATGTGTTGCTTTAAGGGGCGTGGCGTCAGGAGCTGGAATTGTTTTGATTGGCTACATTGTTCGATATATTTTCCATGTAAATAGTTTTATATTTTGGTGGGAAAATATTTGATCAAAATAGGTCATTTACTCCAAAAAGAAAAACTTAAATTTTCGAGGATAAGATTTTTTGAAATAAGTTGAATATTTAAGAATAACAGTATTACATGGAGAAAAATGTTTTTAAAAGACATTTTAGAGAGAGAAAGTTGTCTATTTTAGAGAAAATGCTGATGTTTTCTAATGCGTGTGATATATTTTGAGAAAAAGGAAAAGAAAAGTTTTATATGATCAAGAAAATAATGTATGTATCTTTAGGGATTTTTATACATTTAAAGGTGGAATATTTGTGGAAAAAAGTGATCTTGCAAGAAAAAAACGTTCATATTACAGCAAATTTAAAAATTCATACGCCCTATTGTGATATTAAAAAAAAAAGCGTCAAATCACAAAAATTCTCAATACCTTCAGGCGTGTGCTAGAAATCAAAGAAAATGCCAGGAAAAGCCCACTAGAACAGCTGCGGTTGATTTGGGGGTTCATCAGAAGCACTTTAAATGGTGGCAGGTGTTTGCTGACTCCCATTTAACATAAGTTTGAATCTGATTGGTTGATAGTCAACAATTTTAAAAGGGTGTGCACACTTCTGCAACCACAAGTTCACAGTTCATTTTTACTCCAGCCCAGGATAATGATTATTTATTTATTTTTTTTTTTTTTAAATATAGTCCTACAATTATATGACACATTGATGTTGGGAAACTTTTTAAAGTCAAACATTATGAAATGTTACTTTTGGTGGTCCGCTGTGAGATGTTTCTAATCAGTCTGTGGCTTGGCTCAATAGAAGGTCAGGAAACTTTCATCAAGGGCCACGAACGTCTTAATGACGAGCCTCAGTCTGGCTATTAAAAGCCCACGGGTTCAAATGCGACACACTTTGAAGGAAAAGCAGCAACGGCACTCACCACGTAGCAGGGCTCACAGTAAGCCTTCTTGTCGACGGCATAGAAAGGTTTGCCGCGCAGCTTGCCGCTGCAGGTCATGCACACGAAGCAGTCCACGTGGAAGACCTGGTCCATGGCCGTGCAGCCGGTGCCCTCGCCCACCACGTTCTCCCCGCAGCTGGCGCAGCGCCCTGGGGGGGAGAAGAGAAGAGGGAGGGTGAGGGATGCCTTCAAGGTCACACGCTGATCAGCAGTAAATATCACACTCGAACAATGCAAAGTCGAACCGTTAGACTTTGTAAAAAAAAAAAAAAAAAAAAAAAAAAAAAAAAAAAAAAAAAGATTGAGGAAAAAAACATTCAGAAAAAAACAATTTTAAAAAAGTTGATGAAAACGGTTTAATAGGAGAAAAAAAACATTTTGAAAAGTGTATAAATAGTTGCGTATTTTATATTTTTTATATTATTTTAAAAATATTTTAGTTATATTTTCATGCAAAAAAACATTGTAAGGATAAGTCCAAATCTTACAACAAAACCCCCATAAACAAGTTAGATACTGTATTGTCAGAAGCTTAGAAGAAAAAGTTTTAAAAAATATTTTTTCCAAAAGTTTTATATTTGTCATTTATTTCCAAGAAAAAAAGTTTTCTAGAAAAAAAATGACAGAAATTTTCAAGAAAATAATTTAATTTTTGAGAAAAAGTATTTTTTTTTTTGCAAAAATTAAGTATTATATTCTAGTAATATAGACATTATTATTACCACCAAAAAAAAAATTGGTATGCTGGTCTATCTTGTCTTGACACTTCTAATCGGGTCACTGACTTGAAAATGCGCACAAACAGGAGGACATACAGCCACTATTTCGAAGACGACCACTTCACTTGACTTCCGTTCGCGTCTCGGAAGCAAGTCGACTTCCCGCGTGTGCGTGACTTAAACGTAATCCCACAAAGAGAAGCAACAAAAAGAAGAGAATAAAGTGTCGTGCGATAAAAAAAAAACTTTTTAAAGGGGTCATGAGCTACGAGCTATGAGATATGATTGCCAACGAAACAGCCCGATTGCGCACTGGTGTGGCATTTGGATATCTTTAATTGCGTCGGCGATATCTTTAATTGGCTTTAAGATGTCCTCCACTCAATGCCACTTATCTACACGCCCAATTAATGCCACTGTCAATTTCATTAGCGCTATCTTACAATAATAGCCTTGAAAGAGATATCAGAGAATGGGTTATTTTTTGACACATCTGACGGGCGATGCCATCTCCGACGGCACATTTCATTAAATTCCGTTTCCTCTTCATTTTGGTTGCGATTTGGCGGATGATTGGCAGCCCGCGAGCACGTTCGCGTTTCTACTTCTATCTGATGTTTGATTGTATTGACATTTGAGAGGTAGCAAGGCGACCCTTGTGGCGGTTGCGCGTTCTCATCTCAATCAAGTCATTGATCGGATTACCAAAGTGAGCCAATAGCAAAGTTTATTTGAACGTGACACAGGGAAATATAAAGGTGGGATTTATACAACACGCTTATGCATTTTTGCTTCCAAGTAAATTGCGTGAATAACATTCATTAATAAAATAAAAAAAAAAATCATAAATAAAAAAACAATTTAATTATATTATAATTTATATTAATATTTTTTATTTACATTATTATCATATATATTATAATTATAATTATGACATCATGCAGGGGTCTTAAAAAGAAACAATTTTTTTTCAGATTGATGTGATCCAAAGAGCCTAATTGACAAAAAAAAAAAAATAAATAAAAAAAACTTGAACTTTCAAATTGATTGTCATGTTTTTGTGCCTTATCGTCCATTGATTCCCACAATCATGAGCTCCCTCTGCGCCTCAATTACGCCACCGATACCGATTGTGCGGAACGGGAGGAACATTAAACAAAGGAGGGAAGGCTCGTCTCAGGGGAACACGTGGGCGTCGGCGGAATCACGAGAGGGGTAATCACTTCACACAGAGCGCGCGTGCGTGTGTGTGTGTGTGTGTGTGCGCACGCATGTTTAGACGGAGGCCGTTAGCGCCTGGGGGATCACAGGCCATCTCCGGTGAGCTGATGGGAATGCCAAACGTGTCCCACGGGGCCACTTTTAGACAGCGAGCAGAAAACCTCGCGGGATTCCTCATGCTGCCCCCCCCCCTATTTTTTCTTATTGCTCAAAAGGAAAAAAAAAAAAAACGGAAGTTAATGTATCACAGGTGACAAAATGATTCTACTTCATTACACAGAGAGAATCTGGATTTTTTTTCGACTGAAAACATTTTTTTTTCTTTTTTAGGGGGGATAAAGTGACATTTTTCTTGCTTCCAAGTGCAACAATTATTTTTTTCTTTTTTTTCAGTTTTCTCATAATTGAAAAAAAAAAAACAATTGACCTCACGATATTTTATGCTCATTGGTGACGCTTTTTTTTGCTGGCGATAAAATTCGCAACTTTCTTAAAAATGATGAAAATCTGATTTTTTTCCCCCTCAAGAATGACAAAAATTTTTAAATGTTCAAACCTGACAAAATATGACTTTTTTTCCTCTTAAAAAAATCTGATTTCTTATTTTTTCTTCTCACTAGTGGCTTAATTTGGGATTCACAAATGAAAAATAAATCTTTTTCTATACATATTTGGTGACAAAATTAAGATGTTGCGAGTGACCAAATTATTTTTCTTGCAACTTTTTGTGAGTCACTAAATGTTTTTTTCAACTCAATATCAATCCAATTATTTTTATTCATGATTCACAAAATTAATTTCTTTTTATTTGTAACACATTTCCATATTTTCTGCTCAAAAGTGTTCAAAAACAAAATTCTCTTCAAAAGTGAACAATTCCATGTTTTTTTTTTGTGGCAAGCGTGTAACTTTTCTGCAGCTCCGTATGATCACGAAACAAATGGCTTTTGCGTGAAGTGATGTTCCACATCAATAATTCGCAACCACGAGCCCAGACATGATCGTTGTCGCTGAATAATACAACGGCGTGCGCCATAATTATTTACCCCGACGGACGGACGGCGACCAACCCCAACACTTTCCAACCATCGGTGGCGGGCCCATCAAGGAATCATGAAAGATGGCCCGGGCTGTCCCCGGCGTCCCGCGCAAAAGAATGGAAGCCTTAACGTCTCCACTTCAAATGTTTCCTGTACAAGCAATGCAAGTGTGACGGGGAGGGCGGGAGCTTCATTTACACTTGACTCGCTCTCTTTGCTTTCATTCTTGCCGCCTCAGAAGTGTCTCTTCTGTGCCAAAGTCAAAAAAGAAGAAGAAGAGAAAACCTTTTTTTCTTTTTTTTTTTTGGTGCACGTTCCCCGCGAGCCGCATGGCAATGCTTAGACAATTTAATTGGATAAAAGACAAAGATTAAAGAGACCCTGACTCTTGGCCATTAATAATTGATTTCTAATGTATCGGCAGTGACAGGGCGATGGCGTTGTTTGGGGACGGGTGTGGAGGGCTGTTGAGTGGCAGGAAAGTCTTCTTTTGTATTTTTTTTTTTTTTTGGGGGGGTGGGTGTGTGTGTTTTTTTTCACACACAGAAGCAAAAAAATCTCACACGCACGCACACAAACACACACGGTGATATCAAGGCGGTGAGGGAGCGCACACTCGCGCCTCAATTTGATCTTACATCCTCGCAAATCAAAGACGCGGCATGTAAAGGGAAAAAAAAAAAAGGCGAGAGTGTTCGCACGCATGCAACTTTTTCTTGTGGGAGAGGAAAAACTTTATTTCCCACCACTTATGTGAAAATAAAGAACGCCGTTCGCGCTGGTGCAACCGTTGCGAGCAAAGCGCCCATATAACCCCCCCCCCCCCCTCCTCCTCCCAGAGGCCACACAAATGACGTCTGCAGCCAAACAAATTGAAAAGAGGCAGCTGAATATTACCAACTAGCCAACGAACTCGCCAATCAACCAAAATCAACACCCACCAAAACAAATAACTATGCAACTAACCCAACTAAAACAGCTACTAAACTAATGACCGAAGCAACCACCTCCTTAAAGACACGTCATCAAATTGAGCATCTCTTTCCATTCATCACTCGGGGTCCACCATTCAAACAAGTCATGACATTCACGGCGGCACCAGTGCAACGCAGCTTTAGTTTCCCGTTTGGCGTCCACGCTGGTTCACGTCGTTGCCCCAAAGCGGCGTGGCCCGTGACAGCCCGTCACGGCCGCCTCTCCGCGCTCTCCGTAACCCTGCCTTTAATCTCATTCCCAGTGTCAGCAAACAGCAGCCCAACCCCGTGCCACTCGACATTAGCACTCGTCCCATCGGGGGCTCGCGGTCGGGCGGTGAGTGTAGTTTACATGTTTGAGGAGCAGGTCGGCGTGGAGTCAAGGCAGGGAACAGGTGACTTTATGTGTGTGTGTGTGTGTGTTTGGGGAGGTTAGCGACTGTTTTTTCCCTGTGTGTGCTTGCGTGTGTGAGCATGCAGATGTCTGCACACTCCCGAGGTCAAACACTCGCTCACAAATGAAATCTAGCAACAACGTGAGCGCCCGGCAGCCTGGCATGCGCTCGCACGCCAGCTGATCTTGCAAGCCTGACTGGAGCTGTCTCAACGAGGCAGGAGCGCCGGCGAGCGCCCCGGCCCGAGGGGGGAGACGATGCGGGGGGGGGGGTCACCTCGCATGAACCGCTGCCAGAGAGAGAGAGTGGGGAGAGAGAGCGAGGAAGAAGCGCAGGCTTCGGTCGCCAAGAAAAGGGAAGAGAAGAGAAGACAAGAAGCGCTGGCACACGGCGGCGCGGAAACTAGAAAGCAGAGCGGATGCTGCCGAGTACATCGTCAGGACCAGGGAGATGCAAAGTGGGCGGGGACATTTTTGTCCCAGAGCAAAACAAACAGAAATCAATTAAAAAAATAAAATAAAAAAAAAAAAGTTATGATTTTTAAACTTGTATTTGTTATGACGCATTGATATTGACGGCAAAACAAATTAAGTGATTGGCACCATGACTAACGAACAAGCGAACTAACAATCTCAGTAAATTAAGTACTAACCAACAAAAAAAAAAAAAAAAAAAAACATACGCCAAGCCAGCCAAGCATTTAGCAAACCAACCGATAAACTCACCAACCAACCAGCAGGCCACTTAACTAACCAAGTAACAATTCGATTCAACGACACATTGCTTGCCTGCCAACTTCCAGGTTGGAGCGGCACACTGATGCGGCCACATGTGCGCTTTCATGTGGTCTCTGTGCAATCACACGTGCACATGCGAGCACACGCACGCACAAAAACACGGCATGCTAATCCAGTGTAGGTGGTAGGACACTGATGCCGGGCTTAAGAGGAGAGCTGCCATGTCACCAGACTGATGGCCCCCGATGCCCCCGGCTGCTGGGTGACCTCCTTCCAGCCGCATCATAATAATGCATGCACACACACTTGCATATAATACACACACACGCGCTCGCGAACGCACAGCTTGACAAAGAGGCAATGCTGTGATTGAGGAAATCCTTAAATAGGAGTAAAAAGAGGAAACAACTAAAGGGCCTGTAAGCAGATTAAAGGCGGGGGGAAGATTTGGAAGCAAAAAGCTAAAAATGATCCCATGGAGAGGCCCAAAAAAAAAAAAAAAAAAAAGCATGAACGTGAAGCAACTTGTGATTTATCTCTGTGGTGATGTGTCTACATCTGCATTTTGAGCTGCAGTATTTGGATTTTGGCAGCGTGTTCATTCTGGTGAAATGTGGTTTGTTGGGATTAGGGAGCATACTTTAACACCCTTTTTTTGGTAGGCATGTCGATCATGAGGAGACCCACGAAAACCAACTTTTGACCATGCATACTAGGCAGATGGACAATGCTGAATTGAGGAAACAACAAAACCTTTGATGACGTGCCTCGCATGAGTACACCCACAAAAAACTTTTTGGTGGGTCCACTCGTGCATGATAAACCAGACAAATTTCATGTTCCTACGTGAAATTGGGTTGCATTTTCCAAAAAACTCTCAGGGATGCTAGCTTGACAATTTTTAGGAAGAAGGAACGGGAAATTCCTCAAAATAGTCATTTGTTTGTCTTACCGATGACACAAATGAAGTCACTTCTAAAATAATGCCGTGTTTGGAGACGGTGGATTTGGAAGGTGATGGTGCGATTGTGTGTTGATGGAGGGGGGTGCAGGGTTTCGCTTTTGCGCCTCCTCTGACAGACTGACACCCAAATCTTTCATTTAGATTTGATATCTCCTTGTTCTGACAAGGCAGGCAGCACCTAAAAGCTGACTCCCGAGAGGCTGCTGAGGGCGACCTGCGTCAGATGCGCTGCTGTCTAAAGAAGGGCTCTATTAATACCTTCACCAAATAAGAAGAAAAAGCAAAACTTCCACCTGACCCAATTACCTCAGCCGATCCACCGTCCGTAGTCTTCCAAGATTCCTCATCAACATTTCATGCGAGGTATCTCATGAATTATGACACCTCTTTCGCCTGACATTTCACGGGAAAACGACAAAAGGTTTCCTGCTTTTTCCACGCATCTATCGACTCCATAAATTAAAAAAAAAAAAGAAAAAAGTCTCACGGAAGCTCACGAACCTCACCGGAAAAGTAACTTTATGCAAAAATTGATCGGGCATTATTGAAATTACCGTGACCCTCGCCACTTCACGCTTCACGTTTTGCGGCTTCAGTGCTTTGCAGGTTTTTCTAAAAAATGTAATAAAAAAAAACAAACAAAAACAACCGACCAACAAACTAACCAGGAACTAGTTAACTATACAACCACGCCTAACAAGCCAACAAAACATCGACCTAACCAACTGGACGACCAACCAACCTAACCCATTAAAAATCTCATCTGACATTCCGCACAAAGGAGAAGACAGAGAAGACGAAGGGATTGTCATTTCCGCATTAAAACAAAACACAAAGCAAAAGAAATAAAACACCATCATCACTAATTGTAAATAATGCAGAGCCGCTCATCCGTTTTCAATTATTCAGCTTTTTGTCCTGGTTTTTTTGCTTGACAGCCGTGTAGCGACGACAACATAACGTACAAATGCCAGGGAATTTGTACAGCCGCTGCTGCGTCTTATTAGATTTGCCTGCACGCACACACACGCGCACACAGAGTACACCTACGCAGGAGATAAGTGGATTAAACATGACGGATGATGACACTTGTACAAGCGGCTCCTTCAGATTACTCCAATCTAATCTCAGACTCTAAATCAAAGATGCTAACATATTCATATTTTTTGCCATGCTCTTTCATTTTCAGGTTTTTTTATTTTTTTTGGGGGGGTTTCCCGATCAAGATGAGTACTTGACCACGCTCATCAAATGCAAACTGGCCAATCATAGCACAGAAGTCCGACAAATTCCCAGTAGCCGTTCATTGAATTCATTTTTTGCTAGCTCAAAATGCTAATGCTAGCGATAATGCTATTTGGACATCAACAGTCATACGAACACTTTTAAAAAGAAGGCACACCTTTGCCTAATCCAAAGAAACAATTATATCATGCGCAAAATAATGTTGTGGTTGTTAGCGTGTTTCCCAAAATGTTAATATCATGGGACCTAGTTACTATTCGGCTCAGCTACGATAATGCGGCTAGGTCATATGAATTCATATTTTAGCGTAAGCCTCACTTATACAACAAAAACATTGATGTAGGATGAATCTCATATTGTTTATTGTAACACTCCTTCCAAAACGGGACGGAAACCTTATAGATAGTAATTACATATTAAATTGTAAATAAAATATTGAAGGGGGGGACGGGTTGGGGGGGTGATCAAAATGCGATTATTTTTCAAAACCCTTCAGCCCTAATTTCTTGTTATTAGTAGAGCTATAGAGAATAGTGAGTAGGTCTTTTCAACTCTGCCTTGAGAATCTCTCATGGAAGGCCTTTAACATTAATTCAATTCAACGAAGCCCCGGTGGACCAATGAGACGTCGGCGTTTCAACTTTATCAAAGACCCTGGCGATAGCGGTGGAACTTTGCTCGGGAAAGACAACGATTCGGTCCAGATCACGGGCCTACTTTGATTAATCTGGTTAATTACTCGCCCCAGGGTCTCGGCGACCGCGAGCCCCTCTGTCAGAAGCCCCCCCCCAACCCCCAACCCCCATTCGCACTCTTAAAACAAAGTGCGCAGAGGCTTACGCGCTATTACATTCTTTGTAATTACAAAAGTCTCATGCTCTGGGACTGGCTCCGGAAAACATGGCAGACTTAAGTGATGGATCTTAAGGTTGCCGTGGTGACCGTGTGTCTGAAGGAGGGAGTGGCGTGGAGGGGGCTTGTTAGCGGGGGTCTTCTCTCTGTGGACGGCCAACCGACTCTGCTAATGAGTTCCTGCACTCACCTCAGCCAGGCCTTAATCTTTTCACGATCCTGGTTTATAGGGATTCATTAAGCATGAGATGGAATGTCGTCGGTATCGTGGCGAGTTATCAAACTTCGCCATCATCAATGACGGAAATGCCAGAATTTTAAAAATTGTGCAATTAAGATTCCAATTTTTTTTTTTTACAAATCAGCCAAAAATGAAACTTTAATCCATAATGGCAGTGTTCTTGTGTTGAGAATTTTTTTTGTAGGACTCCTCACGTCAGATATGGCTACTAAATTTCATATTGCCTCGGCGATTTGTCTTCAGGGATTGATTTTTTTCCAAAAATATGGACTTAGAATGACTCATGAAAAGGAGTCTAAAATTTCAGCTTTCAACCAAATTTCCGACTTCCTGTGTCTTCCTTGCAATGTCTTCTTTTTTTTTTTTTTTTTTTTTTTTAACTTTTTTAAAATTGATTTATTAAATTGCATGTTGTCAAAGGGCACCATTTTTGGGAGCGACATCTTCAAAATTGTGGTGTTAAAACCTGTTTTTCTGAACCACAACATTGCTGAACTGCAGCAGGCAACGCTTACCAGCTACCTCAGCTGACATGCGACCCATCCGTCAACTCGCATGTCCGCACGCCACCCAAAAAAAAAAAAAAAAATTGAGGCCAGCGTGGCTTTGAGGGTCATTTCTCTGCTGTGCTTAAAGCAAGCAGGCAATTAAGGTCTTCGTCATCATAGCCTCTCTAAGCAGAAGCAGTTTAAATACATGTCCCCGGCAGCGCTAATATCATAATACACCTACACGCCACCGCCGCAGCCAGCCATCTAATGGGCACGTGAGGCGACGCCAGCCTACCCGCCCCACCACCCCCGAGGGGGATTAAAGGCTCCAGAGGGGAGAGAGGGCGGGAAAATATCAGCCACGTATAAATGCGGAGAATCCTCGTTCAATCCCCGAAAGAGTATTAACGTTTAATCCTGGCAGTTATATTTTTATTTATGAAAGCGAGAGCTAAATTAATTATAAAACACCTCAGAGGAAAATTTAACCCCCCAACACTACCTCTAAAAAAAGAAAATCGTGTGCAATAGAAAAGAACAAATAATCCACCAAAAAAAAAAAATGTAAAAAATAAAGTCCACACGGGATGCTTGGGCAAATGCGGTCATGATCACGGCAACCTTAATCAAAATCAAGAAAATAAAAAAAGTCCAGGTCACACCCAAGCAAATGTACCTTTGACATACAATGACGATAATTTGACCGTTTCTTCCCACATGAGTGAAAACCAGACACCTTGCATAATCGGAATAAAACCATCCATACATTATCTGAGCTGCGTCTCCTCACGAGGGCCACAGGTGTGCTGGAGTCTGTCCAATCGAAAAGACGAACAACCATCCACGCTCACAAACACACCTCGGGGCAATTCAGGGTGTCCAATCAACCTAGCCTGCATGTTTTTGGAATGTGGGAGGAAACCGGAGTACCCGGAGAAAATCCACGCAAGCCCGTGGAGATCATGCAAACTCCACAGAGGAAGGCCGGAGCCGGAATCGATCCTACGACCTCTGCCATGAGGTCGCCCATGCATGTGTTATATGATTACTGTAATGCCAAAGTATGCGTTTCTTGCACAAAACGACTCCAAAGCTTACCAAAGTACTCATCAGAGGGCGGGTGGTCCATGTCAAAGAGCATCTTTTTGGTCAGGCGCTCCAGCTCGTCCTCGGGATGGGCGGCCGGCGGTCCGCCGCCTCCCCCGCTCTGAGAGAAACACAAACAAACAGAGTAAGTTGAGGGAAAAAAAAAAATGCTGAGTCATGAAATAACAGTCCCGACGTGCACCGATTTCCACCTGGCTGCAGAGCGTCACCTGTGGCCTGCTCGTGGCTGCGGGAGAGTAAACGAGCGCAATTGAAAAGCTTGCTTAAACGCACTCACGTACGCGTGCGTGAACACACAACGTTAATGAATCGCTGCCTGAAGGTCAAAGTCAGCGAGTGCCATTTGCATGCATGCTGGCGTTGGAGCGTTCCCCCCCCCCTCACCCCCTCCTCGCCCCTCCCTGTGAGAGAGCTGACCCTGGATCAGGCCCCGGCGGTGCGCTACAAGGAGGTCGCGCACGTCCTGCCGTGGAACAAAGGACGACCCTGACTCATCCTTGCGATGGGCCAAAAAAACAAGAATACACACACAAAAAAAAAAATAATAATTCTCTTGAGCTGTTCATTTATGTCAGGACGTACTCACACGAGGCAATCTGTGCGGTGCTTGAACTCGCAAGACTAAAATCCTGTCACTTTGCACATAACAAATGAACAGAACAACAAAAAATAAACAACAGAAAATCTATAAAGCATTCAAATACTGTAATTTTTTTTTCTTTGCCATTTATAGTAGCGTGGAATCTCGGTTTTCGGGATTTATCCGTTGGATTAAGTCTGAGGAAAGTCTCACCTGATCCTTTGCCAGTTAGTCATGACAACCGCCACCTTGCATGACAGAAATTAACAGAGTAGAAACAGAGTGCATAGAGTTGAAGGAAAAAAAGAAAAAGGAAAAAAAAGCCCCCCCCATTTCCTGTGTGACATTTCCACGCGTGCTTATCTTGTGCTGTCACAGGTGTCCTTTATGCGGTGTTGCTCAACTGGATTCTTTTTTTCTTTCGCTCGCTCGCTTTGCATTTCTGACCTTCGCAGCGCAGATCTTTACGCCGGCTTTGATTTTCAATAACGCATCGTGACCTTTGAGTTGCGCCTCCTAATTGAGACGTTTGGGAGCAGCGGGAAGGTTCCGACTCAATTCAATCCCAGATCAGACTAGTCGATGTGGATCGAGCGGAAGGTCTTTTGCTTTTCTAACGACGACGACGTGCAAAGACGCTCCCTCGTTTTACGCGTCAAAGTCTTGGCTGATTGATATTTGGCCAAGTGCCACAGACACCAACCAGTAGCGTGATGTTAGCATTTTGGCTAACGGGCTAACAATAGCGTCATATTTTGGATATTGTCTGTTTTGTTAGGATATTGGATTACGGATAATACGAGTTTACTGGACTTTTGCCAAATTCAAAAGACTCTCACACTTCAAAGTTGGTCTGCAAACAATTAATGGCATGAAAACCACCATACTGAATAATAGCTTATTATAGTAGCTTGATGTGATTTGAGTTTAAAAAAAAAAGTCCACCACATACTCACATTTACTGTAATGTGATCTTCCCTCATCCTTGAATAATCGCCACATTACAAAATAATAAATAGTTAATAGAAACAGAACAATAATCGATTGACCGATTCTGAGAATCGAAAAATCGACTGAAGAAAATGGATGACGGGAACTCCAAATAAAAAAAAAAAATAAAAAAAAAATTGAAATCAAGTATTCTACCGATTTCCCCATTGTTTAGATTAAAAAAAATGTAAACAATATTGTGCATGGAAGGTGCAGGCAGTGGCATCATTAGGCCTATTTTAGGAGGGTTTAAGATCCCCTAAAATGTTTTTAAACACTCCTTAATTATTTTGAAAATATTTGAGTGTTTTTAAATAATTTTTTTCTCTATTTTCGGGGACAAAAAGTACCAAATGTTCAATATAAAGTGTCCAAAAAATCATTTTAAATTTATCATTAATCTCTTCAATATGATGAGAAATCTGAGATTGCCCTTTCCTTCAGGACGGCCCTTGCCATACATCGTTATCCAATCCGTTCCACTAAATCATACCGAAAGAGTTCTTCTCACTAAAACCCCAGTGCATGTTTTGCCTGCGAGTTCAATTTCAGCGGTACATCTGGAATCCAGACCGTGGATAGCACACAGTAAAGAATGGATGATCAGAGTTAAAGACGAGCCAACTTTGTAACTTAAGATCAAGAACTCTTGTCCGTTCCACTTAATTGAACGGAGACCATCCTCGTTTACTGGAAATCCAATCCAAGATTTCCCATTGACTTTGCTTGTAGCCGTTACTCGCGAAATTATATATACCAACGTAAAATGAGCGCAGGTGGCTTCTCCTTATGACGAGTAAGCGGCATTGAGCGTCCAGTCATCTCCAATTCCGCGCCCGAACAACACTATCGGTTGCCTTCTGAGCAAACAGGAGCGATGAAAAGCAGGAAAAAGAACATCGCAGGATGTTTGACATTTTTCAGGAACGTACGCCTTCATTTCTGCTACAATGAGTTCGCGCCTGCCTAACAGCACAACATCAGAATGCGAGTCTCAAGGATTTCACGGAATAAAGTCCCTCGTGAGGCCGACTGTCTAGGAATCAGATGTTATTCAATATGGATATGAAATATGAAACATTTCAAGCAGGGTGCATCATATAAGACTTGTTTTGCTTGCTTATTCATTAAAACTTGATTTAGCAAAGTCATTATTAGAAAGTGGAGAGAGCAAAAAGATATTTTCAAGACTGCCACTTGAACATTACTTTTGTCGTAGACTTAAAACATCAGAGAGTCAAATTTTCCTTGAACCGTTTCAGAGCACGTGCACCAAAACGTAATCTCGGTGACCAAAGTATTTCGGAGCAAACCGTTATTGTGCCGTGACTCAAAGTTAATTCTTTGATGCTTCCGCCCATCAAATAACTGGGAAATGCAGCTGTTAATTTGATTTTTGATTACATTGTTAACGCCGACAAGGCACTTTCCCCCCCCCCTCAATTTTCTTGTTTATCAAAACTGATGGGCTTGTCTGACTTTGTGGCAACAGTTCCAAAAACACCGTAACAATGTGTACACTATTTTATTTTATTTATTTATTTAGTCATTGATGCTACAAACATTCCTGTGTATGTGTACCGTTTTAAAACAGACTGAAATGACGCTCCAAATCTAACCTGCCGTCATGAAACTTTTACACAGTTTATCAGTCTTCATCAGCAGCTTTTAAAATCTTGTGCATCTTTCGCGGGTTAAGCCCTTTCTGCCCATGAAGCACACAGAGGGCATGTATTATTTAATTTAGCTATTTATTTTTTTGTCCATTTGGGGTCTCCATCCTCACGTAGCATCTGTGACTTAAAGTGTGCATGGCGCTGTCTGGCCTGGTGAGTGACGTGGGTGTCGGCGACTGGGAATGTAGACTTGTCTGGCGGTTAGCATGTTGAGCGACTCGCTGTTAGCGGTGTTGCTGATTTTGGACGTTATCAATCTTTAGCGGACTCTTTTCTCCTGGATCGCTGATATCACGGCAATTTATTTCTACACACGTAGTGGATGAGATTCCGGTAGCTAGAAAACGGAGATTTTGCTTTGACCATTTTTTGTACTGGAATTATTCAAGTTATTCGATTAATCATTCATCAGGAAACCGCTGACTGTACATCATTTGTGAGAGTCAAAGTGTGGCATTTTGTAAATAATACACTGATTTGAAGGCAGGTAAAACGGAGTACGCCGACCTAAACTCAAAGGAAGTGGATGTCAGGACCTATTAAGGCCTTTGGTCTTGGGTTTTTAAAGGCACCGTTGAGATCTTACGCAGTTAATCTGAGCTGCACATCAAACGTGCGGCGGAAAAATGCAGCGATTACCCCAAACAGACTTTTTGACTTGAAGCTGGGTTTATATACCTGATCTGCTCGTTTGACAGCCCGCAGCGATGCGGTGGCAGAGTTTAAAGCGCCTTGTTAGGCTTCTCTTTTGTGACAGCACCCCAGACTTTTTTGCTTGAATAAAAAAGAAATTGCTTTGCCGCCGCACGCTTTTGTGATGCCGCCGCACTTCCCGACGAGCGTTTTCTTTTCTCCCCCCACTCCACCGACGACAATAGAAATCATCGACGCTCATTTTAATTTTTTTTTTCTTTTCCCTTCCATCCTTCTCAATGCAATCATTTGTTTGCCTCGGCCCCTCGGGACTCTAAACTTACATTGAGGTTTGTGCTTTAAAAGCAGCAGACATTCTTTCCTCCCGTGTGCACAATGAGACACAATGAGGCAGCCAGATAATCAAAACTTTGTCACCGTCATTCACAGATACACAATTAAGAAAACGCAAATATTTGCAGCTTAGAGGGGCCGGACCAGGAGCAAATAGATGGAGTGTTTTGGTAACCTCACCTCACCGGAGAAAAACTAAATCCATTTAATTTTAAATGAAAATGAACAAAAGCATCACAACAAAATATCAGTCTTTGACACACAGCAGTATTTAGAAAATAAAACATTAACAATGTTTATTCATTTAATTATTTTCAAATTTGGCGGGTCGGATTAAAACGTTCAACGGGCCAAATGTGGCCCCCGGGCCGTAGTTTGCCCACACCTGATATAGATATGATCTTTTGTTATACATGCAATATAGCACCACCTAGTGGTGACAAGAAAGTGAGCGAATGGATAGTGTGACTGATCCCAGCAATCCTTTCATTGTTTGGGTGAAAGCGTGTCGCCTAAGCTATTGTAATCGCTCATTTAGTGGTGTCACGCGACAACAAATGTTTTTTTTTTTATATAAAGTCACGGCAATCCAATAAAACATATCCGTCCCGCGTGAATCCCAACAAACAAAAGCTGTGGTCCCATTTCCTGTTCTTGTTTTTTTTTTTCTTATTGCCACTACGCTAATAATAAACCGCTTCCCTTCCGTCTTCCGATAATTCCATTGTCAGTCGCGTCTGAAAAGGTTGTGGAAGCTGCAGGACACTAATTCAGCTCGTATTAGATTATGTAGTAATGCCTTACACAAGACAGTAGTGTATTACATTATACACTAATATATGACAGTACAGTGTCGCTAAAGGTGATAGTAATTTTACTACATTTCCAGAGAGAGAGAGAGAGAGAGATAGGGAGAGACAGAGAAATGATAACCATAGAGCTTTCAAAAATCTGTCGACTATAAAGCGTTCCAAAAATGTGTCGTTTCAAAATTGTGGCATTATTTGTCTGTTGTTTATGGCGTGTCATCGAACGATGCGTTCAACTCCGTCAACGCACAATCGCAAAAACTCAAATTCTACACACCGCTGCAATGCCAATCTGCCGTGCGTAGAGACAAATAATCTGGGACGACTGGACAAATTAGCTGGGACGATTTGATTTTGAAGGACACCTGGAAATGGACAAATTTACCTAAAATGTGTCAAACCAAAATGGCAGATTTCCGACATCTCTTCTGGTTCTGGAGCTGAATTTTTAAATTATACAGTGACAAAAACTGAAATATTTCTGAATTATACAATATATTGCATACAAAAAAACTAAATGTCTGACCTCCTGTGTCTTTTCAGGGATTGCCTTTTGAGTCCTTTTTCTGGGTCTCCTCATTGCAGACAAATCGATCAAATTTGTTGTCAACTCAAAAAAGGCTTTGGGGGCAGAATTTGCAAAATACACAATGACAAAATCTGAAATATTTTGCAATTAAATGCCGGTCTTTCTCGTATGCGATTTTAACATTTGGAAGCAATTGGACAAAATCTCAAGGACAATTTCCCCTTTGAAGGACCCCTTGAAAAAACAATCAAATAAGGCCTAAAAAGCTCATTAGCATAGCACGTTGCTATGAAACCAAAAGATACAAACACAGCTGCGTTTGTGAGTTGGTGTGTGCGCGCGCCAACATTTGTTTTGTTTTTGTTCGGGGCGACAAACTCGTGCCTTTTGCAAGCCGCCACTTGAGTGACATTGAAGACGACGGCTCTCAAATGTCAGCCGGCGACTGACGACGTCTGTCAAGTGGCACGAAGCGCCGCTGATGGGAGCGTGACACGATCTACCCATGTCCCGCCCACCATCGCGGCTCTTCTGTAGCTTCCAACCAACATCCAAATACAGCCTACATCATCGGATCGACCTCAACTAAAATGAAATTACATGCAGGTCATTCCAGAATTGGAGGACATTTTCTACACCCCCCCCCCATGAAAATCCATTAACCCATGCATAAAATACAAAAAAGAAAAATGATTTATTGAGGAAATAATAGAAACAAACTAGAACAGTAAAAGCAAGTCCTAAAAATGTCAAACTCATTTTGAGAGGTTTACAGATTGTCCGCCATTTTACTGTACGTATTGGTAAAAGTCCATTGAATTAAGTGAACAACTAACATCGGCCATTTGTCTGAATTTGGGGCGGTTGTTCATTCAGTTGAGCCGTACTTATTTTTATACTTGACCAAATCTTCGTGCGGGCCGGATTAAACCAGTTTGCGGGCCAGATCTGGCCCGCCGACCGTATGTTTGACACCCCTGCCCGAAATTTGACCAATTATCTAAATAGTTTAGTACAAGCAAGGCAACTTAAACAATTTACGCATTTAGACGAAGAGAGAGAGACTCAACAAAAATATCGAGCTCATGGCTTGGTCAATTGGTCAAAAGAGAAGCCCCTTCCCCGCTACCTACAAATTATGAAATCGGTGTCACCCAAATCGACCCAAAAATGACCGTCCTCATCCACAATGGAAGGCTTACGGTATGGTTTCAGGCATGCATTCTTGAGACTTTTTTGTTTGTCTACTTGTGATCGACATGCCCACCAAATGTCATGATCATGTGACTTATTTGTTCTGCCTTGCTTCTTGCAGTTTCCCAATAATAATCCTTAGGAAGTATCATAACTGGGGCAGCTATGCTACTCCTTAGCTTTGTTTCTTGACGCAATGAGGAGACGGCATCATAAATGACAATTGCGCTCACGCCACAATGTTGGGTGCTTCCATGTTTATGTTTCGAGGAAAATTTGCTTCGTCATATTCCCCCGCCAGCTGCATGTTTAATCTTTTTTCTTTTTTTTTTAAACGCTAACACGTATTTTCCTAATCCTGTTTGATGAATTTGCTGATTGCCAATATGATGCATTATGATTTTATTAATATTTCTTTTCTTTTCTTTTCTTCCAAGAGGAAGCCTTGCAGCCCAAGGCCACCTTCCGCCTTGTGAGGAGGAGCGCATAAGTCTAAATGTTCTCCAAACAAAATAGGTCATTCTCTTTCAGCTCCAATTAAATGCTGAGGGGTGCAGAGTGGGGATGGGAAGGGGGGTGGTGGGGGGGAATTATAGAAATATAACTCTAGAGCAGCTGTGTACCATAATTAAAAATTAAGGCTGAAGCCATAACGGACGCATGTTCCCGTGCAGACGGGATTCCCGCAAAGAGACAACATGTAATGTATGCGAGCCAGCGAGAGGGAATGGCTTTCTTTTTCTTTTTACATTTGTAAGATTGTGCGTGAGTACAAAAGTAGGTCATGTGTTTGGAAGTGACACATGCGCCTGCAAACAGATATTTGAAAATCTGTTGAGTGCAGAGAGGGGCCGCCACCAGCAATCTGGAGGGGCGGAAAAAAAGAATTAAAAAGGCAAACAACATAACAACAACTGACGGGTTGGTTGTTGGGACAGAGGTGAACTTACTTGACGTGTCTTTAGCACGTAGAGATAATGGCATTATCATTTTGGACTAATGTATCCATCTAATATTTTTGTATTTATTTTTAGGAGTTTAAGTGGACATACTGGAGGTTTTTTTTTTTTTTTGCATCGTTCTAGTAATGTTGCTGTATCAAAAATTTGGGTTTGATACTATTTTTTTTTTTTTAATCCATAAACATGAGCACCTCTCCTATGCCAACATAATCCAGCCTCCGGACAGGTGTGGCATGATTTCAAGGCATGGTTATTACAAATTACAGTATATCCTAACATTATTACACTTAATAATGAATAGAAGTTTTAAAAAATCGTTTAAAAAAAAATCTTAAAATACGAGACCAATACAAGAGCTGTATGACAAAATGTATGTCCAGATTTTTTTTATACAACAAGCGCTATGTCAGAAATGATCTTTATTTATTTTATACTAATTGCATTGATTTCATTCTTAAATTTAACTCTAAAAAAAATTGGAGAACATAGATAAAATAGTGACATGATGAGCAGAATGAATTTTTTTTACTTAAAAAAAATGTAAGATATTTAATTTACAAAAGTATATGGTTGACATCTTTATAAAAATTTCTAGACACACTGACACATTAAGAGCGAATACGTAAAACTGTATGAAAGAAATGCATTGGGGGTTTTTTTTTTCGAACAAATTAAATTCACCTTTATTTATGTGCAAATATTATTTTCAATGTATTTTTTTTTACTTATTTTCCCATTGCTGCCAATTTTAACTTTCATCAACTATACCAACTTTTGAATTTTTTTTGACCTCACGTCGCGAAATAAAGCGACCAAAATATTAAAAACTCCATATTGCCACATTGGATTATCAACTTTAAGAAAAAAATCAAATAAATTATTCACGCTTTTAGGACACTTAACATGAAGATGAGACATTAAATGAGCCAGCAATTTCTGTTTCAAGGGATGGGACCCAGCAGCCACTCAAATTACTGGAATTACAAAATAGAGCGAATCGTAAACATACACAAGATAATATCAGTATGAGATGGTGAACTTGTAGCAACACTGTAAGGTATGTATGTGCCTTGCAGAAGAGAGCGGAAGGTATTTTCCACCGAGCTGCATTCCCGACGGCAGCTATCGATTTGTGGTCGTTATTTAGCGGCCGTGCCGTTTGTCTGGGAGCGGGCGAGCGAGCGGTCGCTTATTTACGAGTGTGCGTGTGACAATCTGATCTACGTTGGCTGACCACTGACCGAATCAACTCGGCTCTTTACTTCACATGAAGGCCAGCGAGAGCTCAAATGGACCTAGAATGAACGAGTCAGTAACAAGATGCGACGGAATGTTATGGAGAAACGGACGTGAACAACATTGTGGAGTGATTGGACACAATCTCGTTCACTCCAAGGACGTTCTGTGCTGCCATCGTTAATAATCCAAGGTTTCTAAACATATAGAGTCTGATTTTTTTTTTTCGTTTCAATATTTTTATTATAATTTTAAGTGACCCCCCCCCAAAAAATAATAATATATATAATCTATATACATATATATATTTATTTATTTTATTTTATTTATTTATTTATTTATTAAATAATCTGTCGATTAATCAGTTATCAAAATCGTAAAAAAATCATGTTTTTTTTTTTTGTTTTTTTTTCTAAAACATCATACTTTTAACTATTAACTATTTAATTATTTTGACATGTATGTCTGGTTAGGACAAAACTAAATGTTTGGAGCTATGCTTATTATCCCCCCCGCCCCAAATTCGCCAGTTGAATATCCCAAGGAAATGTACCCCCAAACTTTCAGAAAGTGTTCCACCCATTTGCAAGTCTTCATCTACCAGCGGGCAACATGGCCGACCTTCTGGCCGCCAGTCGGGATTGTGAAATAATAATCCGCTGCCGTCCAAAATGCCGTCACTCAAGCTCAATCGGCAATAACACGAGTCGTCATCCCGCTTCGCCTTAGCGTTCCCATTTCGGGGAGTGGGGGGGATTCGTGGAAATTGCTCGTTTATTTTTATTTTTTGTTTGGACGCGGTGATGGAGGAAAAAACAAGTGTCAAGATTTGGGTGGCATGAGTTGGTGTTGAACTTGCCATGACCTTCTGTGAATACTCACATAGTGATACTTTAATGAAGACATCCATCACTGAGCATCCCGATATCCTGTCAATCAATCAAGCTAATGAACGTACTTCTTTAGTGCGGATTTAATCTAAAACGGCATTTAAAGAGATGCCGGCATTCAATTCATATTGCCGTTTGCCAAGGTTACCGACAAGTCACCACATGATTAGGCCGCAAATGTTTTCAGAACGCGGAAATATTTTAATAATTGGCAGTACCGTATTTAGCAGATCTGAGACGAGTTGTCAAAGAGAAAGACAGAAAGAAAAAAAGATGTTGAGAAGGGGAAAATGAAGAAGATGAGGTCCTGTTATAACATGGTGGATGGATTTAATTGTTTTTTCTAAAATTTGGTCATTTTTGTGTCAATTAAAAGGATTTGAATTATTATTGTTTGAATATTTTTTGCGTATCCATTTTAACCATCCTGTTTGTTTTTTGGAATTTGTCTTTTTTTTCGGATTTTTGGGGATAAAATATTTTTGGTCTTACTTTTTTATTTTTGTTGCATATTAGAAGACTTTCCCTCTAATTTATTTGCTATAAATTATAAGTTAAAGTTTAAGTTAGTTAATTTTTTTTCATCAAATCTTTTTATAAAATTTAAAGTCCCAAATATTTTTAAACTTTTGTCATATTTTTTTGTCTTATAGTTTTATGTATTTGTATTATTCCAAATACACTGTGCATATTTTTAAATTTTGCAATATTTTTATGTAAAATACATTTTCCTTTGAATATTTTTACAAGACTACTTTTCAACTTTGTTTCAAATTTGTGCATTTCTTATCAATTATTTTTGCACTTTTGTGTAGTATTATTTTCTAATTTTAACAATCTACTATTGTTTCTATTTTATTTATTCTTTGTTTAATATATTCTGCCATTCTTCATTGTATTTTCCATCTGATATTCTAATTATTATTTTCAGATATTTTCTTTAACTTTGTCATCATATCATGGCCGTAATTATAATAACTCTCTGTTCCAAATCTTTGTGTTTCATTAAATTTCAAAATGGTGTATTTTTCATTGATCATTTTCATTATTTTACCTATGTCATATTTATGCCGTAATTATTTTATTGTTTACTGAATATGTCAACTGAATTTGTGGCATCAAAGTATTTTATTATCGTTGCTTGTAATTTGAGGATTTTCTAATTTATTTCTAATATACGTATTATGCATCTAATATTTTGTCTGGTATTATTAGTGAAGTTCTCTGGTACTTCACTAATATTATCGTCTAATCATTTTTTATTTTAAGTTTTATTTTTAGAACACTACACCTTTGCCATTAACAATAAGACTCATAAAGGGAAGCAATTATCTCATTTTGACACTTGATAATAGAGTACGGATTGGTTCAATCTCACTTATGCGGAAACAGCAACGTAACCCAACATCCTTGGCGAAGGTATCTTAACACAAAGCAGAAAGACCTTAGAGAGTGAAGTCTAAATATATACAACACGCTCAGTTGCTTTTATTGCATTTAATTAATTCTTTCCTTTTCTTTTATGTGGCATCAAAGGCAAACAAACGTACTAAACGTCACCTTTTGTGTTTTGGCGCCAAACTGGGACGTCGGGCGAGCGAGCTTTCAAGTAAAAAATGTAGATTTTCTTGTTTTTGAACAAATATAATTAGGCTTGCGCGTCTAATTTGTGTTTAGTAAAACACGTACGGTCCTTGATGAACGTCTCCCGCAGGACGGCAAAGGCGCTTTGTACGTGAACAAGAATCCTTGAATTAAAGGAGAACTCCAGGGCCTTCCACTTTCCAGAGATGTTGTTCACATTACAACAAGTTTGTCTCTGCGGCATACACTATACTTGACAATTCTCAGCACACAGACGCACGGTACTATTAAAAGTTCTGTTGGCACTCGACTACACGCTGCAAAAAAGTCACTTTTAATTTATTAATTATCCATCCATCCATCCATTATCTGTACCGCTTGTCCTCACAAAGGGTCGTGGCGGGTTCTGGAGCCTATCCAAGCTATCATCGGGCAGTGGGCGGGGCCACAGCCTGAACTGGTTGCCAGCCAATCGCAGGGCACACAGAGACGAACAACCCACGCAGGCACGGGGAGAACATGCAAACTCCACACAGGAAGGTCGCAGCCGGGATCGAACCCACAACCTCTGCACTTTGAGGCCATCGTGCTGACCAGTTTTTTTTAATTACTTTTATTGGAAAAAAAAATTGAAGTGACACATTTTTTATAGGCTGAAATCTTGCGTGTTATAAACTCCACCATTCAACACCTGTGTTGAACTTTTAGCTGACGGCAGTATATTTTGGAGTTTATTACAAACTAATTGAGTTTAACATGTAACGCCAAAGACACACAACTCCACCTGACACTAAATAAGAGTGTAAAGCTTTTTATCTCCGCACAAACGCTACAACCAATCACGGCGCAGATGAAGAAGCCGCCGCCGCCGGTACTTTTTTTTTTTTTTTGCCTTGCGAGACAAATGCATTCAGATGCCGCATAGCCCCAACGGACGCCATCTTTGAAAAATTTATAAAGGTTAAAACAACAGTTTGTTCTGTGCATCACAATCAAAGAACGCAAGCTTCTCCCCTGTCACATTACTGTGCAAGTACATATTGTATATGCATGCACACACATACGCAGAAAACGTGTGCGAACATCGAGTTTAAACACACGCATGCACACAACACTGCGGAATGACCATGTGTGAGAATCTCCTGGGAAATCATTGGATTTATAAGAGAGAAATATAAAAAATAAATAACCAATAAAGCTTTTTTTAATGATTCACTTTGCTGCCCCGTGTATATACGTGGATGGACGCACACAAAATTGTAGAGCGACCACATCAGTGGTTTTTGGGCTGATTTCTTAAATTTTTGTTAAAAAATAAATAAATAAATAATCAGCAGGACTAATTTCAGCTGATTCTTGGTCAGTCAACTCGTACGTCAAGCTACCATGGTGTCCTAAGACTGTTCTTACCTTCGGTGGCACGGCTGGTCCGGAAGCATATGGGTCCAGGCTCTGCGGCACGTCAGTAATGTAGGTCTTCTTGGGGCCCGCCGCCTGGTAGGGTTGAGGTTCAGTTCTCCTGAAGGCCTGCTGCTCCTGATACGTGCCCGGCCCAACCGGGGAGAACCCCGGCTGAGGCGGGCCGTAGGCAAAGTCGGGCCCTTTGGCCTGGGCTGGCATGAACTGCACCTGGGTGGGGCTGCGCGCCGGCTGCTGCCCCCCGCCGGCAGTGGGGTGCTGGGGGCTGGGCTGGGCCGCCCGCACCTGAACGTTGAAGGTGGGTTGGCTGGGAGTGGAGGCCGTAGCGTACGACGCCGCCACGGGCTGGAGCTTCGCCGGCAGCGTCGACGAGCCGCCGCCCGGGGCTTGGGCTTTGGGCGTGGACTTCTTGGTGGCGGTCAGAGGGGGCTGATTGGGGATGACCATGCGCTTGTAACCCGTCACAGGAGCACTCGGGGTGGACACCGAAGAAGGCCCAAGGGTCTAGAAACAGAAAAGGACAAAAAATATGGATACACACAACATTGTGGAGCAATGTCTGGAGAAGTTTTAGGAAATGTTAGGAACTGAGGCTGACTGGGTCAAATGAATAAATCTTGCAGCTTTTAAAACTTTTGTCTTCACATGTTTAAATTCAGTGAATCTACAATTGTTAAGCCAGCCGAGTCAGCCTCGGCTCTGGTTTTCCTTTTCGATCGTCCCTTTTTCCCCCCATTACACCCCGACATGGTCACTTCCCATAATTGAACATGTTCCATGGAGCTATGCCACTTATTAGTTCTGCCAAATCTGCCTCATTTGTAGCCTCTATTCTTTCTTTCTCCCTGATCGTCCATGTTTTCCCCGTGGATTATGAAATGTCATCGTGTCACAACGTTGTGTGAGCGCAAGTTGGTACTTGACATTTCCCTGTCGAGAGCAACATGTTGCAACGATTGCCCTGGTTCAGCACACGTCTGGTGGAGTAGCAAAGGTCTATTAGCGTAGATTGTCTCTTTGTTCTCCTTGTGCTGTAACTTGTAGTAATTGACTTTTTTTTTTTGTGTGCGTGTCTTTAGGCGCTAACCTAATAAGGCCGTCCAAGGTTAATGACAGACCCTTTTTAGACGGGCTGCGTGTCTGACACCGATACGTGGCGTTGGGCGGAAAACAATTAAGACTGACACCACAGATACTTTAACCCTGACACCATCGTGATTGAGATTGAGATTATTTTCGCGGCCTTGAGAGCCAGCCGGCGTCCGGCTGAGCGGCGCGGTCGCCGCAACTCTTCCCAGGAAACGCGGAGAGCGTCGCAAATCTCCGTGATTTAGCATCTTTCCCCGTCCGAGCTGCCCGAGTCAGCACAAGTGTTATGTGGCGTTTCCAGCCGGCGCAACCATTTATCGCGTCCTCCATCCTTCCCTCCGCCTATTAGCTCGACATTGTGTGGCTGCTGTCAAGATGCTTTGGCGTTTACTCTGTTGACTCACTGCAGTCCGTTTCAAATGAAAAACGAGTCGCTCCACATTGTTGCTCGGCCATGTTCATGTCCACGGAGCTGTGTGACATGATTCCAACCAGTCTGCTTCAGTTTTTGACGTTTACTGAATGTGTTAAAAAAAAAAAAAGGCTCTAAAAATTGGAAGAATATAAGGCATATCGATCTCCGTAACAAAAAAGGTTGCACACAACATTGTGGAGCGACCCCACGTTAAAATCTACTGAAACACTAACGGTCAAAGACACGGTCGTCACGTAACCTCAAGAAACTAAGTAGAATGGGGTGGAACAAATAAATGGCATAGTGCTCCAGAAGCAGACTAGAACATATACACACACACACACACACACACACACAACACGGTGGAGAGACCACCGAAAGAGAAAAATAAATAAATAAATAAATGAATAAAATTTCCCAAAAATATCCGAGGTCTGAGATATTATACTTTATTCATTTTTTTTTTTCATTTGGGAATTCCTCTGCCACTTTTTGTCGGAATGACGCTAAGTGCCTTTAGCATCTCCGTTGCTATGAGAAAGCTAGCAATAACATTAGCGATAACCACTTTGTTGTTTGTCTCAATCCACGTCAGAAGGGGTGGCCCCTGAGGAAGTGTTAAAAGCTCCAAAAAAACATGACATGCCTCCACACTGATTTTTTTTGCCCGGCTGATTAGCGCTTATGTTCATTAACACGAGAGAAAAAAAAAAATAAATGAAACAAGTCAAGGGTTTTTCTGCATATGTATGGAGAGAAATCTCCACTGTGCCCTTTAGGAAGAGACATTACTTCATTTAAATGTTTCATGGCTTTTAAACAGTGCCGATTATTCATTAATCTCTTCAGGCCTCCAGAGCTCGCGTTTAAGTTAGCGCGTCCGCGGCTAATGCAAATCGAGGGGCTCCTTCCAAAATAATTACACCGCCATGGTAGATTTTCCACCAATTATGCCGGCGGAATGTGATGAAACTAATCAAATGCGCACCATGCCGAGTGGCATACATTTTTGGGATGCGCCCACGCAGATAGCATGTCTGCCCGGGCGACATTTCGACAAAAAGTTCACACAATCGCGGCTAAAAAAGACAAAACCCGCTATCGGATTTTTTGAGTTGGGTTGATAAGGTGTCGCCAGTCAAACATTTGGAAAATCGCCTAAATTTGGATCCTGGGATATATGTTGGCCGTGTGTGTCCACCTCACTTAATTTCTTAAAACAATTTTGCACTAATTAAATAGTAATGAAAGTTTCCAAGGGTGAAGATTTTTGTGTCATTTAGTTTTTTCCAACCATTTAAATGCATCAACTCTATCGTGGCCACTTATGGCCAATTGAAACTTGTGAAAACTACAAAAAGAACAGACAAAATTAAAATGATATTATACAAAATTATAAAATATTTTTTAAATCTTGTACTCGATGGGATTTCATAGCTGCACGAAACATGAACATGGTCGTCCACAACAATTTTGCTTTTTCTTTGGACACAACTTTCAGCTGTTCGGTCTTGATATGAAGAGACCGGCCTCCCAGGCACCACACTGTTTAGACAAAGCTTCAACGGCTAACGCTTGGATGGACAATTGAAGCCAAAAGTGAAAAGCATCCGTGCATTGTGTGAATAAAGAACAAAGTTTTGTGATGCATCAAAAAAAAAAAAAAAAAAAAAGATGCAGAGCTCCCTTCCTCTGGGGCTTTTCCTAAAGCTTAAAAAAAAAAAAGAGAGACGAATCCTCCACCCTGGTGATTTGAAATGCAAAGTTAACAGTTTTTAGCAAACAGCCCCCAAAGGCTGCTGGAGTGGCTCCTAATCTTTCCCTCACGTGTCGAAAAGGCTTTCTGGAGACTCGCTGACAAATTTCACACTCAACTTGTCGGAAAAGTTGCTGCAAATTCAGAGCGCAGGGCTGAGGGTTGGCTTATTGTGTTCACCGAAAATGCATCGCCGTGTTGCATGGAGTCTACCCGGCAACACGGGCGTGAAGCGGTTCACACTTTATACTGTAAATGTTGGCGGTAAAAACGCACATTTGACGGGAATGAGCCATTATTGAGGCACAGGAGAATTTTCCAGATGTGAAAATGCTCCACATCTGCGTGGATGCAGCTATTGCGTCACCTGGAGTCAACAATTCAACACAGGTGAGAAAAATTTGAAATAAATGTTTGACTTGAGTGGACCATGTGACTGTTGCAGCAGCATAATGGCGGCAATGTCCTCACTTGGTGTACCATTTTGTATTTTGCCTTTGATTGTTTGCACGACGCCACGCAAGCCAGTGGCGGGTGTCGACTGGAAGGTCAATCCAGCAGCAGGTTCAGAGTTTTGACAGCGGCGGCCCACTGCGGGCTAGCGTCGCTTAGCCCCGGAGGTGACGGAGGTGCGGGGCGCACGCCGCATTGTTCCGTCAACGTTTGTTAGTCACCGTCTTTTTTGTCTTTGACACACAGGCCGAGCCAATGACAAAGAAGGGTCGCAGCCGCTAACCTGACTCTTTATGGCGTGGAAAAACAAAACAAAAAACAAAAAATCAAGTCCTAGAAACAACGCTAACGGGCTCAACGTCAACTGCTGTCACTGTAAATTATGACGCACAAACACACACTTTGATGACATTGACACTGTGAGTAATACGGACTATTTTTTTTTTGGACTGTTCCTTCATGCAAGATGTCACAACATCCCCAGTTGTCAAGACCCCAGCTGGAGGGAAATACTCAATCAAGATCTGCCCGCCAGTTAGCATTGGCGACAAGGTGTGCGCCACACAAAACATGGACTAGAGGAAGCAGATTTCCAGTTACAAGCTGACGCTAGGGCCATTTTTTGCTGAAGTTCGTGAGGATCTCTCATAATGTTGTATAATTAAAAATGAGAACACAACAGGCAAAAGGAAATAGTCAGCTATAGCATCAGCACTCGTTCGCTACTCCCAAATCAGGATTTTTAGCGAGCTGCGCCGAGCGTAACACCCCCGCCGTCCTCTGATTGGCCGACAGCCGACGCTGAGTATCACCATCCAAAACGGCAAGTCGGTCAAGCGCACTGAAGCGTAAGTGAGCACACAAAGAAGAAGTCCAGTTGTCTTTGTGCATCACGATCACCATCCGCTCAGCTACCTTACACGCTATATTTATACTTGGGGTCAAAAGGCCCGATGTAGAGCTAATGTCATGTCGGGAGCGTGACGCGCTGACAGAAGCCGAGTACTGGAAATGGCGGCGAGATGCTGGATGGCTTCGGCGAGATGCCCCGAGGGGGGCCCGGCGTCACGGCGCGTCCATCAAAGCGTCTTCCGTCGCGGGATGTCACAACACGGCAACGTGATCCACCGTCTGGATGCTCACTCTCACATCGCTCCACGGGCACACAAACTGGAGTCAGTAAAATCATCATGTTAGATCAAGTTAAATTCCTGACACGGGTTTGATACCCTTACCCTAACTTTAAACCCAAAATCTCAAGTTTAAACTGTAACCCTGGTTTGAAAAAAACATCATTTGCAAAGCGTAATTTGAAACCCGACCCTAGGCTTGAGTTGAAACCCTATCTTCAAACCAAATATGAAACCCCATCTTGGAAGCGGTACCCTGTCTTGATTTAGTCATTTATACTTGGTCTAAAAAAAACGTTCATTCGAAACCTTATCCCCGCCCTAAAAACCTAACATGAAATTGTAATCCAGGGTTAAAATTTTTAATTTGGGACTTTCAATCCATCTTGGTACAGCAATTTCAAACCCTAACTAAGACTTGGGACCCTATTTTGTGACCCTGACTTCCTAATTTGAAACCCTTACCCAAAGTTTGAACCCTTACTCAAAACCCTAACTCTGGCTTGAAAGTCTAAATATGAAACGCGACCCAAGTTTGATACCCTAACGTCAAACCCAATACGGAAACCCTGACTTGAAACCATTATCTTGTCTTGAAATGTTTATTTAAAACCTTAATAATGCCCTAAAAATATATATTTGAAATGATTAAAAAAAAAACAATTTTTAACCCCAAATCTGTTTTGTAATCCTCACTTGACACCGTAATCGTGTATATCGCTTGTTCATTAGACACCCTTATCCTTAAAACCCTAAATCATGACCAACTCTGGTTTGACACCCTAATTTGAGACCCTAATTGGAAACTTAGGTTTGAAACCCTACATTCAAACCCTGTGGCTCTTATAGCCACAGTTGGTTGATTGGAACACACGAAAACTTAAAAAAAAAATGTAATCAACTTTTTGTTGATTATCTTAAGGCCTTTTCGCACTGCACTTAGCAACACACAGTGCAACATTGTCCAAAAGATGGGCCTATGCTGTGATGCTCCCTTCTGTTAAAAAAATGTTCAACTAGATGGTCTGGCTGAGTGATTTCAAAATTCTAACAGTGGGAAAAGCCGCCCTGTTACGTCCTGGTTGGTCGTTACGCAAGCTCTTCCAAATATGGGCAAGCTTTCCGTGGGTCGCTGTTGTCCAAAAGCAGAAAACCAAGTGCAGTATGAAACGGCCTTTGAATGGTCACCACCTCAGCCTCAATTCGAGCCAGGAAAAACTCATGGTCCTCACCTCAAATACATTTTACCGTTATGAGCCTTCAGCTTAGAACTTATGTCAAACAGCTCCACTTCATTTTCAAACTTAAATATGAACAAACACGGGAGAGCACTTAGTCCAAAACAATCGGGTCGACGGTAACTTTTACAAGCGTGTATGTCGCTAAACAGGCGGAAAGAAACACGCGGCTGGCTGACTGGCGCGTTAATGAAAGATTCAGACCACCCGATGAGATAGTTTTGTACGTGGGGGGGGGGGGAAGAACACAGCTTTGATTTCATGGCGCGAAAGTTGATAATGACGACATGGGCTGATTAGCTCGCCCTCAGCCTCGTTCTGCGCCAAGTAATTTCAGGACAGTTTCATCCAGACTGTGATTTCAGCCCTTGAAAAACAGAAGCACACAAATAGCAATATTTTGTTTGTTTCTTTTGGTCAGCCTCTGAAACTGATCGATGGTTGATGGTTGGATAATTTCTTTTACTTCATCCTTTATTTCTATTATAAATTATTTGTGCCATTTAATAATACTTTATCAGATATCATAAAAATGTGAAAATTTGTGTGAATTAATTTTTTTAACAAATAGACCATTTTTAAACTATACATATATATTCATTATTATATAAACCAAAAATATTTGAAATTAAATGTGTTCTTTGATTAAAATAAATTCAATTCATTTAAATTTATTTTTATATTTATTCCTTTTTTATAATTTATCAGTTAATTGGACAATTAAATACAAAACTATATCAAGTAAAACTGATCTTTTCTTTACTGTTCATGTTTTGTTTCTGAAAATAAAATCGGAGAATACTTTTGAATCAATTTGTTCTTTGAAAAAAAATTGAAAAAGTATTTTCATTAACCATTGTTTCAAAATTTGTTGTTATTTAAACACAGCGACAATAATAAAATTCAAGGAGCGTGGCCAAGTGAGTGACATCAGGATCTGATTAGTCTGTGCGAGAGTGTTTGGGCAGCTCCTTGCGAGTGTTTTCATTTTGTATTTGTCCCGTTCCACACAAGGTGAAAAAATGGACTGCTCGTAACAGAAAAAAAAATAAGTCAAGGTACTTGGAAGTGAAGATACCACATGATGTCTTTTTCGCACTTTGGGGAGTATTTTCAGTGAGCTTTTTTTTTTTTTTAAATGAGGTTAACAGTGACCTCCAGTAACCAAACCAAAGAAGCATCAAGTGAGTCTTTGATTTCGAGAAAAAAAAAAAAGAATAAAAATCACCAGCGGTCAGCGTGGACACGCGAGCAGGAGGTCAGCGTAGTTGTGGTGTAGCGTAGCGGCGGTGGCGCTAACGCAACGGGTTGATGAGTAGTCTATTTTGACACTAGCGCTCGCCTCCTTGTTAACTCACCAAAACAGAGATGATGAGCTCGGACAAGCGAGCAGCAAAACTCTCGGAGGGAAACATTTAGAGGGAAGGAGAAAAGCCGCACTGTCGGGTTTGTCCTCGTGTACTTACTAAACACCAGAGTAGGTAGATTTCATCGCATCATACACTTGCTCTCTCAGCACAGCGGTGTGCAAATCGGTAGAGGTGCTAAATGGAAAACGACATTCAACCAAAATATCCGTCTCAAATTGAGGCTCACTGAGGGCAAGCGGTTTCCAAAACAGGATTAGCGTCTCAAACCAGGGTCGTTTTCAAATTGTAATCCTAACCCAGGCTGCATGTGAAGACAAGCCTTTTGGAGAAACCCTAATCCTGATTTATTTTAGAACCCCATTTTGAAACCTTCATTTCAATCTTTTTTTTTTTTTTAAACAAAACGCGTTGTAACCGAAATTTGAACCGCTAACCCAGGTTGAAACCACAACCCCTTTAAGAAATCTTTATTTAAAAAGGTTGCAATGTTACACATTCACAGAAACTGTCTAATCCTGTCAAAAAATCTCATTTGAAACCCTAACCCAATATTGGAAACCCATCTTAAAAAATTAAGACTTGGTAGAAACCCAATTCCTAATTTTAAATCCTAACTTGAAACCATAAACACTTGGGGATACAGTCCTTTGAAATCCTGACCAACTGGGCCGTAGTTTGCCCACGCCTGCCTTAGCCGATCTGAACCGTCCCACTTGGTGGCAGCAAGACGGCGACATCAAGCTGCCTTTTTGCAACTTTTTCCAACTATTAACACTCAGGGAGCGATTGTTCCCGCCGGAGCGTGCAGGTCGAGCGATTGATTTTGAGCGGCCGGCTCCCTAATTGCCCGTAAATCATCCAGTCGTTACTCGTTACACTGATTCGGTTACGGCAGAGCTTTAGAATCACGGCGTGGAAGGAACAAGTCGCCACTTGCAAGGACAGTAGAACTCTGGATAAAAAAATTAAAAAAAGCTTCCTTTAAAAAATTATAGTCAATTTGAGTCCTCCAAATATTTTTTCATTTTAAGTCAAACTTAAATTAAACAAAAATGCTACTGTGTTCCGCCATCAATTTATTGCGTGCGGCGACTGAAGTCAACTTCAATTAAAAAGGGCTATTTCACAAAGCAATTTAAATACGAATGAAAATCTTTATTTTAATGTTGTTAGAAAACCAGAATCTTCAAATTTATAATCGCATTCAAAAAATGAAACAAATTAAAATAAATCTGTTCGAGCGTGAGGTGCCTAAACTTGAACGACTTCCAACCTGTTGTTGTTTCTCTCGCTCACAATTGACGTGGCGAGCCAATTTTTTTATTGTTTTTTTTTTTTTACTGGTCTCCACTAGCTAAAAATAAAACAAAATCAGTAAATAACGTTTTTATATATATATATATATATCTATATATATATATATATATATATAGATATATATATATAAAAACCACGTCAGGTAAAAAGCAGCAGGTCGCCCATACATTCGGCTTCACAGGCGCTAACCCGCGCTCGATACCGGACAGGTGCCTATCAATTTTTTACGGCGTGTTGACAAAAGCTTTCAGGTCGCCTTGGCTAATACGCGATAGCACATGTTTTCTCCCGACTAAGCTATGCATTTATACTATATTTTATTTACAAAAAAAAAAAAAAAAAAAAAAAAAAAAAAAAAAAAAAAGGACGAGCTGTATGTAAGCAAGAAAGAGGCTAGCCTACATACATGTGCTTGTCAAGTTCCACCATGCATTGCATAAAGCTTTGGCTGCAAACCCGTTTTTCAAAGGTCAGATTCAAGCGCTTTTCAAGCACGTTCAGGTTGTCCTTTTCAAGTTTTTACGGCACCTTGCCACAATCACATTTTACCACATACAATTTTTTTTTTGTTATTAAAATATATATATTTTTTTTACCTTTTTCAGTTTTATTTTATTTTACTTCCAATGATAAAATATAATAGATTGACTGATTTAGGTTGTATTAATTGGAGCAGTTTTTTTTTTTAATTTTTTTTATTAATTTTCTATTTTTATCCATCTATCCATCTTCAGCTTATCCGGGTTCGGGTCACAGGGGCAGCACATTTAGTAGGGAAGCCCAGACGACTCTTTCCCCAGCTACTCGGAAGCCACTATGAATTAAATGAATAAAAACTATTAAGAAATATGCCCAGATAAGTCTGTATTCCTGAAACGTTGGCTGCAACTAAACTACTTGTGTTTTCACACACACACACACACACGCTCTACGTTGAGGCCACAGAGTTCAATGGGAGCTAAATGAACAGCCAATCAATTATTCATGTCCGTGTATGTTAACCTTGTTGTCACTTTGTATACGTGTACAAATATACAAGAGGAACTCTCTGTATGCCTCATTCAGTGCACAATAACACTAAATGCGCCATAGGCTACAACAACTTTTTTTTTTAATACATATAAATCACGTGCCTGTCCTACATTGATTGAAACGATTTGGTTTTGTGCCCAAGGCATTGACTTTCTTTTAATATCCTTAAAAATCAACTCGTTTATGTAGGTCGAGGCACATTTAGTTGATATTGCCAAACAAAATGAGGCCTCGTTCGGGCTGGAGTTTTTTTTTAAAGGAGGAATACTATACTTTTTTTTTTTTTTTCTAGGAATGGTGTCCAAGGATAAAGCGCGTAAGGCTTTGCTGAAATGCAGTACCAGAGAGTGAAAAAAAAAATGTATGGGCCAAAACAAAAAATGTGCGTACTTCTGACATTAGCATAGCCGTCGTGCATGTGGGGCATTCAGCGTCAACGATGCAAAGTCGCAACCTTTCTGCTATTTTATTGTTTGCTTCTTAAAAATAATTTGTTTTTTGAAATCAAATTAAATTTGGCAGGTGTGCTCACAAAATATTTGCTGGGCTGCTTAATTTAATTTCAAATCCCATTTGCTGGCTAAATAGGGTGCTCGCGTTACCTGAGTGTTTCGCGGCTTGTATGGAGAACTGCTCTGCAGGTCGGCCAAGATGCTGGTGAGAGAGTCGATCTCGGCATCCAAGCTGGAGCGTCGCTCCTCCAGAGTCTTCTCGGGTCCTCTCGTCTGCAACAAACAAACATCAGAGAAACGTCAACGAAACGTAGCAAGGGCACATTCGATTTTGTACGGCGTGAGGGACTCCAATAAACAAAGCATTTTTTGCTGAGGTTGCACAATGTTGTCTGTTTGGATGTTAGCTAGCAGGCTGCGTAAGACGTGAATTTATTGTATATACTGTATTTTTATGACTGTGGCGACAGCCAGCAGGCAGCTCATCTAAAACCAGGAAATGGGGAGTTCCTAGCTGTATCGCCGTCAGCCAATCAGAAAACAGTGGCGACACGGCGGCGCTCGGACAGCGTCGTAGAACCAGCACTGATGTGGTTCTGAAAAGCGGTTCCCAAAAAAAAAAATTTAAGAAAAAAAAAAACTACATTTGCATTTTTTTCACGTTTTCTGAAAATGTTCGAATAATACTAAGGCTGCTATACTGTTAGGCTAACACTTCCCTCTTAAAAAAAAAAAAAAAGTTGCTATGCAGACATGATCGAGCGATGATTCAAGTCTGCATTAATCAGTCAGAGCTGTTGGCTGGACAAAAATGAAATGAATGAAGGAATGGAATGGAATCGAATGCACCGCTCCACAGGAGATTGCGTAACATGGCAGCGCACAAGCAAAGCTTTGTGAAGCAGCGCATCAAATCATCAAACACTCATTGTGGATTATTTTGCACTCCTCGTTACTCATCACAGCGGAATGTCAAGCACGTAAAGCGACGTGTTGCCGTCTTTTATTGCTCCCAGGTTCCAACAGGTGTCCCATCGGCTTTTTGTCATCGGACTTACCCTCACTTTCCCCAATAACAATATTTTTCATCTTTTCTAATTACTTTTTGCAATCTTCTTTTCTCCTCGCTTATCGCCAGGGTGCAAAAAGTGATGTTCTTGTCGCCCCATTTTGTTTGACGCCAGCTCGCCCTACAACAGTTAGTTGTCTGTTGTTCTTGCTTTTTGTGCTCTCTTCTCTCATTGTTTCCCTCCAAACGGGTTGCTTTGTACGCTCTTCGCCTTCCTGATCCCCAGATTTCAGTTCTTGTTGTTATTTTGTCTGCCTTTTTCGTTTTTAGTTCTTTCTCTTCTCCTTGTTTGTCAGCAGCTTCGACAAACAGGCGCAGGCATTTGTTGTCATTTGGGCTTGCTTTTTGCGCTCTTTCCTCCTTGCCATCCCCCGGGTTCAATCTGATGTTGTTGTCATTTTCGTCTTCTTATTGATTTTGTACTCTCTTCATCACAAGTGTCACCAACAGGTGTTGCTGCCTTCTTTTTTTAAATCTTGTTTACTCTCAGGTCCCAATAGATAGTTGTCTTTTGTTTTGGATTTTTTTTTGTGCTCTCCTTGTTGATCCACAGGTTCCCCCAACACGGCAGTCATGACCAAGCTTCACCAACAGGTGTCAGCCTTCAGTCTTAAGAGCAGAGAAAGTTTGTTTGCTTGCATGTGTGTGTGTGTGTTTGTGCATGTGTGTGTGGGGGGGGGGGTCCTGGAGTTCAGGCTCATAGCTGCGGGCATGGAGCCGAGCTGCAAAGCATCCACGCTTGGCTGCGAGTCAGCGCGGACGAACAGCCTCATGCTTGGGCCGGACCTCGCCGCGTGAACTCGGGAGCGCGGCACGCTTGCGGCATTCTGCTACTCCTCGCCGACACTTCGGACAGAAATGAGAAGGGGGGGGAAAGGAGAGAAGAAAAAAGCGGCAAGCGAGCGTTTCTCACCTGATAGTCGTACGAGTTGGCGGGCGGAGGCGGCGGGAAGGAAGCAGCCGACGACGGCGGCAGGCGGATCGGATCAGCGGCGGGCGGCGGAGGAGGAGGAGGGTAGTCCGCTAGAGAGGGAAAGAAAAAAAACTAAGAGGTTACACTTCATTTCATCAAAGGATTAATTCTACATTATAAAATGTGTAGTTCCACCTAATATTGTTGGGAAAAAAATTGAGAAAGTAAGTGCTGAAAAGAGTCAGATGTTTATTCTGCTATGTGCAGTTCGGCAAAAAGTTTTATAAGAATGAGGCAGAGTGTGCTCGCTTCAAGATGCTTCTTGCGAAATCAATTTGAAGTTAACTGTAAAACTAAACAAAAAACAAAGTAGCCACTATTTAGCCAAACCACATACTCACAAAAGAGCACTAGCTTAATGCTAGCATGGAATGGAAAAATTCAGAAATGGGCTGAGGAAACTACCATTGACTTTGCAGTCGTTCTAAACCTTTAAGTATCCGAGCCCAACACATACAAGCAAAGCAGGGAGCAATACTCACATGGATATATTATTTATCCTCTGCGAAGAACGATTAATACTACCGCTAATTAAAATGTATCAAATAGTTTATCTTGGGCTTATTTTCTTAATATCAGAAAAACCTGTCATTGGATCACTGTCTGATAGTCTTCCATCACTGTAAAATGAGTGAGCTTCTCTGTCGTGAAAGAAGGAAATTGACCAAATAGTTCATGTATTTAGATAAGAAAAAAAAAAAAAAAAACATCTCTAAAATATTTAAGAATTAGAGCTGGACGACATAGGAAAAACATGCAATATGTGCACAGAATATTGCAATATCAATTTTATTGTGATATTTACCTAAAGAAATGACATTTTTGTTATACAACAAAAGAAAGGGATTTTTTCATGCGGCAAAATAAGCAAGTTTTTTTAAATAAATAAATAAATAGATAAAAAGATAGATAAATAGATAAATAAATAAGCAAATAAATCAATCAATCAATAAATAAATAAATAACCTGACTCTTTTCTCCTATTGGCTGACAATACGCATTCAAGGTTGCATCTGGCCAAGCTCAGACAAAAGCATCACAATTGCATATGAAACTAATCATTTACTGCAGATCTTTGGAATACGCAATATTGCACATGCCATTTTGCGATGATCACATTTTTGGGATACATTGTGCAGCCCAACCAAAACTACATAATTAAACCAAATTTGCAGACACGAGTGACTGTAAAGCTGTTGGGGGACATTGCTGTTTTCACATCTTGCTAGACCTTAGTTCAATAAGCTTTTTTACATGTAATACAATTGGGAATTGGAGTCAAAGCTATAAAAAGCGTTTTGGTCGCAGTGCCCCAACCATTCTGATAAATGAGTGAATAATGTCAAAAGAGTCATTTTTCAATGAGAAAATGGCAAAATCAAAGCTCCTGATCTCCTCTCATAAATAGGCAACGTCCGCATGATCCCCCCACGTGGTCCCCACTGAAGGTCGATTACTCACAAAAGCAAATATTGCCCTGCAAAAATGGATCAGCACCTGCGTCCTGCCTCATTTTGATTGAGATTTTATACAGCGCGTACGGGAGACAAAAAGCTCCATTGTGTCGTGTTTGGAGGCCTCCCAGAAAAAAAATACAAGGCTAAAATTGTGGCGAGTGACAAAACAGCAGACACGCGACAGGCCGCTGACTCGTTTTGGCTCATCAGCTGATGTCAAGCATTAACTTCAGTTATTTGACAAAATAGGAATGCATAAATAATGAAGAGAAATATTCCACAACAAAATAAAAAAACAATCCGCACTTAACATTTCGCCACACAGGATCCATTTGTGGTAAATGTACATTTAAAGCAGGCGTGCGCAAACTACGGCCCGGGGGCCACATGTGGCCCGTTAAACGTTTTAATCCGGCCCGACGAACTTGAAAAAAATTAAATGAATAAACCTGGTTAATGTTTTATTTTTTAAATACTGTGTGTTTTTCAAAGACATTTATATTGTTGTAATGCTTTTGTTCACTTTCATTTAAAATTAATAATTTTTTTTCCAATGAGATGAGATTACCAAAACACTCCATCCATCTGCTCCTGGTCCGGCCGGCCCCTCTGTCAAATTTTAGAACCCATTGTGGCCCGCCAATCAAAAAGTTTGCCCACCCTTGATTTAAAGTATATTACGAATATAATCATTTCTCCTTCCAGTTATGACGAGAATCACCTGGCATATTAGCAAATAACACAAAAACTACTAAATGATCAATAGAGAGAGGGGTGGGGGTCCAAAGTCTGTAGTCTCGGATGTTGAAAGTCAGGAGAATTCGGTGGATTGACACACATAATTGTAGCAATTTGCCTAACGAAGAAGTCGTAGTCTGATAATCTGGATGTAAGGATTTTTTTTTTTTTTTAAGATTACAAATGTAAAATGTGTTTTTGGAGGGCGAGGGAAAGGAGCCAAATTTGCACTCCTTAAATCGGCGCTAATCCAAAAGGATTGCAGCGGGGGCCACATGTTTCAGACGGGATAAGGAGTTCCGCGGCCAAATTAAACCAAGACTTAAGACGGCGGGATCATCGTACATGAGGCGGACATGAACGGGAACTGGTGCCAATTCCGAGACTTTGACGAATTTCATTACGTCTTAATTGATGTCGTCGGTGTCGCTTATCCGAGGCAGACTGGCAAATTAATTTAGCAGACAGATAATGCGGCGTGGTCCTAATTGGACACATGTCGTGACGTTTTCTGCGCTCACGACATTGCGGGAATTGAGAGCGTCGTGCTGGCAGCCGCCAAGTTTTTTGTCGTGTAAAACTTTCAATCAAACTTTGCCAGTTAGGTTATCATTTTACTGCATTATTCGGGTTTAATTTACATATTATATATGTATATATATATATATATATATATATATATATATTTCTTAGGGATTTGACTTTACTCTGCTATTTCAATCACGTCATTTTTCTCTTTTTTTTTTTTTATCCCAAATTTCTTTGCCATTGAGGTATACATATGCATGGTTGTTTAATTCAATTGGCATCAGGACTGAAAATGTCTTGGAAGTGTTCCTGTACCAAAAAAGTTAAAGCCGCTTTACAGGTTATTAAAAAATATCCTAATTTATTTTTCAAAATCAGAACCCTTTAAATAAAAAAAAAAGCCCAAAACAGATTTTTATTGTTCACAAACATCCATGTGACAAAGAATGAGGCGTCACAAGGCCGTTTTTTTATTTCTCCAAACAATTCGCACCCCCCCAAGCTAAACGGATTTGTTGATAGGAAGTGGCCCTTTTTGCCACATGATGCCGCGGCGCTGATCAGCAAAGCCGATTAAAAAAAAATAATAAAAAAAAAAAACTTGAAAAAAAATGTAAAAAAAAGTTTAAAAAAAAAAAAAACATCTGACGAGCTCTTTTTCTTATCAAACTTGCTATAAGTTGCGAGTAAACGAACTAATTGTGGACTCTTTCAGTGTCGCTAAGCGTTTGCATAAGCGCTTTTTCTTTCCTGCTCCGAGGCAAGGTTGACGAGAGACTGTTTAGTCGCGGTCCCTGGCGTGCCTCGCCGGGAGGATTGACAGGAAGTCCAGCAGCGAGCGGTCTCGGCAGCACCGTGGAGACCGCTCATTCAGGCCTGGTGGCTTACACATCAATACGTGCTTCATTTTGTGTGTATTACCACAAGCCCTTGATGTTTCTTTGCTTTGCGACTGCAATTTTCAAGCCCTGCAATGCCATCTGATGACAATCAGTTCACAGGAGAGCTAAAGTATAGTAGTAAAAGTGAAGCTGAAAACGAAACAAAAATGAGGATTCAGGGTTCCAAGGAGTGTAGCATTGTTGAGCGACCTACCAGAGGGAAAATTGTCATAAATGAATTATAAACATGAAGCCCATGAAGTCGATTTCACTTCACAACATGAAATTTGTTTATCATGCGCCCACCCACAAAAAAAAGGATTTGTTAAGTCATTCACTACCAGCCGAATTTAAAAAAAAAAAAAAAAAAGCATCTTTGACGTCTCTAGCCGTCAATGGCAGTAAATGACTTAATGGGCGAAAAACCTCAGGAAGTGTGCCATTTTGCTTCTAAGCGGCCATTTTTGGCTCATACAGGGCTCACTAAAAAATAAGAAAACCAACTCCGGTTGGTTTCACAAACAAGAAATTTGGTAAGCATGTCTATGACTTGACCCACAAGAAATGTCTCAAGAAGCCATGGCCCACCAAAACACAAGAAGGCAGCCATTTTGGTTTGAGGCAGTCACTTGCAGTAGCGCCCCATGGAATTTGGGGAATGTGCTGACCTCAGCGCCAGTTTCACTGAAAATTTGGTAGGGAGGGTAGCTGACTGGTCAACTAGTCCACCTCACAATTCAGAGGCGCAGGGTTCGATTCCAGCTCCGACCTTCCTGTGTCGAGTTTGCAAGTTCTCCCCATGCATGTGTGGATTTTCTCCGGGTATTCCGGTTTCGTCCCACATTCTCTCAAACATGCATAGTAGGCTATAAATTGTCTCTCTCTGATTCTGAATAGGTGCAACTGCGAGCACGAGTGGTTGTTCGCTTGTGTGTACCCTACGATTGATTGGAAGGCAACCAGTTCAGGTTGGCGGACATTTCCAGGGTGTTACGCGTGGAGCAGGATTTGGACCCAAACACAGACATGACACGTTAGTTGAAAAGTAAAAGTCTTTATCTAGGAAAATACAAAGTAAAGAGAGTGAAGGTCTGCATTCGGAAGACATGGAAGAAAGCTGACGTCTCAGTCAAAGAAAGCTTGACGTAAGGACAATGATCTGAAAAACTCTAAGACATCAGGCCTATATGACATAATAAAGGACCATAGCAACTGCATAGCAACGGATACATTAAGACACGTCAAGAACCAACCAGTCACAACACAGGGGGGCACTAAAAATAAGAAAACTAACTACACCACTTTGAACAGTCGGACTGCAAAGCCAGTTTCACTTGGCAACATCTGGGAGACATGAAAATCATGACTTATATAAAAAAAAAAAAAAAAAATAATAATAATAATAAAAGCTTTTATTGGTTAAATATTTAAGTAACACGAAGTATCTAATTTCACTGCACCTTCTCAGCATGACAGCGGTCTGCTTCATGTTGTGACACATTCTCTCTCTGGAGACACACACCCATGCACGTGCACACACACAAACACACACGGGCACAGTCAACATGCATAGCAAACATTTCATAGCCGTCATTTGTTTCAACCCGTTTCAAATGTTCCGATAAGGAGTCTGGCTGCTCGTTGAAAAGCGTTCACCTTTTCTGCCAGCGTTTTTTTTTTCCCCCCGTGCTACAATAAAATAATCCACCTATTGTTCCCCATCTCAATTACTCATCCGGAGGGGATTCTCTCCTTTTTTTTGTCAGGGTTTTCCTGTTTTTTTTTTCACATCTCCAAAGTACCCCAAAATCCTGCGGCTTCGTCTGCACTTGAGAGGACTAAAATGTCATGAATCTGTCTACTTTTTCTGTACGCATCTCGCTAATTAAGAGCTCCACTCCTCGCTTGGATTTTTCTTTTCAATTTATTTATTTATTTTCTTTTTTTTTTCCGCCTCTCCAGACTAAAACAGATCCCTTAAGTATAATAATGTGCGCTATAAAAATGAAAATAAAGAAATAAATAAAGTGGGGGGGGCTTGCAAAACAAGGCAGCTCATTCTCCTTGCTTGGAAAATTGGTTCCGTCTTGTGGGCCGGAAACTGATAAAATACTTGCTCTTTATTTGGCATGACATTGTTTTTTAGTGCTGAGGATGGGTACAAACAAGCTAATTCCTTTTTTTGTGGTCATTTTTTTTTTTTTTACACGTTACAAAATCGTATTGTATAAAATGATGTGAAATTAAGGGCAGTTTTTTTTTTTTAATCTTTTCACCATTTCTTTATACAACACATTATATAACGACAACGGTAAATTAAGACAGATAAACATCGCTGTCAAGCTTTGACTCAGTCTTTAGTCGGACTTTTTTTGTTTGCAGCGCACTGCAATAACGCTTCGGCACGCTTTCACTCTGGTGCCTCTTTCGGTTTTTCTTTTTGGGTATCACATCGCAGTCACGTCGTCGCACACTCACTTTGTGCATCTTCAGATTTTTGTGCTGATCAAATTACCTGTTTCATTATTTTATACTTGAGGGTCTTTTTCTCTTGTAGCATCGTGCAAGGTGCTACTTTTTCAGGCTTGTTCGTGAGCTTGTCAGACTGACTCTGTACGTGTGAGTAAGTCTTCGCCAACGATGAGGAAATGCAACATATTTAGGGTTCATCAATGTATTTATCAGATCAATGTTAGTACATAGACACGAACATGAAAAGTGACAGCACATGTATGCATCTGCAGACGCTTGTCAAAAAGATAAGACGTCTTTATGAGCGCATTAATCCCTCCTATGTATTTATTTTTTTTTTATCAATTTTCTGATGTAAAAATGAGGATTAGCATAGAAATTAAGAGACAAGTCAATTTGGCAACGTGCCTCACAGCCGCCTTTGTCTCGCCTTTGTGCCTCCAAAGGGAGGGGGGCGGCTTCATTGAGGCCATTAGCGGGGTCCGCTGCCTCCAAATCTTTTTCGCGGAGAACTTGTGCCGATTCCCAGCGGGAAGGGAAGCGCGAGCCAGACGACGACTCAAGATGACTTACAACAGATTTGAGGGTTTAACTTGTCGCTATAGATTGATGCCATGCAGATCAGCTGCTCTTCCTCATGAAGACACTTTTACAGTTTCACAGGGATATGCAGAAAATATGAACACAAAAGAGGAATGAAACGTGTTTTCAGCACTTGTGTCGTCTGCCCAGAGAGGATTGCTACGACGGGATTTAAGATTTTAAAAAATAAATAAATAAATTACTTGTCATTTTATAAAAGAATAATTGTACATTTGCTGATGAATTTGCTGTCCATCTAAACTCGGGGAGGGCAAACTTTTTGATTGGCGGGCCACAATGGGTTCTAAAATGTGACAGAGGGACCAGGAGCAGATGGATGGCGTGTTTTGGTGACTTCACCTCAACGGAGAAAAAATAATACATTTCATTTTAAATGAAAGTGAACAGAAGCATTACAACAAAATATATGTCTTTGAAAAAAAACCACAGTATTTAGAAAATAAAACATCAACAAGGTTTATTCATTTAATTTTTTTTAAGTTCAGCGGGCCGGATTAAAACGTTTAACGGGCCACATGTGGCCCCCGGGCCGTAGTTTGCCCACGCCTGATCTAATCACATGTACAGTTCACCAGTATCATCAACGTGAGTGCCAGGGGAAATATTAAGAGACAACCGTTTGTTTGGAACAGAAACAGCTCACAAGAATAGAATTTAAAAGCTGGTTGAGACGTTTTCCAAAGGTTTTTTTCACATAAAAAAAAAAACAAAACCAAAAAAACAAAACTGTTTTTTTTTTTTTTTCTTGTCAGTTAGTCACTTTATCCACTTTTAGTTGCACCAGACCTTAAAATGAACACGAAATTGAAGAAAACATGGTGGCAAACAATGTGTAATAATACTCTAATTCGTGTGACATTAGCATTTGTCGCTGTCACTCTTCAACGTGACATACTGGAACAAGACGTCATGCGTCTGTTATATTTTTTTTTTTCAGGCCAGCGGCGGCGTCCATTTTGACGTCAGCAAGCTTTGAACCTGCGAGCGCTAATTGAGAGAAGAAGCAGCGGGAAGAGCTCCTTAATCGCAACGCTTCCACTCTCTTTATTGAGCAATTAGCTTCAAGAGGCTGCTCGCTCAACAAGGAATCCTAATAGGCTGCTTTAAGCGGCGAGCGCTCTTAATCGCCATCCGGAGTGTCCTTTATGGATCCGCCTGTGTCACGGGGACTAATATTGTACTAAGCCCTGTTTTTCACATTAGCCTGTCTGAAGCGATTGTGCAACTGCGCGATTCTCGCATTAGCATGAGCGGAAATGTGATCGCAGGTGAAGAGCTTCTTGTGTATCCAAGTGGATTAAGTGGAGTTCTAGATGTGTAAATTAAAGCTGAGCGTGGCAATGAATGGGCCTCACCACCCCTTTTTCACACCAATTAATTTAACTTTCAATTTGACTCAATATGCCTGACTGCCAGTAACAATTCACAACATGGGCCCTTGAGACTTTTTCCATGTTTGGGGGCAAACATTTTTTACCCCTAATTTACACCCATGGAATTTTCACCAAAAAGGTTGCAACAAAACAAAATTGCTCATTTCCCGTTCAATTTCAGACAAGGATCGATTAGAATATTCCATGCATCAGAATTTTGTGAATGCCAGTAAAAAGAATTGCCTGGATTATTTTTGTCTAACTTTCAGGGTACTCCGAGTTGTCTGCTTTGAGCCAAAATGATCAACAACTCGGGCTGGGGGCAAGTCGAGCATGCCGATCACCAAAAAATGGTCGCCGATAAATTTTCTTGCTGGCACCAATGTACGCCAACCGCACAGACATTTCCAGGCCAAAAAAATACACTACACTCTTTCGCAACCACTCATTAAATGTTCACTGCGTATTATAGCGCCCTCTGTTGATGGAAAGATGGCACTGCGGTCAGAGAGATTTAGCAGTTTAGGGGCACGTCTCGTTAAGTGTCTATATCGTGATTGGAATACGATTCGCGGTTCCCTGTGTCAAAGGCACCAATCCAACCCATTGTTCTTTCCAAATTTCGAAGTTGCGTTTACCTGCGGGATCCGGTTCAGTGGCATGCTTGTACGGGTTGAACTTGGGCTTGGGCGCCACCACAGGCGCAAACTTTTTGGGCGCTTGCTGCTGAGACACAGAGATGCTGGCGCTGCCCGGCGACGGCGTGGTCTCCATCCTCGCGGCCACCTGACCACCGTCGCCACTGTTGCCTACGTTCCACATGATTCTGGAAGAGCAGACAATAAAAGAAAATCAACCACTCCGGCACAATACAGTGGCTCGCCCAGTCGGCGGCGAGCCCATGAAGACAACGGAGTCGGCGAGAGCTGCACTTTGGGAAATGTTGGTGTATTTTTAACAGACTAAAAAGAAAATCTTATAAGCAAGTTACATGACTAAGAAGAATAGTAGCATAGTTTTAAGGGGGGAAAAAAAAAAGTTATGTCATTTTGAGGATAAAAATCATACGTTGAGGGAGAAAAACAAACAAGATAAACTGAGAAAAATTGACAATCACATTAGAAAATTAATACGAATAAATAAAACAGTTTCAATAAAGCTGTGTGTTCAAGAAAAACAGTTGTATGTATGAGGAAAAAATATAAATATGTTTTTGAGGAAAAAGTCCTGAAAAAAATATTTCTCGAAAAAGTTATGTTTTTACAAGAATGAAGCTTTTTGAAAAAAAAAAGTCACATTCTCATGAGACTTACAAATATCTGAGAAAAATAGTTCTTCCAGATTTTCTTTTTAAGAAAAGGTTTGAATAAATCTGAATACAATAAAATAAAAATCAACATTTTAGAGAAAAGAAATATATTATATAATATATAATAATAATAAAAAAATAAAAATAATAATATATATAAAATATAATATCTGCTTGTTTATCTTGAAGAAAAAAAGATGTGAAAACCGTAAAGCTACAACAATAAAGTCATATGTTTTGAAAAAAAATATATTAAGTGAATAACTGAAACAGGAAGTATCCTGCAAGCCAACATAAGAATATTTTGAGTTTTTTTCCACCGCTATGAACTCTCCCCACCCCACCCCACCCCTCCCAGTAATTAGGAATGCGTGAAACCTAAGTGAACTTTTTAACTATTGAGTCAGTGGCGAAGACAAGCAGAAGCAAGAAGTGATCCTGTGATCTTGACACCTTTTAATGTGTCCAAAAGCCTGGAACACGAAAACTATCAAGACGACTGTGAAGTGGCAAACCTTTTGTTGCTCTTTTTCTTGAGCTACAAAGCCCAAAAATCAGATGAAAGACAAAAGCACACTCAACACAACAACAACAACAACAGTAAAAATAATGAAATAAAAACAGATTGAAAAGTGTTGCAATGCTGCTGTAACCGCTGGTGCTGGTCGGCGTTTTGACGTTCTTCTCAAAATTCCCTGTTTCTAATTCATCCTTTAAGAACTGGCTGCAAAGCTACAACAGTCACATCCCAAGATGGTAACGATAAATACGTAACAGTCGCTCAGTAATTAACAAGATAACGAAAGCAATGCAAAGTAAGCACAAAAGTACGGAGGAAAAAAAAAACAAAAAAACAATAGGAACATATGAACTTTGAACTCTGAAATTTGAGGTGAATCATGAGCACTTAAAATGGTGACTGACTCCCAGTTAATGAGTTTGAATGTGACTGGTTAATTCAGAACATTCCCAGTCATGAAAAGGTGAGCACACTTGCACAACCACATTATTTCCATCTTTTGTTCCACATTCCCTTTCTAAAAGAAAAAAAAAAAAAAAAGCATCTGTGCTGTACAGGTTATCGGTTGCATGAATGGAAGGGAAAAAAGTTTTTGGAAATGATGATTTATCTTCAAATCACAAAAATCGAGCATTTGAACAGGGGTGTGTAGACTTTCACTACATTTATTTAAAAAAAACACAAATTTAAGGTTTCAGACTCAAGATGATGGGGATGACGTTTTGTAGCGGTGGAATTGTTCGACAAGTCGGTAAACAGTGTGTTGAGATTTGTCCCAGCAAAACAGCAACGAAGTAAAACAAGCGTCGAGAACAAGAAGCCTTTTTAACCACAAATCGCAAACTATTTCAACTATTTATATGATAACATTTCTGCCGTCCTCCTCATCCTCATTCCCTTTCTTTCTTGTTTGTTGTGCTGTTTTCTTATCCCGGCTGCGACTGATTCGGGAGGTTTACATTCTTTTGGATGGGGCCCACGCACAATCATCTTTTAATATCAGCTGAAAACCCGGCTCCTCGCGTTTGATATTTTAACGCGGGATGTCTCACACCCACCTGTCCTTTCACAAAAAAATAAATAAATAAATAAATAAAAAAGACGAGCAAAGAAAAAGGAAAATGATCTGAGGCGTGCGACACATTCAACGCGCCGCGCACGGCATACAATACACGCCGCCGCGCTTTGATCGCGACGTGTACAATCGCAGCGTGTCGTCGTTTTGTGCTTACCGGGTGCTAACGTGCGCATTGGGCATGCCAGCGTTCCAAACATCTGTCGGCGCCAGAAAGCTAACAAATGATGTGATGATGGCCATAGAATAGCAAATGGAGCTTAGTGGAACTTAGCGGTAGCTTAAACAAAAAAACTATGAAAAAAAAAATCCACACAAAAAGGAATGAAAATGTGCATTAATTTACAAGTGATGGCAAAGAGGCGAAATGTAATGATGAAATGGGACATATTGCTTTTTATCTTTTCGTGGGAAACCAGAAAAATGGGAATTTTGGCAATGTGGAAAACGGTAAATTCTTTCTGTGGAAACTGATATAGTTAAGACTGGGATGGAGGAGGGGTATTGTTTAAAACTCGTTGGTTCAGGTTAAGTAAGCAAATTCCAGAAAAATCCCAATAACAAAAGTTGCAATAATAATATAATAATAAAAAAATAAATCTCTCTCTCTCTCTCTCTCTCTCTCTCTCTCTCTCTCTCTCCTCTCTCTCTCTCTCTCTCTCTCTCTTCTCTCTCTCTCTCTCTCTCTCTCTCTCTCTCTCTCTCTCTCTCTCTCTCTCTCTCTCTCTCCCTCTCTCCCTCTCTCCCTCTCTCCCTCTCTCCCTCTCTCCCTCTCTCTCTCTCTCTCTCTCTCTCTCTCCTCTCTCTCTCTCTCTCTCTCTCTCTCCTCTCTCCTCTCTCTCTCTCTCTCTCTCTCTCTCTCTCTCTCTCTCTCTCTCTCTCTCTCTCTCTCTCTCTCTCTCTCTCTCTCTCTCTCCCCTCTCTCTCTCTCTCTCCCTCCTCTCCCTCTCTCCCTCTCTCCCTCTCTCCCTCCCTCCCTCCCTCTCTCCCTCTCTCCCTCTCTCCCTCTCTCCCTCCCATATCGCTGACCCAAGTTTCAACTAGAAACGGCTAAAAACTATTAGGAATGGCAATCGGTGTCAATCTCCATCACGAGAGGTATAAGGTTTGCCAGATGCGTACGTGTCATACTGGCAACGATTAACAACAATTTCACGGTTGCTTTTCTGAGCAATCACGCAACACAACGTTGTATTAAACAATCCTCTGCTTTGACGGAACATTTCTCTAACCCGTGATTCCTGTTAGTTAGCACGAGGCTACGTGGCGTTCCACTTTTAGAGGTCAGACTCATTAAAAGTTGCCTTATCTGGAGCCGCACTAATGGAGGCATGTCCGAGGAAGATTACATTAAAAGATGAAGCACGTGAGCGTGGATGGCGTGGATGCTTGGTGACTACACGCCAAGACTCACAATTACATACATGTTGACACTAATGACAATGAGATGATAAGCCTAAGATACAGTATTTGTAGTGCTGTTGACTTCTATATGAAATTCTAAACATTGCCCGGTTGTCACAACTAACGCTGCTGACCGTGTTGCCACTAGTAACACTCAGGTGACAAAACCAGTACAGGGAAAAAAAATATGTAGTGACTTGTGCAGCAAGTCGTTAACATTACTCCCGACTAATGCTGCTGAACGTGTTTCCAAAACGAGACACTGGTATGAAAAAGCAGCGCAAGAAACCAATTTTGTAGCGTAGTTGAATTCATCATTGTTACTGACAACTAACACGACTGACCATGTCTGCACGAATCACTAGGTGGTGCACATGCAGTTAAGATATCTCTAGGATGAAAACAATCTCATGGAGGTTTTCCAGTCAGGTTTCAAGAAATTGCATAGCACAGGCCCTGATATGAGTTTTGAATGATGTCCTCCAGGCAAATGACACTGGAGACTTTGTGTGTCTTGTTAGAGCTAACTGCAGCGTTTGACACGGTGGACCACAATTTTCTTTTGGATCGTTCACAGCATCAGGTGAGCATTAGTGGTAGCGCTCTAGAGTGGTTTAGATTTGGCTGGCAGGACCTTTTGTGTTCGCGGTATAGATAGATATTTCTACATCAAGAAGTCAGGATGATGATTGCTGAAGACTAATGCTGCTGACCGTGTTTTTAAAACCATTTAGTAGCGACACTGAAATGACAGAACAAGCACAGTAAACAATTTGCGATGCATTTCAACGTTTATATCAAGTCATCAACATGCCTCATTGTTATTCCTGACCATGTTAATGTGACAAAAAACATTTTTATTTTAACCAGCACTCCATTTTGCTAGCAGACACCATGAACCCCCAATCAATCAATTTATTTCAGTTGCAGACGACGCCAGTCAGTCGACTGATTTAACAAAAAGAAATTGACTGCCACATCAGAATGAAGTAACAAAAAGGCCACAATTTCACTCCGATTTGCCTCGCCGCCACATTTTAACCACCGACTCCCTCCGTTTTTCCTCCTGCTTGTCGTTGAGGAACTCGCTGCAGGTGTTTCTCTGCCGCATTAATTTTTCATGGCCGCCATGGAAGCCATCAAACAGAGACGATCTGGTACACTGTCAAACATTTTTCTTTTGGGCATGACGTGCTTTCTAGCAAGTCTTCAAGAAAGAAACGTGAAACTGCCAGCCAGACTCCTTTCGTGGGATGTTGTAAGATGCCGCCTAGACGGGCTGCTGTCATCCCGATGAAAACACCCCCCTTACCCCCAAAAAAACTTGTTTCTGTCCTGGGAGTAGAGTTAGCTCGCTCGGCTAGGCACCGATCAAAACATCACTTAAAACAGACACTATCGTCGTACCGCCTCAACGAGCTTGTGGGTCGGGGGGGGGGCGGTGGTGACCGGGATTAGCACTTACGCTGGGTGACGCAACAATCGCGGGGGGCCGCTCAGCCAGGCGAGCGGAAGCTCTAAAAAATTCAACGCTCCCATCCTAGCGAGCGAGCCCATAGGCGGCAGTGGCAGCGGCGGCCGCCTGGCATACGCCTGAATGGCTGAGTGGCTTAACGCGACACTATACAAACAGCAGCGCACGCTTGACGTTTTTCCGCATTTCTCGGCACCGTAGCGTCCGATGACTTTTTAAAACAGCCGCGAGGAGCAAAGAGTTCAAGTGGCCGCTGCGGCTCACGAAGATTTTGAGGAGGGCCTTACAAAGGCTGGGTGATGCGGTGCTTATAAAAAAAAAAAGCATGGAGCACCGTTCGGGATGTCTTTTGGGTGTTAAAAGTTTCATAGAGAGGAGGCAACAATAGTGTCAGAGCACTGGCGAAGTCAAACATGGTGTTCTGAAACACAGCTACTGAAAACACTACATTGTAAACTACATACTGTATGACAGCAGTCAATGCAAACAAATTCAAGATGTAATTTTTTTTTTTGTCAGCATTAAATTTGATTTGACTACGTTGGGTCTACCAAATGGATTTTAGATTTAAATAGGAAAATAGTGGTCTTTTCAAAAACTGTACAGGCCATGATTTTTCTTTTTTGGGGGGGGGGGGGGGGGGGTCAGAGGTAATCGTGTTCAAGAGGAGTGCTTGAAGCCGTGAAGGGTCATAAGAGAACCTCTAAAGCAGGCGTGGGCAAACTACGGCCCGGGGGTCACATGTGGCCCATTAAACGTTCTAATCCGGCCTGTTGAACTTGAAAAAAATTGAATGAATAAACCTTGTTAATGTTTTATTTTCTAAAAACTGTGGTTTTTCCAAAGACATATATTTCGTTGTAATGCTTTTGTTCACTTTCATTTAAAATTAAATGTATTTTTTTCCTCAGATGAGGTGAGGTTACCAAAACACTCCATCCAACGGCTCCCCTCTGTCAAATTTTAGAACCCATTGTGGTCCACCAATCAAAACGTTTGCCCACCCTTGCTCGAAACAGTAATGCTCCAAGTGGAGCATATCCGGATTTTTTTCAACCAGTCCGGATAGTGCTCAACTTTTCGAAGAACTGTCGAGGTTCTCACAACAGTTGCACAGATGCTCGCAGAAACATGCACCTGTTGAGACATGTTTGAAAGGTCATGGAGGGGAGAAATCTCAAAACAATCTTGCACGTGGATGTTTATTGGAGAGTGGAGGTGGTGTTCAAGAGGCAACTTGAAACAGAATTGTCTGTTTCCAGCTCATTTGCATATGTTCCTGCAGAAACATTTACCAGCTGTTTTGGAAAGGTCAAAGGGAAACCCCACACACACAAAAAAGAAAATTAAAATAAAATTCTCACCACACAAGCGTGGGATTTGTATGTTGGCATATGTCGATGCGAGAAAGTGAAGACATCTTGACTATTTTTTTTAATTTTTTTTTTTTGGGGGGGGGAGTACTTATCCCTTAACATGTAAGGTGGAGATTAAAGCGGATGCTTAAGACTGCGCACAGTCGGAGGTCCCTGTAATTCCACCATGAGCGTAACAAATGATTATGTATAAAAAAAGTAAAAAAAGATAGCAAGGATTTTTTAATGCACTATTATTGTACAGATTTTTTTTTTTTTTTTAGACTGACGGCATCAGAATGTTGATGATACTCGTGGCTAAAGATGTCGACTTGAATGGAGATCCTCTAACTTTCCAACACCTCCTCGGGCACGGAGTAGCTGTGACGACAAATCTGCCTGGCGACTTGTGACACGCTTCACCTGCGACACCTGCACGCAGTCACCCAACGTGTGAGACGAATTAGCGGACGGCTGACACAAAGCGGCCTCGACAACGCCGCCGAGAAACGCCGCTAGCGAGCGTCACCTTTTTACAGTGTCCAAATGCAACTGTGAAAAACAACCAACTAAACTTTTGATACCACTTTACTTTTGCCGCTTGGAACCACACACAAACACTTGCTAAGAGTTGACGCTACATGCTAATGCAAATTTTTTGTCCACCATTATGTGTCCTCCGCGTTACGGTAGCAAAAGCATCGACACTCTGAACTAATAAATTAGATTCTTGTCAAAGCGCTGATTGAACTGTAGCAAGGTACAGATAGTGAAAGGTACTTTACTACAAAAGTAAGAAATCAGGGCACACCGTTGCATGATATTAATATCCCGCCGTGGTTGGGTTTTGTTTGAAAGGCAAAGCCACTTGAGGCCATCCATCAGATGTCTTTACAGGCGGATAAAGGCCACGTTTTCAGTTATGGTTCTAATGCAGGACTTTTGCAGGACCTCTGTGTGAAAGTTTGGGAATGTACATAATTCCAACAGCACTCAACCCACACCCCCCCTTTTTTTTTTGCACAAGGAGCTCTCACCAGAGAGAGAGAGAGAGAGAGAGAGAGAGAGAGAGAGCGAGCGCAAGGGATGCGATAAGGTTTATTCCGCTAAAGCCCACCGCATAATGAGGCTAATTACGCAAAGAATAACGAGAAGGTTAATCAAACCATAAACACCAATACGCATTTTTCCGCCGGTGGCTCTTGGAACTGATAAGGATTGAGAATCTGATTGCCAACTATGAATAGTACAAAGACATACACATACACCCTCGCGCACGAATATCACACACATGCGCACGTGCACCCGCACGCGCACGTACATTTTTGTTTTTTTGCACCAACAAGTGACGACACCCCTATTTTTTTACGGGTCCTCGAATAATTTTGCTAAGTAATTTGGGGGGTTGTATAAATCAAAATAAAAGTAAAATTGAATCACGACTAATTTACGCTGACACGGTATTGTACGGGGGTGAGAAGTGCTCATGTTAATAGACCCAAATGACTCTGCACATTTTGATGCTGACAGCCTGACACAGTCCGAATCACTCAAGTGTGTTGTTTTAGCTGACAAAATCGCTACTGTGCTTCGGACGTCACTTCTAAAATGTAAGGGAGAGACTTTAGAAAATTGTGTGTTGCTATGCACAATTTAAATTTCAGTAGAAAATGTTGATTATGAAAAAATGAAAACCATTTGGCCATTTATTCTTAAGTGGAAATGTGTTTTTTTTTTGTGTGTCTTCTGTATCTTTAACCAAGCTCAAATATGTTTGCTTTTCATTTTTCATTTTTAGTAGGATATCCTAATAGCAAAACATTTCATTTTTTTTTTCATCTTTAGACAACAATACAATTACATATTTTCTGCACTGTCCAAAATGGTATCTCCAGATTGTTTGTTTGTTTGTTTTAGTTATTTGATCCTTGTTTCCTCTGCACAGTGACAATATTATTTTTGAAAATAATCATCCTTATTTATTTTGTAAAAGAATGTGGTTATTTGATGTTTCGATTATTCGTCCATTCTCTTTCCATCCGTCCATCTTCCCTCGTTTCCTTAACCTGATATAATTATGTAATTGCATTATTACGCTGAATCATTTTTTTAACTGATTAACCTTTTGTATTACGGCAATAAATCAACGCCGCAAATTTGTTTCCTCATTCTTCTCCAATTAATTTGCTTATTTCAAAATTGCGGTTCGTGAACAATGCATAATTATTACGATTAAAATGAAGGAAGTAAAATCCAGATAAACGGCGGAAAATACCTCAAGAAGAACTATAATCATCGTTCAACAACAAGTGAAAAAGTTTTATAAAACAGTTTTTGTATGCATCAGTAACTTTCTCATACGTAGAATGCAGCCGCGTACACAAATCTTAAAATAACAAACCTAATGGATTATACAATCATCATCATGAATCACATTGTTGTTTTTCTTAATGAATCCAATTATTTTCGACCGCACAAAAATGATCGGCGCCGCCAAAACTTGTTGACAAAACGCTCACGATGTTGTTGATGCAAGTTCAAGTTGGCCTTTGCTCCCTAATGACGGCGCCGAGCAAAACTCGTTCCTGTAAATACGCCGAACGTGACTTTAACGCTGACTGACAGCCGGCGTCGGCGGGGGAGGAATCAAAAAGAAAAACGGGACGGGCTTGCTCGGCTCGCTCCTTGATAAGTGCGCCGCGTCTCGGGAGTCGATCTCGCTCGCGTCTCGGGAGGTCGCTGAGTGACAGCTGTAAATATATCACGTCGCAAAACCCGCGAGCCTCCGCCGAGGATTGCGCTCTTCTTTTAAAGGCAGGAACGCCACGCCGACAACAAACAAACCCAGGCATCTGCAAATCAATATGAGTCGCCTGATTAGCATGCCAAACATTCAGGTGCGGAAAGCATGAAAGGCTGCAAATGAAGGCCACACCTCTCGTGACACAAATTCATAACCTGCAACTTGTTCTTTTGGGCTTCAAAACGAGACTTTTTAGAAAGTTTTACTCGGGGTTACGCTGAACTTCGACCATAGTCTGTTCCAGTTAGTTTTATTTATTTAGAATTTTCCATTTTTTTTTATTTTTTTTTTTTTATGGCGAGTCATCAAACTTCCCCACCATGGTTCAACAACATGCAGAGACAAGAACAAAACTAAAAATGTGTAATTCAGCTGTTGGCATCGGTCTTGTACACGTGGATCAAATTTGGTAGCAATCCGATAAAATCTCTTGAGAGGAATGGTCAAATGAGTTCAAAATGGCAGACCTTGTGTCTTTTCCGAAATTGCTTCTTGACACACATGCGACAACTAATAAATGATCAAATTTTTTTAAAATAATCATAAATAAATACAATTTTGCTCATTTTGATATTGGCCAAATCCTCTGAATTCAGCCGCTTCACAGTAAATCTCAGATTATTTTTAGTCCTCAACAAAAAAGGCGACTGATTATGTCTGAATATGCTTCAAAGTAATTTGCAAACATCTGCTTTTACTTTGGAGAACAACGCTCCACATTGTTGCCCATTTTCTGACATGTGACGGAGCAAACTGAATCATGAACAACCCATTTATGTCCGCGCTGTCAATTTGGAGGGTGGAAATTAAAAAAAGCTTTATTTAATCCGATTTATCGATTAATTGGGGAAAAAGATAACAGATGAGTCGATTATCAAAGTCATTGTTAGTCACAGCCCAAATAATGCGTCTCGCCGCGTAGGACAGACTTCTCCAGATTTTTTTTTCTCCCTCTTCTCGTGATAGACTCGCCTATGAAATGTCATGTTGCTTAAATTAGACCGGCTTCAGGAGGTGAATTTTACAGACATTAGCATCCAGGTGGCTAGAAGAATAAAAGCGTTGCGGTAGTGCTAATAACAAGCTCCGGGACAATGCGATGCCTGTCAGATGTGAGCAATTAACGCTGGTTTGATGTGACATTTAATCAATTCAACCTTCCAGATAGGCTTTACTGTTTTTCGTCTTTGCCAGAAACCTCTTCCGAAGCCAAAGCACTGATTTGCTTATTAGCCACCTTAACGCACGTAGCCGCTGGCGACGTTTGAATAATGCCCCGTCATTGTCAACGCTGTCATCTCCGGATTAACGCGTTTGAATTTAATTTTCAGCCCTCCTGCGGCGAAAAAAAAAAAAAAAAAATAGCCCATTGACATTTTGGGATGCAAAGACCAACCGATGAGGGCTTCAAGCTAAACAAGTCGAACGCTCAAAATGTTGTGATTAAAAGCACAGTGGACTGCTTTATGAAAGTTTAAAAATGTTCATCAATGAAGCAGGATAACATTTTAGAAGATTACGATTATCGGTTGAAATTTTACCTTATTTACTATTGGATTTAAGAAAAGTGCCGTAGTGTCTTCCAGCTTCTGCAACATAAAACGAAAGCAGAAAGACAAATGTGTAAATCATAGACGAGACTAAAAAGCGGTTTCACTCATTCGGCGGACACATCCACCGTGTTTGAGAGCAGAGACAACTACTTTAATTTCCACACTTTTGAAGCCACATTTTATGTAATTGATTTTCTTCATCATTCAAATTTGGCAGGCTTGTTAAGAACATCCATCTCTGTGAGTTGTTTTATTTTTATTGTTTCATGTATGTTTTTTGTTCATTTCAGTAGTTTTCATTTACTGGAGAATTTACAGATAGTTTGTATGTTTTTTTTTTATTTCTTCATATACTGCATGTCATTTAATCTGCTCTTGTTTACCAAACTGTAGCAAATGTGACCCTGAAACCAAGATATGACCCCAACTGTGATTTCTGGCAACCCAAAATCTTCCCTGCTTCTTCCAGTATCTACGGACGAGTGTTTTACAGTTGACTTACTGCTAAACCGTTCTTCAAGCCAAAGTAGCGGAAAACAAGTTTTCCTTTTTCAACTACGCCCGCTGACCAGATGCTACGTGCAACATCAACAACAACATTTGCTGAAAGGGAGCTGGGCTCAATGCAAAGCTAAGGAGGTAAACATGGGGAAAGTGGGAACGTATAATCCCCATGCCGAGTGTACTGTACAAAACAGCTGGATTAGTGTGGATTTCTGGATTTCTTCTCAGCCATATGCTGCCACTACACTTTGCTTAATGACACCAAGTATTATAACTGGCAATTACAGAGTTGATAACAATAGCTTAGTTATTGTTTGCGGTGTCGATATGCCGTCTATTCAGACTTGCATTGGGTTTTGGCTGAGGCGTGTAATCCCTTCCTCCCTGGCAAGGCCGCATAGCGGCCGCTCGTCAATAGCACTTTGTCTACAGATGACTTTAAGAGCCGCTTTATCTTCAGCATAGCAACAGTGTCCCTGTTATCGCAATGGCGGCTGATGAAAGAGGCTGAGGTTGATTTAAACACTTTTCTTGACTTATTACGACTTTAAAAGCGGCGCATACGTGAACTTATTCTTGGGAAACAGGCAAGAGTTAGGCCGATTTCTCCAGCCTTTCTTTGAGGAGGAAGAAGAATACATCATGCACATAACAATGAGAAGCTCTAGGCCCCGTGATAAAAAAAAAAAAGAACTTCCATCATGTCAGAGTACGCCAAAGGTTTCCTCACATTGTCTTTTGCACAATACAAAATGAATCAAATCGCAGGAGACAAAACGGAGAAAGGCGACACAAACCGGAGAGGATGCAAATTGGAGAAGACCATAAAAGAAGACGAATGCCTGCAAACGAAGCAAATTTTGCTTTTTGTCCAGATTCATAAAAGGTTGCAAAAAGTTTTTGTGAAGATTTTCAACGTTCCCTTGCAAATTCGCAAAGTGTTCGGTCATCAGACTTGTCGCCAAAGTATTTTAATCACCAATGCGAGACACCACGGTTCCCACACACGTCAATTTGTGAGCAAGCATTTGCTGTACCGTAAAATATCAGCAGTTACACCGTAAATTTGCCAAGTATACCAGGAGTCGGCAAAAGGCCCCAAAAAGCTTCCAAACATTTCGCCAACAATTATCAGAAAACTTGACAAATCTGACATTTGCTAACTTCACAAGCCACTCCTTGACATAGCACATTTGGGTACAAAGAAGTCGAAATCTGTTGAAGACAACTGGATGAAGAAGACAATAAACAAGACGCAAACCATACACCAAATGAACTGAGACGGAAAGCTAGAACCAGAACTGAGAAAGAAAAAAGAAAAAAAAAAAAAACGTAGACACACCAGATCACACATCAATATCACTCCCAATCGCATCCACGAGATCGCAATGTAGCCGGATGAAAGAGGCCGAAGTAGATTTATCTGCTTGTCTCGACTGATTTCTGCATACTTGAACTTCTTCTCGGGAAAGTTGGCAGCCGCATGGCCGATTTCTCCAGCCCTTCTCGGAGAAAGAAGAGGAATACAGCCGACACATAACAATGAGCAGCTCTAGGCACCCTGAAAAAACTTCCATCATGTCACAGTGCGCCAAGGTTTCCTCATACTGCCTTTTGCACACAATAGCATGCGGCTAAGCTCACCACGGGGTTCTTCTTTTTTTTTTTTTTTTTTTTTGGGAAACTTTAACTTCACAAGCATCTGATTTTAGAGGGCAAACGAAGGGGTAAAAAAAAAAAAAGTCATTTTATTAGATTTCTTTCATCAGTGTACTGTATTGTAACAGAGATTACGTTGCATCACTATTAAACCCACCTGAATACTTGAGCTAACCTTTGCATGAACCACTAGCTGCCTGTGGATTCTTACTTGGCTGATTTTCTGCCATGACGGATGTTAAAATGCGGACTTTTTAAAAAAAAAATTTTTTTTAACTTGTTATCCGCAGAAGGCGAGCGCACGTAGAGATGTCGATCGCTGCGGGCCCGACGCAAGGTTTAGTCGGGTTTAATCCGCCCCTCAAACAATCCGACACCAGTTGCCGTTGCTAAACAAAAACGTAACAAAACAACCCCGTCTGCTGCTGTGCTTTAACGTGATCGTGATCATGTAATATACCGCTACTTGTCATTAGAAATGGTGAAGCAGCATTTGGCTCAATATACGAGGTTATTTTTCTTCATTCTGTTCAGATCACAGGCAACTTCAAGTTTTGTTTTAGGGTGACAGACAAGAGAGCTGAGTAAAAACGCACAACTTTTGTCTACATATATGCAAGAAACAATTATGTCATTATGAAGCGGTGCATTATTTTGTGCCAGAAAGAAAAACCGCATCACTGAGTAAAAATACACAAAGTGTATGTAAAAGTATGCAACAAACAATTGTTTTTTTTTTAGTTTAAAAAAAATGTTTAGTGTAAAAATATGCAACAATTGACATCCTGACAAATATTTTTACACAAATTCTGTGCAACAAAAAAAAAAACTGCATGCTCGTCATTAAAAGGCAAGTGCGCGAAATGAAAACGTCATCATAGTTTACAAAACATCTAGAAATATGCAGCAAACATTTGTAGGTTTTTCATCATGAGACGATCCACACATTGCCGCGTAAAAACGGACAATTCATGCATAAAAGTACACAATATATAGTTGTCATCACAAGGCAGCAACATTTTCCATATAAATGTGACAGAAACAGAAACAGAACGTCACCTTGGGAAACACGGCCAAGCTTTGTGTAAAAATCCACAACAAACAATTGGATGTTTGTCACCAAGAGGTGCCTCCTTTTATCACAGTTGGGACATTAATCAGAAGACTTTGTATATTTATTTTCGTGCAGCATTGTATGAAAGTGCAAAGAGTTTTATTAATAATCCCGTTTGGCTTGGTTCTGTATGAAACCCAACTGATTGTTCTGACGTGGCAGCGCTGTGTGCAAGAGGCACTGAAGACAGAAGAAAAACAAAATGCTTTAATAAAAGCATCTGGAGGTTGAGGTCAGAGATTTGGCCGTGGGTTAGGAGCTTCCAGCTGTTTGGCTCGTCGCTGCTCACTCCGCAGCATTTTGACCACCCCAAAAGGGGATTAATTGAAAAGTTAAACTAGTTGTTTTTGGCCGGCTTTGGACTTTAATTGACTCCCGGCTCAGGCTGTTTATCCAAGCGGTACTATATCAGCCTCTTAATCACTGTGGTCTATCTTAATCACATCTGTCCATCCTTAAGCGTGTCTTATTTACCCCTTTTTACGCACCTCCTCACTTTCCTCAGCGAGGAGGAGGAGGAGGAGGAGGAGGATGATGATGATCGCGGCTCAGCTCGGGCTTCGTTCCCAGCTCAAAACAGGTCTGATCCTCGGCACAAAAAAAAAACATGCCGTCGCGCTTTAACTTCATATCCAATGTATCAAAGCGACACAAGGAAATCATGCAAAACAACAACCGTAGCGTACAAATAAAAAAAACAAAGTCAACACCTGTTCTCTGTTTACCATTACAAAACAACAAGGAAAAAAAATATTCGAAAAGCCTGATGGCACAGGTGTGAAACTCAAGGCCCGGGGGCCAGATAGGTGCGGCCAAAGCAAATTAGGTGAATTGACTTCAGGTTTCTTGCCAAAATACCAAAATTGCAAATTTATAAAAAAAAAAAAAAAAAAAGAATTCTATTGAAATTTGTGCAAACATTTTTCACTCAACATCCGTTTTAAAAAATCCACTCAATAGCCTTTCAACATGAATAATATTTGGACAGTTTCACTGACATGATTTCAGAACTTCAATTATTTGGGTTCATAATCCTAACGGCCCTCACTAAAACGAGGTACGTTACAAAAATGACTTTGGAGTCTTTTTCGTTTTGGAAACAGGAGGACAAAAACAGGATAGTTACCCTTATTATCCCAAACAATGAAATATCAACTTTGTTCTATGCGCTGTGATTGGCCCATCTGTGGCACCTGGGCAGGCCTTAAACGCGTATCTGAAATCCGTTAACATTTACACACGCGTCGCTTGACAAATCATGTCGAGATGCAGCATCCAGCATCGTGAAGTGCTTTTAATGCGGCCTCTTTCAATTCCAGTGATCTCTCCAGGCTCTTACCCTTTTCAAGAGGAATGAGTTCAAAACCAAATTCACCTTTTTATCCCCCACATCTCATGCTGAATAATCCAACTAAATCTAAAGCGTAAACACAAAATCAACACCATGATTACCCCTGTGACAGCGCGGCACAGCGCTAGCCTGCCTCACTCATCCCAAATGCGCCAAATGTGCTGCTAATGAGGCGCCAAATCCCACACGGTGCCGGCAACAGAGCAATCAGGCCGCTTTGTTAAACAGACGCTAGTGTCTGTGCAAACACCGGAGGCGACGTGTCACGAGCAAATAGTGACACGTTCATTAGTAAGAGTCGTTCTGGACCAACCTCGTCTCGTCATGTCCTGCACTTTTTAACAACTGTGACACACTGAAATGATGCACAGCTGACTGTCCGGTGCAACCGCTCAAGTACAGTACATGATGGAGTTGGTGGGAATTCCTGACAATTGCTCCCACAGACCTTGATGTCACGTACACTACCGGAAGGGCGGGCAAACTTTTTGATTGGCGGGCCACGATGAGTTCTAAAATTTGACTGAGGGGTCGGACCAGGAGCAGATGGATGGAGTGTTTTGGTAAGCTCACCTCATTGGCGAAAACAAATACATTTAATTTTAAATGAAAGTGAACAAAAGCAGTACAACAATATACATGAAAAAAACACAGAATTTAGAAAATAAAACACAACTTATTCATTTAATTCTTTTCAAGTTCGGCGGGCCGGATTAAAACGTTTAACAGGCTGGGCCGCATGTGGCCCCCAGGCCGTAGTTTGCCCACGCCTGCACTACCGGGTAGGAAAAGACTACGGCTGTTGTAATTTATCAGTCAAAAGGTAAATTTATTATGATAAAAAAAAAAAAAAAGGAAAAATAGGTGTGCCGTGATGATTAAGGGACTGTCAATGGAACTTTTCTGTTAATGGTGCAAATATTTAATTCTTATTCTCGAGTGTAGCCGGAGCTGTGTATCGTCAAACCCACAGCAAGCACACCGACCATGACCACAGCACAAGAATGCGCTGTGACTTTTCTGAGTTGGTGTCAAACAAGCATGTAGGATGGAGCGGGTGTTTATATGAGTCTAGGTCTTGTTTTGATTCACTTGCAGTGCAATGTTCAAATCTTTATTCCAAGTTTAATAAGGCAGGTGTCAAAATCAGTCACAGCTTCATTGACTAGTTGGGGACTCGCACCTGGCGGAAGGAACTACAAAAAAAAAAAAAAAGAAAAAAAGTCTCGACATCTCAAATTCCTCAGTGGAATTTCGGGCCCAGTACGTCCTTAGCCCCGGGCAAAGTGAAAATCACATTTTTGCATTCTTTACTGTCATTTGCGTGACAATTGGGCGCTCAGAGTTCAAGTCGTTCGAAATATGTCGAAGTCTCTGGGAAATTTGACAGGTTTTGCAAGATTTGCCGCAGTCTCCCACTGCCTTGTGCCTGATGGTGACTCAGGTAAAGTTGAGGAGTTAGGCCGGGTACACACAATTGGGCTGCTTTTGTGCGGAATGTAGTCAATTTAAAAAAAAAACAAAAAAAAAAACAGCCCATCTGACAAACAAGGAAGAGCCGAAAAAACAAAATGCTACCCGATGTCCTTTTGGTATAAAAGTGTGTTCACCAGACGCCAAGAGGTATTTTTCATCAGCACAAGGCCATTTTTCAACGCTCCAGCCTTCTTCTGAAACATCACACCGGGAGTTTCTGATCTTCATTTTGGAGAGATCACTTGTCATATCGCAAAATTTCAGGCTCGGGGGGGAGACTTCTTTTACAAATTAGAAAGTGGGACCGAATCTTAAATGTGTGTGTTGGTCTATACTGTGATTATGGGAGCAGACTACCGTACTTTCCGAACTATAAGGTGCACCTGTATATAAGCCTGCATCAACTCTTTTGGGGGAAAATAACAAAAAAAGAATTTGCAAGATTTGCAGAAATCTTGTGGGATTTGCAGATATTACGTCAGATTTGCAAAGAGAGTTCATGGGATTTGGAGAGGTTTTGGCAAAGAATTTGGAGGATTTACAGAAGTTGTGCAAGATTTGGAGCGGTCCTGTCGTGTTGACAGATGTTTCAGGAGATTTTGGAGGGTTCTCATTATAATGGAAGGGAAGATTTGTAGGGGTCTTGCTGGATTGGTGTACATTTTGCAAAAATTGCAAAGGCCTCGAAAGATTTATCAAGCTTGACAAAGGTTAAAATTGCAGCGGTCACATGGGATTTTCAGAGATCTTTAGAGGTCTTGGGCGTTTTACAGAGATTTCGTGAGATTTGTAAAGATTTGTGGACATTTCGTAACATTTGCATTTGCAGATGTTATCGAGATTTCGCAGATGCCTCGCTGCATTGGCTGACATTGTGCGAGATTTTGCGGAGATTTCACAGGATTTGGAGAGGATGTTTTAGGATTGTCAGAGGTCTCATGAGATTTGAGATTTGCAGAGGTCTTGCAGGCTTTGAAGAGGCCATTTTATGTGATTTTTAGACATTTTGCAAATATTGTAGATGTTTCATAAACTCTGAAGAGATTTTGCAGGATTTGTAGCAGCCTCGCAAGGTTAGCAGACAAACAATATTTTGAAAGGTCGCGCAGGACTTTGGAAAGCTTCATGGTATTTGCAGAGGTCTTGAGAGATTTGACGAGGTTTTAACAATATTTGCTGGTATCTTGCACGATTTTTCGACATTTTGCGAGATTTCCATGCGAGATTAGCCGAATTTTGGTTGTAAGATTTTTGGAAAAGTTGCATAACTCTTGTGGTATTTGCAAAATAAGATTTCTGCGTGGCATGTTACACAAGTTTGCTGAAACGAAAATATTTAAGGCTTCTTTTGATATATTTTGTACAAATTCAGACTCTTGGACAACTTCTGAGATATTTGAATTCAAAGCTTCCACTCTGAAAATGTTCTCTACTTATCCTTCACAACACATTTTGGGTGAAATTTCAGGAACATAAGCGTAAATTCACAGGTAGAAGAAGATTACAAAAGAGAATGCCAGGATGAGCTTGAATGGAAGCGGGACTTAAAAGCATATCCATGAGAAGATGTTTACTCGGCAAAGAAAGCAGCGATCACACAATTCCATAAGCACGACATTCAAAACTCAAGTCAACAAACAAGCCCATCCATCAATCTCAAGCATTTAAAAATCCTAAACTGAGTTCTTGAAATTCACATTGGCAGGCGGCCTGGCGACTCATCCCGGAGTTTGGACGGCAGCTTGAAGAAATCTGGCCCCCGATTCAACGTCAGGAATGCGAGGAGGCGAAAACGACAAGCATCCATCGCTGGCGCGTCTCCCCCCCCCAAACACATATCCCCCTCAACATTTTCTTCTAAGGAGCAACCGCAGGAATGTAGAGATGCTCCTGCGGATATTTTTAACACATTAAAGCTCAGAACAGAGCTCGTTATTACGGCGGCTGTCAGATGAAACTCGCAGCCACTTGCGTAACTCTTTTCGCAATGTCTTTTCTTGACTGGGTCAGCGGGTGCGAGGTGAATGTAATGACTGTCGACTATGTTTAGCCCTAACGACATAATTGCACGCATTTTTTTTCTCAGCTTTTTACAAAAAGAGGTGCAGCGGTATTCTCGAGGAGGAACATAGATGGTTATCTGAGCGTGTGAAATGAACGGATGGGGGGGAAACATGATTGAATTGTAATGAGGGCATTCACAGCCGATTTGTGCCACATTTCATCTTTCATAGTAGTGTTATCACTCATTAAAGGTAAAGCAGAGTGGTTTGAGGTTTTTATAATTTCATATGAACAGCAATACAATACATCAGTGCACTTAATTTTGCACTTACATGAATTATTTTCATTATTATGTAAAGGTAAATAATTCTAAGCAATGGAAAAAAAATCCATTTATAATTTGAAACTGCTTATTTATTACATACACAAAAACAGAAGGAAATATGCCATTTGTGGGTTACTCAGCCGAAAACTCAACCAGCAACAATGCAAACCCGGAAAGTGTTTTTTTTTTTTTTTTTTGTAAATTAAACTCACACTAAAATCACACCAATTGTTTCAAATTTGATTAAATATTAATACTTTTTTGATGATTAAAAATACAGATTATTATAGATAGTTATAGATACTAATAATGTTTGAACAACGTGTAACATTTTCAGAAGGAATATGAAAAATCCCTTTTTAATTGTTTTTTCTTTTCATTTACAATGCGGGAGATTGTATTTACAATCTTGGGAGCTCAAATATCAATTTAAATTAATCCCAATATTTTTTTATATTTATATAATTATTTCCAATAGGATTTTTTTGACATGTTAAAAAAAATAAAAATTAAATAAATTTTAATTTTTTTTAATGACCAGGGAGCAAAAGACTACCTTTTAATCTATCTATAACCATTTGACCCGTTTAATTCCATGTTTTCCAATCAGTGCTTGTTTTTTTTATTCCCGTATAAAGTGCAAATATGATCATCATAGCAAAAGTTAGTGAAGGCCATTTAAGAAAAAAGAAAAAGAAAAGATGCAATAAATAATGGATGTCAATGAAAAAATTATGACCCTTAAATGTCACCAAACCCCCAAAATATGACATAAAATATACATCACATTGTAGCACACCCACAACATGTATAAACAAATGTTACAAAGAAAATAGCTGTGTCCTTTTCTCATATTGTGTTATAGTACACACGCTCACACCAACAGAGAGCGCACGGGATTGTTATTACCAGAAGAATAAAGAATCACTCTTGGAGCACCTGTTCAACGAGCAGCTGGCCATCTGCTCTTCAAAAAAAAAAAAAACATATTCTACATTTTCAGATTCAATGACAGTAATGCGTGTGCGCTCATTTTGGAAAACACATTGTGTGTTTCTTTTCCAAGGAGATGATTTCAAGGACAGTTTTCTCCGCCAGTGATAATTTTAGTTACATTTTATTTAGGAAAATATTTAGGAGAAATTGCCAGCTCAACTTTTATATTGGGAGTGCTTTGGCCTTTGGCCCAATACTTTTTGACTGTTTTAGGCCACCATATGCTTCGTGGCGAGTCAGGTGATAAGTAATTCACGGAATGGAAAAAAGCAATTGAGGTTTGGTACGTACGTGTGAGGTAAAAACAATAGTAATATATAATTAGACTTAAATTTAAAATATTTGACAGAGAATGCAATGTGTATGTTTTTTTGTTTTTTTTTAATTTTAGATGTTTTTTTCCCCATTTAATTATGTGGTCTGGATTGGACAATGAAACGGACTATTCTTGGCACGCGCCTTATACTTTTCTCACCCCTGCTTTTGACTAAAAGCCCTTCCATCTGAAAACAAACTGCTTGCAGCAATTAGTGTATATTAAGGCAGCCTGAGGTCCATTAATTAATCCCTCATTGAATCAATTGCTATCTCTCAGTGGCCAACTGGCCGCAGTGTTGTGTTGTTACGTGTTGATAAAACTAATGATGGCGCTCTAATGGACTGGAGTAAGAACAGCCGCAGTGTCTCAGTTCTTATTTGAAAGAAAATGTGACGACAAATAAGGGTTCGGGTTGTTAGTTTGGGTAATAGAATGCATGAAGACTCTTGGAAAAGATTACATTTTTTTTGTTTTGGATTACACTACTTGGTGACTTTACAGTATTTGATCAAGAATGGAGCTGACCGGCGTAACTTTGTTTTAATAAACACGATCTCCTTTTCGTTTCGGCTATGTTGGTATTGTGACGCATTCGTAAATTACTCTTTGCAACCCTGAATCACCAATTCGTCGCCATTCAACGGCAGACATTCAGTTATCATTTGTTTTGATAAAGTTTTGCCAGTTGTGTTGATATTGTGACACGTCACAGCATGTGCATTTTAGTCATATAATATCTAATATACACGGTCATTTACAAGCAGAATATAAATCTGAGTGTCCAAGCCAAACCAAATTAAATTGGCTTCATGTTGAAAAATAAAATGTTTGATTATTTAGACAAAACAATTTTTCAATTACTGTAACTAAATAAAAAATATCCATGTGCTGTTTTATATTTTTATATTACTTGAATATTGTGGGGTTTTTTTCCCCCTTTATGTCCGTGCATATTCTCAGTTATCCAGGCCATCGTCATCCAGAAAGATTGAATCGAGGCAACTTCGTGTTTGTTGAATTTTTGTTTTTGTCTCGTTTTCTGAAAACTTTCCAAAATGGCCACCTGCCAACAAATATGACGACAATGTTCTGAATCGTGTGTGTGTGGGGGGGGGCATAAATGTGTTCTTTAAACTTCGTTTTCCACACAGCATGTTAAATATTATCATTTGAACAAAATCAGCGACATCATTAGATCGTGAAATGTCAAATTAATTTGGATCGACCGAGAAAAAAAAAGTTCAATTGCATTGTAGTCAAAAGAAGGGGGGAATAAAAAAAAAACTCACCAAAACTTTTATTCCAAAGCGATGGCGACTATTACACAAACCAGCACCTGAAAGAAACAAGACAACACACACTCAGCATCAAGCTGGGGAACACTAGGATAAAAATACATGTCGTTTGTTCATCTGTGTTGTCCAATCTCAGGTGGCCAAAGTTTGCCTCTCGCGCGCCCGCCGCCTCTGCGCTTTTTTTTTTTTAAGCCAAGTTAGCATTAAAGTGCAACGCAGGCAAAGTTAAACAGCAACTTTTGACTGCAGGGGATAAATTGAAAAAGATAATTGTGAGTGAAATTGCTATTTCTGGCGCAGGAAATGTCCTACATTCTCTTTGGATGCAGGTAAAAGTGGGGGTGGCGGGATTTCTTTTTTTTTTAATTTTTTTTATTTTCTTTTTGTCTCCAGGGCCCCCCAAAAAGATGCGCATTGCTCTCGCTGAGGAAGCCTTTTGTTCCCGTAAATTGACAGTGTCAGTTTCCCACACGGCGGCGTATACTACAGGGAACAACGGTAGCGGCGGTGGGATGTAACACAGATGCTCCACACGATGGGCGTCAGTCAATTTGACAGTTGTTGTTTATTCTCGTCTTTTAAACTGAAGGCAGGAGGGGGAGGGGGGGTCTTCGTTTTTTTCTGAACTTCCTAGCCGAGGAAGGCGAGGAAGGAATAGGAATTAATACACCTACACTCCCCCTTTTTCCCTTTAGGACGCCATGCATCCTCTTCTTCTTTGTACTCGCATTGTAATTACTGGTGGGCGCCAGTTTGGATGTGATCCAGGCCGCCTCCTTCACACTTTTTTTTTTTTTTTTGAAAGTAGAATTTTCTGACAAGCTAGACTTTTTCTCAACTTTTTGCTTGTTCGTATGTTAGGGAACAAAACAGTGGTGTTCACTTGTTTATTTTTCGTCAAGCGCAGCGACAAAAACTTTTTGGTGCCCCATATTGAGGACGTCCAAAAATGTTTGTTTTTTTTAACAAAAGATATGCATCTTTAGCAGCGAGGCAAACGTGATACATACTGAATCTCAAGCTTGTGTGTATGTAGCACAATTTTTGATGGAAAACCACTGACTCCAATTACAATGTGACAGGATATGATATAGTCTGATTTAATCTAATTACGATTAGGGCTGCTTTAGAATTTAGTAGTCCATTGATTATTCCACTGATTAATCTAATAATTGAATCAAATTTTACTTTGCCATAAAATGTATGACCATACCATTTTTTATGCGATTGTGGTTTAGTAACCAATGATTGTGGTTTGATAGTTTAGTGATTAAAATAAATAATAATAATTAAGCCATATCACACAATTACAGAAAATACTTATCAATTCGATCATTAATTAATCAATTAATTTTGACACCTTAAATTACAATACAATACACGCCAGTAACATATTCTTTTAAAATACTGTATGAAGCAACTACTAATCCAAAACGGTTCTAATTGTATATACAGTAATTGGTTTAAATGACAAACGGACAATATCACTCTATTTTCAATGTGATACGATTTCCCCAAAATACAACAAGAAACAATTAACAAGGGTTACACAACAAATTTTGCAATATGATGCGCCGGACACCGATGAAAATGCAATACAATATAATCCATCCCAATAATAATACAATTTAAAACGTAGGCACTCGCCAGTGATGCTTTGAAACTGATCAAGGTATAACTCAGCATTAAAAAAAATAAAATTAAATAAAATTAAATAAAAAGGCAGGTTTCAAAGCGTTCCTTCAGCGGTATGAGCTTACACTTTTTTCTTTTTTTTTTTTTAAATGAGTCATCAGCACCGGCAAAGTGCTACTTTTCCCATTAAATGGTTCGCATTCGGTTATGCAGACTTTTTGTTTTGTTGTGTTTGGGCCTCGGCAGAATCTAATTTAGGTTAATCAGACTGAAGCACCAAATGCAAAGAGATTTGACAAGCGACTCTTCCATAATAGATGCCTTCACCCAGCTCGAAAATGTCGGCCGCCGCGAAGCAATAGACCTTTTCATAATGTTTCAGATATTAGTCATTGCGTTACGATCAGTTGGGAACAATTAAATACCTGACTATATTCTTGATATTCTGTAACAGATACATAAATTATTCTCGTAAAATAAAGAAATAAAAAATGTGTGAGTAAGCCGAGGTCGCACGCTGATGTCAGGTCTGGCGTCGTTCCAAACTTGAGATTTGGGGTGTATTCGAGCAATCAAACTTTTAAAGATGGAAAACTTTTAATTCAGTCGATGAATAATTGGCTGATGAAACATTTTATGGAGATAAATGTTTGCTTTACATCACACGCGCTGGCTTACACGGAACATAAAGCGGTGCACCAATGTGATGTATGGACGCTGTGTGAGGACTTCGGTCCCGAGTGTAACATTGCCACAACACACACGCACACACTCACACACACCCCGGCGGCCAAGAAAATGATTTGGGTCAGTAGGTAATTGCATTCTGGGACCACGGGGAACTTGTCGGCAATTAATCCCACCGACGGCGAGCCAGGTGAAACACACATGCTCGTCCCATTTGCCGGCATGTCAAAACTGTGACGGATGTTGATACATTTTGACTTAGCGCAAAGTCCCCGAAAAGATTGCGATGTTGCGGGGACACACACACAAAAAAAAAAAAAAAAAAGCGTTTTATGTTAACGGAAATTTATAGTGCCTGCCACTCAATTTTGTTTTGTTGCAAATCTCAACTCTCATGTGGTGGCTAAGGATAAGGTCAAGGATAGGGTTCAGTTAAGGTTTAGAGTCCGGGTTACAGGCCAGGGGTTAGGTTTAGGGTCAAATGTTACGGGTAAAACTCAACTGTCTCTATAAAGCATTTTAAGACAACCACTACCGTATTAAAAATAAAATAAAAAATAAAAAATAAAAAATAAAAAATAAATTAAAAAAATAAATAAAATAAAATAAAATAAAATAAAATAAAATTAGAAGTTAGGTGGCTGTTAGCATTTGTAGCTAAGGTAAGGGAAATGGAGACGGATTTTGGTAGGGGTAGGGATGGGGTAGGTTTATGTTTCGGATTGTGCAAGGGTCTCAGGTTAGGGGCTTGGTTTTTGTAAGGTTTTAAGAGTTAGGGTTATCTTCAACTTTTCGGGTTAGGGTTTAGGGTTAGGTTTTCCACCCATGAGGCCACATTTACATATAGTATACCAGATAATATTAAAAAAAACAAAAAAAAAAACATTTTTCCTCACGTCTTTGCTGCTTATGTCATCCTAATATTTGTGTATATTTTATTCCAAATGGCGGTGTGTTTTGGCAAAAGGCCGCCCCAGTCATTTGAGCGTCTTTAGAGGCTGGCATCTGAGAGTGTATCAGTCACACACAGCGCAAAGTGTGTCCCATCAGCCTGCAGCGGCCCGGCTGCCTAATCTCAGTTTAATCACTTAGCGGCATCCCGAGCTAAACGAGAGGGGAGGAGGATGCAGGAAATGTCATTTCTGGCACAGCGCTAGTTTGGCTGTCCGGGACGGTTAGCCACATGACGATGCATTTCCTTGACTGGTTAAAAATGCTCATTGACAGGAAGTGGAAATGTGCACCAGAGGACTTGGCTAATATGAACATCTTTCGTTTTGACAGCAAACCTCTAGCAGCACATGCACTGCAACGACTACAACACATCCTTAAATTACTTGATAACTTTTTGCACTCAAAAAAAAAATAAATAATAATAATTGGAGCAAAAAATTGGATGAATGGTCTACGAGGCTCAATGGACAAAACACGGGCTGTGCAAGGCCTATAATGACGTCAACTCAAACCGTGCGCAATGCCGTTGATTCGCGGGCCAATCACACACACATTTTCTGGTCTTGCGCATCTCTGTGTAGCTTTTGGGTGGAGGTGTTTCATACAATTTCGAACGCGTGTGGCTCACTGGTCTAGCCAGATTTGGAGAAGAGCCGATACCCACTTCGGGGCTTCAAGAATGAATTCTACGCAATATGGATACGTTTTTGCGCTCATGTTAGGAAATTGTATTTTCCTGATCAGTTTGCTTTATGCGTTCACGTTGATGGCTGTCCCAAACCACACACACACACACACACACACACACACACACCCACACCCCCACCCACACACACGCAGTACGGTTGGACTACATAATATTGTATTATTGGATTAAAGGACGTCAACCTTGAAAAAAATAATAATAAATAAATAAATAAATATTCTTATAAGAGCATGACTGTTTGGAAAAAAATAACTTTATCCTCAGCAGATCAGGACTTGATTTGGCAAGAATTTGTAAGATTACATCTTTATTCTTGTAAATGTAAAATTAATTTAACACAACCCCACTTTAGCAAGTACCAAATTGTGGCATTAGAAGATTAGGAAAAAAAAGCCTCCCAACTACCACAAAACATTTAGATCCTAATTACACAATTTGATTTCTGCTTTTATGCTCAATGACATGCAAACTCTCATCCCTGCGACATTGACAATGGAGGTCAAGTGTTGCTGTTTTGCAAATGTGAACGCAAACGAGGGTAAAGGCCTGGATAGGAACAAAACAGAGGCCACAGGTAACGCTCGATTCAAACCTCAGAGAGCGAGCGTTTATTAAATCAGCCCAGCCCGGCTTGAGCGGAGCTGGGGGGGGGGGGTTAACAGAGTAAATCCAAAAATCCTTCAAAAGTACTTAAAGCCCAAGAGGAAAAAATGGAAATACGCTGCCACTACGATCGCACATGTGCGTATAATCTCCAATCGGTGCTCTAAAAGCGTAAACAGTAAATAGCTGTTTGGGAAGGGCTAGCATTGCTTAAAGATGACTTTAAGCGGGAAAAACAGAAAGTAATCAAAACCTTTAAAGTGATTAATGACATACAGTTAATCTGCGCTTGAGCTGGGTCGGGATCGGCGGCGGTGTAATTGCTCCCGTTAATCATGTATTAATTTGTTGACTTGTTGAGATTTCTTTTCAGACGACTTGCCAGCATCTTGAAATTAAGGACGAGGAAAAGAGGACCGAGGCCAGATTAGGTTTCTGAACAATGTAGTGCAAGCATCAGTCGGCCTTTTAAACGACCAGACAAACTACCGTTAATTAAAAGAACTCCGCGAAAAATGGTCATTCATGCAACAATCTGAAGGGGATGTTGTCGTTAAGCCGCAATCGGAAAGACACGGACGGTAACAAGTTACAGCCTGTCAGATCAATTCACAGATAGCGACGCATGTCATCATGACATTTTCACCAGAAAATCAGAACTCGTTGGCCTGGGGGGGGAAATTGTAGAATTCCAAACTTCAGAATTCAAAATAAAAATTCATTTTAATTAGACACCAATAGAGTTAACAGGCCTTGAAATAACTTCAAAAGTGGATGGGAATTGTTGCTTGTTTTTTTTTTACGTTCACAACAGCTCCTTCGGAATGCAACATTGCCCGCCTGGAGCTAGAACTTGACGGGCGCGATAGCTTAACTATCTCAAAATATCAATGTCTCGTAAACCAAGGGACAATGTAACACTTTTGACAGTTTTAAGTATAAAACAAGCTCTATGTAATGCAGAGGTGGGCAAGCTTTTTGATTGGCGGGCCACAATGGGTTCTAAAATTTGACAAAGGGGCCGGTCCAGGAGCAGATGGATGGTCTTTTGGTAACCTCACATGGGAGAAAAAAAATATAATTAAAATGAAAGTGAACAAAATCATTACAACAAAATATATGAGTACTTAGAAAATTATTATTCATTTAATTTTTTTCAAGTTTGGCGGGCCGGATTAAAACGTTTAACGGGCCCCATGTGGGCCCCCCGGGCCGTAGTTTGCCCACACCTGATGTAATGTGACGTTTCCTACGAAGAACTAAATTAAAAAAAACTGTATTTTAACTTGACGAGCGCGATGAACGAGTGCTAGCCAAAATCAAAGTTGTACAATTTTCACAGACAAGCGTTTTCTGCTACCGTTTTCTAAAACCTCCAGATTTTTTTGTCATATCATCACTGTCATGTGAACAAATGTCCAAAACGGCCCATTTCTCCCCCCCCCCACACTTTCTGTTTAAAAACAAAGCCCATCGGACTGTGACATTGATGGCCTGGAGGCACGACGAGACGGTTATGATAGCAGCAGGTGCACGGGTGCTTAATCGGCTTCAAAGGCTCAGTGAGAATGTGGTAGCTCCTCGTGCCAAACCGACAAGATAAGAACGTCTCTCGGCCCTCGCAGCCAAGTCAAAGTCATTTAGCGCTATATCACACCCCCAACTCCCCCCCCTCCCGGTGTTCTCCGCCGGGCCACCCGATGTTTGAAGTGTGAACGTGGGAGCAGGAAGAAAAAAAGGAAGGAAGGAAGGACGGTCAGCGCTCTTAAAGGTACCGTCGCTTTCATCCGTCTTCAAAGGCCTCAGGGACAGCCAGAAAAATTGTACCAAAATGAGTTTGTTGTAGTGGTGGTCTCGCAGCAACCGTTTAAGTCTTAACACACACACACACACACATGCACACACGCCAGACTGCGGCTTCTTCAGACACTATTAATCAACAAAAAGATGAAACTCACAATTTCTTTGGATGAGGGAAGCGCAACAGGAAAGCAAATGGCAGACAAACTTGTGCGCAGCCCAAGTGACTCACATCCCTTTCTCTGCTGATCACTGTCGAGCATCGCAAGGAGGCAAACATTTCCAAATATGGAGAAAGTATGAAGTCAGCCATGGCGGGGCAATGTCGCTTTTGGTTTGCTTTCACTGGGAATGTCAAGAGAGAGCCAGTACTGCGGTGCATATCTTCGAAATCAAAATATTGGACGCTGCAAGCGGCCATGAAGGGGGCCTTGTACCCTCGTTTTAATGGCAATTTTTTTTTTTGCTTTAAAAGGCAAGCTCTTCTAGTGTACCAAGTACGAGATTGTCAAGAGGATGAGCTCTGGAATTATTCAAGCCTATAAATGATAGCCTCAAAACAAAATCAATTTCCCTACCATCGGTGAAACTAGTGCCCCTGATTTTTTTTCTAAAATTCTGAAAATGTACGAAATGATTGTCAAACTCTTGTCTAATACAGTGCCTCTCAAATAGTGGGGCGGGCCCACCTGTGGGGGCCGCGGTGCGATGCTGAGGGTTTTTTTCCACCGTACAACAATAAAGTGTAATTGCACATCCACTCCAGTAGTTGGCAATGGCGCGCTCATGGCCCATTGTGTGCAGCGAGTATTAACTCTACGCTGTAGGTTTGTTGTTATTATTTATGGTTGCAGCAGAGAGTGGGTGGTGGTGGGGGGCATGAATTGTTTTCTTCTTGCTAAGGGGGGGGGCATAATAGAAAATAATTGTGAAGCACTGGTCTAATGCATGAAATGATCAAACTTTGATTTTCCACCCATATTAGTTGGGCAAGGTAGAAAAAGCATCAAAATGTTGCCCATTTAACTCAGATATGTTTGTTCGAAATCCGAATTGTACAAACTCATAGCAGTCACAAGGGTGCATTAAACGCAGTCAACAGCAAGCAAAGCAACAGTGTGTGTTTTCTCATGTGTTCGGAACAGCGCGGCAGTTTGTCCCCCACTAACTCCAATTGATGTTTGAATGAAAGACGTGTCCTAGAAAAATGCTTCTTCACAGTGTTCATCCCACTTACGAATTGACTTGCAATAATTACAGCGCATTCCGCCTGTCCAACGCTGCCTCTGCCACTCCCCCCCCCCCCGTGACTCTCTTTTGCGCAAAGAAAATTAATATCCAAGAAACTTGTAATCTGCTCTTGCATAACAGGAATTTGTCTGTGGCTTTTATTGCTCAATGTTGCAGGATACATCATGTGTTGGCTAAATGCGTGTTTGCCGCATGCAGCACAAATCATGGCAAGCGGACGCTCCAAAAGGGGGGTTATATCCCCGTAGATTAAAAGAAAGTTCAAACACTTGCTTGGTAAATTAGACAAAAGTCGAATCCACTACATGGAATTGGGATGGGAAGTCGATCCATCTTTGGAAAGGATATCACAAGCCCTTTTCAAACACTATGATCCATCAACGATTATTCAAACGATTATTTTTTTTTTTTTTTTGGGAGCGGTCAATCAAAACTAAAAAAATGTTCAAATGTAAACTAATATTAAAACAAATCAAATATTGAAACACTAAAATGATGTAAGTTCCCTTTGGATGGCATTGTTTATAAAAATGTATTTTAAAGCTTAAAAAAAAACGTGCAAATGTATAAATTTGAGTATGGTTTCTTTGTATGAAGAAAGTGCCTTGGTGTTTACTTGCTTATACATTTCCATAGAAATATAACCTTTAAATTAACAATTATATATATTTATATATATATATTTTTTTTTTAATTGCACAGCCCCATCTCACATTTTTGTAGGCCAATTGCATGTAGGAGGCGTTATTTTATAATTTATAAATTATATAAATCAAATTTTTTTAAAAAACTGTTAATTCCAATATTTTGTTTTGGTGTTTTTATTAAAAAAATATATATAAAAAAGTACTAAAAAGGAAAAAGGATACGGCTAAAGTATCGGATTGATAATCAGTATCATTCAGAGTAGCATCGTTCCAATCTGGACGCTTCTCATCCCTAATTGCGAGTATGGCCATGCCATGACATCATTAACGACTTAAGTCATTAATGGGAAGCCATTGGCTCGTTATGCCTTCTTACCAGGTTTCAAACAGCCACTTTGAAGAAATGAAGACGTGAACATCATGATTGATAGCAGTTCACCTCGCACTTACGAAATTAAGTTCCCGCAAGAGTCACTGAGCGCACAATTTAGCATTGTTGTCTCGCCTCGCTTGCGTACGCAGCGTGTTGCGACATATCCGTCATGTGGCTGTTTCATAGAGGCAAGGGGAAATATTATCTGCATTGTTCCAAAAGTTCCAAGGCAACCCCACCAGAACAGCCAGGACATTCAAACTTTTAGGAGCCGGTCATCAAATCTCAAATACGTGGCTCGACAAACTAGATGCATCCAGTTCATGACCCACTCAACGGGATGGAGGTATAAAATATAGCTTGCAGACGTCAAATATGATTCTTATATGCTACTTCTTTGGTCTATTAAACATTAAAGATGACTTAAATATGGTACAACATAGTTACATAAGCATTAAGTATTTAAATACGATAGATTACAGATACATAACGACAATTTAAATATGGTACATTAGAGCTGTATAACGCATTTAATATTTTAATATTGCATGTTAGAGTTGTATGATGCATTTAATGTTTAAACAGTTATGGCAGAGACTTGTCTAGTGCATTACATAAAATACAAATATGTTACATTATTGGTGTATAAACGTTAAATATGATGTTAATTTAATAAAAATATGTTTATTTAATTATGGTACATTAGAGGTGTATGCAACACAGAATATGCAAATGAGGCAATGATGATTAAGTTGAATGGAGAAGTGATTTTGTAAAAAAAAAAAATTTATTTAATCCGATCAAATTTCGGATTAAAATTATGATCAGTTGCACTGTTTTCATGGACACTAAAAATATTGATCCGATAAGGACGTGCATGTTCATTCATCACACTTTCAAACAGAAGAAATTATTTTGACATGCGCAGATTGACCAAATATACCGGAAATAGCAGTAGAAGATGACAGAGATCAAGATTTGAATCCGAATAAATGTATCCAAGTAAACGTAGCCACTAAAAGCGCAGTCTACTCAAGAGGACTTGCCTGTGTAATAATTTTCTGTCTCTCCTTTGGTGCTGTTAATATCACCTTCATCACCGCTGACCCCTGCGGCACTCCTGGGGAGTCATCAGACTTTAATTATACCTTTTTAATCACTACAATGTAATCTGCAGAGTAAATGGACCCTCTTTTTTCACATATTCACACAATCTGCTACTTTGATTAACAAAAGCACTAATTTCTTTCCTCTCAATGAACGTCAATGAGTCGCTTCCTTGCCACACTTTACCCGAACCCCCAAACTCTTCCCAACTGGAATTGATTATAATCATTATTCTTGTTTCAAATTCATCACCTTTTTGGAGCCACAATGAAAGACGTGCCAAATTTGTTTTGTCTGACTCTGTAAAGCAGGCGTGGGCAAAGTACGGCCCAGGGGCCAGGTGCGGACCGTTAAACGTTTTAATCCGGCCCGCCTAACTTGGAAAAAAATTAAATGAATAAACCTTGTTAATGTTTTGTTTTCTAATTACTGTGGTTTTTTTCAAAGACATATATATTGTTGGAATGCTTTTGTTCACTTTCATTTAAAATTAAATGTATTTTTATTTTTTTTTGCGATGAGGTGAGGTTACCAAAACACTCCATCCATCTGCTCCTGGTCCGGCCCCTCTGTCAAATTATAGAACCCATTGTGGCCCGCCAATCAACAAATTTGCCCACCCCTGCCCTAGCGTAAAATCCCAACACGTGAAGGTAAACGTCGGCCGGCTAGCAGTTGGCGGCTAACATTAACAGTGGGCTTCATTATCTCGTGAAGTGGAAACTTGTAGCAAAGTGATTCATTGCGGCCTATTTTTAAGAGTGAAGACGCATTTCTAGGGCCTTTTACATCAATTACAATCAGTGTAATGTGATTTTTACACAGGTGGCGGTTAAGAAGCAAAGAGTATCGCGATATCAACGCGCTTTGACTTGGCATCGGAATAAACGAAATAGAAAAAAAAAAAAAAAAAGAGCCTGACTGTACTTGTTAAAAGGAGGACTCACACATAGTGTGAATTTCAAATCAATAATACGAACCCCGGCCCCCGCCTCCCCCCCCCCCCCACACCGGCACCCCTTGAGAGCAGCCGCTATCAAACCGCATACATCTGCGTCGCTCAGAACCATTTCTGACTGCATTAAACGCGGCGGCGCGCGTTTAAAAAATAAAAAGGACACGTTTGACAGTGTTGATGATGTTAAAGTTGAAAGACGCTTTGAGCCGCGGACCCTCCTGGTGGGTTCGTTGCAGTCGCACAGGCACATTTTAATGGGGGCAGCCACTCTGCGTGAGTCATCTGAGAGCAAGAACGTTAACGTTAAGAACTTTGAGAGGAAGTTTCAGCATCTACAGGTATGACCAGCGCTATCTTTAGTCCATAAATGGCCTACAGCATTTTTTTTTTTTTGGAGCGGAGGCCCAGTCGAGCCACAATGAGGTTCCCCTGCTAGAACCGACTCAAGCCCTGTCTATTCATGATATGGTAAGATACCTTTCAATGATTATAACAAATTTTGAATCTTTAGACTGCATTATTCATGACTTTAAAATATTCAAGGATGCATTTAAAAGATCACTTCTGTGTGGTTACTTTTTTTTTTTTGCATGTTTTTTTACAGTATTAAAATCTTACTAAATATTTAACATTTAACATTTTCTTGTCTTTATATCTCATTCTTTTTTGAAGGATTTAACCTGACACCCAATTTATGAGTTTTTCAAGTTATGAGCCGTCATCAAGTTGATTTTCTTTTTTTTTTTTTTTTACTTAGCATCGGAGCCAAAATTTTAGTTCGGAGCAATTTTCAGATCCGCCACCATAGTTGTTAAAAGCAACAGGGTAATTTTTTTTTTATTTTTTTTTTTTAGCTGAGGGTGCCATGCTAAGCGCTGTCAGGCCCACTGGTAGCAATTTGGGGTTTGGTGTCTTGCACAAGGATGCTACAACACCGGACAGTTGGCGCTGGCTTTCAAACCACCGACCCGTCAGTCATTGGACGACCCGCTCTGCACGTGCACCACGACCACCCACCAAGAATCACCAGCTTCCAGCACCAGTGTTACACCAGTACTTAATGGTTTCAGGGGTCCCTTACATTGGAGACTTCTCCACCGCCTCTGTCCCCAGACACCAGTTACACCAGTTCAACATAAATACCGTGTGTACACATTATCATTTGTTTTCAACTGATAGCAACTATGTTGCGTAAGTATTGTTTTCTGGAGATGATGTGGCGAGCGTGTAAGATGCTCTCTAAACCGCACTGTTGTTATTGACCTTTTATGGTGCGAGTAGAAGAGGTGGACGACCAGTCACACTGGTCTTTGAGATAAAAAAAAAAAAAAAAAGGAGAAAAAAAACGTTCCAGTAAGAATGTTTTAACAGAGAAAATATCATGTGATTATATTGAGCAATAAGCATGTATTGGTGCCCGTAGGGTTTCAAATTTCCTTTATCAGCTTTACGGATTTTTTCTTTTTTTTTTGCATTGCCACTAATATTAATACATACCACTTAAAAAACAATAATGCCCTCTTTAAACTAAGTGTAAAATGACTTGTGTGAAATATGTGCCATGATGCAATAAAAGTTGGAAATCATTAGCGAAGGTCCACTCTCCTAATGAAGCGACCCCGTGTGAGATAACAATTGACCTTCCTTTTAACTTTGGCTTGGGCCTTGGCTCACTTGTGGGTTTTGCAGTAACATCATTATATTATCTGCTAAGTAGTGATAGGGATTTATTACAACAAACATCGACCAATAAAACCCAGGATGGTCTGCCCGATGAGCACGATTGCCCCATCAAAGTGTGATTCTGTGCTGTAAAAAATCTTACTTCACTACCATACTTCTGTAGATTCTCTAAGTATTGTTCCTCCAGAACCGGCACTAACCCGGATTTAAAAGACTACTTAACGAAATTTTGAATTTCATAAATTGTGGGTGAAAGAGTGACGCGTCAAAGGTGTGCAGCCAAAATGCACGCAAATAAGTGAGATCAAGGCACCCGCTTAAAAAAAATATCCACACATTCTCCACTCCCCAGAAGCATGTAGTCTAAGAGAACAAAATTGACGCGTTAGTGGATGGTGGATGGTCCGATCTGTGAATGACATAGTGAAGCGTTTCGACTCGGTGGCCAAAATCCATGCAAGTACGGAGCGCACAATATGTCAGTGAATTGAGAAGATCTGATGTGCACAGAAGAGGTTAAAAAGAGCACAGAAACTTGATCAATTTAAATGTAAAAGTGTTCTGTTGGCCAGTGTGGGCCAGCATCAGTGAACTGGGGGTGGCCCCGGGCCATCGGGCTACTGTTAATGTCGGAACTTGGCCTTGGTTCACTGAGCCAAAGTACATTTTCGTTGGATTAAGTAAAATTTAGTAAAATACACTGGGATTTAATCTTTAAGAGCACATTGCTTTAAAACTTTTATTTAGATTCAATTTTTATTCAAACTCTAAGCGCAATACATTTTTATTGTATAATTATTGGTAAAGTGTTATTGTACCAACTGTGCATGATGTTACAGTGTCATACAACAACATTGAATGCACATTTTAGGGACACCAGTTATGTTGTTTTTGGTGGATACTTATTAATGTCAGTGGTGCATAGATTTTTTTTATGTTTAGGAATACTTGGCGTAAAGAGTTTGAGAACCACTTGTAAACTAATGCAATAATACTTTTCAACAGTAACAGTGACACCAGTAGATTAAAACACATTATTAATTATACTAACAGTAGACACCAGAAAATAGCAGAACTGTGTCATTCTCGTGTTAAGTAGAAAGCCACTAATTATTATACTGGTTATAATCATGAATAATAATCACACTTAAAGCTGTGACAGTATGACGAATCTGCGTCCTCAACTCAAAGGCTGGATTTACTTCAAACGGCTAACAAACAAGCTAACAAACTCGCTTTGCTCTTGTGATTTTACCCCCCCCCCTCCTAAAAAGTCAAACTTTTGGAGACATTTTTCCGCTCCGTGGCTTATAGTTCAGTCTTCCGCATTGTCTCAGTCCGCCACTCGGCTAAAAACAGACACAAGCGGAGCAAGAGACGCCCAACGTTTGAGGAGAGAAAAAAAACTTTCCCCAACTTCGCTTGGCATCTTTTTCCATCAGCTACTGACTAGTTAGCCCGGCTCGTCATGCTAGTTGGGCTAATAGTGGAGCGTCTACCCCAGGTGTGCCCACGCCCTCCCCCCCGTCATCCACGTCCAAATCTCGGGCCACTCGCTCACATTCTTACCGCTGTAACACGGAGCTCCAAAGATGAGGCAGCTTCTTCCCCCACCCGAGCTGTCGCCAACGGCACGTCAAACATTTTCTAAACCCTCGCGTCAGCTCAACGCAACCGCGCCCGGTTGGGCTCGCCTCGGTTCGGCTTACCTTTTTTTTGGAACTTTCGAGGAATCCAAAAGATAGGAAGACGGTCAGAATCCTCGGGGAAAAAACAGCCCAAACTTCTTGATCCTCAATTATGGGAGAGTTTTGTGGGCCGTGACGTCACGCGGTGAAATTCCAAGCCGAGGTTTGCCCATGTAAGGCAGCAGGCCAGCGGGGACAGCCAGCCGGGACACCCCGCTCACGCACACCGTCACTCGGCTTGTGCAGTGCTGACACATTCTTTGCTTGTGAGGAACTTGAGAGAAAAATAAAACATTAGATCAAATTAATTAAAGTAATACTCGTAGCACCACGACCTACAAAAAATGCTGTCCTAAGTCCCTTTATTCTAAAATATATTTATTATGATTGTAAGCCACAGTATCACACTTAAATATTAACACTGCCAGAATTTTATTTTATTTTTTTTAAATGTTACACAAAAAGAGAATGTTTGATTAAAATCACTGGCGGCACTGGCCTACCACCACATAACTTTTCTTAAAAAAACATCCATCCATCCATTTTCTGTACTGCTTCTCCTCTAAAAACCGGTAGACTTTATTTTTTCCCCAAACGATGCCGGGCGCAGCTATCGTTTCACAGCGTACCGGAACCTTTCTCAGACTCTTGTCACGAGAGTAAAATTCACAGATGAACTCGGACTGGGGTCGCACTGTATAGATGGCTGTATTTATTGCACTTCATCACTTTGATCAAATTAAAAGTCACATGCTTAGTTTGGTTCTCAATTGCTTCTTCACACAGCCACGGGTATTGCTTCCATGTTTTTGCCCACTTAGCGTCAGTCTAGCGCTCTCTCCCTCTGCTTTCTCTAGCTCTTTCTCACTCCCTCTCTCAATTGAAGTTTCAGTTAAAGGGCCAGTACAGGCATCAGCGTTACAATTACAAACGTTACATTTCATTCGGCTCCAAGAGCAAATATTTGACTTCTATACATGCGGTACTTGACCCGGTTAGGGACAATTACAGGGACAGTCAAAAACCCACTTCTGTTCTTGTTCCATCACAATCCATGTTTTTACTTTTTGTGTAAAACATCGCTCATATCATTGCTTTTTACTGATACTGTAATTCCGTTCAACTGTAAAGGTGTTTTATGTCTTCGAGTTTGATAAGAATGAGTTATGCACACGTGACCTATTCAAAATTGTGCTCTGGTTATTTTTTGACGATATATTGTATGTATACTGTACATACGTTTTCAGCCCCCTAAATGACCAAAAAATAAATCACTAAATAAACATCCGAAATGATGTTTTTATTTCTCAATTTTTGGTGCATGTCCTCTGTTTTGAGTGTTTATAGGCGTAAACGTCCATTTCAATTGCCCTTCGTGAGTTCATGCAAATAAACGCAAGCTGCTTCCTCCTGTGCTCATCTTGATAGTTCGGTGTCTTACAATGCTGGCATTGTGGAGTCTACCTGAAAACATGCAAATACACATTGATCCTATCGTTTATGAAAACCAGCGCCAAGCATTTCCAAGGGAATTGTCGCTCTGTCACGGGTTTGACACGAGAACGAGCGGAATCGTCTTGTCGCTCGACTGCATCTGATCACAATGTGCTGCCAGCAGTGCAATATTCTCTTGTTGTTTTTATCCCCCCATCACGAAGCATAAACAGCACACACAGATCCAGCATGCTGATAAACTAAAAGAATTGGGCTAGTTTAGCGTCTTAGCCGCCTCGTCCGCGGATCGCTAAAGCTAATCTCATTTGTAACGTGTGACGTCTTAGTTCCTAATTTCCGAACGGGCCCGCGAGTGACGCCCTCCCTCCAATGCACCGGCAAAGCTGATTTCAAACAGACACCCTGCAACAAGAAGTCAAGTTCGAAATCAAAGAGCAATTAGCATGCCGCGTTAGAGGACGTCGGGAGCTTTGATGTCTCGCCTTTCCTTGATATGCTGCGTTTCAATTTCACACATGAATGGGATTGGGAGGTGGGGTTACGCTCTCAGGGTCCACCACCACAGATAAGTCGCACTCGTACGACAGATAGGTTTTTATCGCAACTTTACAATTTTAGCAACGAGCTCGAGAGAACAACTTCAATTGTTTTAGCGTCCGATATAGTGTTCCCGATATACAGTATATCAGTAGCCTTCTAGCCTTCTTGCCACAAGTCATATTTGAACGTTTTTGAAAAAGCCGCTAAAAATATTATATATATATATATATATTTTTTTTTATATATATATATATATTATATATATATATATATTTAATTTGATCTCTATATATATATTTTTTCATTTTATATATATATTTTTTTTTAAAGCACATTTCCATTTCATATTGATTAGGTAGCAGTGAGTTAAAATTATTTTTATTTTATTATTTAATTTGGAATAATCTTGAACAACAATATATAACATTCTATGTCAAGCGAAAGTGAGAAAAAAAACAAGGATTATTATAGAGAAATGGAAAGAAAGCCAGACTGGGTATAGAGCAATCAACGTAAAACATGAACATGACAAAAGCCACTCGAAAAAATGGACTATTATGAAAAAAATGCAGAGGAAAAATAATCAACCAGGCGTGAAAACAAAGAGGCATATTTAAAAAAATAACTTAAATTTTTCCATATTTCCGACATAATATTTCTATTTTTTATTCAATTTAACCTGCTGAAGTGGAAATTACCACAGGCATTAAATCTCACTTTCAAGCATCGGACCTCACATAACATTATTTCGACTGACACTATCCCTTGGTTAAATGACCGAGAAGGTTTTTTTTTTTTAGTGATGTGAAGTTTTGCCACCCAGGAAATACACAGGACATCATTTTGTAAAGGTCTATCTGAGTGATAAGTGTTTATTTGTCAATAGTCGATGACATTGGCAGAGAGATTACGCTAACATTTCAATTTGTTCCAGGTCGGATATCCTGTTTGACTCGCATGTTGTAACGCTGCCCACACACACCACATCCCCCCCGCCGAGATGAGTAAACCTTAAACTCAGAAGACAGCAGCTGCACTGCTCGCTTCCTCTTTCAACGTCTGATCGAACGCTCAAATTTCAAACCCTGCACAACATAACGCGCGCTCGCTTCCGCCAAATCACCAATCTCCAGGAATCAGAGGTGTGGGCGATTCGACTCTCCACTTGATTCAAATGAAACTGAACCTTGACATGTTTTCCATGCACGTGTTGACGTAAATCCAAAAATATCTATATATTGTACAAGATTTGGACTCATCTGACGAAAATGTAACATAGCATTTAAAAAAAGAGCATCATTCCAACAGCCAAACATGGTGGTGGTAGTTTGATGGTCTGTGGCCGCTTTTCTACTCCAGGACCTGGTTGGCTTGCTCCAACCAGTTATTATGATTTGGGGGCAATTTTTTTTTTTTTTTTTACACCGGACATTATCTGGATAGCAACTTGCATAACCTTAGTATTTTATTTTCTTGCTAATAAAAAGTACTTATCTTGGGATTTGGGGATTCAAATGACGATGAGGACAGACTTATAACTTTATTCAGAGCCACATTTTTTTATCCAGAGCCCGCATTTATCTGGGTTCACTTTGACTTTTTGAAACAGATCAAAAAAATAGTTCGAGGCAGAAAAATATTGGTAAAAAAAAATGTAATTCATCTCTCAGGAAAGTGAGAGACCGCTGGTCTTTGCTGTTTCCTTATTGGTCAGTCAGTCAGTGTTTTTAGGGGGCGTGACCTAGTGACAGGTCAGTTCTGACTCATATCTGAGTCACAAGAGGATTTTAGTGTATTTTTTTTGGGGTGTTGATTTGCAGAGAACGGTGGCAGGCCGAGAAAAACAAGACTTTTATAGCAGGCCGGAACAACAAGCGTGTCTGGGAAGCCCATACGCCGCCTTAATTAAGAGTGTAGATAGCGAAGATTAGTCTGCAAGCACAGCAGCCACGTTAGCGGGCGAGTCACGCCAAATAAGGAGCCAACAAAAGTAGGCAGCAGGCAGGCTGTAACAAAAAAAAAAAAAAAAAAAAACAATGTCCCAAAGCCACTCATCAAACAAGTCGGCGTCTTGATGGAGACCCCAGATTGCGCTAATGAATTCTAATTCTTGTGTTTGAGCATGTAAATCAAACAATCCCCGCCCAGAGCTAGCGCGTTAGCAAAACGTGTATGTGGGAGTGTCATGCTGCAAACCTTCAAAGCGCTCAGTTTTGTCATTGTTGCCCTGAAATCGGTTGAGTTGATGTGGCGTGACAAAAACATTCAGACATGTTTGAAAATGCGACACTTTTTCAGTGAGGAATTTCTTTTCAACATTTTCGTAGAAAAAAAAAATACATCGCTCGAGCGTGATTAAAACATTTGTGTTAGGTTTCCAAATTTTCATTAAAGATGGGCCAAATTTATCACTGGATTGATGTGTTAAAATCTTTTATAGTTCGACCAAAACTGTCCTGCAAGTCACTCAAATTTGCAGAAATATTTCAAAATTCTTTGAAAAACCATGTAACATTTCTAAGGGGCTTTAAAATTACCATAAGAAATATTTGTAGCATCAATTAAGCCCCTTCAGCATTTTATTTGATATTCTAAACCAGGGGTGGGCAAACATTTTGATTGGCGGGCCACAACGGGCTCTAAAATTTGACAGAGGGGCCGCACCAGTGGCAAATGGATGGAGAAAATAAATACATTTAATTTCAAATGAAAGGGAACCAAAGCATTATCACAATAAAAAACACAGTATTTAGAAAATAAAACATCAACAAGGTTTATTCATTTAATTTTTTTCAAATTCGGCGGGCCGGATTAGAACGTTTAAAGGGCCACATGTGGCCCGCGGACCGTAGTTTACATTCAGCTGTAATCTAAACTATATTTATAAATTATTTTCTCCCTCTGTATAAGTCTTGCCCCGGGAGAGAAAAAAATTCTGGAGCCGTCCCCTGACCACATCATTGCGCCACCCTGCTACGCTAATGACGAGTCTCTCACACGAGGGCGTAAATAAATACATCAAACCTCCCTGACCTCACAACATGAAGCATCATCCATTTGATCCTTCTTTGAAAGAGTCCTCCTCTTTTTCGTTCCTTTGAAACGACATCGGATGACAGCGTAATCCCGCCATCATTATCAACATAAAAAAAAAATGCGGCAGGCTAGCTAGCAAGCTAGCGGGCGGCCGCGCGTCGTCTGTGTAACGGGATGATATGGATTACGTCGGGACAACCGACCTTGCCCTCCCGCTTGAGTTTTTTTTTTTTTTTTTATGCCTGCCAGTGGCGCTGCTGCACTCGGCCAATAAAAGCCAAATACCCCGCCTGATGATTAAGGTCATTCATGTAAGCCTCAAACGGAGTAAAAGGGGGGTGATGCATAGATTTTGTCGTAGTGTCCTCATGAGAAGGTCTTTTTGATCCCATTTTTCCTCGTATTGATAGATGGCATCTGTGTAAATATATATATTTTTTTGAACCCCTGCCGCCTCTTGTTGCTGTTTTGTGAAAAAAAAAAAATGATTGGTTCCTTGTAAAAAGCTAACACAGGTAGAGTCAGCATTTTTGTAAATTTGTTCTCTTTGCAGAATGGGAAATGTACTCTCTAAATTACTGTAGGTGGGAAAACCAAGTTTTCCTGACCTGTCATTGGCCTTCAAGTGTGTGTCCCAACCATGGAAAAAGGTTTTAATCCACCACGTTTATCCCGGGATGACCAGGGATCTGACAGTGAATTTTCCCGCCAGCGTCCCCCGAGGGCTCAGCTTGGTTAGGCTCTCCACAGTGATGGAAATGTGTTGGACTAATTTGTCTTAAAACGGGATTGGCCCCATATTAGTCCACTCATCCATCAGATTATCCCTTGCTGGATGCTAGCATTCTCTCTAATGTCCCCGTCTTCTCTTTGGGTGAGATTATACGCACAGGCAGTATCATCATTCCAAAATCAGGTGTCAACCACATTGTGTTAAACGGTGATGTTAATGTTAGTTTGCGCTTGTTGCTCGCATTGTTCTGACGGATTGACGGTTCAATCACGTTACGTTGCCGACCAAATGTCAGCATGTTATTGTCCGCGAGTTAGTTAGTAAATTGGTTTGTTAGCATTTGTTCATTACCGTTAGCTAACTTAACCTAACTAGCCAATGAATCAACTAACTGAGAAATGGGCTGGCCAATCAGCTGATCCGCAGACCAACCAAATGCGTCCATCAGTTGGCCAATTATTCTCAGACAGACCGAAGTAGCAAATACGCAAACAGACAACAAACCAATTAACCAGTCACCTTCGCGAGATACGCCAGTCCTGCAAATTTGTATTTATTTATTTTTTCAACATTGGCGATGTGTGCTTCTCTCAATTGTCATTCCAATTCCGTTTTTGTGGGTGCGACCTTGCCAGGTTGAAGTTGTGACATCTGGCGTGATGTAATAACGCGATACCACTCCTTCCCTTCCCCCCGCTGCGGACAAGTTATAAAGAGCAATATCTGCTTCCCCAGATTGAGCTGAGTTTAGCTAGATTAATGCACTCAAATGTTTGTTGTATAAAAGCTGTGTTTATCAAACAATGTGTCTCTCTGGCAGATGGCTCATCATCTCTGGACGTTCGCTCGCTCGCCATGCTAAAGGCACAGCTAGTCTGTGTGTGTCCTAATGGGATTGGAGACTTCTTCTTTCCAATGAATTATATGTAGAACAAGTGGGATTACTTTAATCTCTTTTCTGCCCCTCCCCCGCCCCCCAAAAAAAAAAAAAAATCAGAGCTTGTAACATTTACGGGAAAGCCAAGCAAGTGAGCACTACAATCTCTAGCTCGGACTTTACCAAGAGAATTTTTGTATCCCGCCATCTCTCTGGAGGACTTCCTTCTCACGTCTCCACATTTACGTGAAGTCAAGTTAAGGTTCCTACTATCAACAGGTGGATTCATTCAAGATTGAAGACTATTCTTCCCAGCATGCCTCACTCCCTCCAGAGGAAAAAAGGTGAGATGTCTTCTGGTTCATCAATTAGCGACCAACCAATGAACTACCTAACAAGCAGACTGCACGATCAAGTGACCACCTCAGCAACCTGACTAACCTTGTTAGTTGGTTGGTCAGTCAGCCAGACTTTTTTTTTTTTTTTAAGTTAACTGGCTTGATTTTTTGGGGGGTGTTTTGTTCATTTTTTAGTTCATTGTAGTTAATAAACGAAACAATAAACTGGTTAACCAGGCCATTGGTTATTTGGTTTAACCAGACCAATTAAATATTAAGTGGACGAGACAACCAACTGACGAGCTAACCAACTATCTTAATTTGTTTGTCCGTGAATCGGTTAGTCGGTGGGTCAGACATTTTTAAAATTGATTTAATTGGATAGTTGGTGTGTTTTTTTTTTTTAGGGGTGGGGGTTTGGTTGGCTTGTTCGTCTGTCAGGTTAACTAACTTACAAACAAACGAACAATATGTCAATCTGCCGTTATTTGGTTGGTTGGTGAACCAACTTTGGCCATTTGTTAGTTAGTTATTAGTTAGTTAGTTAGTTAGTTAGTTAGTTAGTTAGCAAACTAACTTTGTTAACTCACTGACTAGCTAACTAACTAGCTAACTAGCCAACCAAATGGCTGTCAGGATTGACTGACCAACATAGTCTGTCAGTTAGCTTGTTAGTGGGTCTATCAGTTGTACAGTCTGTTTTTTTTAGTTAATTGGTTGGTTAGTCCGTTGGTTTGTTAGGTTGTTTGATTATTTGATTCATGTGATAGTTTTAGCTCGTTGGTGTTAAATAACCAACTAACTAATTTAGCCAAATTGGCAACGAATGGGCCATTAGACAGCTCGACTGACCAACTAACCAACTACCTACTCTGAGTCAGTTTTTAGTCGGTTGTTCTTGTTGGTCGATTTGTTCGTTAATTAAAAAAAATAAAATTGATTGTTTCCTAGCCAGTTAGCTTTAACGCACTAACTAATCTGTGTTGCTAAAATTCAGAGAACTGCATGAACTTGAACAAGCAAAATGATCATAACAACAGAAATGTATCAAGGTAAAATTCATGATAGTGCCATAAGTAAGCCTTAAGCATCATGCAAAGCGTTTGCACAACTGACACCTGAGAAATGAGAAGTGCTGATTTGTCTAAAATAACATTTCACAACATAATAAAACTCCCTCGTTTAAATTCCTAAAAAGTACATTTAATATTATTGGAAATTATGCATATCTCAAACATTAACACTGCGCTTAAATATAGAAATTTAAAAAAAAAAGACTTAAATTATTAAATTAAAATATATTGCACCTGAAACTAAATAAATTCATCATGTTTTAATAATAAACACTTTTTAAAGATTAAATGCAAGTGTATTGAACTTTAACGTTAAATACATCTGTACTTAAAAAAACTACCCTAATGTATTTAAAAAAAAAAAATTTAATTCAATGTTACACTATGCACAATTTGAACGTCACTTCTTGAATACAGAAATGTTTAAAAAAAAAAGTGTACTTAAATAAGTAGCAGCAGATAGCAGGCTAGTGGTACGCGTATCGCACTTTGAGATTTGCTGCATTCGATAATTCATCATGTCAACTGGACATATGCACGCATCATCTCCATATCGGTGGAGCGTGGTTTAGGGATTGAGTTGATCCTGGTCAATCCCGCTTGGCATGCCCGCGTGGGATTGAAATCTAGTAATATACTGGACAATAATTCCTTCTGCAATGACAATGCGCTGTTATGATAATGAAGGCACATGTACAGAGACAACATTACCGTTTCATTGATGACACACACCGTGACCTGACGTTGAGTTGCGTGCTTGATTAGAACGTTTTTTTGGGGGCTTTTTGCCAGTGCAAAAGGCTCTTGTACGTAAAAAAAATCATTCTAGGAAGGCATAAAACCCGCTCAACAGCAAATTAACATTAAATGGCAAACTCATTTTGTGCATGTTTATTCCCACACAAATCAACTCATTTAAAATATTTAAAATATCAATATTATCGCGGTACTATTTTTGTCCTGCATTTCATTCCAAATTAGCAAATAATTATAACGCCTACTCATGTTGTAGTATAAGGTAGTATAAAACCTTGTGCAAGCACAACTAAGTGGCATCTGCCATCTACTGGTGAATGGTGATATTACAACTTAAACTAATATATAGTTAGTGTCTCTAAGCAGTTTTTGAAGAATTTGGGAGTTTGTTTAAAAAAAATAATCAATTAAGAAAATCCCCAATGTATTGCGATGGTCAGATTTTGGTTATTTGTGGAGAATATGGCCCGGGCTGGATCAACTCGACTGGATTACCATGAGGGGGGTGTCAGTACACGGAGGTCGTTAGTTATTTAATTTGTTAGTAGGCTTGTTCATTAGTGTGTGTGCTAGTTCATTTTATTCTTTTGTTATTTAGCCAATGTATTTGTTAGTCAGTCAGTCAGTCAGTCAGTCAGTCAGTCAGTCAGTCAGTTAGTCAGTTAGTTAGTTAGTTAGTTAGTTAGTTAGTTAGTTAGTTGGTTGGTTAGTTAGTTAGGGGTTGTTTGATTGTTTTAATGAGTTATTCTCTCTGTACGTTTGTTCATTCATTGGTTTATCAGTTAGTTAATTCGTCTGCTAGTTTGTTAGTTTTGTCGATAGGGCTTTTGTATTTGAATATGACTACTATCAAAGTTGAACAACAGTTGAGAGTGCTAAAATTTTCTGTGTAGATGGTTTCTCTTTGCAGTAAATACTTTGAAGTTTGGTTGAGTTTTTTTTTTTTCCTGGCATGCAACCATGATATGAGGAAGACTGGTGAAAGTGGGCAGGGTTTTATTTTCACTGGCAAAGAAATAAGAGGTACTTGTTTACCTTTCGAAAGAGTTATGCTGCAGGTGGCATCCTGACCGACCGAGCGAGGAGGCTCACCGTGTGGAAAATTCCAACTTTGCAGGCCACGTTTCTGCCTAGCACAAGAATACTTGATTCCACATGCTTTTGTTTTCCCGAAAATTGGAACAAGAGCCAAGCAGTCCAAAAAAAAAACACACCCTTCTCTAACCTTGCCTGTTTAAAGTTATTAAAAAAAGTTGATAGAAAGCAATAAAATTGATATAGATGAATGAGTGTGAATAAGTTGCACGTATGATTTAGAGTCATAGCTGCACGTACGGTACTTTGGTAAAAAAAAAAATATATATATATATAAATAAATAAACAAAACAAAAAACTGTGTGGGCCGCCTGCGGGCACGCAGAAAAGCTTTCATGTGGCATCGGGGAATTTCTGTGTGGGTAAACTGACAAGAAAATATACAGAAATCATTTTCACTCGCAATTAATTCTCATTCAGTTGTCATCAGTGGTAAGGAAAGAAAACAAGGGTGTTGATAGATGATATGCAGTCAAGTGCACACGTGCACAATCAGATTTGAATGATTTTTTTTAATTATTATTTTTATGTATTAGTGTGTTTTTGTTTTGCTTTTACTTTCATTCCTATTTCCTACCAAACGTTTCCAAAATATTATACATTTTTAAAAATCAAGAAAATGAATACAGAAGAACATAACATCCACCGCATAGCCAATAGGCTAACTACAGTCTTATTTTTGGGATTCATTTTATTGAATTATTCTTTTTTTATATGTACATGTTCAATTTATGTTTTTAGATAAATTAATAAATTAATGAAAAAAAAAATTTAAAATAGTGTATATGCATCATCTACTGAAACGTGTGTACATTTTTTTTATGATTTAACTTTTTGAAAAATTTGAATGCCCATGGTACCGTGTGATTTAATGTCTATTCTTATTTTTATTCTTGAGATAATTGATTTATTTTTAAAAATTTTAATTGTGTAGCTTTTGCTATCGTGTTGAATTGAGCTAAAAAAAAAATATTTTGAATATTTTTGCTGCTTCCTACCTACTCAAAGGGGGAAGTGCCGTGATATTTTATTCCCGAACTATTTTTATCAGGCAGCAGTTTTTTTTGGGGGGGGGGGGGGGGGGGTAAATTTTGTAAAAAGTAAAAAAAAAAAAAATAATACCCCCCAAAAAATGCTCAGAGGTTTTTGTTTTGTTTTTCTCCTTTATTTCCAGCACTCTTTTATAAATATGAACTATATGTAAGGTGATAGTTCAAGTGCAACCGAATGCAACACAAATGACGGTGATTAGGATCATAATTGTGGTGGTCTGCCTGGGCTTTTTTTTTTTTTTAAGTGAAAGTTAACAATAAGAAGAAAAAAAAAAGAGTTTGAAAAGAAGAAGAAAGACAAGGAGGAGGAGGAGGAGTAGCTGTGTCGCTAACAGCGCTAACATCTCCATATGTGTTTGGGTGTTACAGCCTTGTTGCATCATGCCGCTCAGAACAAAAAAAAAAAAAAAAAAAAAAAAACTCTGCTGACAATGAACCCTCAAGTCGGCACAATTTTGCTGCGAAAACCTCAGACAAAAGTGAAGCACTTTGCAAGTGAGGCAACCTCCGGGCCTCGGGCCTTTGTCACCCGCCGTCCGCGCGCAAAAAAAAAAAAAAAAGATAAATAAAAAAAAAATTTTAAAAAGTCACGCTGGACTTTTCGATAGCATCTGTGTCCTAACACAGATGGGAGCGCCGTCTTGAAGTTTAAACGCAATCTGGCTTTGTTGCGTTGAAAGCAACTGTCATTGTTCCGTGACTTTTTCCATCGATGTACGTCACACTAGAGGTTGCCATCATCTAATTAGCCTCCCGTGTAGTGTTAGTGTTAGCGTCAGCGTCAACTTCTGTGTGAAAGGAAATAGCAAGCAAGCAGGTGAAGCTGATCACCTCACATCTGCTGGCCTGTTATGTCGAAAGCTACCCGACACCTTTTGTATAAATCGCACACCCCGATTCTGCTGTCATCCAAAATGTGTAGGATCAGAAATACGGTGAGTACGGGAAGAGTCAAAAGAAGTGACAAAAAGTGTACGTTCAACAACTCGCACGTACGTTGCCCGTCTTGTTGCGTTAAAAGTCGGATTTCAAACGGTACAACTAGAGCTCGGGCTGGCACCAAGAAAATGCATTTGCTATTTGTACGTTTGTTCAAAATGTTACAAAGTCATATTCACTTGTCTCATTCCAAAGTATCAAAGCGAAGGATTAAACTTTTTCATTTCAAATAATTTGATTTAAACTATAAGTACACTGGCCAACAGCAGAACAAATGTTTTTCTCTTTGACCCCATTTTAAATCCGTCCACGTTGCTACTAGCCTCTAAGCTAGCGCTACTCTAGTTCGACTCGTAGATCTAGCGATCCAAGCTAGCTTTTTTTTTTTTTTTTCTGATGGCTTTTTTTTTGCTAGCACGGTGTTCCCCGGCCAACAGCCGAGGCGTTAGCCGGGCAAATAAATATTCCCCCTTGCTAGGACATCGTTAACAGCACGGTTAGCTAGCCAGATATTCCCATAACTACTGTACTTCAGGGCATCCACTTATATGTGACGTATTCGTAGCTTTTAAACATGTGCGCCAGACAGAAACTGGGAGAAAGGACGCACCATCCAAACATAATCCTCCGATGCATTCTGACTCAAATGGGAAAGTTCTGATTCGGCGTTCGTATTCAACGGCCAGTATGCTACTTAATCTGTGCACCGCCAGGAAGTGGCACAAAAGAAAACAACACTGTTGCTTGACATTTTTTCTTTTTCTTTTTATCTGAAACACAAAAAAACGGTCCTTTTGTTTTTCCGTCTTCTGAGGTAGTTTTTTTTTTTAATAGTTTTTTTTTCTATTCTTTTCCAAGCTAAAAACCACAACAGCAAACATAACTTGAAAGTGGTTTGACGGTGCGCTACAGAGAAAGAGTGCAAACAACAACACTGATGCCCAATTATTTCGTTTTTTTTTTCTTTTTATCCAAAACACAGATTTTTGAAAAAATATTTTCCTTCTGAAGGAAATTCTTTTGGGTTATTGTCACCGGTTTACAGAACACCACCACCAAAACCCAAATGTTTTTGTTTGACTTTTTTTCCCTTAAAGTCAATGATGTTTTCCTGCCTTCTCAGGTACTTTGTTTTGTAGTTTTCATATTTCCAGTTAACAATCAGCCGCGATTAACATTTAAGACGATGAACAGGCATACAAGAACAAGAATAGCGCAAACAACAACACTGACACTAACATTTTGTTTTTTGTTTCTAAAATACAAATCATTTTTGTACATCTGCTCTCACCATGCGAGGTAGTTTGTTTCTCTGTTTTTATCCGTTTGCAGCAAACAAAGTCCCTTGAAATAAGTTTTCCCTTTAATTTTGGCGAGAGAGCGCTACCGAGTCGTCATCCTTGAGCGAATGAATATCCCTCACGTGCCGCCACACTTGCGGTGCATTATGCATCAGCATGCCGGGAAAGCAGCGCCTCCAACATCCCCCGAGTGGATGGAAATAAAGTTGACGCTGCTCTTTGTTTGCACTCTTAATGATTTGATTTTTTTTTAGCCGCCTCCCTAGCGGTTTGTTTACACCTGCAGTGATTTTTTTTTGGGGGGGGGGGTAACAGCGGATGGAGATGGGCGGATGCTCCGGCGTTCCTCAAGGGGGGGTGGGAGGGTGCAATGTCAGATGCATTACGGCGGCGAGCGTCACGATACAAAAGGGTTAAAAGACAAAAGGGAAACTGCGGGCGGCGTTAATTTGGGTCACGTCACGTGGGTGCTTAATGAGCGGCGCAGTGGTCCTCACGTCCGTTGAACGGCGACTACCGATCGAGATCTTTCGTCTGGTCAAAGAAAGTCAATTGGTCGTTTTCAAGGCTGAACATGTGTAAAATAAATAAATAAATAAAGTAAAAATATATATATATATATATATATATATATAAATGGAAAATAAAAGGGGGCAAGAAAATTATCATAGTAAAATAAATGTTGCATCAACCACAAAAAAATATTTTTTAATTATATAATTAAATATAATATTTTTCTGATTTACCAAAAATGTAATTGACCATGTTTCCTTTTTTCAATAACTCAAACTGAGAAGTAAATTACATTTAAAATATTTTTAATTAGAATATAGAAAATAATAAATAAAATAACTAACTAGACAAAAACTTTACAAAAATGATGCTAAAATAAATACAATTGATGCAATAAAATAAAAGCATTCACAGTATACATTATTGATAGAATTTACTAGTTATTTTGTGCCCCGATCTTTCCCAAGAGAAATAGTTTCACTGAATAAAATGTAAAATTGTTTAAAGAGAAAGAACAAATGCAAAAAAAAATTCAATATAAATGTTTTATACAAATAAATATTTGGAAATCTTAATACAGCGTATAAACATTTTAAAATCAAATGACTTTAGAAATCATTAACAACTAAATATGGGAATTATATTTTTAAAAAAGAAATGTTTAAGAAAATCCTGATATGAAAACACGTTTAAAAGTGGAAATTCAATAAATATGGCAAGGACAATTGCTTTGTATTGTTGCATAATGAAGATATTTGGGTTTCAGATTCAAGGACGTTAAATATCAGAAAGGTTCAGAGTTCAGTTTACTTCTAGGTGTGTTAAACAACTCAAGACATAGTTTGTTTGCGCAAAAGTATTAGAACGGACATAAAATCAACAAAGAGATGAAGATTTCATATTTGTTGGCATAACCCTTAATTGCAATAACGACATCAATCCTGTGACCTATTGACTTCACCAGACTCTTGCATTCTTGATTTAAAATTCTCTTCCAGGCTGCAGCCTCTTTCGGTTCGTTTTAGTTTCTGTTAAGGTTCTTCCTTCAATGCGTGCTCTATTGGGTTAAAGTCAGGTGATTAGCTTGACCTTGAACACGTTCCTCCTGATGGAGTCTTTTGCTGCCTGGGCAGTGCGTTTTAGGAGGCAAGTACATTTAAACGTACCCATGAGTACGTTCAAACATAGTCAACAAGTCTAATATTTTTACTCCTCATTGGTAGTTCCACACGGCCCAGCAAATGGAGTTAGCCCACACGTGATCCCAGCGACTCCAATGTCCTATCCCAATGTAGTGTCTTGTTGATGTGGATTACGGGATCAAGCGATGTATTTTTAAAACAAAGTAACATCATTTTTGTGGCTTCTCAGTGTAGTAATTGTCGCTTCTGTGCCAGGGAGTCGACAAGGACGGGGAATCCCTACTTTGGAATAACCACAAGCAAACTTTCCACAGTGAGTCAGCGGCCACTTTCTACACGTGAAGCGTTAGTGTCGCTCAACAACTTGGCCTTGATGCTTATCGTTTGCTTTTAAGCTACAAACACAAACAAGCTCAATGTTTTTTTGTTGTTGTTTTGCTTTTAATGAAAAAAATCTTGTGAGAAACAGCGCGTCCTCAAAAAGATGTGCTTGTTGCGGCCCGTCATTTTTCTCTCGCACAAGCCAATTCAGTGTGCTTTAGGGTCAATAGAAATAAGAGGATCTTTTTAAAACTCAAGAAAAACAATGTTAAAATAAACTCGAAATTTAAATATTTTTAGCACATTAAAAGGCAGTTAAATGTAAAAAAAAGTTGAAATACAATAAATAAAATTACTTTAAAATGTATAGATATTTAAATTATAAAAATCTACATATAGTTTTACTATTAAATAAACAATTTAAAGTACAATAAATAAAAGGCAGATAATAAAGAATTTGAATAAAATACATTCCAAATAAACATGAAATCAAAATAAAACACTAAAAGTGAAAAATATAACTTAAATTATTATAATAAAACTCAAAATAATATAAACAACTATATTACAAAATATTAGACAATATAAAGTATATGGCAGAAGTGCAAGGGAAGCAATTAATGGAACCATTAAAAAAAATAATACAAGGATAAATGAATAGAAATCTCCAGAAGAAAAAATAAATCAAAATACAAGAAAAATAACTGTTTTTAAAATTACATCAAATGAAAAAATATTTAAAATAACACCAACACCAAATAACCCCAATCCCAACACAAAAAACTGAAAGTTCCAAATATCAAATTCTATTCTAAAAATCAAGATTAAACTGAAAAAAATATCCAAATATCAAATTCTATTCTAAAATCAAAATCACACAGAAAAAATATGAACAAAATAAAATCAATGAACCAGACAAGACTAAATAAAATAACAAGTTTAACAAACTTATCACATGACAAAGTATTGGACACAAATGCAATGCTACAAAATTACAATAAAATTAAATATTAACAATCATTACAATACAGAACATATGAGAAACTTGGTCTGATAAGAATAAATATCCATGGGAAGAAAATGCATTTTACTATTACATTGATGAAAACTTAAACACGACTATCGATATAAATCTTTTTAAATACAGAACTAAAATAAGCTCTCATAATTCTCACATACTTCAAAAAATGTTAATATTGAATCTCTACTCCATTGCCACGACTATAACTCATTTTAAGTCACATTTACTCTCTCAATTAAAAAAAATGGCTTTTTTCCTGGATTTACAAACGCCTCCCAACTTTAAAGTTCCGTTTTCACTGCCTCAGTTTTTGTGACCGATGACGCGTTCACGGACAAGCAACAAGTACGCCACTTCCCTCATCTCTTGTCCACGACGAAAACATGCACCGAGTTTGACACTAAGCACAACCGCCACTAACCAAGCATCTTAGAACGAATACAAGTTGAAAATGAAGAGTCAAATGTGCTGTCCACGAACCCCCCCGCCGGTGATGGCGCGTTCAAGCTCCTTAAGTGGACTCTCTCGCTTCTACGTGACGACTCCAACGAGCCACTTCTCAGAAGCTCCGTGGAGAGGCGGGGCTTAGAGACCTGTGACGTTGGCACACTTTGGACTCCACCAAGTTTGCGGGGGGAGTCCGGGCTACCGTGCTTGTCCCGCTTTGGTTATTTTACCACAAAATAGACGTTTTAAAGCCATTTATATGTTAGTTTGTTGTTTTAGGGAGACGTAGGAATTTATTTAATGTGGGAATGTGCAAGAGAAGGGTTAGAGAATGGAGAATCGAAGCCGGTGGGGGACGAGCGGCCTCTACCCCCTGGCCGTAGACGTTGGTACGGTCCCGGGCTCAAATTCCGAGAATTGAGCTGGTCTGATTCTTAGAACTGGGCTTCTTAGAAGTGGTGATGCAAGAAGTTTCTAGGAAAGCGCTACCAGGTGATTTTTTAAATTTTCTTTTTTTTTTTTTTGCATTATCCCTCTCCTCCTCCTCTCCATCTTTGCTTGTAATTATTTAGCGACCAACTTGTTGTGTCGCTAATGTCACCGTTTTTGGAGTGTTCATTTGTTATGTGTGCGTACTTGTGCGGCGGCGGCGGCGGCTCGCCGGCTGTCAGACAACCGTGAAGCCAGAACCTTCTCTTCCCTTTCACCGCCTCATCACATCTTCCCATTCTCCTTTCACTCTGTCTCTTCCCGCGGTTCTCCTCCGCAAAAGCTTCCCTGTCACCCTTCCACCACTAAACCCCTGGTCCTCTGCAGCCGAGAAAAGGCGCGCGTCAGACGGCTGCAGCGAGGACCAGAGCCGCCCCCCCCCCCGGTGCTCCCGGTTGTCACACAGCACCAACTTTGACTCGGGATGTTTTGTTTGTTTGTTTTGTCAAATTATATGATGTATTTGCTATGATTTTAATGTTGAGATGCGAGCAGTTAATGTGACAATGTTGCGTAAATGTGCATAATGGTGTTGTGTCGTGCGTGTGTTTCCGAAGTGGACTTGTCAACTTGTCTCTTTGCGTTTGCGCCAAGTGTGCGAAGTGGGGTTGCATGTGCACGTTGCATGTTTTTTTTTTTTTTTTAAATAAAATATAGAGCGTTGTTATGCGAGTGTTTCCACGCGTAGAGATTGAGCTTGCAACCAAGTATGCATGGTGGGGAAAATTTGTGCAGAAATTACAGTAAATTAATGAAGTACAGTAAAGTACAATAATTTGAATGTGGAAATGTGCATGGGGGGGATATGTAGTCCAAGTTCAACATGTGACAAAAAAATCACTTGAGCATGTTTTTCTTAAAAATAAAAAGTTAAAAATCAGTTTTTCCACTTACAAAACGCTTACAAAGGGGCTCTTGTACTTGCTTGAATAAAAAAAAAATAATGCGTTTTGAAAGTTGCGTTTTATTTATCAAATGTAAAGTGTTGCGGTATTCTTATGTCTGCGCGTGTTTAAAAATGTTATTTGTCATTTTAAAATTGTTTTAAACAAGTTTATTTATTGCATAGCTTTATCACGCACGTACTGCCATGCACAACCCAGTGGTTTGGATGCTGAGCAGCCCCCCCCCCTTTATTCTAATTCATTTAAATAATTTGTTGTCCTCTTCTTGTCAACCCGCGTTTCCCTCAAAGCTGCGGTTCGGATGGGGAAAAAAAAGGGAGGGTGTCAAAATTTAAATGTCCCAAACCGGCGTTGTAGTCGGCTAAATTGCGCCCTCTTGTGGCATTCGGGTGAAATGCAAAGTGCGCCTTCACAATTAAGTTTTATCAAGAATCGGATGCAACTGAAGCATAATATTGTGCTTTTTTTCGTGACCCCCCCACCCCCACCCTCAAGAAGTCGGCAGGATGTCTTGCTTGGCCGACAGCTGCATCCAGTTCACGCGTCACGCCAGCGACGTCCTGCTCAACTTGAACCGCCTCCGGAGTCGGGACATCCTCACTGATGTTACCATCCTGGTCTGCAGGCAGCAGTTCCGGGCACACAAGACCGTCCTCATGGCTTGCAGGTGCATATAAAACTTTATTTCTTCATTTAGGCCCCGGGGGTTTGGTGTGAGGGGGGAAAGGGGGGCGGCGGGTTCTTCAGCAAGATAATAAAAGTAGTAGAGTCCATCCAGAGAGGTTGTAGCTGTCCTTCAGCTCAACAGGAGCTGAACAGATGAGACGTTTTCAAACGGCTGCTTCGCTTTATTTGCAGAGCTGTATCGTCAGACACCATCATCTAACACCATAAAAGAAAATTTAAAATGCCAGTTCCAAGATCAGGACCAAAAGCATAGAGCAAAAAAGCTGAAATCCATGCCAAGACAATCACGAAAGGATGGCTCTGACTTTTTGTCTTTGTTTCCACACAGCGGGCTCTTCTACACCATCTTCACCGACTCGCACAAGTGCAACCTCAACGCCATCAGCCTGGACCCCAAAGTGGACCCGGAGGGCTTTGCCATCCTGCTGGAGTTCATGTACACCTCCAGGCTAGCGCTCAGGGAGAGTCTGATCATGGCCATCATGAACACTGCCGTCTACCTGCAGATGGATCACGTGGTGGACACCTGCCACCGCTTCATCAAATCCAGGTTGGTGAAACATCACTGCAGGAAGGGGCTTGGATTCGGTTCCAGCAAGTGGCCACGTTAAAAACCCGTTTTTCAGGGCCTTTCCACTTGGGTTACTCCTGGTGCTTTCCAGTCAGTTATTGATCAAGGGACAAGATCCCGATTGGGTTCCTACTCCTTCTCAGGAATACAAACAAATAGGGGTTCTGTAAGGGTGTGTGTGTGTGTGATGATGATTCTAAAGGAGGTTAACGAAGCTCATTGCACCAGACTTTTTGGGCTCTTTCTGTGTGGAGCTGAGTGCTCCAGTCTCCCAAAGTGAAGTACTTTGAATTTCCAGATATTGACTTAATGCCCTCTTGTGGCCTCTTGTGGTATCACTTTGTGATTTTTCAATTAATTTGTGCAAAGTGAACCATAAATAAGCGAGGGACTACCGCGCCTTTACAGTGTAAGAAGTTGACGTTGTCTCTTCTCCTGCAGCGATCCGACTGGTAAACTTCCCAGGGATGAATTCCTGGTGAGCCCGCTTGTTCTGTCCCAGGACGTCCACGCATACCGCCCTCACGACATGGTTGACGCTTTGCACGGCCGCGTGGCCCCCTTCAGGGATGTGCGGCCAGCGTACAGCTCCAGTATGCTCAACGGCGTCAGCACACCTGGAAACTACCATCTCTACGGGCAATTCCCCATGCCAGGGTTCCCGTTCCCTCTCTGCAAGCTGACGGATGCCAAGAACGCATTCAGCGACCTGTCACGGAGCGGGATCCACCACAAGCACCCGCATGATGCTGCCGCCGTCAGCCGGGTTGAGTACGCCCGGGCGGTGGGCTCCTCCGCCGTCCTACACACGGCAAACTTCGCCCCCAGGGAGTTGGGGCGAGAGGACGACGTGAAAAAGGAAAACCATGAAGGGCTCGGGCTACCGCTTGGCCTTGGCGGGAGGAAGCGCGTCTACCCTGTCTTGACCCTGGACCACCACAAAGACAAAGAGCATGCCCCGGCAGCTGACGAGGACCTGATCCATCATCACTACCCACTTGGGATCTCCTCCGCTGGGCGCAAGAGTCTCATGAGTAGCCCACAGAGCCCCCTCAAGTCAGACTGCCAGCCCAACTCCCCAACAGAGTCCAGCAGTAGCAAGAACGCCGGACTCTCGCAGGCTGCCTCCGGAGCGCAGCAGGTGGGGGCAGGAACTCAGGACCCCAAAGCGCGCAACTGGAAGAAGTACAAATACATCGTGCTCAACCAGAGTGCCAGGGAGGACGAGGCCGGCCTGCGGAACCCCGGGCTGTGCTCGCCTCAGCGTGTCGGCCTGCAGCCGTACCTCCACCCGGGGGACTCGGAGAACTTGGAGGCGCAAAGCACAAGGAAGAGCGGAGAGGAGCATCCCATGCCTCAGACCAGCCGACTCAACAACCTCATCAGCAGGTGAGGAAAAGCGCCGGCGTAACTCGTTGGAACACAAAGAGTCCAGTTTGTTCAATTCTACTTTGGTGGTTTTCGGGCTTCTCTATTTCCTTCTAAAATTCGAACAATCCACACTCTTCATTTATTTTGAACTATAAAGGATTCAAAAGTTGATAAAATCATAAGACCTTGTTTTTTTTTGTTTTAAGTGATTCAAAGTTTTAAGATTTCTTTTTTGACTCACGTCTGTGTAGATTCTCAGTTGTCGTTGGCGTGGTATTCCGCTAAATTTTAATTGACTATTTGTTGTTGAACAGCCAGGAAGAATCCCGCTGCTTCAATTTAACTTTAACGGGTTTCAGACACCATTTACTTTGTACTTAAAACCGTTATGGTCTCAAACGGTCGCATGTTTGTTTCTCTACTAGAAAGGTGAGCAGTCTCGCAATCTTCTCTGTAAAACTATCTTACGACATTGACTCTTTTTTTTTTTTTTTTAAACTTTTTGAAGGAAATTGAGGCCGGGCGGTTATTGGCAGAGAAACCTTTTTAAGAATACTTAGCAGTGCCAACCGCCGGATGAGACACCGGAAAAAAATTGGATGTTTGGTTGTTTTGACACTGATGTCCGTATATTTGCTCTCAAGTGCGCTGGATGGTTCTCTGAGAAACGCAGAGGGCCAGCACCCAACACGGTTCTTGAATCGCCTCAACTGCTCGTCGTGCGGCACCCAGTCACCACAGCACTCTGAGGTCTGCCCGTCCCGGTCGCGGCTAGGCGAGGACATGGCCGAAATGCACTCGGAGTACTCCGATTCCAGTTGTGGTAAGTTTGGGCGCTCAGTCCGTTTTATTGATGCACTCCAGTTTATTGCTCGGTCGACTTTTCGAATAAGTTTGTCTCGGGTTTGGATTTCTGTACGAAGCTCATTCCCACTGATGTGCGCTGTGTCATCACAAGATCAATTCTTAATTTTTTGTTTCCAAACTTGTGGTTTATCTGCGCCCCCCTTCCGAACAGAAAACGGCACCTTCTTCTGCAACGAGTGTGACTCCAGGTTCGCCGAGGAGGAAGCTCTGAAGCAGCACGCGCTGCAAGTCCACAGCGACAAGCCCTACAAGTGCGACCGATGCCAGGCCGCCTTCCGGTACAAGGGCAACCTCGCCAGCCACAAGACCGTCCACACGGGTGCGCCCACGAGCCGTCCTTCGCTTCGCCTTCCTGGCTGTGTTCTCAATCGCTCCCTATCCCTATAATAGGTTATCCGCTATATCGCAGGTGTCAAACATAAGGCATGGGGGCCGGATTAGGCCCACTAAACCAAATTGTGGGTCCACTTTGTTTCTTGCTAAAAAAAAAATTATTTTCATTACTGTGAAAAACCTCTAAAAAAAATTGTAAACAAATTATTGCGTTTCACCAAATCATTTTGATTAAAAAAAAAAAAGTCCACTCAACTTGTAAAGTATATTTTAATCAGGAAAGTATCTCATGTAGTGTTTCGGGAATGATTCAGAACACAGTCCCTGTTTTTTGTCGTCTTTTTTCAGCTCACCACCTGTTATTGTTGTTGCGTTTCCAGGCGAGAAGCCGTATCGCTGCAACATTTGTGGTGCTCAGTTTAACCGACCAGCCAACCTCAAGACTCACACTCGCATCCACTCAGGAGAGAAGCCATACAAATGTGAGACATGCGGCGCTCGCTTCGTACAGGTCAGTTTGTTGTTGTTTTTTTTTCCTTCACTCACGTACCTAAAATAAAACTTTTGGGGTCCTGTAAACTAAACTCCAACACTGAACTGAAACTCTACCACAAACTTCAACACTGGCTTGAAACCCTGACTTCTAACTCTAACCCCTGATGATCCCGGCAGGTTGCCCACCTCCGAGCGCACGTGCTAATCCACACGGGCGAGAAGCCGTACCCCTGCGAGATCTGCGGGACGCGCTTCCGCCACCTGCAGACCCTTAAGAGCCACCTGCGCATTCATACGGGCGAGAAGCCCTACCACGTAAGTCACCGTTTATTTTTCTTACTATACATTTTGACTTGAAGCTCATTGATGGAAAATGGCAAGGGGGGACTTGGGGTCGACTGAAAATGACATCGCAGTTGCTCAGGTAACGACCAATCATGGATCAGCTTCAGAAAACAAGTGAGTCATGATTGGTTGTTACCGGAGCAACTGTGTTGACATTTTGAGTAGAAACAAGTGACAAAATGGCCGCCCCCCCAAGATGGCTAAAAAGGGGCGGATTTTGCTGCTTAATTTGTATTTTACAAACGCAATATTAATCAGAATGCCACGTTTGAGCGAGTGAAGGCACATGGAACATTTTATTGCAAATATCTTTTGGGGGGTTGACTTCCCCTTTAATAATTGGACTTTTAAAAGCTTAGAGAAAACCAAATTAAGTTAAGCTTAAAATTTGACCCCAGAGCCCAATAATCGCAAAATCTTTCTGAGTAGCGTATATTGTAATATTTTCCTCTTAGCTAGTGTTCATCTTGTGAAGTGACTTTTTCCTCCCTGTAGTGTGAGAAATGCAACTTGCACTTCCGCCACAAGAGTCAGCTGCGTCTTCACTTGCGGCAGAAGCACGGCGCCATCACCAACACCAAAATCCAGTACCGCATTTCCACCGACACCATGCCCACAGACCTCACCAAGGCTTGTTGAAATGGACAACGCCACGGTGGACAGTTTGAGCCCCCCCCCCCCCCCCGCACCCCAACAGCTCCTTTGACGTGTACAATCAGCCAAAAACGCTTGTGGCCACACTGTGTTCGTTGGACTAAAATGAAATGGCAGTTTCCGATGTTATTTGTGCGCAAAACCAGGTTGCGGTTTTTAGATTTAATTTGTCGGTAGTCGAGATCTCCACATGGGCCAAAAATGTTGTCACGTTCTACAATTTTGATAGTGATAGCAAATTTTGCGTTGACTCGCTGTCATTCAAAAGTGTAGCCTGTGTTCACAGACTAGTCAAAACTAGTCCAATGTTTTTTTTGTTGGGTCTGTGCGTTTTGAAATTTTGCACATTAGTTCTCGAGAGCGCTACACAAGTCAAAAATATTATTGCTTTATTGAATTTATTCCGTTGCAACAAATTTCCACTTTTTTTTTTTTTGTGCAGTTAACCGAAGTAGCAGTTTTATTTAAATCACATTCAAAAATGTTATGTTCAGCGTCTTAGTCAAGATTTTAACATGGGTCAAACAATGCATTTTCTTGTATGTCCCAAAACATACTGTACTTTTAATGCTAATTTCATTATTTTTTTTAACTCCCCCGTAGCACATCAATTCTTTAAATATATTCAAGTTTTGTTTAAAAGTTTGACCTATAAAAACTTGGACCATACGGATTTGACCAAGCGCTGTAATTTCTAGCGGACATTTCAGAAGAAAAAAAATTAACTTAACCTTTAATTCATAAATATGGATGATATTGCATAATATATATAATATTGCACTTAGGTTATTACTATTATGAAAATCTGATGCGCTAGAGAAAAAGAAGAGGGCAGATTTGAAAACAGTGCAAAAAAAGAATCTAGAAAAATTTAGTCAAATACCTGATTTAAAAAATACGTCAAAAATTTGTTGACCGGCGTAATACAAAATATTAGTGACACACTGTTTACTGGAGGAATTAAAATGTCAGTTTCAGATAGTTTTTTTTTTTTTTTTTAATGCTTGCACAGAACACAGGTCAGCTAGAAGGTAAAATTTTATACATGAGCAGTACTTGTGATCGCAACACAAGCCAAAAAAAAAAATCTGTTTAGCATGCCATTCTAGTAGCTTGCTAATTTTCAAAATTTCAAATCTTCGTAGCAGTTCTCGAGACGTCCACTAGGGCCCAAAACAATATGATCGATGACCATCTTGCTCCCTGACCCCTTTGACGTGTACAATCATTCCAGACGCTAGTGCCACACTGTGACAAATCAAAAACGCGTTATTACGCGAACCAACGAAAAAAAAAAACGGGTTTCCACTACATGTGAACATAGTCACTTTATGGTTTCTATACGTACAGATCGATCTAATGTGTATGTGTGTTTCTAAGCTTCGAAAGTGGGTGTATAAAGCTTTATTTTGTCGAAGGATGGAATGTATAAAAGACCATTTTTAAGGAGAAGATTACAAAAAAAATAAAAATACAGTATTTTATATCAGAGAAATTACTTTTCTGGAAACATTGACTGACGGGTGGTAACATATTTAAAAAAAATAATAAAATAAAACTGGAGTTGTCTTTATTTTTAAGCACCGCTGTGAAATGAGTTTAAAAAAAAAAAAAATACCCCCAAAAAAAGAACAATCGATTTTGTCCGACAACTGCTTATGCATGAGCCACTCACTTGAGGGGTACGATTATAAATATTGTGACATATATTGTGTATTTATACATATCTGTGGGATTGTTCTCTGCGGGCGGAGCCAATCGTCTTTGATGTTTAATTACATTTTGATGTCTTTGTATAGGTGTTTTTCTTCTCTCTTTTTTGGGGTTGTTATTGGATTTTGTTTTTTCATAAGTGAAGGTTTCGAGTTTTTTGGTCATTGTTATAGCTCCCGACGTGCAGTTGTGTAGTTGTCACTTTGTACATATATACACTGTGGATTCAATGTGCCTTTTCTCCACGGCAACGCAATTTCAGCTCTGTTAAGGTACAACCCACCCCCCCCCTTACAACCCCACTCCACCCCTCCTTGCGTGTGCGTGTGAATGTGTGTATTTTTTCGATGCTTGTCAACAACCTTAATAACATGCAAAATGCACCACTGTAAATCTTTCTGTATTGGGATTTTTTTTTTTTTTAACGGAATTGAACAACTATTGTACAACGTCCTTTTGATGTATGAATGTAAAATAAAGGTATTTGATTTCTATGTATGAACACGAGTGGAGCAATTATTTTTTTTCCTCACAACTATCGTCTTTAGTCTCATAAGATTCAGATTCATCATTTTTTTTCACCAGTGTAGTCCTAAAAAAAAAAACTAATTTAATACCTATTTTAAAGATTATATCTCTAAATGATCAAATGCATTTTTCCCCCTTAAAACTAACGGCATACAGATTTGCCTTGAAAATTTCCATCTTTATTTCCCCAGAATTGAACATTTGTACATTTACAAGGCAACACTTTCTGAATGAGGCCCGACATACAGTCACAGTAAAAAAAAAAACAACACAAATCGGTGTCAAAACATGACCTTAAAAAAATACCTGTTTTCATACAAAAGTTTGTCATTTGTTTTGCTTTTTTTTTTTTTTAACAGTAAACGAACTAAGAAAGGTATGAAATCAGCTTGGCTCAGTTGACTCAAAGTTTCTACCACTTGAAATCAAATAAAACCCTTCTCATGATTATTGCAACATTTAATAATAATCATTTTTGTACTTTTTGTTAAGATGTGTTCAGCACATCAAATAAGGAGTTGACAAACATAGATGAGTCCATACCTGACCTCTTTTTTAAATGAACACAAAACAACTCAAGACTTCTCTTGCGATAACCTTAACCCAAATAAACACCCAACACACCCATGCCCAACCCGCACCTGTGTTCACTGCTTCTGCTGCATGGCCTCTTTGCGTGCGGCGTCTTGAAGGAGCTGCGTGTCCACCTCGTCGGCAGGCAGCTGCACGTAGCGCACCACCGAGCCCCGGATGAAGCAGTTTTTCACAGACAACTGAAAGCAACCACCGTAAGTGTTCTTGTCAGTAAGAAGCCCACAACATTGTGGAGCGGCCACATGTCATTGTTACACCTGACCTTTGAATACAATGTCAGTGAGTAGCTTGTACAACCCTGTAAATTGGCAACAAAGGTGACTTCACCCCTAAATGAAAGTGCTCAACAACAACACTAACCATTATAGACCAAATACATGCATCTTGGTCTCGACAGACCACACGGCATGGTCCCCATAAACCATATTTTAGTTTACCCAAACAAACTGTTGGCAGACCTTCTTGTGTGCCATCTTTAAAAGAAGCTGTATAGTCTCGGTTGCAGTGCTATAGCGCCGTTTCAGGAAGATAGATTTTTTGGGGGGTTTTTCGTAGCAACATATGCTCAAGCTGCCACACTTTTGATTAATCGGAAAGACTTGTTATGCTGCTGTTTTGGTTAGCGAGAGTGTCATATGCTTACCATGTGCGGGTATTTTTCTGGATCTGTGACGCTGATGTCTGTCAGCTTGATATTGAGATACTGAAAAGGGAAAAGAAAACAAGCCAGAGCGGGTCAGGTCATGTTGAAAAGTCTAAGTCTTGGGTCAGCAATACACCACGAGCGATGCTGTTTTTAATTGCATCTACCTTGACAAACTAAAACAGAACATTCACTGCAATATCCAACGAAAATCGAATAAAGATTACATTTTAGGGATGCAAGAAAAAACATCCTTAAACATTGAATGGGAATATCGTTTTTTTTCCCCCTTTAAATCATGCCAGGTGCAATTTTCTTGTTCTGTCCCCAATGGGCATCTGATGTCAATTCAACAAAAAGTAAAACATTCAAATCATTCAAGTGATCTTTTAGTTCTGTTGAATAGACAACAGATGTCCACTGGGTCGTTATATTGATGGATTTCACAATTGTTTACTTTTAAAACGCATTTCCCCACTAAATGGACTTTTTCACAACACGTATTTCTTAAAAAAAAATAGATACAGATTTTATTAACACCAAAAAAAAAAAAATATTCATACCTGGTCAACTGAATGAAGAGTTCCGCATATGCTAAAAAGAAATTAAAGAGATAAATCGGTAAAACAGTACAGTACATCCGCGCGAGTGTCAATCAATTTTCGATTGATTCACACGGCGTTATAGGTTATCAGTTTTCATCAATAGAACAGTTAAGCTAACCTCAGGTCGTTCTTCAGTTCCACCACCACGTCTTTGCCCACAAGCGACTTGAAAAACGAGTAGAAAAGCTGAACATGAAAAAAAAAGCACAAAACGACACAACAACGTTAGCCTAACAGCAAGCTAACAGTGGAGAGGACACAGTTAGCACACGCACACAAAAACACATTCTCTTCGTCGTAGCGAAATGTTTTATCAAACGTCACGAAAAGCTTAAAACCGCGACAACTTCATTCATTCTAGTCAATTTTCTCACCATTGTTGCGCCGTTTTGATTTTTGCGGCGTTTGGTCTGACGTCGACGATGTTCAATATACGTAAGAAGTGACGTAAATTCTCCGCGACATATGGTGTCCGAAGGCAGTTTTACCAGATTTCCACCAGGCGGTGCCATTTTGCTCCGAATTTATGCCTTTGTCGTTTAAAAAGGACGGGAATTCACGGCGACATATGGCGTTCGAAGGCAGTTTGACCAGAGTTCCACCAGATGGTGCTATTTTGCCCATAATGTATGGCTTTGCCTACTTGTGATGCGTTATGGGTAGTCGTATGTTAATATACACCGCAGGATTGTGTATGTATGTATTTATTTCTTTACTTGAAGGAAGTCGATAATAAGAAGAAAAAAGGAAAACTTTTTGGGTATGTATGGTAGCACCCCAAACCCAAGAACTTTGTAGCCATTCACTTTTTTCTCTGTTAAGTTTATGCATGTGAAATCTGTTGTGTTTAATTCACAAAATTCATTCTTTTTGGTTTTCAATAGTGCTAAAACACACAAGCACTGCAAGTCCAGATCTTGTATTTTCGTTTATTGGAGCAATGAGCAAAAATTTCAGTGGCATCAAATGTACCATATGTACAAGATGCGACTATAAACATTCAGTGGCTGCTGTAGTATTTTATTTAGATATATAATTTATTAGCATTCAGCTCAGCAGAAATCCGTCATAAGAAAGATTGAACACAATGAAGGAATAGTTAGGAGGGGGGCAAAGCGGCATCCCTCACTGCACCCAGGTCTCATTTCACGGAATGGCCCATCTTGGGAACGTCTGGATGCGCTGAAAAGATAAAAAAGACCATCATGAGACAAACTGGTCTGAAAACTTGGGAGATGGTTGTTAGTCGTTTTGTCGGTTTTCCCCCTTTTGTACGGCCAAACAAGCTTGAGAACTTTGCGATAGTTAAAAAAAACTAACACAATTTTTTCAGAAGGTATTCCAACCTCAGGTCTGGAGCAAATTATCCAGTTCCAGCGCCTGAGGACTGTTGAAAAGGAAGTCACGTGGCTTCCGTTGTGGTTATAAAGCAATCCGACCACAATCACATCCATTGAATAAAGAATTGATTAACAACAAAATGATGCTGTACCTCCAGATCATATGGAGCATGTTTTTACAGTTTTTGGTTTGCTTCGGAATCGAACTGGAGAGAAAACGGACCAAACCAACAACTAAGTTGTAAACTAGGTGTGGAGACACCCTCCTTACGGTCTCTTTGGAGCTGCGTCTGACCGGTTCTCGTTGGAGGTCTGTGCTTGCCTAGGAGTTCAGAGCTATCCCTGTAGTCTCTGGGTTTGGACACCTGCGGCTCCGGAGGTCCTAGGCGAGCTTTGGTGGGCAGCGGTGGTCGGCTGTTGACCACACAGCCCTGCGAGCGTGATGGAACGACCGGCTTCTTGTGCTGGGCGACAACGGCTGGAAGGAGACACTTAGACTCGGAGCAGGTGAAGGAACGATTGCGAGGGGTGGGCACCGGTGGGCGTTCGGAGTCTCCGTCCGGCGACTTAGGTCCGATAATAGGATCCGGCTGCAGGAACTGGTTCTTCTGTGTGGCATCCTGGTCCTTGCACAGACTTGGCGATTGTCTCATGGAGCCGTAGAGTGGATTGTCAAACATCTCTGATGCCTCCACACCCCTACAAGACAAAATCCACATTTCCACCAAACCGTTTGGTTCAGTTCATTTGAAAAACAGCATTCACACTGGTGAACTTGTGATAGGAAAATGAAGATTCAAATTTGCTTGATGAACCAGTTGTTGTATTTTTGAGTCCTGTAGATGGAACTGTTGGTTTAAATAAAGGGTTTAAAAAATGGCAAGTCACTGTGCTTTCTGCCCAATGTCGAACCGAGAGTGCCATCTACTGGAGTCCAAAAATACTACAGCTGCTTCATGAAGCAGATTTGAAGCTTCGTTTACCCATCACTACTGTGAACCCAGACAGGCACTCACGATGGCTTCAAAGGTTTTCCAGTTGGACTCTTCTTGGAGTCCATCCCGGCTTGGCCAACGATGGGCAGGCTCCTGGGTGGCATGCTGTAACTCCAGCCTTTGTCAATCACGCTCCTGTACGACACCTCCATGTAGCTGGGGTTGGATATGTCATGGCTGACCGGAGTCCTGTCGCCACTTTTGCTTTTCGAGTCGTCTCGCTCCACTTTGACAAAGTCTGAGGGTTTAAAGAAAAAAAAAATGGTTGACGCTAAAGTTTCCAACGAACTGAAGTGATCTGACTCACCGTATAACTTCTCTGTGGGTTTGCCTTCAGAGGTGTGAAGCTGAATACCGCCAGTCAGCACGCCAGATTTCTCACCGTGGTGCGTGAGCGCCACTTGGAACTCTGTGTAGCAGAACTGAGCGGCTCGTAGAGCCACGCAACCCTCACCTTGGAGCCAATGTAATAAAAATAAATAAATAAATAAATAAAAATCTTTCATTTCATGTCTTTTCCACCATTTTTGATTTTCGCCGTTTTTTGTTTTTTTACCGTATGACTCATCTGAGTCTGTGGACTTCACACAGATGAGGATGTGCTGGTCAAGAAGGTACTCAGCATCCGAGATGATCGGCGTAAGCTGCAAATAGATGGACAAGATTCGCTCGATTCCGACACAAATCCGCTTTCTTTACTAGCGGGATTCTGACCTCAACTTGGTTGCCGAACCACACTTTGATGGAGCCATCCGAATGCTCTGTGTTCTCGCCTTCGCTGGTCCTGACGGTTTCTGGAGAAATTCAGGGAAATGTTCAGCTTTCAGGGGGAGGTTTTGCCTTTGAAGCTGATGTGATTAACGTCCACCAAGATAGTTTGGAATTCAAATCACCATTATGTATGATGCTAGCATATCGTGAAGTGAAATGGTAAAATAGAAAAAACTTGCAGCAGACTTTGGCTTTGGTTTTTGCACCATGTATTACAAAATCTGGACAGTCACCATCAAAGCTCTCCAACTGTTTAGTTCAACATGCATGAACTAAGTAGCTCTGCATTTGTTTTGTTCTTTCTATAATTTTTTGTCTCAAATTAAAAAAGACAGACTGTGGTCATGTAAAATCATCCCAAATACCTGCGATGTATCGTTCCATTCAAAGTAACAGTCGTGTTTATTTATTCTTCCGTTTTATTCTCAACAGTGGTTAAGTAACAAACCGTGTTCAACCTGAGATATTCCAACTTTGGCGTTGGCCAAAAGATCTGTTCGCTTACTCTCCAAGCAGCTGGAGTGGTATTCGATAAAGAACTTGGTTTTTGACTTTGTCAGCAGGGTGGCCTTGCAGTTCATGATCTGGATTCCGCCTTGGGGCGCACTGTTTGGATCTGGAAAAAAAAAAGAAAAGAAAAGGAAAATACACAACTCAGCGGTTTTGGAGAAGATGAGTGGAGAGAGAAAAACAAAAAAATCATCCGTAGCATGAATGACAAACCTCGCTTGGAGACAAACTGCGAGGCGACGCCCACTTCAAATGAGGCGAAGACCGGTGAGTGGTCGCTGGTCATAATGTCGTTTGTGCAGCCTGGCCAATGGAGAAGAAACACTTTCAGCTTGTTTTGGTCTTAAAAAAATAAATAAAAATAATAATCACTCGAAATGACTGACCGTAAGCTTGACAGACCACGTGGACCAGAGGGTACGACTTCCACAGGACACGATCGCACCATGACGGCAAATTATATTTAGTCTGCGAGAATTCAAAGTCAACACTTTGTTATAATGTCTAAGAAACAATGTTACATGCATATAGTATATGGCGGGGAGGTGGGGAGGGGGGGGGGCAAACATCTGGCAAAACAAGCGTACCCCTGTGGTTTTGGCCTTTGTGTAGGCATACTTGTCACGCGTGTAGCGCTCAAAGCGATATGTGGGCGCAAACGTGATCTCCTCCTCGGCTGCGATCCGAAAGAAAGAGAGAAAGAAAATAAATCTCAGTATTTATTTATTTATTTTTTTCCTTTTTAAAAGTAGGAGTTTGCTCAATCAAGACGTACCAAAGTGTAGGAAGACTTTGTCGTCGTTGATCTCCATGTTGAGCTGGTCCCGGCAGAGGAGTTCCTGGTACTGCTGCTGCTTGATCTTCGAAACCATGTACTCGGCTTCCTGACGAGGTGTAAAATGGCACCCCAAAACATGAATAACAACTTTCACGGGGTCGTTCATTAAGCCACACACCTTTACAGAACAACAACACTTAAACGCTAGAAGATATTTTCTTGGTTTTTTAAATTTACCAGAGCAGGGTACCTGACCCTTTTTTGACGGTCAGTCCCTCCGCCGTTCGGCTGCGATCTCTGTATCTCTTCCGGCCTCGACCCGCCGGCCTTATTCATAAAAATTGTCGACCCCCCGACGCGTTCCGGGACCACACGCGGCCCGCTAAACGTTTTAATCCGGCCCGCCGAACTTGAAAAAAATTTAATGAATCGGGAGTAGGTTCACCACACGCACGAGGGCCGGCCTTTGTTAATCAAACCCTTTTTAAAGATTTGTCACCCTCGGGACGGACTCCCCAGCTGTGCAATTTACCAGATTGGAGAAGTCCACCCGATAGTTGAGATCACCCAGCCAGAAGAGATGCGTGAACTGATGGGTGATGTCAAATGGATTGAGCTTCTTGTCTCCCAGATTGAGGAATCTCAAGATGTTCAAGTAGTTTTGGTTACGCCTGCAAAAGAGACGCGTTTAAATTTCAAAGTTGGCCATTTGCGCAAAACCACAAGCGATGAAAATGACGATGTCGTGCACACCTGAGCTTTTTCTCGCTTCCTGACGTTAGGTGGCTGTTGACAAAACCGAAGGAGGTTCCGTTGAACATGAAGGACACTCCGACTGCTCCTTTGTTTCCTGAGAGAAAAAAATGAATGTCATAGACGACACGCTTCCACAGGGCTAATTTCTAAGTTTCCCTACCCAAAGTGTTGGCGATCCCCGTCTTGACACTGTCGGAGAAAACATGCGAGATTCTGTTTTCATGCTCCGGCTTGGCCAGGACCAAAATCCGAATGTTCCACAGTGTTTGGATAGCTACCTACGAAGTCGGTCGGACGGTTATTGAGGTTGGACGCCTCGCGAACTGGCATTTTGTGACAGACCTGTTTGAAGCTGATATTCGTGATATCCCTCAAGACCCCTTTCACCGTTTCGGCCCACTCCCTTTCGCCCAGAGGGTCCTCCTGCGTCCCGATGACGTAAATGTCGTGCGGGATGTGGTCAGCTGTGTCATCTTGGGTCTTCCCTTGGCCTTTACACTGAAACCAGGAGTTGATGTTGTGCGGTGGACCTGCATTTCCTGCAGGTTCGGAAGGAAAAAAGTATTTTGGGAGAACGTGATCCCTAATCCTGGCATGAGAATGTGTTTCCCAGAATTTCTGACCGACTTGATGTGAAAATAATTCAAGATTCTTACCCATATTCCAGGTGCCGACAAAGACCGTGATCATGTCCGGTTCCGGCTTTTCCGAGTGTTTGTTCTTCATTTGTTGAAGAAGCTGACAGAAGCCTTCTCTTTTCTAATGTAGGAAGAAAAATGTCACCGTCCCAAACTTTTAAATGAGTCTTCAATTAAGCACAGTATGTGATGTTTTTTTATCTGAAGAAGTCTCCAAATCAAGGGTGGGCAAACTTTTTGATTGGCGGGCCACGATGGGTTCTAAAATTTGACAGAGGGGCCGGACCAGGAGAAAATGGATGGAGTGTCTTGGTCTCTCGATTCGCAAAGATATTAATAAAACGGCATGAGCGGTGAGTCCGACCTTGGTGTTGTCAAAGACAAACTCCTTTCGTAAAATCTTCTCTTTCTCCGTCTCCACCACGATGACCAGTTTGGCGTGCATCTTCCGTGACTTCACCAGCTGTCTGACTGGGTAACAGTGACGTCACAGAGTTTAAAATGTGCAAAGGTGGTGTGCAGCCGGTGTGGTTAAAAAAACAAAACAAAACATATCCTTACTTTTGTTGTGCACAAAGTACTTATCATCAGGCCCGTCTTTTGCCTTCTTGATGTGAAGCTTCCCGCCTTCCACATCTACTTTAATGAACATCTTGGTGGGGATCGCCAAAGATTCTTGCTTGACCTTCCCGGTGAGAGACGATGATTAAATAAATGACAAATTTTCTATTTCTCAGAAGTTGCCACGAGTACCTCAAAGACAACCGGCGGTAAAAGAGACTTTCGATGACGTCCTTCATAGCCGACAGAGTTGAACACGGCGTTTATCGCCTAAATGAAGAGAGCCGTGTTTTAAACCGGACAACGTAGCTCATCGTAGGTTTCGGAATGGAAAAGTACCTTGTCCTCGATGGAGTAGAGCAGTTTTGTCAGTTGCTCCAGCCTCATGGAGACGGACTGGCCTGGATCTGGCGGAATCTAGTAATAAAACCTGTGTTTTTTTTTTGTTTGTTTTTTAATGGTTGAGTTAAGCAGGATACGAGAGGAACTCACTTGTTTTGGAAGCAGTCCACTGCCTGGCGAGAGTTGCTGGTCCAACGCTCTGTGGCAAACCTCCAGAGCTGGCAGGACGCGGGAAACTTCACTGCCAACGAAAAATAAGTCTTATGATTTGGTTTCAATTATCGGCCGTTGATTAATGAGCGGGCCGGACAGACAAAAAATAATTTCCTAAGTTCGAAATGAGACTTTTAGGAGTTTAGGGCTGGGTTTAAAAAAAAAAAAACAATCGATATCGATTTGAATCGATTTGTCTTTTCATAGCTCGATATCGATCGAAACCATATATCAACATTTTTACCATAAATTTACGTCATGTGAGATCTCATTACTAGCGTACCTATTTAGATTTTTGCAAATCGCCATTGTGAGCTTCGTCAAACCAGGAAGGCTGGTGTTCCCATTCTGGACTTGTTCGGCATCCAAACAGATGGAAGTCCTGAAGTAGTCAAAAATGAGGCTTTGCTGCTCCTCCGGTATCCTGAAAATAGACGTAAAAAAAAATGTTCAACCCAAGATAAAGTAGCTAGTTATTCAACGATGCATGAAAAAACAATCCTACGTGGTCATGTCCATGTGCTGCAACCTCATCAGGAAAGTGTCTGACAGGCATTTGCCGGCCTGCTCGCAGGACTTGCCGTCGCTGTCCTTCACCTCGTTGGCCACAAAGTTCCTGGGTGGAAGCTGTGGCGGAGGATTGTTGGCCTCTGGAGGATTATAAAAAAAAACGTTTTTCAAGGACTTTCGTCAGACACCAACATTTATTTCAACGTGTCCTAACCCTGTTCCTCGTCGACCTCCTCCTCCCTTTGGATGGCGTACTGTAAATGCGTGACGAGCCCCATGTTAGGGTTGTGATAGGCCTCCACCAGTTCTTCGAGGATTGAAAAAAACCTGATGGGAACTCCTTCTGAAGCCTGGAGGGAGGATCGAAACACAAACGCAAAAATCCTGGTCAGGATTTAATGGATCGAGATCGGTTTTTCGCTTCTTCTGCACTGATCATTTGACAGGACAGCGACCCGAGCTGGACATGCTTCGTCTAAGCCAATCAGCTCTTTTCCCATCTTAACCTTGTTCTTTTCCTGACCGCGATTATTTCTTTGCACTTCAGTCGATCACCTAAAAAAACAAACAAAAAAAAAACAGCCTCGCTCTGCAAACACCTTCCTGTTCCCTCTCCACCGTCATCGGGGAAGTAGTTTTTATTTATTTTAGTCTTCGACATATTTCCATCCTCCCGACAGTTGGAAAGTACGTTTCGGAACCTTGAACAGATTTGACCCACCTGAACTGACAGCTTCTTGTCTTCATTGGGTAGGATTCTGTACGTGTATACCTGGTTCTGGAATCTACGGTAAATAAAGAATCATAATTGTTAAAGACTTGCTTTACAAGAACAATTCGGACTATAAAGAGTACTTACAAAACACACAAGGCAAATGCCCCTTGTATGGACTCGCTGTCCCGAATGAGGAAACTTCCATCTTTGGCCGCCTTTGAGAGCAGATCCTCCGTCTTGGAACGAGTGATATTGCCATGACACCAAGCCTGGTAGCTGTGCATCATGAACGCTCGTGTCCCGTTGGCTTCGAAACTAGTCTCACGTTAATGACAATTTCTTTTTGGGTTTTTTTTTTTTTGGAGTGTCATCTTTCACAAGTGTACTCTTTCATTCTCACTTCCTCATTTGAAACAGACACCCACGTCCACACGCGGACGCACATACACCCATTTGCCGGATGTGTCACGTTCTGTATCCATGAATGCAAATTTAATTTTTGTCATCTTAATCATTTTTGCAAATTGCAGCTTTTATTTTTTTTTGGTGCAACTTTTAACTGTAACAAAGAAAATCAGGAACTCACAAAAAAAAGGAAGTAACAATAATGACGTATTTAATAAATGCATTGTTCTCATAAAACTGAAAATAAATCAATAAGGTGTTCTACACTAAAGTTTCTAAGATCTGATGATCGGATAAATAAATTTAAATGAGAAGTCGGGTGCTAATATTCAGGAAGCACCCGGCTCAGAATGGCTTGCCATTTTCATGCGATGGACAGGAAGCGTTGCAGAAATAGGAGGGGGGAAAATAGACGGCTGAAGAAAACCACAACTCGTGTCACATGACGCAAAAAAAAAAGTAGATGTGCAAATGACAAACCCTGCCTGATCTTTAAATAGCTTTCACCACTTTCACAGTAAACCATGATGGCGAAATGTCCTATTTTTTTTTTCTGATAATCATGACATAGTTTAGATATTGACGACACACTTTTGTCGTAAGATATTTATTGTTGACACTGTAAAGTCACGATGTCCCAAATTTTCTATTTACAATGATATAAAAGCACAAAAGCAAAAAAAATATTATAAAAATGTCATCCTGTTAGAGTTAGTTTATAAATACAGTGCAAGTTTTTTCTTGTTGTTGTACATCAGGCAAAGTGGATCAGAAAAAGGGGACATGAGTTTAAAGTCAGAATTTTACGAAATGAGGTGAAAAAATGTTGAAATGTTGCCGCTTATTTTTTGGAGGGTGGGGGACATATATTGCGAAGAAAAAAACAATGTTTTGGCAAAAGAAGTAGTAATTGAGATGGTTTTAGAGTTTTTTTCGAGAAGTGTACAAATATAAAAAATATATTTTTGGAGGAAATAAAGTTAGCATATTTTTTAAAATGAAGTACTACATTTGCAGAAAAATAAAAAATAAATTTTTAATAAAAAAGTTGTATATTTAAAACAAAAAGTTTTATGTTTTCAACCCAAAAAAAATTTTTTTTTCAAGAAAAAAAGTAATACATTTAAAAAAAATATTTTTTTTTTCTGGGGAAAAAAAAAGTTGTATATTTTCAAGAAAATACTTCACTGGTCAATGAATGAAATACATTTAAAAAAAAATGTCTAACGTGACAAATAATTGAATTCAAGGGCACCTTTTCTGTTGTACCTGGGTTGTTGTTTAACAACGAGTCAATTATTAAAGTCAATAAAACCTCCGTGGGGCTGTTACAAAAAGCGCATAAAATCCACAAATACTCATATCATATACAAAGTAATAATATACGATTGATTACAAAACTGAAATGTAGCAAAAATAATGTTAAAGCATTGGACAATCGCGTTTATATTTAAAATGAAGATTTGTCAAGCACAAGTCAACGTGGTACTGCTATCAAACTGCGATAACAAAATATATACATCTATTTATATGCCAAACTACTCAATTGGGTTAGTGCTTCTTTGAGGTTGGACAGAACTCGGCGGAACCTTAAGCTAAATGCTAACATGCTAGTACTTTGACTTCTGATCAGAAAATTGTTCCCTCTCGTAACCCATTCGTTGTCTTTTGGCTCTCACTTTGGCTTATGCTAGGAAGAGAAGATGATGGACAGTTAGCATTAGCCTCCTTTAGCATTAGCGCTTTGGACAGTGTAATCGTTTTTTGCCATCTTCATCAATTTTTCAGTTAATATTGTTGTAACTGCTAATAATGCTAAGGCTACAATATTTGGAATAGGTATGTTTGTAGAACTTCAAAGATAAGTTGATTTATACCATTATCTTATCTTTTAAAGTTGATTCGACATTGCCGGCTTTCTGGTACCTTTTGCTCAGCCAGTATACCAAATCAGTTTGGACTCTGACGCTATCGCCAAAGCCTGCTAATGCACCGGTTGGCTTTGAACCATTTTTTCATTAATTGCCTTATAAGCAGAGCACAGTGACTCACTAGTCTTCTTCGTCTGGCCCTTTCTGTCTCTATGTCTGCTATGATCGTCAGTGTTAAAATCTTTAAACACAAGTTCTTTTGGAAAAGTATTTTTGGGGGGGGGCTGGTTGCCGCATGGAAGTCACAGAAACGTAATGTCTGGGAGATCAAAATAATTAATGTTTAGGAGGCATTTGGCGGCTCAAGATCCAGTTCAAAACTCCGACTTGGCACTAATAGAACTGTCGTGGGTTCCCTTCAACTCCCCGCTGGTAGCCCCGGATGCCCCAGCCCGCTTGTCTTTGCAGAGCAGTCGTATCAAGGTACCGCGGAACTTTTCCGCGCCAAAAAGGTAGATGAGAGGGTCCATGGCACCATTGAGGCATGTCAGGAGTGATGTCAGTCGGTTAGCCAGACTCAGGCCTCGGCGGGTCTGGCACGACACATCCGGGTGACCGTAGCCCAAAATGAAAGTGGCGCGGCTGGCATGATAAGGCAGGAAGCACACCACGTAAATGAGCATGACCAGACCGATGGTTCGCAGCGCCCTCAGTTTTAGGGTGGGCTCCAGTCGAGAACCTCGGTGCAGGCTGTGGATGATGAGCAGGTAGCAGGACAGCGTCGCAAGGAAGGGTGGCGTAAAAGCAACGGCGAGGGAAATCAGCGCCTTGCGGGATGCCTTTTCCCGGTAGAGCTGCAAGCAAACGGTCGTGCCGTCCACCTCCAGCGTCTGGTGGGTCACCAGCAGGGGCGCCATGGAGACGGTGACCAGCGCCCACAAACTGAAACTGATGATGTGGGCATAACGGGCACGGCGCACCTTCAGCGACCGCACGGCATGAACAACCGCCAGGTAGCGGTCGCCCGCCACGCACGCCAGGAAATACAAGCTGGCGTACATGTTGACATAGAAAAGGAAGCCCGCCAGCCGGCAGGGCACCTCGCCAAAGGGCCAGTGGCCACCGGTGAGGTGGTAGGTGGCCCTCAGGGGGAGGATGACCACGTAGGACAGGTCGGCCACAGCCAGGTGGGTCAGGAAAATATTGGCCGGCGACGACGTGCCGCGCTGGTGGGAGAAGATCCAAAGTGCCAGGCTGTTGCCGTTGAGCGCCAGGAAGAAGATCAGGATATAGAAGCTCCCAAACAGGACGTTCTCCATTGCCGGCTCCACCCCGCAGCTTTGTGACGTCTGATTGGGTGTCAGGGATGGCAGCTCCGTCATGGCCAACTCCATCTTGGTGTCTGTCAAACAACATTTGTAAAAATACCATCGCCGTTAAAATCCATTCGTTGTGGGTGGTGGATGAGCGGGAGCCTAAACCAGCTGATTGGGTCAAAGGTCACATATAGATAAACAAGTGTTCACTCTCACATGCACACCTCTAGACAATTAATCATCTTTAAATCTTGCTTCAATGAAGCGGGTCTGCATGTTTTGGGAAAGTGGGAGGTAGCCGGAATACCCGGAGAAAAGCAACAAAAGCGCCAAGAACATAGAAATGCCACACAGGAAGGCCGGAGCGCAGAATTGCTAACCATTCGTCCACATGAAAAGAGATGATCGAAAAAAATTAGAGCCTTAAGCCGGCAAACAGTTCACCGCCGTATTTGGCGCTGAAGTCAGATTCGCATTGGAAAAAAAAACAAAAGACTGAGCAACATCTAAGGCTCTTGCTTCGTGCAGAGCAAGTCTTGATCTTTGAGCGAGTGAAGTCACTATCAGATTTTTTTTTTTTTTTTTTTTTTTTTGCCATTAGCGACACTAAGCATCTATTGTGAGGCAGTGGAGACTGGCCTGTGACAAACACCCCCCTGCTGCGTGGAGTTTCCTGTCGTCATCCACTTTTCTTTCACAGAGGTTATCGGTTAGGATTTCACACCAAAGGGGTGCATGGTGTGCTCGTCGTCCGCACATCTGCCTCACCATTGCGCTGGTCCACGTACAAATCTTATCTCCAGCCTTCAGTTTGTATCCTCGCCGTTCTCGCTTGAGGTTTTTTTTTCTTTCTTCACTTTTTGAAAAAAATGCATGTTGGTTAAATATGATTAGAAATGGGAATGTTTGTTAGGGTACATGTGCTTGGTAATTGGCTGGCAACCAGTCCTGGGTGTTGTCTACTTTTTCTTGCCAAAAGAATTGCAAAAAAATGAACCTTTTTTTTTTTTGCCAGAACTTAGGAACGCGACGTGCATCGTAAAAGTTCGAAAGGTGTCGCCAATAAACAAAACAAAAAGCTTATTTCTATCAGCAAACCCGACGTAACCTGGGTGGATATCCCCCAGATGCGCCGACATCAATCCAAAATGGAGTCAAGTTTAAGTAACGCATTCCCGCATTCCGCTCGGGATCGCGTGTTATCTTTGAGACACACCTCGCGCTTAATCACTCTCGACTCCTCTCCCCTGGGAGCCCCGAGCTGGAGCGTTATGATTAAGCTTCGTTTTTTTGGGGTTTTATTTTTTTTTTTGGAGGAGGGTGTCCGTTAAGAAGATCGTTGCAATAATCGAGTTGACATGAGATGAAAGCGTGGATAAGTTTCTCGTGGTCTGCTTGGAGAATGCAATCCTTCTGTCTGGAATTGTTTTTTTTCAGCGGTTAAACGTTGTTTCAGTGATTGACTTCATTGAGCTGTGAGGCTATCAGTACCCCAAGAATTTGTACTTTGCTAACAATGTTATGGGTTGAAACAAAAACAAACAAAAAAAAAAAAACAGGAGCGAATAATCGATTTTAGACTAAAGAAACCCCAAAAGCAAGCCGTATTCATGACAAACAAGTTAAACTTATTAAATCACTGCGTGAATGCGTCACTGAGTGTTCAAATTTGACTTCAAACGCAGATGCAGTCATAAAGCGCAATCAACAAAGGATGCATTTATTGCAAATGCTTGATTCCTCTTATCCAATTTTTCTCCGTTTTTTTTTTTTTTTTTTTTAAAACCTTTAACTTTTTCTTTCTGTGTGCTGCGTCAATGGGTTGTCAGTTAAAGACACAAACAGCCTAAACGGATTTGTCAAAGTGTGCTCCAAGATAATTGGAGACTTCGGCTGTCATTAAGAGAAACTGAAAAAAAAAAATGATCAGACAAAAAAAAAAAAAAAGAACGCGGAATTTGTCTCGATGCCCTTGGTTGCCCTCCACGAGGACCAATTCCTTCTGCCGTTTGGCTGTTCAGCAATTGTCTAATTCTTTTTAAACTAATTACTTTTCTCTCTTTGCATTGCATGTATCTTATAGTTCTTATTTAATTATTGCATCCATTCCCGTTATTTATTCGCAATGTCTTTCACGAGGTTGTTTTATTAAGTGCAGTCATGCCAGTCAGTTAATTTTACTGGCTGCCTTTTTGAGAACTAGTAATGTAAAAGGTTAATATAGCTAAAAATAAAAAAATTAAAAAATATCTAAAAAAAAAAAATATCTAAAAAAAATAAATAAAATATCTAAAAAAAATGAAAAAAATAAAATATTTAAAAAAATAAATTAAATATCTAAAAAAAAAAAAAAAATCTAAAAAAAATAATGAATAAAATATCTAAATAAAATATCTATATATCTAAATAAACAAATTAATTAATTAAAGCAACTAAGTTTTGAAACTTCTTAAAGGTGAAATTTGTGGCAACACTGATTAGGCCTGTCGAGTTTGTATGTGTCATTAAATCTTGGGAGCAGCAAACCAGGATCAATAAAGTTTTCTCAATCGGAATAGGATCGCCATCATTGTGATCTTGTCCTTTTTCTGTCACGTCGCAATCCATGTTTTTACTCAAGGCGTAAAAAGTCTACCTCATAGTTATTAGTTATTTCCACATCATGCCATTCACTAGAAAAGAGAAGTCTTTTTGCGTCTTAGTTTGATAAGAATGGTTGATCTGAAACTGAGTCCTTGACAAACATCCATTTTTGACTTTGTGAAATAAACTCATCAAACATTTATTTCTTGGATTTTTGTGTTTTTGCCACAAAATTTTAAATCAATAGCTTTCAGGGAATATAAAGGTACGTTTTCACATCTTCAGCAGTCATTACGTATAACGATATAAGGTCACGTAAAGTGACCCAAACTTATAAAACACTCTGCACTTTCAAGCGAAAAAGGAAGACTCACCTGATATCCTCAGAGAAAGCCTGAATGAAAAACCGATGACAGTATAAACGGCAAAGAAGATGAAGACGTCCGGGTGGGGGTGGTGGTGGGGAGGGGGCGGCCCTGCGAGGTAAACAGTTCGTGATTCTTCTTAACCTTCCCTCGCCTCTCCTCTCTCAAGATGTTCTCGCCGGCGAGACGGCGGCTCTTTTTGTGGCTGTACAAATTTGACGGGAGGCTTGGGTTTGAACCCTGAACCCTCCCCTTTCTTCCTCCTCAGAGGGCCACTTGTTGCGCTTCACAATAGCCTCGAGTCAGACTAAGTGGAGAAGAATGGCATGCCTCGCCCGGCCGGGGACCCGCTTGTCGGGCCGCTGCTCCATGGAAACCAAGAAGGCCCCCCCCCGCCACCGCCGCCGCCGCCCCCCCCTGCTGATAGAGAGTGTTGTCAATTGACGCGTTCATGAGGCAAGCCTCAGAGATGATGATCTCGGAGATGCTCTGTTTAGGTCCCACAGAGGGGCCCATGCACGGGAGCAAAACAAGAGTGCCGCTGGTGGGAAGAAGGAGTGGACAAGCGGCGGGGGGGGGGGGCGGGGGGGGTCGTGGTTGTTTGGACCCTCGAGAAACAGAGGCCCTTGTTGGTCTCTTGCCTCCTGGGGGCATGCCGACTCACAACGCCCCAAAAATAATCAGTCACATCGCCGGCGGCACAGATGTGGAAAGCAGAGAGTTATTTCTTTCAGAGCACAGCTGTCCTTGCGCACACACATCAGGCCTTTCTGCTCTTTGTCGCCGTCCTCATGCAAATGGACAAAACGTCAATGAGGCCACTATCTGCGCCGTGACATTGCTACCCTGTTAATCGGCTGCTAATTGGGACAAAGAAACCCCGCCCGCACCACCACCCCCCCTTTTCTCAACTATAGGCTTTGTCGGCCTCAGACGCTGTCTGCCGTGCACGCACACCGCCCCCCTCGCACTCCTTTTCCCGCCTGGAAAAAAAAAAAAAAAAGGAGAGAAATCGCCTTGCATGCGTTGATTGACATTTCTTAGTGATCCTTCTCGGGCTTTGTCGCTGTGTGTTTATCTGAAACGGACAATACAATAATTTGATTTGCAGTTTATGATGGAGTCCTTTTGTAATGTCAACCTATTGTGTTTTTGTTATTTATTTATTTTTTTTGTCCAATTTTTTTTTTGGAATTAATATTCCACTTTGGTTAGATTGTTGATAGTTAATTACAGAGTTGTAATTTTTTTTTAACATATTTATGTTAGTTTTTTTTGTCAGTTTTAGTTTTTTTTCATACTGATGTTTATATTTGTTTTTTTTGGGATGATTTTATTGAACAATTTGCGAATTCAGATCTCACTCAGGGATTCTGCATTTATTTATTTTTCCTCACTACTACGTGCTAACATAGTTGGAAAATAGTAGTAAATATGAAAAACTTGTTGTCCATAACTGAAATCAGTTGAAAAACTAAATACAGCACAAAGTGAGCGCGCTTTCTCGTGCCAACTTTTCTGACAACACTTTTTTTCCTTGCGTGTAATTCGGAACCTCAAAACCTCTTGTGTCACTGATGTCGTAAACCAAAGACCTCCTGTGTTTTCTCGGCCATGTTTACATTCCTATTGAGTGATTGATTAGATATGTGTACTCGAATAGTAACTGTGTACATGATCCTACATGAATAGTGACAATTTTATTTATGAGGCACATTCAGAGAAAATGCTGAAAAAAAAAAAAAAAAAAAATCGCATTGAATGGAGTAAAAAGCAGCGCAATCCAGGGGACAAATGTGAAAACTAGTCGAAGTGGTGTAGTTGAAGCGGAAACGCAGGTGAAGCGTTTTTTGACCGCTGTATGCAATGAAGCATACAATTTATTTATTTTTATTTAATCCAACCATCATGAAAAAAAATGATGCAGCAGATCTGAGATACAAGTCTCGAGTTCTGGTTCCTCTTTTTGGAGTTTTGGTTTGGTTTGGTTTTTGAGACTCAGGACTTGTTTGTTGGTGATGTCCCGAAGCTATTCTTTCCAAAGCGTCAGAGAGAACGAGTTTCTGGACCTCTCGGCAAAATTCTACACAACATTGCCTTGAAAGAGTAAATACCGTATTTGCCGGACTATAAACCGCTATTTTTTTTCCCTAGATTTTGAACCAGGCAGCTAATACAACAGTGCGGCTTTTCTGTGGATTTTTCTTTCACCAGTAGGGGGCACTCTATAGTTAAAAAAATACACTAAATAAATCTCATGACTGTTCTTCATAAACAGCACCGGCAATTCTAAATTCATGGGCTCGGGTTCTAACGTTTAACTCTTTTCTGCCGTCACAGTTTTTCTTCCTGTGACAGTTTTTATTTGCTTGCAGTGAAAAGCAGTCTCACGCCACCTGCAGATGATAAAAATGTCAAACTGGAAAGCTTCCGAGGCAGGTAGATTTGGAGGAAAACATTTAATCTGCGTTCATAAAAATGAACATTTGTGAAGAATCAAAATCGGATCAAGCCAAGTGACGAATGTAAATATGATTACAGGGAACTTGAATAAATACGTCAAATTGACTCCGACAGTAAAGTTGCAATACTTTCACATGAAATTTGAGTTACAGCAGACGCTTGTAATGCCAGTCGGTAAAGTAAATATTTACTTTTGCGAATAATTTGTCTCCATACGCAGTGATGAGTCAAGCTGGACGTGCAGGCATCATTCGAAGCGCCGGTTCCTGCTCTGCACTGGCCTCCTCTCTTGCATGTACAAGTTGACATATGACGTGATGAGATCGTCCATCTTGTAGCCCTTTTTTTGGGGGGGAAAGAGAAAACACCGGTTCAATCAGATGAAATGGACACATTTATGTCCAAGTTTTATGTTGCCAAGTGAAACTGGCCCGAGGGGGTTCATTGGGGTCGTTTGCAGAGTCGTCAAACTTTGCCACCATCCTCCGTTTGCATGCAATGCCGAACTGAATTTTTTTGCTATTTTTCAGTTTACGATGCACGGTTCAAATTTATGGAGGGTTTGTTTTGAAGGCCTCCACGAAATGGCCAAAATGACTCCAATAGCCTCGTCAAAACTAAAATGGCAGACATCCTGCGTGCTTGCAAAAGTCGTTATATGGAAAACGGAAAGTTGATTGGTATGCAAACAAGGATGACGCAAAAAAAAAAAGTACGCACCAGCGATGTTTCGCACAGGAATTTGTTGCCCTTCACCAAACTGCCGATTGTCATGTGGAAATATGTGCTCCCGCTGCACCAGTTGGCGATGCGGTTAAACGGGTGGTTTGCCAACACTTCCTACATCACAGAGCAGATGTCTTAACAACATGGATGACGTTCGTCACAATCACATGAGAGCGGGAGTCTGACTTTGGTTTTGGGGTGTATGATGGTGAGTCCTTGCTTGCTGATGGCGATCCGCACAATGTCCGGAAAATTTAGCTCGGATGTTTGCTGAAAGGATTGGAAAACGAGAAGAGCACTTCATGGTTGTCGCCATGCAAAACAACGATTATACGAATTTGGGGAGCAGGTGAGGAGATCACCTTCACTTCGAAGAAGGCGCAGCCAAACGTCGGCCAGCGACAAACCGTCTTCAGGAACGCCACCTTCGCTTCTTCCACGGTCATTCCCGCTTGCTTGTTGAAAGACGCCACGATGTTCTGATGTCAACAAAATAAAACGCCACATCGTTCGGTGAAACGCAAGGAAACACAACACGCATGGAATTTATTTACTTTGTCGCAGAGACAGTGTGCTGCTGTTTTGGTTAGCAAAAGCGGTCAAACTGACTCCCACAGTCGTACCTTCTTCCACTCGTTCTCCGAAAAAGTCTTGAGCTGGTCACCGGGTACTAGTTCCTTCAGCATCTTGGGGATGGTCACAAACTGACTCTTGTCGTTACCAACGTTAATGCGGAAGAGCAGCGATGCGATGTGGATCATGTCTTCCTTGACGCACACGTGGTAGCCTCTCAGATACTTGGGGACTTCCTGGAAAACACATACAGCATGGTGATAATTGGACAAAAGCTTTAGAATCAGTTGCTTTTTGAAGGAGCCTCAGACAAAATTGAGCCTCGAATGGACACTGTGAAGCAAAATGGAAGACTCGTAGTATTATGTATTTTCATGAATGCATTCTTGAGATTTTTTTTTCGGGCTCTACTTAAGATAGGGCTGAACGATTTTTAGAGAAAAAATTGCATTGCGATTTTTATGACATATTGCGATTTTGATTTGATTTGCGGTTTTCTTAATGTACTGTGACATTTATAAACATGACAGAAAATGCCTTTACACCAGAAATTTTAAGAAAAATAAAAGCTATTACTGTAATAATTAATTCATGTCTTGCAAATTTCGCCAAGAGCAACTGTGCATTCTGGTTCTGAGACTAGAGTGACTTTATTGGTTCTGTGGTGTGCACCTGAGGGAAGTGAAAGATGAGGTCTGCCTCCAGGTCTCTGCCAGGGATCACGTTGAACCACAGCTTCCTCATGAAGAAGACCAGGTAGGGTATGCTGACTTGACTACCTGCAGAGCAAACAAAAACAGGATGCTCCAAAAAAAAAATGTCCACTGGGAACTTTATCAAGAGTGTCCAAGAATTACCATCTTTAATGCGTTTGGTCTGTTTGGACCAGTCTGTGATCTGCCTCAGACTGTCAAAGAAGTAGTCGCTGTCATTCAGACTGAGGACCTAAGACGAAAAAGAACCGTAAAGCCGCAGGGAATTCTTCCGGAACGTGTTCAACGAAAAGTCTCAAAGGACCTTGTCGTGTGTCTTGATGAAAATGCTGAAGCCGTCGGCTGTGGTCAGTTGCAGCTTGTTGGAAATGTTCCGAATGAGATCCCTGATTTTGGTGCTGGTCGCCACCTCAAAGATCTGCGCGCGGGATACACGGTTAGGTTGACCTCCAGCATTAAGCGTACGACACCAGTTTGTCGTACCTCCCCCGTGTCATTGGGAAAGTGGACTTTGTGGAAGATTTGCGTGCTATTCTGCTGGATAGCGTCCACTTCTACGTGGTGCGGGGGAAGCTTCCTTGGCTCAATTCTGCGGCGGGAAAGAATATGTTTGACATTCATCAAAATTAAAAAGAAAAAAGAATGAGAATAGAAGATTGACTGTTCGGAAGCGCTGGTCAGTCACTTGATGATGTAACCTGACATGAGAACTACCAAAGACTTCCTGTTGATGAATTTAAACGTTTGTCCATGCTCAAGTTGCCAAATGTGGTTATCCGTATTTGCGTTCCGCGATGTTGCTTCAGTCGTGTTTTACGCGCCCTGGTTTACGTTCCCATTGTGGTTTGCACCCATGCTTGTGTCGAACCACTCGAGGCTTCTCCTGACCTCAAAGAGCTCTGCAGTCGTTGCAGGCAGTCGGAGGCCAGCGGCTCCATGCGCCGCGACTCTAGAAATCGCTGCGCTTGTTTCAGAAGTGACTGGCCGGGAGGGAAAAGTCCGCAGCACAACCAGAGTAGCTGCCACCCCTGTTCCACACTGAACCTGCAAATTGATTCATAGCAGGAGTAGATTATGTGATACATGAGGGTGGGAGCGAGGGGAAGTAGCAAAGTTTGGTCCTCAGAACCACAAAAATGTGACTGTGCCTTACCGGTTGTTATTGCTGCTCATTTGCTTCATAATTTGGCAGTAGATCTCATCTCTGAGGCTCTCATTTTCCGTGGCGGGTCCAAAGATCTGATCAGTGAGTTCAAGGGGACTCTGCATCTGCTTGGTTGGGTAATCGCCCATGTACTTGAGGATAGGTGCAAAGAGAGTCAGGGAAGAAATAGGAATATTTGGAATCTTATGCAGAAAATTTTCAAAGTTGTGGAGAAGTGAAAGGATATCGGTGAAGGCCAGACAGGCTTTGTGGCTCAAATCGGAGTTGCCCACAAGCTTCTTGAGGAGCGGCTGTCTGATGGGCTCTCGCGAGTTCAACCACAGCCTCTCGGGAGCAGCATTTCTCGACATCACCTGCCGGTTCACGTCCTTCGTGGGCTGCCTGTGGAATCACAGCCACAAAGATAGTTCCTAGAATCTCCTCAAGCAGATCAATTTAGTCACAAATAAGGTGAAAATACCTGAAATACTCGAGGGAAAACTCCCTCAAGGTAAATGGAGCGAGTCTCTCCATGGTCCCCGTCTCTTTCTGGTTGGCCAGGATGTTCTGACGCTGGTTGGGGGGCAGGTTGAGCAAGCTCTGTGAAGGAGACGGAAAACCAAAAATGAAAACAATAAAAAAATCAGTTGAGAGAAATGCACTCCATCAGCCTGTCACTGTACCATGACTTCATTTGTGGGTTTGTTGAGCGTCGGCAGGATTAAGATGGCCTCCATGGGTACGGCCCCTGTTTTTCCCGTGCTGGCATTTTGCCCATTGATCCACCCACGCTGCTGCGAGAAGTCATTTTGTTTGAGTATGATGATGAGCTCGCCCTTCTTAAAGCTGAGGAATGTCGGGTCATCTGTCAGAAAGACGGACGGAGTTAGCGGTTATCGACGAACGCTTCCAGTGATTCCATGCCAAACCTTGCTTGTCCATCTGCTTCAGGGCCACGGCATACTGCGAGCGCTCCGTCAATCCACTGAGGAACATGGTGACCAGCTCAGCCATATCCTCAGCCGTGGAGCCACTCAGCGTGAACTCTCCCTTCAGAGTCAGCAAAGACACCACTGGGCCTTTAGCACCCCTGGATAAAAAAAAAAAAAGATGCCTTTAGCTTTCAGTTGTGGAGTACCCTGGAATCGCTTCTTGCTTTCTAGCCTCTACCTTGTGGAGTTAACGCCAGTTACTTCAGGGAAGGAGAGTTCCAACAACCTCTTTTCTCGCTCATCCAGGAAGGTGATGCCAGTCCAATTGATGGCCGCGATGAACTTGTTCTTTGGCAGTGGAGGACCTAGAAACATGCCAAAATACAACCCAACTGTTTATGTAGCACATTTTATGTCGTAAAGGGGGCAAAAGTTAATTATAAGGAACCATGACTGGCAGGGCGCACCAATCAGTCCTTGTTGGCAACCATGCTCAAGACAAAGACCGTAATCCACCTTTTGTACCTGATGTTCAACTCCTGGCTGAATTCTCATCAACATTATTCCCAGAGAGGCTGGAGATTTGGATCGCCCTATTGTTGGACATTCACCGTCCCTCTTTTTAAAAAGTTCCCTGCTCATAGGTAGAATGCGGATTTTAGTCCTACCTGACAGCTTGGCCACCTCAAAAAACCTCGAGAAGAAGATGGGCCACGTCTCTCGGGCATAATCCACAATCTCCGCCTTCACAGAATCCGCTTTTGGCAGAGAACTCAAATAGGATCCCTTCCAGAAAAGAAGCCCGACATGAGACTCCAGAGGCTTGGCGGTTGACAACCGTGGACGTGAACTAACCTGCGCGTGGGCCGTGCTGACCATTTGCACCCATTTGCCTTCAGACTTCGCCTCCAGGAGAGAGTTGCTGATGCAAGCCTGTACGGCTTCCTTCACAGCCTCGCCGCTGTTATCGGAGCCATGCTGGATATAGAGATGCTTGGCGGCGAGTTGGACAAAATCATCTTCCTGCGTCCATTTCAGAAAGGAACACGAAACAGTTTATTGATGGAGCATCAGGTACCTTCCAGGTCTGAGCTCACCTTCTCCATTTGGTACTCTCCAAACTTCAGGCCGTGGACAACCTGCCGGTAGATGAGCTCTGTGCTGATCTTGTCCTCGGCGCAGTCGTGCCACGGCGTGAAAATCTCCTTGCGGAAGAACAGGCGCCAGGGTGCATGTTGCTCCTGCCCGCCGCGCCGCTTCACCTCCTGCTCGCACTGGGAGATGGCGTCCATCACATGCTCACGGCCGCCGCCCAGGGCCCATACCTCGGCAACGAAAGTCCACGAGTTATAGCCACTTTGCACTTTGACCCCGGATAAGGTCTCACTGATAGCAAAGGTGGGGGACTTAAGTCACATGACTTGACACAAGTTGGACTTAGGTCGCCAATTTTAGCGGGGACTTGGTACTCAACTTGATAACTATTTCCTGTATACATTTGACATTGTTTACAGGACAATTGTTCCAATTTTTTGAAAGGAAGTTATTTTATTATTCACTTTTAATCTATTTAAATTTAGTGCAGGCTCAACTTGACTCTTTTTTTCCACAGTAACTGAATAATGTTAAAACTTCAAGGTCTATATTTAGGATTTGCACATTCTGTATGTGACTTAACCCGACCTCTGTCAGATATTTACCTTTTTATACAGAGCAACATAGAGAGAAAAGCCAAACGTGTCTTTTAGTTTGACTTTGTTGGCGAGGAGCTGACAGAGCTCCTTGGACGTTGAAGCCGAGTCGACTGGAAGGTTGACGGAGCGTCCGTCCATGAGCGTGACTGATACCACCATGGGCTTCTTCGTTTTTGTTGCCTGTCATGTCAAAGAAAAAAATGTCGTAAATCTCCATGAAACTTGACCCTAAATCAGTCAGTCGCAGTACCTGTAGCTCGAGCCAGGCCGGGGGCTCGCCTCTCGCGCCGTTGGCGAGGGTGCGACGCAGCCTCTCAGCACAGTAGGATGCGTAGCCGCTCGGAGCGGAGCGGATGAAACTCTGGATGTACTATTCCAGTAGAGAGGTTCTTTTAGTTTCTCTTTCTTGCTAGCTTGCTAGCCAAAGATTTTGTTAACTCTTTTACCAACGGAGGTTAGAAGTATTTTCAGTCTAACATTTTATAATATTTCCGAACGAAGGTGTTGACTCCTACGTTAGCTTTGAGTGTCTAAATAGACTCTCCTCACCCTTATAATCTGTTCACTCGGCGGGAAGACGCCCAGACAGAGCGAGAGAAGGATCCATCCTCGGAAGTAGCTGTTGCGGTTGTTGTTGTCGTGCAGCTGTTTGCAGATCTGGCAATAGATCTCATCCCTGAGGTCGCGTCGGACTATGGCATAGCCCACGATGATGTGGAGTTTTTCCAGAGATGTAAGGGGCCGGTCCAGGGTGGGTCCTTCACCGATCAAGACATCACCAACATCCTCTTTCACTGTCTGTAGGGTGGGAGCCTTGGATACCTCTGTCTGATCATCAGACTAAAGGGAAAATTGATCTTTTCTTAATATTTGTAAACAATAAAGCCAGGTAGTTCCAAGTCACAGAAAGAGTCACTACCAAACAATGACAAAAACTCAGTCTCACCTCTTCCATGATGATCGAAGGTTTCCGGAAGCTGGAAGAGGATTTGGGAATGCCATTTTCCTGAACACCGGAGGTTTTCCGACTCCGGGACAGTAGGTCTGTGAAGGTGGAGCCCTTCCTGGTGCGAGGGCTCCCTTCAGGGACGGTGTAGATCTTGGCGTTTGGGGCTGCCTCTCCCGCAGCAGCCCTCTTGTTTCTGGACAGGAGATCTGTGAAGATGGACGCCTTTCTGGGAGTGGACTCCTCCTGAACAGGAGAAGGTTGTGGGCCCTTTTTGTTCCGGAGCACCCGCTAAAACAAAAGGAAGGTAAATACAAAGGCCTCTTTAGATGCAGAGTTTTTGCAAAGTTGGCGTATCAGAGACTCTCTTTTCAGGTTCTAACCCTGGAAACTCTAAATTCAAATATAGCGCAGGTCTGAATACCTAAATTGACACATAAAGCCTGGTTTGACGCCCTACTTTGAACCCCGAACTCTCGTTGAAACACTAAACTTGAAAATGTAACTCTAATGTGAAACCTGATTACTGAGTAGTCAACTTTGAATGCCCAACCCAAGCTTGAAACCTTAAATTGGTGGGTGGAGACAAGGTCTAGACGTGGCCTGTGCGAAAGGCGTTCTGTCCATCCAACAACGCTTATCCCATTCTGTGAAGTTTATCTGAAATTCTGAACTTTTCTTTAGAACAAGTGCAGAACTGGCACTAGAACCAGTTGGGCGGGAATTTATCTTAGTTTTGAGTACTACTAGACCACTATTGATTTATTTCAAGGGCCGTGTACCTGATCCAGCCCGACCATGTGGCTGAGACGTCTGTCCTTCCTGTTAATGACGTCCTGAGCGACAAAGCGCTCCTGTGAGGAGTTTGCCTGGACCTGGAACTGGTTTTTTGGTTCAGGAAGATCCCCCATGAACCTCAGAATGATCCACCAAACTGTCAGCGAGGCCTGGTAACCACACAAGAACAGGAATGACGGCATTGTGAGAAAATTAGCTGAACTTGTGAAAAGATTGGGGCTACGTTCCAGACAAATGGGAAGTTGTTAACAAGCTAATTGCTAGCTTGTCGTTAACTCACCGCCGACTAGCTAGCCGACATATGCTTGTCATTGACACAACTATTTGATTAATGTGAAGATGTTGCAGTTTATATTCATTTTTCATAGCCACTTGTTAGCATCAGTTTAGCTGCCTTTTGCTTGTCATTTGCGCATTCCCTTACAGCAAACTAGCATGTTGTTAACACCAACATTAGCTTCCTGTTCTATCCACTGACTGGTGACCACAACCAACTGATATATCAGTTGCAAGGAAAAACTTGAGTGTTTTAAGTGAGTCTGAAAATCTGAAATGCTATGCTAGCTCCTCATGCTTGCTAGTTAGCTACATTATGCTTTTTGATCAAACGCAGTGTTTTATGGGTGTCATATTTTAATTTTACATCAGTATGAAGATGTTGACTTCTATGTCAGCTTCTCACGCTAGCTGCCAAGGGGAAACCAACTTCCCGGTTGGTCTGGAATGAGCCGTTAGTGGATGAGCAAGTACCAGGACGTCTCGCTCGTCCTCATGGTAGAGCAGTGGCCGTCTCAGCCTCTGGCGGATGTGCGAATGTGACGCACCGCCCTGGAAGTACATCGACGCCAATTTGGAGAATGGGTAATCGTCCAGGTCGCCCTGGTCCTCTACGGAAAGGTCTTCGTCCTCAATGGAGATGGTGTCAATGTCAATCTCCTCCAGGAGCACCCGCTTGCTCTCCAAGGTCTTGAAAGCACACACGAAGAATGTGTTGACATCAAAGTAGGACTGCCGGGAGGTTTGCGGTAGTGATGGGTAAATGAAGCTTCAAATCAGCTTCGTGAACCAGTTGTAGTTGTTTTGGACTCCAGTAAATGCCACTCTCTGTCCAATATTGGGCTAAAAGCACACTGACTTGCCATTTTTCAAACCCTTTACTTAAACCAACAGTTCCATCTACAGTAGTCAAAAATACAATAACTGGTTCACGAAGGGAATTTGAAGCTTCATTTTCTCACCACTGGTTTGTGGGTCCTCACCTCGAACCCTTCAGGCGCCTGCCCCTCTTGACCCCCCACCATGACGGGCAGGAAGCCAAAGATGTCGTCCACCTGCTTATCCGTGATGGATTCGGATTGAGCTCGGGCCTCCATCTCCTTCTTCTGCCTGAGCACGTCCTCAAGATGCTTCTGACGCTTCAGCATGGCCAGATTTTCGGCCTCTTTCTCTTTAGCTGAGAGATACTTCAATACATAGAAACACGCAGATAGTTAAATAGCTAAATAAATAATTATGAAAATTCCAACTTCAAGCCATAACGCTGAGTTGTAAACATAATTTAAAACCATAACATTTAACAATAAGCCTGGTTTTAAAGCACCATGTCTTGAAACACTTATTTGAAACCCTATTTTTTGTTTTAACCTCTATCCAGGTTTTTTGAAATACTAGCACTTATTAAAACATTAATTAGGGCTTGAAACCCTACTTTGAAAGCCGTAACCCTGTAGTGAGACCATACTTTAAAATATAAACCTCGTTTAAATCCAGAAATCTGGCTTGAGACTCTATTTTGAAATCCTTACCCTAGCTTGAAAGCCTACTTTGAAACACTGCCTTTGTCTTGAAACTGTACTCCTTTACCTCTAGTTTGAATTCTTACGTCTGGCGTAGGTCTACTGTGACCCCATATCTCTGGCTTGAAACCCTAATTTCAAAACCTTACCCATGTTTGAAACCTTAACAACTAAAAACCCTGACTTGAAACCTTTGATAGGTCTTCATTCGGCGAGACCAGAAAAACTGGAACCTTCGTGTTATGAGTACCTTCAAAAACATTTTAAATACGTCAGACGTTGAAGTTGGTCTTACGTTTCTCCGCATGTTCTTGACCGCCCTCCTGGCCAACAGGCCTCTCGTGTGCGCCTGCAAGAAGACCACGGCGTCCTTCTTCCGCTTCCAATCCTTCCGGGCCACATAGCCCCGCACCTGTGCCTGCAGCAAGATGGCCGCCTGCCGCTTTCTCTTGTACTGAAGGTGCAGCTGGCGAGAGCGAACCTGTGCCTGCAGCCTGGCAAATCCCTTCTGGACCTAAAATAGATCACATGAGGAGTGAGGCATCATTTTATCATCATTGGATATCAACAGTATACACATGTCCATAGACGTCATTGTCTAATGCCTTTCTGTGCCACTTTCAGTTCGTTCATCTTTGGAAAATGTTCATGGATCAAACACCTGTGGTGGATTTTGAACATTAAACAGGTGGACAGTCCAAAGTTTAGGCAAGACAATTCAGGTCAAGTGTAAAGGTTGATCCGGAAATCTCCATCAAAAGCCCAACTGCGCCAATTTTTGGGGGAATGATTTATAATAAGAATATTAAGTTGCCTGGACTTACCACCCGGTACACTTGTCTCCCTTTGTGTCCTCGCCAGTGCTTCTGGATGACGAGAGCAGCTGCTTTTTTCTTTAGGAACTGTTTCCTGAAAAAAAGTCATGACATGAATAAAAATGATCCGAATACACACGAGTGATCTCTTTTACCTGTATTTGTAGCCTCGTAGAACCTTCTGCATCAAAAGTGCCTTGGCGTTTAGTTCCTTCATCCGCTGCACTTCCAGCATGGTGTCATGGAAGTCCTAAAGGCCATTTGTTAGGATTTAATTTTTTTGGGTGGGGTTATCGTGTCATTCATTTATCAGTCCATGTCAGCTTACCTTCAAGAATATCTTTGTCTTTCCCGTCTTCCAGTCACCCTCGCCGGCCAGCACAGACTCGCAGATGCTTTCGCAACATTTCTCTTTGCTCTCCTGTCCACACACACACACACAGGTGGAAAACCACATCCAGAACAAGAATGTGAAAAGCTGAGAAAGAGTTAAGACTATGAGGAGTCAAACAAATATTTGGAGGACTGTAGACCGTGTCAAGAACAAGAAATGAAGGGGTTATGAGTCAAGACCTAGACTAAGGAGCCAGAGTTAAAATGTTGCAGAATCAAGACCTAGTCAAGATCAAGACTTGAACAGTTGACTGATGCCAAGGAACCAAAACCAAGCTGTTATGTAGGAATAACTCCCAGACTACGACGTGATGATCAACTTGTTTATTTCTGTCGCGGGCCACAACAACGCCACGTCACCGGGGTCCACTCTCCCCAACCATTTTCCCGGGGCTGTCCCCGTGTATGCCCGTACATAACACAAGCCTGGACCAAAACTTTGAACGGTGGAGACCATTTCAAGACAAATAATTTAAGGGGTGAGACCAAGATTTTCAATCTCCAACAAAGCTACACACCTTTTGTGGGTCACAGATGTAGGTCTTGAGAAGAACCCTGTAGCGGCCCAGGAACTCATCAAATGTGTAGCGTACCGGATAACCGGCTTTGCGGATCCTGATGGTCTCCATCATGCCAGAGTAGCGCAGCTGACGCAGGCACAGCTCTCTGTCGAACAGCTGAATACACCCAAAACAAAAAACAAAACACACAAATCAAATATGTGTGTGTATGTGTGTGTTCTCTGATGTTGTGCGTTGAGGTGGGTTGTGCTAACCATGGGCTTCTTGTAGTCATTAGGTTTGATGCACCGGATGAAATACGGCTGACACACGGTCAGGGTTTTCATCAGCGAGTCTAGGGATTGACGGAACTGACCCGTCAGCGTGGGAACTCGTTTCTTGCCGTCGTTCGTTTGCTGTCACACACAAACATGGGACAACCGAGTCAGGTTTTCAAATTAGGGTTTCAGTCTTGGATTTGGGTTTCAAGCATAGGTTGGGGGTTCAGGTTCTGGTTTCAGGTCTGGATTAGGGATTGTAGAGAAAGGTTAGCATTTCAAATTAGACTTGGAAACTACGTTTAAGTTTTCAGGACAGAGTTCAAGACAGTTTTATGAGTTCTAAGCAGTGGTCGCTTGGTGGTTAATGCTAACTGACCCTGAGTGAGTTCTTGGGTGTGTTGATGACCATCTTGGGGTTGGCTGTGTTCTTGGCGTTGTTGTTAGTGGACATGTCATTGTGAAAGACCATCTTGAGCAACTTGTTACCGGATGTCTCCACCAGTTGAATGAGGTCTGGGCTCAGAGCGTCGCGGTTCTTCTCCAGGAAACCTTGGGATGTTTTATTGGAGAAGTGACTTTGTTAGCTTTTCTCTTTGGCTGACAGTCATAAATCAAATATCACCAGTCAGAATAATGCTTTGGATTTTGTGTAGAAGGCACAATTAAAAACAGAATATTGGCTTGAAATCCTAACCCTGTCCTGAAACTCTTACTCAAAATTCAATCCAATTTAAAACTGTAAACCTGTCCTGAAACTCTGCCCTCATCTTGAAACCTCAATTTAATACCTTAATTGTTTGACACCCTAATCCAGCCCTGAAACTATATTCGTAAAGTCTAACTGTCATGAAACGAACTCCTTTCCAAAACCCTAATTAAAAATTGCTAACCCTTGATTGAAAACCTAATTGTAAACTAGAACACCGTCCTGAATCCTTAACCAGTGGAATCCCTTGGCTCCAAGCCCTAATTCAAAACCCCAACTGTTTGAAACCCTAAACAATGGTTGGAATTGAAACCATGACGCTATCCTGAAACTTTTAAAACCCAGGCCTGCATTTTAAATACGAGACCATAACCCTACTATCCTGAAACTCTAATCTTGGTTTGAAACTTGTCCTTAAATCCTATCGATGGCTTCAAACACTAATTTGTAACAGCTGTTTAAAACCCTAACCGTGCCTTGAAACCAAACAGGATCTTAGCCGATACTTTGGGGATTTGCAGAAAAAATGACTGTGGGCTCGTTTTTCGAGTTACCTTTAGAGTCGTAGTAGACGACGCCTGCAAAATGATTGACTCCAAACTGAGTCTCGTAGTTATTCTTGGGTGAAATGTAGATGCTCCCCTTCCCGTGGACCTGATTCATTTTTTGGAGCATGGTGGTATCTGTACCCTGAAGAGTCGCACCGAGCAACAAAACAAAACTCTATGAACCTGATTACCAAACGGGAACTTTTTGATCTCCAACATGCGAGAATTTAGACCTTTGGGAAGTTGCTTTCTTCGTCGATGAGGGCCAGTATGTTGAGGGCCTTGTTGGCGAGGACATCCAAGGTTTCCTGGTTGTCCTTGTAGTCGATGCGCTCCCACACGATGCTTTCTCTGGCATATTCCTCCTGCTCTAACTTGAACACGTGCCTGACGAAAAACTGCTGGAGTTGCTCGTTTGCGTAGTTGATGCAGAGTTGCTCAAAGCTGCAGTGGTGAGAAGTAAGTAGAAATATATGTGAGCAGGAGATGTGGACCACAGCAGCACTGTGCTCGTGTTCACGTTTTGTATTTGTGTTCGACTCTCTTTCTCGTTCAATCAAAGCAGAAAATTCCCACATTTTTTTTCACTTCACTCAAATGGCGGCATAGCTGAATTTTTCTCGTAACTTAAATTTTGGCTTGTAACACAAAGCAAAAAAAAAAAAAAAAATCAACTTAAAAACTTCTAAGTTGAGGAGCTGAAACACTGACCTGTTTGTGCTGAAATTCTCGAAGCCGAAGATGTCAAGGAGGCCGATGGACTGCCTGACCTCGTCGGACTCCCCGGGCTGCTTGTGAATGGCCGCATTGATTTTGTCCACCACCCAAATGAAAAGACGGCCGTAAATAGCCTGGCGGACCATGAAGAAAATCATTTCTGTCATAAAAGTGTGGCCACCGAAGCACAAGAGGTTCACACGCACACACACACAGAGCAAAACATCCACTTGTTAGACTCTTAACTTAATGCCGCCTTGCATTCTTATTAAACTACTATTTGAGTAAGAGTGCTTATTTATACTCTTAGCATCCTATTGACATCACTATACTTGTTAGCATTCGAAAGATTTTGATGAGTCAAGATCAAAATCAAGATTTATGGGGTTGAGGCCAAATGAAGACCAAGACACTGAGGGGCTAAAAATCAAGTCAAGGCTAAGACTATGAGGGTTGCAGATCAAGACGAAACCAAGTTAAGATTAAATGTTGGGAGAGCTGGGACAGACAAGAGGTATTGATATTCATACCAAGACTTTGAGCATCCAAGAACAAGTTAAGAATTTAAGGGCTTGAGACCAAGTAGAGACCAAAATTCTGAGGGGCAAAAAAATCTAAACAAAGATTTAGATTGAAAGGTGAATACAGTTTAAGGAGCGGCTTCTTATTACCTTGACAAAGGCGTCCCTGCCGTCCAGGGCCTGTGCTGAGGTCAGAACTTTGCTCACGCTCTCCCTAATGGTCATGAAGGAACGCTGAGTCAAACTCTTCTCTAGTACTTTTGGATCCACCTAAGGGACAAAGGCAAGGAAGTGTTGTAAACCCTAACTACTATTACTATAACAACTAACTTGAATATGCTATCAAATTTTTTTACTCACCTCCAGAAGTTGGCTGACCATGTCGAAATGCAATGATGCCAGGACTTCGCAGCCCTCCAGATTATTAACGATGGTTCCTGAAATGAAGGAGAGTGGGGGTATTTTTAAGATTGAAGACAAGTTGACACCATATCAGAAGCAAAAATATGAGGAGCCATGACCAGGATGTAGTCTTTGAGGGGTTGAGACCAGGTCTAGAACAAGACTGAAGTTGGAACACATCACAAAGTTCAAGACTTTGAGGGGAAACCAAGTCAAGATAAAGACTTTACAGCATTGGAGCCAAGTTAAGATTTTCAGAAGGTGTGACAATGCCAAAACCAAATAATTGAGGAGCTGAGACCAAAATCAAGACTTTGAAGGTAAATGGGCCGTCACTTCCATAGCGCTTTTCTACCTTTGGTACTCAAAGTACTTGGATCTCATCTACCTACTGATGACGGAGCATCAGGAGCAACTGGGGGTTCCGTATCTCGCTCAGGGTCACTTTGCCATGATCACACCAGCCGGGGATCGAACCCCAAAGCTCTGAGATGGGAGACGATCATTCTACCATTGTGCCATGCCGCCCCCAAGTTGAGGTTGAGTCGCGAGAAAGATTTTGAGGAGCCAAGACCAAGTCAAATACCAAAATTTTGTGAGTTAAGACCAATAATTTGAGGAGCTGAGACCAAGCCAAGACCAAGACTTTGAGGAGGAAAAAAAAATCTAATGAAGACCAGGATTTTAGTAGCTGAGACCAAGTCAAAGTACAAGAATTTGAGGACCTGAGAACGAGCCAACACCAAGAATTTGAGAAGCCGTGGCCAAATCCAGACCAAGACAAAGTCAAGAACAAGCGTTTGAGTAGATGAGACCAAGTCAAAGACCAGGACTTATGAGGACCCAATACCATGACAAGAACAAGAATTTCCAGAGTCGGGACTAAGTCAAGACAAAAACTACAGAAAGCTATACACATGGCCACCTTACACCTGTCTCACCTTCGAAGTTGACATCGCCAATGTGCAGGATGGCTGCGAGCAGCTTGCAGATTTCCCAGGTGTCATTCTCGCTGAACATGAGGATCTTCAGCGCAGAGCGGAAGTGAGCGTATTCCTTCACATCGTCACGACCCTCGCAGCTGGTGCACTTCCCCTGGTCATACCGTACAGTTGTGTGTGTGTGTGTTAATCCAAGGACAATGGCGTGACGTAATCAAGCACTAATACTTCCTTACTTTCAGCTATATGTAATTGAGTATTTCTATTTTGGACAACTTTTATTTTTACTCTCTGCTAACTAAAGAAAAAGAAAATCTTAAAAATGTCCATTAACAAGCCTAAAGAAAAGTGAAATTACTTTTTATTTCAGTCGTTCAACACATTCGCAAGACTTTTTTTCCATTAGAAAAACAGGCAGACCAGGAGTCTTTCTAAAGGGCGTTTATTACCATCGTCAAGTAATTGTATTCAGCAGCGCTCCCGAGGGATAGGATCTTCTTCTGCTCGGCCGGCATTCCCATCAGTATGTAGTAGAAAACATGGTAGTTCCTCTCCTCGGGTGCCTGGAAAGCAAACATTCTTCTTCAACTTCAACTTCAAGACAACTCTTTAGAATTTGTGTCAAGTGGTTTCGCAAACTTACCTGGCGACACACTCTGGACTTCTCCAGCAGGTACTGCTCGATGCGAGCCCCTTCAATGGCACCCCCTTTGGTGAAGTTGATGTCAATGTACTTGCCGAAACGGCTGGAGTTGTCATTGCGGATGGTTTTGGCGTTCCCAAAAGCTGCGGGGATCGTTAAAGGAAGTGAGAAGATAAGGTTTTTACAGCCATCCATCTAGTTTCTTTACTGCTTGTCCTCATTAAGATTGTGGATGAGATGGAGTCGAAACTAGCTGAATTTGGGATACACCCTGGACTGGATTCTAGCCGATTGTGCGGTACATATACACCAAGAACCATCCAGTCACATTCAAACCTAAGGACAATTAAGTTCTGGGTTTGTGAGGTGGGTGGTCGCCTCTAGGGGTTTTTTTCAGGGTATAAAACTTGGAGGCCCTAAAAACTCGAAGATCCTGTAAACTGGTACCTCTGCCTCAATTTGAGTCAAGTTATGTGTTACCTTCCAGGATGGGGTTGGCCTCTAGAATCTGCTGCTCAATCCAGGAGTGCTGGCCGCTTACCGCCGCGAGGAACTGCAGCATGAGTTTGGTGCTCTCTGTTTTGCCAGCTCCTGATTCGCCACTGGGGCAACACAAATATTTTATTCACGTAGCACTTCTTAAACTGGGGACTCACAAAGTGCTTTACAACATACGCAGAAACCGTTTTAAGCCGGAGCAACCAAGCAGTCAGGGTCAAAAATTAATACAATGGTACCTTGATGTACAAGTTTAATCGGTTTCTGCGCCAATGCTTGTAACTCAAATGATTTGCTTCTTCCGGGAGCAGAGTTTGGTCATTCTTCCAACTCCAAAAAACCCAAACGGTCCCCAAACCTGATGACGCAGCACTGGTTCTTGCGGTTGCGGCGCATTTTGAAGAAACAGCTGTCTGCGATGGCAAAGACGTGCGGAGGTAGCTCGCCCAGGCGCCGATCCGTGTACTGGTGCACGTGATCAGCCGTGTAGAGCGGCAACAGTTGGTAGGGGTTCACCGCCACCAGGATAGAACCCGTGTATGTCTGGAAAATCAGGGTCAGCTGTTTAATGTCTTTGGAGCCTTTAGGGGAAAGTAGCTCCAGTGTAATGAAAAATGCACACATACACAAAAAAAATATATAAATTTATCCTCTGTGAAGAACCACTAAGAATTTTTACCTTGACAGCCAGGTAACTAAAAAGTGGAGGGAAGTGGTGCCCATTGTGGCTAGGACCCTCCTAGGAAATCTGGCCAATCCACAGCCACACCATTTGTCATGTTGACTCTGACATTTACAGTTTCGTAACTACATGTAGCAAAACGGCTCTCAATCTCACTTCATATTCCATTTTGCAGTAGAATCAGATTGGTCGCCATGGAGACAAGTGATAAAACCCCAAGAGCGGGGCAAAGTCCAGGGCGGAGATTAAGCACTTCCAGGAGGGCGATTACGGCCCCATAAAAAGCGGTGAGGGATGGACTTACGTAGATGAGTCCGTCTTTGTGTCGCACCAGAAGGTTTCTGAGGAGGCCGGCCTCGTTCAGGTCCCCCAGCCGGATCATGTCGTCCACACCCTGCACCGAGGTGGGGTGCATGGGCCGGAGGCCACCTTCCGTACGCTTGGTGATCTTGTGTTCCTGGATGTTGGGTTTGTTAATACGCGCCACCAAATAGTTGACAAATTTATATTTTAATATATATATGGATTTTAACAGTCGACCATTGCTATATCACAACAATCTTGAAATTGTACACATCTAAATTTTACATATCAGATTTTTCAGGAAATCACAAGATTTTGCCGCGATTACTATTTTCCACACTGCAGAGAAATACACACCGCAATTTTATATCTTTATTTTTTTTACCTTTCCTTCGTCATCGATGAGCTGAAGCTGCCCCGTGTCAGTCACCTTCACCTGGGCCCCGATGGGCACCCCGGACCCGGTATCCACCCACACGAAATCCCCCTAATTGATTAAACAACCGCAGTGATTACATTCATGTAATAACAAATCCATAAGTGTTCAATTCAATTTTTCCACATTTGGTTATATTACAGGCAACCTTAAATGTGTTTTGCATGATTTATTTTTCCCTCTTTAAATTCTTTGCAATTCCTCTTCAATGTGCTGTAAATGGCAAATGGGCTGTCACTTGTCAGCCTAAAATAAAGCTTAACAAAAATAACGTTTTTTTTTTTAAATAAGAAAAATTCTATACAATTGTACTTCATATAAAGAAAATACAGCAATGAAAATTAAATTTGTGAAAAACTAAATGGTTGTTTCCACTTTTTGGGGGTAATAATTGTGCTGTTCCTTTTGACGTGTAGCATAAAAGACAAAGAAGCAGGTCGAAACTCCTTCGTAAGCCCACAGAAATGTCCGTTCTACGCAGAGGATAAACAATACATGTCTGTGATTATTGTTACATTATCGGTTTATGTGTTATGACACCATTTGTGTTCAAATATCAAACTTTTCCTTGTTGTGGAGTAAGTTGAGTTTACGGCCACCATACATCGCTCAAAAGTCAAAGTAAGATTAAATTGTCAAAGTGATGGCTCATAGCAAAAAATGTGGAACTTTTGGGGGCTGGGGGGAGTCAAGTTATTTTTTGAGTAAGGCTGTAATGAGATGTGGGTAAACTGAAGCCCAATGAATACATTCCAGATGCACTTCATATACTGCAACATCTCAAAAATAGAAAAAACCGTTACCTTAGACAGATGCATCGCTGTGGAAATCTGGAAGAAAAAGCCAAAAATCACACGTCTAGGATTTCACGCAGTCATGAACATCTTTTTCTCTATCAGGGCCCATTTTATAAATCTAAGGAATTTTTGGACCCCAAGCCCAAGGTTGCCCACCGGTGTTTTATTTACACAATTTCATTTGGTCTTTGTGAGGACTGCAACATGTTTACATAACATAAGCGTATAATCTTTTCATTGCATTGAATTCCTGATTCAAAGGAAGGATAGACAGACAAGTGGTGCCCGTTATGATTTAAAGTTACCAAAAACGGGAGGCCTTATCCTTTAAAATAGCATGAACTCGAATTTTAAAACCTATACACTAATTTAGTGTCACGAATGCGAGCGTGAAGTCTTACCTGTGGGTTTGGTTTGTCCGGTGAGATGCTGTTCCCTCAATAACACTGAAGAAGGAAGTCTTTTTTTTTTTTTTTTATGACTCTTTGACTTTGCTCCGTAGAACCACCCAGTGATGACATAGTACACGGTAGAATCAGCAGAGGCAACGCCTGGATGACAGTAAATGTTTTTTGTTTTTGTTTTTTGCACAAAGTACTGCCACAAAAATGCCTGATTCAAACACCATTACGATCACCAAAAGTAAAAAAACTACAGTAATAATTCAAATGTGTTCAAATATAACTGCATTCAAAAAGTTCAAGCCACAGTAATATGCATTTTGTGCATTTAAATCAGTGATTCTTTTATGCACCACTAGAGGGAGTCACATACCACACAAACCTCAACAGCAGTGCCATTAACTGAAATGGGGGTGGGGGGAATTATATGGGAGACTTTGGAAAGGTATTTAAAAGATAAGAGTTAAAAAAAAATTAAATAATTTGGGAACCCTCACAAAAATGTAGAATATAAATAATAAATATATTTGGGAATTGATTTGTGTAAAATATTTCCCAAGATATCCTGAGAGGACTAAAGATAAACAGTTTGAAGGTGGAATGTTGCCAATCAGTTTAAAAACGTGGACGGTGTAAAATAATGTGAAATGACTGCGATGATTTGGGAATTTTTTCATTGGGAATATGGATTAGTGCAAAACTAATTATGGGAGTAATAGTTTTGCCATTTTTTTAAGCCGAAATGTTTAATATGTAAAATGTCCAATTTATTTGACAGTGATTTATTTTGATGGAAAATATGAAATAGTGGGAAAAGTAGAAATTTGGAGAACGTGGGAAAAGGTTCTCAAGATTATGAAAATTTTGATTTTGCCATGGTTTGAATCAGTTAAGAAATGCGGAAGGAGAATAATATAATACAACCGAATTTTAAGAATCGTGGTGTAGAATAACATATCAGTATGAGTGTGTGCTGTTGAAGCATCTTTACTATACTTACAGACAAAAACAATGTACAACGTCTGGGCTAAATAATCCCGACTCACTACAACTCTTTGTTAAATCATGTTTGTTTTTACACATCGCACGGCATAAAATGTCTCCATTTTGCGGGAGGGAGGTTGTACAAAAGAAAAGAGCACATTTAAACAGTAACGTACAGACTTGTGAACATGAGGACGCTCCGTTGCAATTCCTTCTCAACGCATAACAAAATTTAAAAAGAAAAAAAAAAAGATTTTTTTTCCAGAATATTTACGAATATTCCCTCTATTGTAGTTGCAAAAATCCATAATTTTCATTCACCCAAAAAGACGCACTGCCTTTATATGCCACTAGATGGCGCCAAAGTAAAGCCATTTCATTAGGCAAGGCTACAGCCTGATGAAATGAACTTTCCCCTTCAGTTCAACAGGAACCTCACCTGTTTAAAATTCACGTATTTGCTGATTTTGTGCGAAGGCTACAGCCATATTTAATGCAAAAAATATTCCTTTGACACCATCTCGTGGCATTTATTTTTTTTTTTAATTTGCAGTACGGTAAATCGTATGCCTTTTGTGGAGGGTTCTACTTTTGGGTTTCCAAATCAATGACAAGATTTAAAGGGGGAGTTTGTACACTATTAAGACAGACACCGCATTGGTCTCCGATTCGTTGTTTTTCTTTTGGCGAAGTGGTTTCTTAAAAAAAAAAAAAAAAAAAAAAAAATCAAACCATAAGTAGAAGATTGGGTCAGATATGATTTTTTTTCACAGATCATTCTACGAATGTACCTTAAAGTGTTGCGAATTAGCACGCATGTTAAAACGCTAAAAATGATGCATCTGATTTGTCCAACGTTTTTGTGACCACCACAGAAACAAATTCTACTGCATTCTTTTTTTAACAGCAGTCATGTGACAAAATGTGTTTTTTTTTTTTAGTTGCCAACTCCCCCTTGAAATAACCAAGGACTAATTTGAGCCCAATTGAGTGCTACAGAATCGAGGGAAACGAGTGATAAGGGAGGACACGTCGTCGCAAAATGGCGGCGATTAAATGACTCACGAACACAACGAAGGCACAGATCAAAACAACAACAAAAAAAAAAAAAACATCACGTTTGAGGTTGGTCTTCACGTTACCATTTTCAACTCCTTGGTGCATCTTTAGCGCCACGGATAGGCGATGCAGCGGAAGCTAAGTTAGCAAACGTAGTCTCTTGAGGTCTTTGGAAATGAACCAAAAAAAAAAAAGAAGACTGAGAACTTCTTCCTAAAAAGATCCCCGCCAGCCACGTGTCGCGCACGGTGGGTGCTCGTGATTGTATGAAGCAGATCATAGCACCAGATTCTGAGCGGGGGGGGTAAAGGGATGGGCGTGTTTCGAGGGAGGGGTTCTCACGCCCGCTCTTTGCGCTTGAGCTTGGAGGACTTCTTGACGGCACTGTTCTTGTTTAGCAGCTTCAGAACTTTGTCTTTATGCTCCAGAACTTTCATCATGGTGTCCCGAGCCTCCGTCACTTGGTCCATGACCAGCTTGCACCGCTGCATGTTGCCCTGCGGGGAAAGAAATGACCGTTTATATCCTGTCGAGCAGAACAATTGTTGCATTCGAGTGGCTAACAAAACATGGATTGCAATTTTGCCCCCCACCCCGGAATTCCCCCTCCCCTTTTTTTTTAACTATACTTGGTACCACAATCTGATTTTTTTTTACTCAAGATTAAAGATGGACCTGTATGAGTTCGTTGATGCGGTGTAGGTCGTCGTCTGCGCTCGCTCTCTTCTTGGGGATGAGGCCCTCCTGCAGGGAGGACAATCGGCTGTACACGTCATGCTCCAAACTAGACTGAAAACACAAAAGAACCAGGAAGATCGGTCAAATACGTCGATTAAAGTATCAGTTCAATCCAAATATGAGCCTTTGCTCAACGAAGGTTGAACCTTTCACTCACCAGTTGTCTGAGCTGCGCGGCACAAAGGTGAATCTTCCAGCCTTGCGCTCGGCACGCCACCCCTCTCTGGTTGGCCATATCCTGTAAGGTGCCCTTCTTCTCCTCTGAGACACAAACACACAAAAAAAAAAAAAAAAGGGAATTCATTACATTGATAACCCAACGACATTTTGCTTCTGTCTGGAAAGACTGACCTTTGACGCGGATATCGCTGTACCTCTGGAAATGGTGGTAAGCGGCTTTCCAGGGGTTGCGGTAGTGCCGTAGGAGGGTGACAGGTGGACGGGGCCTGACGGGCACATAGCGCACCCCTTCCTCGTCTGAGAGGGGAGAAAATGTTTTAGCCATCAGAATGGTGGCACCTTTGCATCAGTGTGAGCCAGGAAAAAGCCTGCTTGAGCTCCACTTGTGCTAACACCGTCCGTCGACGTACCAACATATTCCCTGGGGGGAGACTCTCTGCGCTCAGCCCTGCCGGTGACGGGCCTCCCGGGCGCCTTCTCCTCGTCGGTGCTGTTGGTCTCCATCATCTCGCTCTCCTCGATGGAGATGACGTGCTGCTGCTTGCGAGGCTTCTTCCTCGGAGATGCCCCGGGGATGAGGTCTCCCGTGGGGGGGACGTTGAGGGCGGAAGACTGAGCGTTCAGGGCGGGGTTGGCGTTAGGGTCTGTGAGGAAAAACAGCAAGCATTAAAAAAAAAAAAAAAAAAAGGGTTGTGGCGTACAATCACATCAAGAAGAGTTCCCGGGAGTTGCTGCTGCAAAAGAGATACGAGCGTCGCCCTCTCACCTGGCTGCGAGGTGTTCACGGTGTCCACCTCGTGCTTGATCTTAACATCGGGACAGCTGGCGACACAGGCGGCGGTGCTGCTGGGCGCCGGCTGCGTGGGTGACGCCACCGTGTTGGCCATGGAAGCGGGGGTGGGCGGAGTCACCGCCATGGCTGCAGGCAGGGCCGAGAGGACGGCGGAGGGCTGCGAGGGTGGCGCGGGGCCCGGCGTGGCCAGAATGGCGGGCAAGGCCTGGGTGAGGTGCTGGGCGCCCGATGCCGCCATCGCTTGCTGCTCGCCACCCTGCGACTGGGGCAGCGCATCTACGGCGGCCATGACAGGAGGGGCCACCGCCATGTGTACTTCGGCTTTGGGTTTGACTCTGAGGGGAGAGAGGTCAAAGTGCCCTCAGAACTATTTTTTAGGCAGGCTGCAGTATCAGGGGTCAACTTGTGGAAGTTTACATACACAATTAGCATTTTTATAGTTAGCACACCTCTATTTTATAGATGTGAAAATTAGGCAGTTAGCATAACCACAAGGCAAGTCAGATATAAATATATATTGTGTCCGCTGACCACAGCACACCTCTACTTTTCATACATTTCATTTTTGCCAGCAAGCACGGCAACACATTTCCAATTTATACAGTTAGCATCAGGCATGTCATGGGACTCAGTTAGCATTAGCCAGCTAGCACGACCGCAAGGCACCTGTATTTTATCTACACGGTTCGCTTTAAGGAGCTAACCATCGACTTTTTCATAAACACTTAGCTTTGGCAAGCTCCTGCGACTATAGCACACCTCGATCGTACATTCACCCGAAACGTTAGCTTTATGCAAATTAAGGTGGTTATAAGCAATCCATGTGAGGGATGCTCACCCTGCGGGTCGGGGGGAACTGGCCCCTCTCACGCCACTCTCCATTCTGACGCCGCTTGGTTCACTGGGCTGAGCGGGAATGAGGGTCTTGCGAACGCAACTGAAATTAAAGCAAGGATTTACAAATATGTGGATTTAAGTATGATACATTAGAGGTATACAGTCTTGAAATTATGTTTGTCTTAAATGTAGCGTTCCAACAAATTTTAGGAAAATCAATCAATTAACATTTGACTCGCTTTTTTTGTTCACTATTAGTAAATCAATTAAACGGATAAATTATACATTAAGACCGGGGGAACGCACACACACAGGTGAGGTCATCTTTGCCTCTCACCTTTCGGCAGTGGGCTTCTTGCGTAGGATGCAGGGTCTCGACGAGGACACCTGGGTGGGCGCGCCCGCCTGCCCGTGAGCCTGCACCATGGTGCCGACTGGCTGAGTGGTGCTGCTGATCGGGTTAGCCACAAAACCGTCGGCCAAGACCACGCCTGGATGGTGTTAAAAGAGCCGAGTCAGGTAATCCTTGAAACCAATTAGCCGATCAGAGCACAAAACAAAATACGTAGTGGGTATTTTTTTCAGTTAACAACTGGAGTTGGGTTCCAGAGGAATTATGAATAGTGAAATGCAAATATTTGAGGGAATATGGTACCAGATTTTGCCTCAGCAGGCGGCTGCTGCTGCTGGGCGCCGCCGGTACCCTGCTGTAGGCCTGACGCGCCGATGGTCGCCGTCCCCGGGTGAAGGCCCTGCACGCCGATGGGCGCCGGTTGAATGCCCTGCGTGGCGATGGGTGCCGGCTGGATGCCCTGGGTGCTGATCTGCGCCGAGGGCAAGCCGATGCGGTCCACGGCCATCAGCTGCATGTGGTTGAGGTGCACGGTGGTGGCCACCCCCACGCCGCCCTGGGCGGGCAGCGCGGAACTCGGCGCTTGGGGAGTGACTTTGAAAGAAGGAAACACTTTTAAGTCAAAGTGCAAAAAAAAAAAAAAAAATGGCCCAGTGTTTTTGGTTTCAATTTTTCTCGATAGCTTTATACAACATATGACCTTGATTCAGGTCCTAGAAATCAACCGGCAAAAAAAATGCTCCTGGAAAAAAAAGCTCGTCAAAATTCCGTTGCTCTTAAATGAAGCCATTCATTAGCAAGAATGCTCCTCAAAGAGAAGAAAAAAAAAAGTGATTTGGAGGTTCATGAACACAGGTCTGCTTCCTACCAGGATACTGACGGATGGTCGACACAGAGCTGCTGATGGGGGTGTAGGTGTGAGTGAGGGGGTACGATGACGAGTACGTCGGCAGGAAATACTGGAACTGGACCGGAACGGGGGGCCTTAAAAATCAAAGGACAAAAAAGGTCAGCGTGTACAAACAGGAGACCAGCCTGCATTCACCTCTCACGGCACGCACACTTTCTGACAGATCTTATCTTCTACTTAAAAGCAGTGCTGAACACAGCTAAAGTGATACAATGCCGACATTTATGCAAACTTGGCATTCGGATTCCAGGTGACATAAACAATGTTGTGACCCGCTCACCTGTTGTCACTTCTCGGCTCCATGGTGACGGGGTTTGGCGACGAACGATGGCCCTGGATGGGGATGAGGTTGGCCCTCTCCCCGGGGTAGTCAGGCTGCACGCGAGAGGATGAATGGGCGATGGGCTGAGGCACCACTTTGGCTGCGGACGACACCGAGGTGAGGGGAAAGTGGAAAAGTCAATAGAACCAGCGAGACCAAACTCACCAACGGGGATGGCGGAGGTCGTGACGGCGGTGGCGTGCGACGAATGGGAGGCCATCGTCATGGTGACAATTGTATTGCTGCTCATTTGGGTGTGGGGCACGGAACCTGAACACACAGACACACACTCGCATTTATTTTGCCTCATAGGGTCATCTGGAAATTTCACCTGAAAAGCCCAACGCCACGAACGGCAGTCGTGACCGAGTGCGTACCTATAGAGGTGGTCGAGGGCATCGTGTTGGTGGCAACGATGGGCGCGACGGTGGCTGCCGCGACTGGCGTGACGGTACTGAAGATGGGCTTCTGTGAGGTCAGAACAAAGCCTTCACCATTTCTGTCTCAGAAATTCAAAAGTCTTTCATTTGTCATTGAGGCAAATGACCTGCGTCATGGTGTGCGGCGGCTGAGGTTTCTGAGCACCGATGGCCGGGTGCGACGGCAGCGTGATGCGTGTGGCCGTGTCACGCGACGTCTGCGGCCTCTGGATGCTAATGTTGGCTGGCGGTGGGTGGATGGTCAGGCTGGGGCGCCTGAAAGAACAAAAAAAAAAAAAACACCCGTGAGTCAAAAACAGCCAAAATTGATCACCACATTCTTTAAGGCAAATTCTTTGATTTTTCCAATGCAAGATAAATATTGACAAGAGGTGGATTGCACATTCCCAAATGAGGACTAGCGGGGTGTCATCTTACCCATGAGCCACCTCGGCAGAGTGCGTGGCAGTCGGACTGATGACGGGAGACTGGGTCCTGCTGGCGGAAATGGGTGCCACCACGGTGGGAAGCACAGACGTGGACGTCGTCACAGCCGGACGAGACTGCGGAGAAAGTGAAAGACGTGTTGCAGACAATTTATTTTATTTTTTTTTTTTTAAAAAAGTTGTCATGTGTGCGCAGTATGTTTGTACTGTACCTGAATAGTCTGGTGGATGATGTGCTGCACGGTGGGCTGGCCTGGGCCTGTGCCTGCTCCGGTGGCCGGTCGGAGGACCGTTTTGGAGCTGGACATGACCGCGGCTGCAGCTGCGCCTATGGGAGGGAAACATAGATAATGGAAATTAGCAAACTAATAAATGTTAGAATAATATTGATGATCCTCGATAAGATTGTTAAATGTAACTAATTTGTCCCACCGTGTTGTGTTAAAATCAACTGTCGCTGCCAAACCAGCGCGTACAGTACCTCGGGGTAGATGTGACGTGAAGGTCTGCTGTGGCACGGCGGGTGTCCCGATCTGCAACGTGGGGCCGCTGCCTCGAATGATCTGGATGTTGGCCGACATCAGGTGGTGCAAGTTGCTGGAGTGACCCTGACACAAAGAAGGCAACCAGAGTCGTTATGAACACATTGTGGATGTAAGGCTGGGGAATACGGCCTTGAAATCAAAACTTGATTAAATGGGCACGCTTTTTTGGGTGAAACTATGACGTCACAGCCTCACCTGCTGTCCGCTGATGGTGGCTACGGGAATTGAAAGTGTGGTGGCGCTGCTGCTCTCCGGGGCGGGCGTCATGTGGCCCGAGACTTTGGGAGGGATGGGGATGTGGCCCTGGTTGGAAGAGGGCGCAGGGGCAATCAGTCGGCTCGGCATCGGGGACTTCAGGACCGCCTGTAAAATTAGGAGTGGTTAACGCCATTATGTGTCTGTCATGACTTCAGAGGGGGTGAGTGTTTCTACTTTGATTTTCTTTTGTTTATTCTTATTTTTTTTAAAACACACACACACACACATTACAAACAACGTTGATCATGGAACTAATTCAACTCTCACATATTGTAGTTCTGTTTTAATTTTTAAAACACCAATTGAAGACATCTTCAAGACTCACCTTCATCTGTCCGTCAGTGAGGACTGTGGGCTGGCCCTGCGGCAGATGCACCGGCGGCGCAGGCAAGGCCACGGGCGGGCCGCTGGGCTGGATGGGCAGCGCCTGCGGGACGGGCTGCGGTTGCCCGTGCGTCTGCACCTGCGGGTATGGTCGGACCACCATGGTTTCCTGCTTGTCGTCCCGGAACACCACGGTCCCGGCGCCGCTCCCTGCCGGCGGGTGTTCTTGCTGGTCACCGTCCGCAGCCTCAGCACCAGCTATAAGTTTTTTGTAGAATTCATGGCATTTGATATGTGAGGACTTGTAGAACCCCTCAGAATTTCACCCTATCCTACCTTATTGGTGGGTATTTTTTCATTTATTTATTATGCTGAAACTTCTCAGTGAATCAGAAATTATGTTTCCCTGAGTAGCAGACGACACAAAAGGCTGGAGGAGGTATGTTGAAAAATCATGAAATTATGTTTAGTTCTAATTTGGAGTTCTTGGACCAGATTTGAGAGGCCATTTTACACAAAAAACGTCCCTCAAAAAGCCATTTTTTAACCACACAAACTACGCAATTGCTTAGCAACACATCATCTGATTTTCAAAATTCTGGGTGCATTGTGCTCAAGTTGAAGTGGTCATTCCAACCAACCCTAGCCATGTGACAGGCTGTTATCGTTTGGAAAAACTAGTCCCGTTGCTGCTTTATGAGCAATGAATCAGAGAGGACTGTCAACGAGCTCACGCAGAGGGGGGGGGGGGGGGATCACCAAGTGAGCTATGGAAATATTGATCAATTGTTTTAAGGCCATATTGACAACCCCTTGGAGCTTGCTTGGCTGCTCACCATGCGGGTTTGACGGCTGACTGACAGGCAGCAGGTTTCCACCAGCGGGCATCAGCGGAGCGCCCCCTGGGCTCGAGGTGGGCAGCCCGAGTCGTGGGAATTGCTGAGAGCTCATTCGGATGTTTTGACTTCACTCGACGACCTGGGAAAGAGAGAAAAGATAACGAATTTAAATACACGAGTTAAAACGCTTGAGAATAAACTGTGCGCATGCGCGGCGGTGACAACAAAAGTACAATCTTAACAATGAAAGGCTCGAAAATTAACCCTTAGCGGAGAGTGCGAGGACACAAAAACTGAGATTAGTTTTCGTTACTGAAAACAGCCGACATTTTAAGAAACCCGACTAACATTAGCAAATCGATACGTACATTCAGGAGTACTGAGGCTTGCGTTTATTGGTCAAAACATTCGCCTTACATCAAGTTTATCAAGTGAAGCGACATCTTTTTCGCTGCTTTTGGGAAGCGATCCCAAACGCGATGTAATCGCATTGAGACTTGAACTAAAATATTCGACGTTTTTGCTTGGAAAACCTCACACAGTAGAAGCGATACATTGCTAGCCTTGTGAGCTGATTAGCAACGAGCTAACGTGAGACTCGCTAGGTCTTCTGGTGCCGCCTGTTTGTCACTCACGTCCAAATGTTCAACTTTTAAGGCGAACAACGGCCTCAACCCGTTCGCGCTGAACAAGCGAACACATTTCGGAGTACGGACAGGTGCTCACCGTATCGCTGAGTTCATAAGCAACGCTGCTTTTCTGGATTACAATTTTTCCATTCGTCTTTTCTTTTCCTTTTTTTCTCGGTTACAGACAACATTTAAGCCGGAAGAGGGATTTATGGAGAGCCGCCCTTCCTAAATTGTTTCAACCAATCACTGATGATAATTGCGAGGCGTCGCCCAATGGGAGCGCGGAATATGCGTCGACCAACCGCAATCTTCGGTGCAGAGCCGGCCCCAGTAAATTGTTTTAACCAACGAGCGAAGAGAAATCCGGGGTGTTGATAAACGGAAGCGTGAGAAATACATCGACTAACCTAAAGATTCAACAGAGATCCAGCCCCCTTGGCTTCTTTAAACCAATCAGCAACACGAAAACCAAGGCAACGACCTATGGGAGCGCGAAAAATGCTTCGCCAATCCCACTAGAGGAGGGTGGCGTGGAGTGGACTCCTCCGACCGCCACAACCTGCTGCATGGCTACTGTCGCGTGAGTAAGGAACATAAAATAGATTGTTCACCATCATTACTTACGTTACTTAAATGTTTGCTTTTTATTGGTAATTCATACTCACATCACTTTTATTGAGTGAAAATGGCAACCATGTACTCATTTCAGGTTGTAGCAGTCCCTCGTGAATCTCCCGCCTCTCAATTTGAGCGCTTTCAACTTCTGGCTGTACTTCCACCAATATACACTAGGTGGCGCCAGACTGGCATTTGTGTGTAGGCCAGCTTTGTGGGAATGACAAGAAGGCAAGTGCAAAACGTCAAGGACATTCTGTTGTTGTTATGCTCTTTTCACCTTGTCAATCATGTGATGCCGTTCAAGAACTCGTTTCACCGAACATCAAACAACAATGGCAGAAGATGCAAGAAGTTCTTTTACATTTGCATGACAATGTCAAAATATTTGCAATGTGTCATGTGCCACACACACACACAGTATAGTGGATGCTCTGCAGCCTCCATCAGATAAAATATGCTCACACTCGCCAGTGAGTTCCAGCCTGCTGCTCTGCACACATTTGCTGGCGAGATCCAACCCACTGTTACAAACGCAGTCAGCAGCAAAATTCAGGCCATTGTTATGCTGATACACATTGGTGGGATGTAACCTGCTGATATATATACACACACACACTCAATGACGAGATTCACACTCACCTGCGAGATCCAGCCCGTTGATATGCACAAAGTTGCCAGCGAGAAGCAATTGGTCCAGCATTATTTCCATGATTCTTTCTGGATTCTTCATCATTTGCATGCGGTTAACATGTGCCCGTATAAGGACGCATGCTGAGGCATGACGGGACAATTCGGTGCAGCTGTGCTAACACACACACACTTAGACACACACATACTTAGACACATGCACACCTGTCAGCATGTTGATTTCAACAAGACGCCGTGCATTCTTGACATACTGCAACCGACTCGTTAAGAAAATTGTTTGGAGGGTATCACGAGAGGTCAACGGGGGCAAAGTGAAACAGCAAAAAAAAAGAAAAAATGATAACGCACAATGAGGCTTCTACATGCTGTTTGTATGTGTACTGTTTGAAAAAGGACGTGCTCTTTCTTTTACTATTTTCTCTCCAAATGAATCCTGATGAACAACTTTCTGCTCCAAACTAAACAACGTACTTCAAGTATAATATCTTGAAATAACGTAATTTTTTTCATATATTGGGCTCTAGAATTCGCCCTAAACAAAACTTCCTATTCAATTTCGGGCATAGATACATTGTCTTTTTCCTCGTGCTGTTATGATAATCATCGTCACCAAATTTTTTGTCAATCGATAAAACTATAGTGTTCGGGGGCAATTTTTTTTTTTTTCAAACTTGCAGTGCCCTGCAAAATACACACGGGCCCATTTAAAAAAAACAAAAAAAAACAGCGCGTTCTCGGGCATTCATTCATGGGAGGAACATTCCAAATATCAGAAGCTTCATGGAAAAGTCGATGAGGTGGGGTGCTGGGGCGGGGGTTGACATTCCATGGAAGCTGTAGGCAGGAAGTTGTGGGATTTCCATGAAAATGAGAGCAAAGCAGAGTTCCACATGCATACTTTCCTCTTTATTCTTTGTGGCTGACCATTAATGACAATAATAGCTATATTACGTAGAACTGCTTAGGAGCAAATTTCAACGATCGACACGTCTCAAAATCTGATGGACACAGAAAGTCAGCCATTTTGGTTTGGAGCAGCCATTTTTTTTGGGGGGGGGTTGTTTCAAATAATAATAATAATAATAATAATTATTTGCCCTTTATTAGTCCCACAATGGGGAAATTCGAGATTCGAACCCAGGCCTCCTGGGGAGACTGGGTTCTGAACGCGGCGCCTTAGACCACTCGGCCATCCTGGCAGTTTCAGTAATCAACCCAAGATTTGGTGGACTTGTCGACCATGCAAAAAGGTCTCAAGGACCTTTTGCCATAAATCGAGCAGGAAGTCACACGTTTTTGTTAGAAGTAGTCATTTTGGAGCTGATTCCAGGGCCCGAAAATTGCTGGACATGTCTATAATAACAGGACATGCGTAAAGGTCTCAAGGAACTTTGAGACAGTGAACAATAAGTCAGACATTTGTGTTCGAAGCAGCCATTTTGGGGCGAATTCCAGAGCTGGAAAATTCGAAAACACATTAGCCCCCTGACACTAGTTTCACAAATCCACATGAAACTGGGCGGCTATTTCTATCAGAGTTGGACACGGAAGGTCTCAAGGTCTCACGCCAAAAATTGAACAGGACATCTTGAGGCTAATTCCAGAGCTCGAAATTAGCCCCAGACACATACAATTTGGTAGACCCATGCCTGAAATGGATAAGGAAGTTTTTCTTGTTGATTTGAAGCATTCATGCGCGGCGAATTCCACTGTTTGAAATTTACAACATGGATCCACCTAGACTCAGGATGCTGGGTCACGACAATCCCAGCAGGAATCCAGATGCGTGTGTGTATGAGGATGGACTGACACACAAGGCCTTAATTCCTCAGAGTAACGTTCCATCATTCACCGCTCCGACACGGAACATTCCTCTCAGTTCATCGCCGGGCGAGGGAGGCTGATCCTTGCAGGAATTAATCAGAAATGTAGAGTATGCGAGCGAGAAATGGGCCAAAAAAGGGGGACGGTAAATCTCAGAGACACCTGCCCCATTTGGGAAGAGATTCTCGACTGCTTTATTCAACAAGTAAAGACAGTAGCAGGGAGAGAATGTGTGGCATCCGCGGAATGCCATCGCCGTCACACCGGGTGGGGGAATGAGGAAGGCATAAATATTGACATTAAAAGTTGACGCTTGCTGGGGATTTTTTTAAAAAAAAATTTTTATGTGGCACAGCTGCACACGCCGAGATGCCTGATAAAACACATCTCAGCATTGAAAGACTGACAATTTCGTAGTTTGTTTGAACTGTTTTTGACTGAAATTTTTTTTTGCTTTTGTAACATTTTGGAGCCTTTTAAAGTGAGTCTCAAAGTGCTCGTTTTTTTTTTTTTGCGGTACTATGCCAAGAATTATTTTTTTTGTTGTTGATCTAAATTATTTTGTATTGACTTTACAGGAAACCGATCACAAACAAACAAGGGAGCCATTTGCAGGACATATATTAATATCTTTAATTTCTCAGTTGGTGAAATATTAAGTAATACAAACTTTCCAAAAAAATAGTTCACAGCAATGTCCAAATGGGATCAGAACCTTTTGTTCATCTGGTTCGCTTGTTTTAACATTAATAAGAGAACAAAAATCTGAGCACATCTTTGGCACCAGAACAACACAAATACAAGCTTATGAATGAAGAAAAAAAAAACAGATATATATTAACTTCACTTCCATGTAAACACATTCCAAGGGAGCCAAGAGGACATTTTAATCAATCTGTCACACTGCATTGACCAGCAAATGCATTCACTCATATTTTGTGTTTGTTTGATGGAAAAGCATGAAGTGGAACGAGCCATTAAATGTCAGAATTTACATGTGGATAATCCCCACTGACACCAACAGCAACAGTTCCAAACCGGATTAGTCTACCGAGGCGGTATTTCCCCCTTCCAGAGTGGGCATTCCAGTTTAATACGAAAACACATTCCAGGCAAACTTGGAGTTTGGCTGATGGTGGAAACCAAAGTCTAACTAAAGCGGGGAATGTGCAACGTTTTAACGAGGGCTAAGGGACTTCACATTCCCCGCTTTAGATAGCCTTTTTTTTTTCCTCACTCACTCAGCCAGGAATGTGAGAAGATTAGCTTCCAGTGCAGGGGCGAGGCTAGGCCAGGGGGGAATTTGCGCTCCAAGGCTGCAAATATTAGCTTCAGAGCTGGCGGGTTCAACTCATGTGAAGTCTAAACTCTGAATCTAAACCTGAAACATAACATAGCTCTACTCATTAACCTTTACCATAAACCCTGACTTTCAAAACTTTATTCGTCCCCATGAACCTAAACCTATCTGAAATTCTATTTCTAACCACTAAACTTAATCTGAAAACACTACAATCTCCACCCATAAACCTGAACAATGAACTCTGATCTCGAAACCAAACCGGAAAGACTCACCCTTAGTTTAATGCTAGATTCACACCAAATCCGTTGCGAGCGATTTCGGCGGTGCGATGAAATTAAAGTCGAAGGAGTTCGCGCGAGAAGGCGCGATTACGTGCCGGGCGACGCCAATGACGCGTTTGGAGCGCTGCACACTTTGCGAGTCACGTCACGGCACCCAATAAACTCCGGGGCATATGACGTCACACTCAGCGTCATGTACACTTGGCGGTTTTTGAAAAGAGAAGAAAGGAAAAAAAATCATTATTATTATTTTTTTTTTTTTACAGCTGTTGTCCTTTACCAAGACGGCAAGATTGTTTACGTTAGCTTTAGCACAGTGTCGGCCACTTGAATGCGATGTTGAAACCTTTATTTGTTTCTTTGTTTGCAACCGGAAACGCTGTCGTCGTCACAACGCGAAGCCCCTCCCCGTGAGCGCAAATGAGCCGCTGCGTTGTGAAGACATCCACGGTGAAATGGATTTGGTGTGAACGTAGCATAACGCCTAAACCTAATGCTGTATTTCTTTAAACATTGGAAATGTCGACTACAAGAGAAATAACGTTTTTTTGCATCGTCACCATCTTGTATCCTTGCCGCGCAACATTGACACACAGTACGGGCCAGCGTCATGGCAAAATCCATCGGAAGTGCTACGATACGTTCGGAAACTGCATGTACAACACAGACAAGATGAAAAGAAGGCGACAAACAAACACGACTGTGTGCTTTCGTTTGGTCTGGATTTTCTAAAGCCGCTCCAGAGGAGGTTTGTAAACGCTGCATCCCCAAAGATAAATAAAGTTAAATACACATTGTCCTGTCTCACAGAACAAGCAAACACACGAGATGCCTCCACCAAGAACATCGACAATCACTCCCCATTATTTTAAATTAAAAAGACAAAAAACATCATTTAGCTTAAAGGCGACTATACAAATGAGCAGCAATGATGCAGGAAATAAATAAGAAACAGCAAAATGTTTGCACATCCCTCAGATGAGGATCTCCACCATCTCTGAGTTAATTGTGTTGACGTTCTCCGAGGCCTGGACTCCTTCCAGCTCGGTTTCCTCCGAAGTATCTGCACGGAACAGCAGACAAACAGACGTCATTGTCATTAACAACTTTGTAAGATAAAGCCAATCCAATCTTCCCTGAACTTGTGTCGCTTGATTATGAACTGTATCACCCGTAACTTACTCTAACCCTCAATCCATAAACAAAAAATCTGAAATCATAACCTCCACAATTTAACTTTTCATTGCCTCATTTCTAAGCCTGACCCAGCATCTTATGCATAGCGTGTTTGGTTCGCAAAAGTCGACGAGCAATGAATCCAAACCTAAATCGAAGTCTCTCAAACAGATCTTTTGCTTTCTTGGAAGTCGGCCTGTCTCCTGTTTTGAAAAGACTCTGCAAACTTATTTTTGCTTTCTTGTCGGCTTCCTTATTTCTATTGCGTGTTCTTAGACAAGCGTTTTGACAGAGGCAAAGGTAGATTTTCAAAATAAAACTTCTTGAAGCTTACTCCTAAACCTAAACCGAACCCACAAATCTGTCTAAAAAGAACCGAGCAGCGTTTGGCTAGCAAAAACTAAATACAGGGCACCCACCGGAGGCGGCCACCACCAAGATCTTGGACGACTTAAGCTCTCGTTGGTCACATTGGGTGTTGGCGTCCCAGCTGGCACTCTTACTTTGCAGCACGGCACCACCTGTCTGGTCATCCGAGAGGCTCTTTCCTGCAGATGTGGACAAAGAAAGAAGTGGCTTAATTACCCCCCGCTTACGTCCACACTTAGGTACTTGGTTCTTCCCATGACTATTCTGGATCTGGGCTATTCTGGAGGCGGGCGATGACCCGCATTCCAACTTAAAAACGCCTCTTCTATTTGAGGCCGTCGCCGTCTCGGTTTTTTTCTTATGACGCCCTAACATTCTGTCCGTCTGGCGGCCAGTTGTCGCTCGATAGCATCGCAAGTTAGCTACAGTGCTGCGTTAACAAGAGGTCAAAAGGGGGGGGGTTGACTCACCTTTCGTCTCGGTACTGCCGGCCGCCGTGGTGATGGACGGGACGGACCTGGCCAGTCGAAGACCTTGTTTCTCCAGCTTGCACTGCTCCCATCTGGAGCGCTGCTGGAGGACCTTAATCATGGCATCCTTCTCCAGGAGCTGCGCGTGAAGGGCTCGGATCCTGGACCAACACAAGGGTGCGAGTGTTAGTCGATAAATAATAATACTTGATTTGTGTACTGATTTAGAGGAATTAGTTGGGGGAAAAAAACAAAGGCCATCTTGTCTTCTTGTCACACAATGATCATGTCTGATCGATTACGCAGAACACAAAACATCAGATTCTTCCTAATCAGCTGGAACCAGAGCACTTGGGATATTGGAAGGTCAATTTTAAGGGAATTCTGCGGGTTCCTAACATGTGAAAAGTTGTGGCTCTGTAAAAATACCCTGAAAGAAAAATCTGGGATCCTCGGTGTTCTGGTGGGCCAAACGTTGGAATGGTTGTAAAAAAATGGAAGTTCATCCTGATTAATTTTCTTCAGGTTTTTAGGCATTGAACATTTTTAATGCTGAGTTCTTGGTACCACGCTCATTCTTCTATGATATCAGGAAGGATCAGACTCAGGATTTTGTGTATTTTAGTGTTCGACGCATCGTTAACCTTTCAAAACCTGAAGTCTAGATGGGATTAATCTAAAGTTTACCATCGGGAAGTTTCCAAATCTGAAATAAACAATTAGACGTCTATCTAACTTGGAAGATCATTTGGTGGAATTCTGTTGGTTCGGTCCTATACCTGGAAGTGGTTCCCGAGGATAATCATGACAAGAACTCTTTGACGAGTCGGCCACAAGTGTGTACCTGTTCTCCATCTCCTGATGTCTGTGATTGGTCAGAAGCAAGTCCTCGTTGAAACTGCTGTTGGGTGAATGTCGAGGTGAGTTGTTGATGATGGTGGTATCTCTGTGAAGAACAGTAAAAGTTGCTTGATGGCCCACAGACGTTTTCAAGCACCCGTGTTTTTGTCATGGTACCTCTGTGCCGCTGCCGTGGCGGCGGCATCCATGGCAAACTGTCTCATGGTGCTCTCCTCAAGATACTTCTGTTCCCATTTGGTGATGTCTGCTTCCAAGGCCAGGATACGCTCCTCGCGCTCCCTCAGTTGCTGCTGTGACAGGGAAGAGCTCAGCTCGGAAGCCAGGGGACTTGAGGTGTGGTTCTAAAGGCGACATAGGTGGATACAGGTTTTAGTTTCCAAACGTGTACCCCCAAACTTTTACTAGAAATCAGGAAGTATCCCGACCGAGATTTTGGGTGATTCAGTAACCACAAATGATTCAGCGGTTCCTCACCTGTTGCACCCGCATGCTTTTGAGTTCCTGCTCAAGGCGGGTGCGCAGTCGCATCTCCAGCTCTTCCCGCTTTTCGCATGCCGCCTGCAGCTGGCCCAGTGAGCTCTGGAGACGCTCCACCTTCTCCACGTAGGCGCGTTTCCTGTGCAGCTCGTCTTCCAGTTGACGGTTGCGGGCGTGCGCCGAGAGCAGAGCCTTCTCCAGGAGCTCGCGCCCACGCTGACTCTCCTCCGCAGACACCCTCAGGTTCTGGATGGACCGCTCCAGACGCTCGCGCTCACGTAGCTGCTCCTCATCTGGACACATGTTTACACAAAGTTAGAGCAACCCTGTTGGCTCGTTTGGAGCATCAGGTGAGGATTAGTGGCAGCATTCTAGAGTGGTTTAGATCCTATTTTTGACAAGCAGGACCTTTTGTGGTAGTCTTGGATGCTCTGAGTCCCATTCTGCCCAACTTCATACGGTGTTCCACAGGGTTCAATTTTAGGGCCCCTGCTGTTTTCATTTTATTTGCTGACTCCCTGGGTCTTAACAAATCAACTTAAACTCTGGCCTTCCTACACAGGTTCCCTGTCCATTTGAGAGACCATTCTTCAAATCTTTAAATGGTCTCGCTCAAATTTACCTGTCTGAGCTCCTCCCCATCGACGTACTCCCCCAGTTCTTCAAGTCAGCTAACCAGACACTACTGGAGATGCCAAGGACTCAGAGGGGACTGAGTGCTTTCCCTCCCTTTGTGATGACCTTCCGTTAAACGTTAGTCAAGCCCCCTCTGTCCATTTTTAAAACTTGTCGGAAAACAGATTTTTCTTCTTTGGCTTTCAACTCAGCATGAGACTCGGCATTGTTTTAGTGTTTTATTGTGTTTACTGTTTTTAATATTTTAACTGTCTTTGTTTTTAGATATGAGATCCGTACTTTATGTACAGCACTTGGCGTGCAGCTGTGTTTTGGAAAGTGTTCAATAAATAATTGAGTTGAGTTCAATTGAGAATAAATGAGATGGACGATATAAAGACTCAAGTAAGGACTTCAATATAAGCCTGGGTTACGATTTCCCGGCAAGTACACTGCAGCTTTTGTACTTGTTTTTCAGTAACTCCTCAATCAAACAAAAAATGATGTGTCACTTTGAAAGGGGCTTGATTACACAACCCCCCCCTCCCCTCCCTCCTGTGCTGTGACTGCATGCCTGCCTGGGGAATGCCGACTTCCTCTGATCCACTTACACGCGCACACACGCACGCACACGTCCATACACAAGGCGTAGCTTTGTACTGCCAAGAGCTGTGGAATGCCTCCACGAAACGCAGAGTAAACAAGAAGCTGAAAATATAAGAGCGCCAGAGAGATGGTGAAGTAAACGCCCTACTATTGTCCAAGTTGCATCCATTCCGCAAACAAGCACATTCGCAGTCTGGCGTGTGTGTGTGGGTGTTTGTGTGTGTGCATTTGTTGAAGGCAATCACACGACACGACATGCTCCAAATGTCTGTGACGGATTTGTTAGTTTCAAGCCAGGGATAGGGTTTGAAAAATGAGTTATGGTTTTAAATTAGAGTTACACGGCAGAGTGGGGATTTGAAGTTAGCGTGAGATTTTCAAAGTAGGGTTTCAAGGCAGAGCGATGTTTTCCAAGCTATTATTTGGGTTTCAAAGTAATGTTTCAAGCCACTGTTCAAGGCGTTGAATTCCTTGGGTAGGGTTTCAAACAAGGCGAATGGGTTTTAAACTCAAGTTTAAAGGATAGGTTTCAATTCCAAACCAAGTTCAGAGTTTAGCTATTCAAAGTTGGTTTGGAAGTAGAGTTTCAATATAGGTACAGGGTTTCAAATTAGGCTCGGAATTATGGTTTGGAATCACCGCATTTGTCTAAAAAAAAATGAAAAACAGGGTTAGAGTTTCAAAATTGGGTTCTAAGCCTCAGTTAAGGTTCCTGGGCTGGGATAGGGTCTCAAACAAGTGTTAGGGTTTCAAACTTGGCCTTACTTCTCCCATTAAACTCACTTTGTTCGAGTAGCTTGAGAAAGACGTGTTGTTTGTGTTCGGAGCATTCTGCTTCCTTGTCCGCTCTTTGCTTGGCGGCTGCGCACACTTGTTCTGGAAAAACAACACGTAATCATTAAGGTTTTGAGTTAGGCTATCAAGTTACGCTTCGGAGCCGTGGCCTACCTTTGAGATCTCGGTTGAAGTCGTGCATCCTTTTTATCTGGGCCTCCAGCTTGTTCCTCATGGTCTTCTCCAGCGCTTCACGCTTGGCCGAGCCCTTCATCAACGTCTCGTACGCCTCTGAGATCCTGGCGATCTCATTCTCCAGCTAGCGGGAGACACGTCGATTGAAAGCGTCAAGAGAGAGCAAGGACGACTTGAAGAAAGATATGAAAGGAAAGACAGGGGATGAAAGGGAGAAAGGAGGAGGTAACGAAAGGATGGAGGACAGAAGAGATGGAAAAAGAAGGAAAGAAAGGACAGAAAAGGGAATGATGGAAGGAGTGTAAAAATTTAAGAAAATGGGAGTAAGAAGAATTTATGAAAGGACAAAAAGAGCGAGAGATAAAAATTGATGACTCGAAGGCAAGAACACAAGGAAAAGAGGATGAAAAGAAGGACAGAAATAAAGAGAGGGGCGAAGGATGGAAGAAAAAGATAAGTCACATGAAATGCGGAGAAATCAAAAACAAGAAGCACAGAGAGGTAAAGCTGGAGGTCAGAAGAAAGACTTCAGGAAGCAAATAATTTGAGAGGAGGAAGAGAGAGAGTGGAGGAATGCAAGATGAACAGAAGGGTAGATAAGACTTTTGGAAGGTCAGAAAAGGGGAAGATGACTTGATGGATGGAGTGGAAGAATTTAGAGGAGGGATGAAAGAAGAATGGGAGAAGGAAAGAATTGAAGGACAGATATATAAAAGAATGGGAGAAAAAGAAGAAATTTAAAGCTGAACCAAAAGCAGGAAGCAAGAAAATGAGAAGAGAAAGAAAAGAAAGGAAAAGCCTCTCACGACTTCCTCCAGATTTTCTCACATTTACCTTAAGCAGACGTGCGGCCTTCTCCGCATAGACGTCCACTTCCCGCCTCAGTCTCCAGTTCTCCTGCCTCAATGCGTCGCCCTCGTCCCCGGATGTCGCCCTCGCGGGAACGCTGCCATTCCTGATGGGCGGAATGAAGTTTAAGCCACCGCGGACTATGAGCCAGGAGTCAAGACGGTCGGTCAGCAATCTACCTGTGCCGAGAATAGAAGGGTGGAGGCCCGGAAGCAGGCGTGAAGTACACCTCCCGCTCCTGGGGTGGGTACCCTGGTGGCAGCCCCCGCGGGTCACCTTGAGGAGGAGCAGTGGCGTTGTACAACTGCGGAAAACTCTGCGAGGAGCTCATGGTCGGGACGTTCCCAAGCGGCGCGCTCCCTTCCAGAGTGAGCCGCATGAGGCGCTCGCTGAGGGAGCGAGCGTGTTCCCGCTTGGCATCCCAGTGCATATCCACTCCGGAGTCCAGCCCCCCTTTCAGGTACTGCGAGTGCACTTTGGCCTCCTCATAGGTGGGAAGCTCCTCACCGTGGTAGGAAATCCGGAAGGAATTTTCCGGATGTACACAGCTTCCTTGGTATTCCTGGCCTTGGGGGTCCTGCCGGGTGGACATGTGCATGTACTGGCACTCGTCTTGGGTCAGGCTCTCCTGGGAAGAATGAGGACTCCCGCTACCGCCGGCACTACCGCGCAGGGCCTGCTGCTGAATGGCCAGCAGGGCGCGGGTGTCTGTCAGATTTCCAAAGCGGAGCTGCTCCTGGATGAGGCGGTGCAGGACTGTCCCGGTAGTGGCCTCGGCGGTTCTCATGTCCAAGAAGGCAGGGGACTTGAGGACAGGATCACAAGGAATCTGAAGGAAACACACTTGTCAGGCGACCAACCATTTAATCCTTTATTAGGGTTTACATTTGGAAGCACTGCACTCAAACTGTCTGAAATTTGATTGGCATCTCTCATGAATTGACCCACAAAGAAAGTCTCAAGAAGCAATGCCACAAAAAACACAGCAAGTCTGCCATTTTTCTTGGATTTCCCTGTCCAAGTAATTTAGCGAGTTCCATTCTCAAACAGCAGCAAGATCTTGCCAATATAAATAACATACGCAATAGTAATTTGGTATGACTGGTAACTCGCCACCCTTTTCACGAGACGTTTTACGTATTTATCGATGAATCGAGCAGTTGTTGAACAATTTCGATGTTGCTTTTGAACCGAAAATAATTTGCAAAATGATTAGGGTCCCACAAAAATAACAGTTTATGCTTACAGCAAGGATAAGTAGGCCATTAATAAGCAGAGGGAATATTGATCTAAAAAAAAATTACTCGAGTTAGAATTAAGACAAGTGCAATAGTTTTTAAGGTAAAGCTCTGATTAGGAAACAGTTACTGCACTGATGTTGCCTTACAGCCACAGCTGGAATCGGGAACCAGTTTATGTAGAAGCCAATTGCAGCCAACACGCCACATTAAAATAACTTCTTCACGGTCAACCTGCTGGATCCGGTAATCCGGCCACTGACCAATCAGAACTGTTCACGGTAAAATCTTGCGAGCGGGAGAGTTGCCCGGCACGACAAAATAACCACTGCCAATTAAATTTCATGTTCAACTAACTGTATGTTTAAAGTGCACTTCTTGGTATAATAAAAATATTATTGAACGTTTAAAATTGTTTTAATTTTTTTACCGCCAATAAGTTTAAAAAAAAAAACAGGCAAACGCAAAAGCCAAAACATGTATCTATCTCTCCTTAAATGGTCAACAACAGCATTCCTATTGCAATAGCCATATATACATAATTTAGAAATAAAATCAATATTTTTTGCGCATTTTAACACAAATGCTAGCTCTGCGTGAGCTACGGGACTGCAAACTTCCAAATCCCGTTCCATACATACTTGAGGTTGATATCATTGCGCCGTTGAGCGACACGTTAACAAAAAAAAAAAACTCAATAAAACGCTTCAAACTCACCAAATCTAAGTCTCATCACACAAAGAAGAACACTTGAAACTCCAGGGGGGGGGGAAAGACCCCCGAAAAGCTCCCGGAGTGCGCAAATGCAGTCCACGCGCGTGTGTGGAGCGCGAGTGTGTGTGAACAGACTGAGTGAGTTTGGCTCATAAAGGCTCACAGGCTGATTGTTGCGAGGGAGGAATGAGAGGAATGCTGAGGCTCCAAGTCCCCCGGGGATCAAACACACCAGGAGGAGGAGGGGGTGGGGGGGGGAAGGAAGGGAGGAGGAAAAGGGGGAGGGGGGGCTGGCCAATGGCATCGGGGTGGTGGGCAGGGGCTGATGATGAGGAGGCTGTCTAGCTATTTATTTACCGACCTATCTTTCGTTGGAATGGTCTGATGTTGCCTTCTGGGACTGTCAGAAATCCCCGCAAAACTTATACCATTACATACATATTCATTTAGTGATTAGCTTAGAATATATTGATAATATATTATGTATTTCTTTTTATTAGACAATAAAAGTGTCATTTCCTTAGCTATGAGGTTAATATTAAACATCCATATCATGTTTTTCCAAGATTTACCAAAAAGTCTGGTGAGGGAGCGTCGGAAATTTTAGATTTCTACAAAATACACATCCATCTGTCAATTGAAAAGTCAGGTGTTGCCTTCAGGGGCTGTTGGAATCCTAGGTTTTCCTCAAAACTGCCTTTATAGACAATCTAGCTATACAAAAGTCAAATGTTGCCTCCAGGGACCATCAGTGGTTCTAGTTGTATGGTTCCACAAGTTTGCATATCGCCGGCTTGTGCTGTAGAACGTGACTACAAAATATGTCAGCAAAAGCATACTAGAACATCTGAACGTTATTGGGGGTTCCCGGCAGCCACTTTAAATGTGAGGTTGACTTCTGTCTAACATGAGTTTCAACTTGATTGGCTCATTCTGGAAACATCCTCACCCCCAATTAGAAGAGAGCGTGCACACTAACGACAGAACAAGTTTTGAAACGATTTGCAATTATCTTGGACTCGGATTAATCATTGCGTTGCGTGTGCCCAATAAATATTTAAACCGGGCTCGTGCCGGGTAATTGCGGCATGAGGGTCCTGGTGTGCTGTGTGTATGGGGGGAGGTGGGGGTCGACGAAAGGAGTTGTTGGTCTACGAGGCACGCTGCCTGCCAGCTGTCCACAAACTCGACCGCCCCCTCCCAAAAAAAAAACCAAAAAAACTATCTCGCCTCCTTTGAGCAGAAGCTGTGAGAGATGCATTGTTCTCCCTCCAAAAAAGCAGACATGACGGGGGTAGACGTGCCATCTGCTACCCCCACCCCCACCATCATTCCAGCTACTCCGATGTGTTTCTTTGGGATCAGCTGGCTATCCATGGTTTTGGGAGGGGGGTTGACGACTAATATGAGGGCAGTTTGTAAACAAAACAGCGCTTGCTAGCGGTTGCCTCGTGGCCCGGAGACTTCGCAGGTTTGCCTTATCTCTGGCAGGCAAACGTCCACCTGCTCATTTGCATGGCAGTTAAACAGACACTAGACACTAGTCTCCAGATAAGACCAGCCGTTATGCAAAGAAATCATCCGACAGCGCAGAAATGCTAACTGTTCACGCTAATCGGAACAATGTCGTCTTTGTGCGCAGTTTTTCAGGAAGGTTTTTCAAGGAAGTCTGCTGAATGACTTAATTAAAAGGCCACGTTAGGTTTTAAACATGAAAATTTGGAATTTAATGCGTAGACCCACAAAGAAGTTCCAAGAAGTAGTGCCTGAAAACACGCTGGAAGTCAGCCATTTTGATTTGAAGCAACTATTTGAGGGCCACTTCCTCCAGGGATCGTTTAAAGATGAACATGTACTGGATTTTTGGGCGTGAAATTACAGCCCCAAAGACAGTTTTCCTTGGTAATTTAAAAGGAAATTCAATCATGAGTAAACCAAAATAACTGAAGAAGTCATGTTGAAAAAGACAGAAAGTTTGCCATTTGGGTTGAAAGGAGTCATTTACTTCACAATTCTTTATTTCTTTTTTGCAAATTCAACCCCCAGAGCTGGTTTAAATTGAATAGATGATTTTTAGGAACCTTTGTAATACCAAAAAAAAAAAAAAGTCTCAAAAGTCATAACTTAAAAGAGACTAAGTCGGCCATTTTGGTTTGAAACAGGCATTGTTTGGTCAAAAGCACCAACACCACTGTCATTAAAAAAATAAATAAATAAATAATAAATCAGCCCCCAAAGCTAGTTTTACTTAGCAACATGAAATTTTGGTATGGATTATAAAATCCTTTATAGTAAATTACCTGATATGGAAAGTGAAATGCGCTATATCAGAATGTCTCTTGTAAGTAGACCCACAAAATAGTCTGAAGAAGCCATGCCCAAAAAGATACAGGAAGTCGGCCATTTTGGTTTGAAGGAGCTATTTGATGGTCACTTCCAGGGGTCCTGAATCCTGAAATGATGAACTTGTCCTAGATTTCTGGGAAAATCAAAGACCATTCCCTTTAGTAACATGAAATTTGGTTAGGAATGTCAATCATGAGTAAACCTACCAAAATGTCTGAAGAAATGATGCTGAAGAAATCACAGGAAGTCTGCCATTTTGGTTGAAAACAGTCATTTTCTTTTTATAATGAACATGTCCAGGATTATTCTTTTTTTTGTTGAAAATACAACCCAAAGAGCTGGTTTCAATCAAATACATTAATGATACAGAAAAGGAAAAAGATACAGGGAATCGGCCATTTTGGTTTGAAGCAGCTTTTTAAGGTTCCACTCAGTCTGCTCCATTTCTTGCATATTTTTTTTACAGAAGTCAAAAAAAGTTCAGAAAAAAAATTGTGCAGAGTAGAATAATAATTTACAACTTTTGGCGTTACAATACATTCCAGGGAACTTTTTCACCAATTAGCCACCTTTTGTCTTATGTTTGACTGTTGGGGTCGTGAAGTAGTAGCGTGTGTGCGTGTGTGTGTGTACACTAAACACATTTTCTTTGTTTTCACCTGCAGCGTTTACACAAAAAACAGAAACCAGTTTTCCAAAGGCTGACGCTTTATAAATAAACAAACTTTTTTTTTGTAGCTATCAGAAGTGCGGGCGCCTCTGTGGTGCCGTTGCATCGGCCCGGATTGGTTGAGCAAAATAAAGTGAGCTGCTGTGTGCTGATGGTGATGTGAGCTGAGGTGGGAAAAGCTTCTTTTGTTCGAATGCCCCCGCAAAGGAGGAAATGGACACATTCCTCAAATTACCATGACCATGGCGTCTGACCTAGCCTGCAGTCTGCTGCTGGAGGGGGTTGGAGGAGGGTGGGGACTAGTGTTGGTTGGGGAATGACACCCCACACGGTCACCCTAATTCATGACCACCACCTTTCCTCCAGTACAAATGTGCTTTGTAAAGATTTTATAGCACGTACTCCAAAGAAATAGAACGGTAATGCTTTGAGATAAGAGTGACCTGACTAATGAGTTTTTAATAACGAGATAATATTCCTTCTGTATACAGAACAGCAACCTCAGACTTTAGTCTGCTAGCTTGAAGCTAATGCTAACAGAGGCAATGATTCACATCTGAGTCTGTTATCAGCTTTTTACGCAACCGTTATTTAAACACATTTAGACGGACAACGTAACCATTTTTTTTTTTTTTGCCAAATAAAATTGGAACCTCAATTTAACCGATTAACTGGGAGGGGGGGTCATCCAGAGCCGATTCTCCATTAAATCGAAGTACTTTTTCTCCATTAGTTTTGGGTTTGTTCAATTAATGTTCCACTGTAATGTATTCTTTATCCTCTGCAAAGAACTACTGTATGAGTCTCAACATTATATGAATCCCACTTGAGTTCGTTGGAAATTTTTTTTTTTTTGTCATCGGCACTCGAAGTGGTGGACAAAAAAAAAGATTTGTCTAATTAGAGAAAACAAAGGTACGAGTATTTAAACATTAAGCTGGATATTGAATAAATGCCCACTGAGTCCGTGTGGAAAGATCCATGTGAAGCCTTTAAGCAAAACGGCAGATGTTTCCGCACACAAAAGAACATGTCCTGCCCTGCAGCACTTACACGTGCACCTGTCACATGCACGCGCGTGCTCGCGCATACACCATATGGAGCGCAACACAAAAGGCTGAAATGCGTGTTGAAGTGTGTTCGAAGCAGACAAACCTTTTACACTCGTTTGACCTTTCAGGATTTAATGTGAAGCCTTTTAGAATATAGCGAAGAAAGTAGAAAAAGCATGTACTGTAAATGCACATTTTCAAGTTTTTACAGGGGAAGTCGACCCAAAAAATCTTTTTTTGTTCTATGTAGTCCCACTCGATTAAACACGGCATTGTTTGTGGACTATGAGTTGACTAGTAAAATTTTTGTCCATTTCACGAGGCGCCAAAATGACGACAAAATACCCTTGAGATGCTGACAATTTTCTTTTTTTTTTTTTTTTAAGATGGAGACAAATTGGGAGATTATATTGTTTCAATAATGTTCCACAAACACAATATTAATCAGAGTGCCATGTTTAGACGACAGAACATCCAATTGGAAAGAAAATTTTGGGGTTGACTTCCGCTTTAAATATTCATCTTCTGTCGATTGAACTACAGTCAAAAGAATCAAACTACTAACTTGACATTATAAAAGCAACGCGCTGAAGATTTAAATTAGTCCGCTTCATCGTTGATGTTGTTTTTAAAGGTCTTGGAAAAGTTCAGATTTATTGCCTGTAACCTTTTTCTTATTTCTCGTAATATTTAAATCTCAATACATCACCATTCTCAAAGAAATGCCCACTTTCCCCCCATAAAATTACATCACTCTCGTATCATTTGACGTAGTTTTCATAAAAGGAAAATTCTTCCTCTAATCATCAAATTAGGATTTTTTTTCTGCCAGTATTTCATTTTTTTGTTATGTATTCAAAGTTTTATTCTCTTAATTAAAAAAAAAAATTGTATTAGCAGAATGTCCTGTTTATTACAATTACAACTATATTCTTGTAATATTTCAATTCTTCTCATACAATGCAAGTTTGTTCACATCAAATGTCCGTTTTACTTCTTAGCACAACATGACATTTGTTTGGTAAACGTGTTATCCTAATTCTGCCTTTTTTTTTTTTGCCCCTCATCAATGGAAATCTGAACAAAGCTTCTGGCGGTTTGCTTGTAATAAGCCCCGCCCCCTCCCAGATGGCCAGTAAAGAGCAGATAACAGGGTGACCTCCCTCAGGCAACAAGATGGGTGGAGAGCAGGTGGCTATGCTGCGGGTTCAACGCAATGGACGCAAAGCGCTCGTCATTCATCATTGGTTGCCTTTTCCATTTTGTTGCTAGGCAGAATTCACACGGGATAATCTAATGCGTAACACAACGACACTGCAGTATGAACGTTATTCTAAATACAATGCCTTGACGTTGTACTTGAAGCTTTAGTAGCACACGCACGCACACGCACACGCAGAAAATACACGACTATGGAGTCAGTCAAGCGCTAAAGGAAAGTGACATTCCTTTCTAAAATTAAAATTGTCCGTGTGTGTGTGTGTGTGTGTGTGCGCGTGTATACGGCCATACCTGGGTACTTCTTTTTAGATCCTTTTTGGAATATCAACATTACAGTATTACTACTTTCAAGGTGGGGTGGCAAAATAGCCAACTTTTTCCCACTTCTTTCACATTTTATGAACTTTATAAAAGTGAGCGCTATTTCTAATATTTTGGATCTGAATCTAAATGTCAAGTGCCTTCAGAACAATGAACGTTCCCATCCAGAATAAAAACACGGAGGGGGGCTCTGGCAGGCCGAGGAATAGAATGCCGCTCCCGTTTTGGGGAACACGTCGCTTGAGGTCCAGGAAGCGTGGGCGTCGATTATGTAGAATGTTACTTTTTAATATACGTTTATTATTTTTACCATCATCTTTTTAATGCTAAAATGTAATCATGAAAGATTTTGTCAATTTTTTTCATTCTGGCAGCACAGATATTTCATGTGGTATTTTTGTGCCAATTAAATTAAAATTAATTAAATGAATATTAATTAAATAATTCATTAAATTGATTAAAATTATGATTTTTTGATTCATGGAAAAATCAATGTTAAGAATTGATGGTAAAAAAAATCTGTTGTAAATTAAAATTCATATTCAGATGAAAGAGACACGTACGTAAACTTTTGTTTTACATTGGTTCAGTACTCTACACCTATAAGATTAAAACATACGTGAAAAAAGATTATGTCAGGAACATTTATGACAAGTGTTACAAGTGTTATATTGCACAACAATCCCTCAGAGTCCAATAAAGGAAATGCGCTTCTGTGTGCAGGTACTACTTTTGTCCACTTGGGGTTGCCGTCCTAACATTCTAAAACGTGCTGTAGTATCTGTGACTTTAAATGTGTGCGGTTTTAAAAAAACAGAGCGTGGCCTCGTGAGTAACGTGGGAATCAGCGGGTGAAAATAAAGTTGGCTCAGTTAAACAGTTAACTGGCTAACGCTAATGTACAAAAGTGCTTATTGCCTTTTTGCCCCTTTTTTGTCATGGAATTATTGGATGAATAAAAAACTGTAGCAAAACTCTTGTCACTTTTGAGACATGTTTAATGTGCAAAGTGTTAAAAAGAAAAAGAAAAAAATATATATTTTCATTCCACCTTCACAAAGTCTTGGCGTTGAGGCGCTTGGCTATGCTGGCGGCGTTACTGTCGCCCATCCCGAGGATGTGCGTGTCCAGCTTGTGCAGAAGCTCCTTGGAGTGAAGCCTCTCTTTCTCCAGATAGTGAGACACGGTGGCGTCCACCTGAGAAGACGTTGCCCAAACATCCTGCACAAATATCAAAGCCCAGTTAGCGTCCGTCATCCTGAGAGCACGCCAGAGGATTGTCTCCGCCAATACAAATGAGTATTTCTTACTCCCTACATTTGAAAACAGAAATAGTGGACAACATTTTTTTAAAAATGACTTAGGCAATTATGCTATTAGCCTAAGAAAATGTTCCCATATGCGTGGCTTCTCTGTACTTTCGCAACCTCTGCTCACCGGTGGCGAGGGCGAGACGGAGCCGCGTTCTTCTGCAGCATGTTTGGTCGGCGCTGACTTCCCAACGGATTGTGTGCCGTCACCGGCACCGGGCGGCTGCCGAGAACCCGACGAGCGAAGCTGAGTGAACAGACGCTGGATGTCGCCGTCGTAGGAAGTCGCCTCGCCAACACCGCCGCTGGAACAGGAAGTGGTGTTAATAACAATGAACAAGGCCTTTCAAGCAGGAGTTCTCGATTTTTACAAGGCCAGGGACGCTTGACACAGTAGAAATTCTTCCAAGGCCCAGTAAAAAAAAAATGCACACACCCAGACTATCCTCAGTAGCCCCCACATAAATTGAGTTTGCGACGGCAGTCTCAGGTGTGTAGACTACGCCATTCATGCGCGGCATCACACTGCCCCTAAGCGGCCAACGTGAGTACAGCACACACGGGCAGTATATTTCTTTTTTAAATTACCATTTTTTTATTATTTGTATTATTGTTTTTACATTACTAATTTTATTACAATATTCCTCTTTCGAATTTAATTTAAAGATAAGTTTTTAAGGATTCAAGGATTTTTTTCTCATTGTACCACCAAACATTCACATGAAATATGATACCCAAGGTGCCACTTTTGGGTAGTTGAGTTCTGGTAACTGAATAAATACTAACTACTGAAATCAATAAAAAAAATTTTTTTTTTTTTTTTCCATGAATATTGTTTTTTTCCATAATCACCTAGCCCTAGCTGATGCAATTGATAAGCCTCACGTGAACGTGATTTGTTTGTGTTGAATAATGTTGTTTATGTGACATGGGTTCACGATTGTGTGCATGCTCGATGCATGGCGTTGCGGCATTACGGTCCTTTCCATGTTTCGAGCGATCGCATATAAACGCAACGCAGAACAGGTCAAGTCCCTATCCACTGCGAAACTAAATAATTTCTCAAGTTCACCTGCGTAGTTTCCAGCGCTTTTGTGTTCATCTGGAAATTTGGAGAATCCAGTATGCGAGGCATACCTTTCCGCAGCGGTCTTGGAGTGGTCGCCTGTGGCATGGGCGTGCAACGCCGGCCTGTCCCCGCCCGCGCCCGACGTGGGCGGACGTGGCGTCTGCGCGAGCTCCGGCCTCAGCTGCGGCTGGTCCTGCTCCGTCACGCAGCTTTCCCTGAGGGAGGCCAGCGACGCTGCAGACGACGTCTCGGCCTGCAAGAACACAGGACCTCGCGAGACTTCAGCACAGCGAGCATCTCCAGGACTAACTCCGCAAGCTTGATTTGCCTTTTCTTTGACTTTTTTTTTTTTTTTTTTTGTGTCAAGTCACCACAGAAAAGAAAAGTGTGATCATAACCATATAATAGGAAATAGACCGCCAGGAGAGCAACCAACAACAACCAACCTGCTTCATCATCACATCCACTTCGTCGCTGTGCCGTTGCTCTGCCCTCGACAGCGACTCTCGAAGCTGAGAATACATAAAATATAAACATGTTTTTTAAAAAAAAAAATGTGTAACAGGTGTCAAATAAATAAGGACATGCTATTGGAGTGCATTAAAATGCATAAAAAAATAAAACCATGTGAGCTCTGGGGGAACTTATACGTAACTTTTGTTGACTTTCTGCCTCGTGATTTCACTTCCAGTACGGTATGTTACCAGTGGGAGGAAAAAAAAAAAAAGTCGAACCCTTATTACTTCTGCCACTGAGGCATCCAAGGCGTCTTTTAGCACCCTGGCTTCTTGTTTCACCTTCACGTGCTGGATGCCCGTCTCTTCCAGTCTGAGCACACACACACACACACACACACACACCGACACGCAGACAGAAACATTAATTCAGACAAGCACACACACACACATAAGATACACAACAACAAGCAAACCAAACAGAGTTGGTGAGCGTTTACCTCTCTTTGAGTTGTGTCACCTGCGCGTTGAGGTGCGTCTCACACGTGCGAGTGCGGTCAAGCTCTGCGGACGTCCTCTGCAGAGCCTCACGAAGCTTCTGCACACCGGCAATGTCGTGAGACGTCAAACGCTCCTCCATTGAACTAAAACACATGAACACCCAAACACAAACACATAAAAATGTGCGGATTTATAAAAAAAACACAAAAAAAAACCAAAGAAGAAGAAGATCAAACAGCCTTTTGGGTAATTGACGTTTACATAATTACACAATACTTGGTGACCTTTTATTATTCTTCTTGCATTGCCAAATACTCCGTACATACATGAGAAAAGCTTAAACTAATACTAAAACTAATGAGAACTAAACTAAAGGGAAATATTTTTGACAAAATAAAAACTAACAATCCTGCTTGAAAAAAAAAAATCAAAATGAATGCACACACATAGAACCATGCATTTGCTGACACACACATGCCGTAAGTGAGACGTAGACTACGCACCGTATCGCTTGCTCTTTGTCGTGCAGCATTTGTTTGAGTGTGCTGACGTTATTGTGAAGCCTTTCAACCTCCTCAGTTTTGTCCTGTCAGTCAAAATTACAAGTTGACTGGTCGTCCCAATACTTTTGTCAGCATGGTGTTGTCCCTTACCTGTTGTCGCGTCCGGTCATGTGCCATCCTTGCGTTTCCAAAGGCTCGGAAACGTTCCAGTTCCACTTCCTGTGTGTGCAGCTCATGGTGAACTTTTTCCAGCTGAGCGCGCATTTGCTGAACGTCAGTGCAGCAGTCAGCGTGTTCGCGCACGGATGCACGTTGTGCCTGGACACAACAAAAGGGTATCGTTAATAAATAATGATTAAAAAAACAAAAATTCTAGTTCAGTTGTTGGAATAATATAATAATTTTTCAAAATATATTCAAATTCACATCAATTGACTGCATTTCTTGAAATGAATAAGGTGCTAATTTGCATTTACTTTGACGTGTGCAAGTTCATCCTTTAGACTCTTCTTGTGGGCCTCCAACTCTGCCAGCTGCTTCTGGTACACCACCAACCTCTGACTGTACTCCTGAGATTGAAGGCAAAAATATGTAGCTAGCTTAATGCTAACACAGAACGCGAAACGTCATAGATGGGCTAACAAATAGCATTATGTCGCTTACGTAATGAATAGTTGATCATGTACGGTGCAGCAACACATGTAGGCAGACTATAAAAATAAATATATTCTTTATCCTCTGTGAAAACAACTAAAAATTCTGCAGCCTGGTGGATTATTTGTTCACTTGTTAACTAGTGGGGCCATCAGACAATGTTTTGGCTTTTGTCACGCAGAAGTTTTTGACATCCTATTTAGTACCTCAAGCTTGTCCTTCAGAATCCTGACTTCAGACATGTCCTCCTCTTTGCATTTGGATTCCTCAGTGAGGGCCTTCTTTACATGTCTACGCTCAAGCCTCTGATAACTCCTCTTTAACTTGTCCAACTAAGGGGAAAAAATACACACAACCAGGTGAAGTAGAAACTTTCAAACAGCAACGCAGCACACAGACAACTCAACTGTTGGACAGAGACAAATGCTTTCAACACAATAGGGCGGCAGAAGTGGGTCTTTGGTATTACATTTCAAACCTCAGTCCTTGCTTTACTGGCTTCTGCTTACACAAAGGATGGTGCGTGCAAAGCAATTGTGGTTGCCTAGAGTATTTTTACACGTCTCACTCTCTAATGTTCTTGTGATCTGTTCTTAAAAAGTTGGTCTGTCACTGTGGGAAAGCGACCCAGATAAGTGGCTGACCTCCTCGCTAACTTTCTCCAGCTGCTTCTCATACTTGGTTGCCAAGTCCTGTCGTCCGGCTTGGATGTCATCCACCTGCTTGCGGAGAACCCCAATCTACAATTCCAACGGGAAAGACGAAAGTCAGAGTTTCAGCAACAAACGAGTACTCAGAATCTTAAACACACAGATGTAAGGTAGTTTCACATGTCCCCATCTTCCATGTGCTTCACCTCCAGGTCCTTGCGTTGCATGAGCACCCTGGATGCGGAAATTTCCTCCTGGCCGCCCTTCAGCTGCATCTGGAGGTCCCGCATCTGCACCTGCCACTCGCTCCTCTGCTGGCTCATCATGATGTCGATCTGCCGCATCAACTCCTGGAGCTCCGGCTCGCACGCCAACAACACAGAGCTGGAGAATGTGCAGACAAACAAACAAACATGTTAAGGAAATAGCCGCCACCGCCAAGTTACTCAACAAGTAGCATGACTCTAACCTCAAGTCCGAGTTTAGCAACGAGCCCAAACACGCCTCCATATTCGCTCAGAAATGTTTTTCCAAGGATATAAAATTTTCCATGTAGCCTTATTAGACTATATGGTTTGGTCGATAAAGTCCACTCAAACAGGCATTTGGCGATAAACCACTGGCTAGCAAGCACTAAGCTAACTAACCTCTGTGGCGCCACGAAACGTTCAAAGCGACATGACGTCACGCTTAATAGTTTCGGTATCAAAAAGGCTAACTGCTAGCAGCAAGTATGTTAAACGCATAAAAAATTATAATATTTACACCAGTAAACTGGACTTTAGGGGAAATAACTGTTAAGGCACGTTTGAAAAAATACATAAATACAAACTACTTCCTGTTACGATGTGCCAGCCCCGGTCCCTTCCCATACTTTGCATAAGTCATCACGTCTTACATCGGCAACGAGCCTGGATGACAACTCTGGACATTATCACTTTTATTTTATTTCTTTAGCTTTGTTATTTTCTTATGTTTAAAGTTGTATTTTTGATTGTTTTGTACCACGAGACGACAAAACAAAAAAGAAATACGCAGTCAAAAGACAAGCTGAGCAATGCCCGCCCCTTGCCTGTGACGTCATCACGTCGTACGTCTAGGACAGCAATCGTGGATGGAAACCATGGAAACGACGCCAGGCAGCGGCAAGAAAAATGTCAAAACGTCATGTCAAATTTTCGCGGTTTGTTTATAAAAGCCAACTGTTCTGAAACAGCTTGTTGAGGCGTAATCTAAATACTTACTATCGTCAATTGGACTACCTTTAAATAACATTAAAAAAGAACTACTCGTTGTGAGCTTCCGCCCCTTGCTGTGACGTATACAAAGCGTACGGACCCAGCGCGGACAACTTTTTTTTTTAAACCAATCTTTATTGAAAAATACTCCATACATCCATTATATTATCCGCTTACAAAATATGTAGTCATTATTAACGCCTGAAATAAATTGAAATAGAAGCCAAGATGATTTTAGACAAATACATTAAATGAAGAGCATATAAGTATTAATTTGCTTTTGTTTTTCTCCATTTTTGAGTCCCCACGATGACATCTCACGTCTGGATTATGCAGGGAGTTGATGTAAACCATGGAAACGGTGCAGGCAGCTTCGGGAAAAGCGTTCAAATTATGTCACATTTGTTTCACAGTTTGTTACAAATGTAGCTGCTTTATTCTTAAACATTAATACCAATATTCATGGTGTAATAACTTTTTTTAAAAGTGAGTCATTCTCACGGAGGAAATATATGCCCCTTCTGTTGCACGAAAATCTCTTATTTCTTAATGGCAATGAGCAACAATAGGTAAGGTGACACAATAGAAAGTGAATAACAATCTGATTTTTATAATTGATTCACTAAAAGAAGCTCTTGTATGACACAAATCATGTCAACTCGTTCGTGAAAGTGTGACACAATTCTGATTCGAATGTTAAAAGTCAGACTTTGCTCTTGTGACAGTGCGTCAACGCATCCCTCAGAGCCGCCAGCACCATGTCGGCACTCGAAATGCTGCTGTTGCATCCCATCAGTCCAACGCGAAGTACCTGCAAAGGCCAACACGTTAGGTTGCTAAGAGACGTGCTAGCTTGATGGGTATGTGGGTACCAAGAGAGGTTGCCAAGTAAGCAGGTTAGAGAAACCAATTTGCCCACTTAAGGTTAGTCAGCCAGGTTTCTAGCTAGATAGATAAGTAGATGTGTAGGTTGCACACTACCAAGCCAGCGGAGGGTCCCAGCCCCCCAGAGATCTCCAACTTGTGTATCTTCATGATGTAGGCTGTAACCTCCTTCCAGTCGTAACCATCCGGTGCCACAATTGTTGTCACCGTTGGCAATCTCAACGCCTTGGAATAAAAACAAAACATCAATCGTATTAGAAATGACTACAATTGAATTATCGTCACGGTTGTGCCTTGGGATACAAGCGACTTGACTTGAGAGTTTTTTCATGACAGAAATGGTGTAGGCAGTGAACTGAATTTAAATTAAAAGTCTCACCTTATCCTTCACAAAGAGTTCAAGTCCCATACTCTCTAAACCGGTGTGAAAATACTCAGCCACTTTCCTGTGTTTCTCCCAGGAATCTTCCAGACCCTACAGAGCAAGAGACAATAAGATACAGTTCATCCCCGCGTGCAATACAGTTGAGTGTTTAAAACAATAATTCAAAGTCACCTCCTCCACCAGGATGGCCAGGCTTTCCCTGAGCGAGTAAAAAGCAGAGACAGGGCCCGTGTGGTGATACCTACAAAAATGAAAAGTTGATTACTTCATGAAAAAAAAAATCCAGCTTTGTAATGTTTTCAATGACGTTCTTACACTCGGGTGGCTTTGCCGTCACATCCCCAGTAGTGAGACAGCCAGCTCAGGTCCAAGTAGAACGACGCCGGCTTTGTTCTGCGGTTGAATATTTTACGACTGTGGGCGAAATCGGTGGTACAATAGCAGTTGCAAGTGATAAATGGCACGTGATGGCTTCACAGTGGTGTGGGTGTTTGAGTTTACATTTTAGTTCCACACAGTTGACTCTAGTGTCTCGCTGTTTTGATGCATTGCTACGTGATTTATTTGTTTCACACTCAGTCTGCTTCCTCTTTTTCCCTTTTTCTGCATTTCAACATGAAGGCCATTTTCTTTTAGTAGACTTCGACTTGTGCTCACTTCATAATGTTGTGTTTTTATGTTCTGGGGAGTAACATCGCTTTTTTTTCAGCAGTTTGCCTCAGTTTTTGCTTTTTAGCCGCATTTCTCCTCGATTTCCTTCCCCCAGTAGCTTCTAAAATGTGGTCTCTCCACAATGTTGTGTGTGTCGAAGGCCACCACACAAAGAAAATTGATCATTTTCCACATTTCAACTGGAACATGCTTGGTTTGCTTTTGAGGTCTCACCATGCTCGCTCACTGAAGGAGATGGGTGCCGTTCCTGGCGGGGCGTTCAGAACCTTCTGAGAACCCGTGTACAGGATGTCGATCTCTAAACGTGGCCGATAGATAGAGCGATAGAAAGTTATTTTCACACTTACACATCATTATCAATATATCAATATCACAATGTGTTCACTGAGAAGAAAAATGCTAATTGCTACTGCTAATTAACTATGGCATACTAGGTGAGAGCGTATCACGGCCATATCGTGATGTTTTTTTCTGTCGAAAGTTCTTGGAATTGAAAATAATGAAATTTTTTTTTTTCTTGTGAAAATTAATTTGTAAATCTGAACAAATTGCACCTTGTTGGTCCATATACACTGGAGCTCCGCCTACTGACGCCACACAGTCCACCAGGAACAAACAGTCGTACCTGTTGGGGCACGAACGTAATTGTCAGAGATGGGCATTTTATTTTGTGGGTCCATCCTCCGCCGACGACCTGGGTACCCTTCCGTCATCGTCTCTCCATCCTCATGCATAAACTAATCGTCCTCCGTCTCCGTCCGTCCTCATCCGTTTAAAGCACTTCCGTCCTTGTATTTCACCAGTTCCAAAAAAAAAAAAATATTTTCAAAAGGCGTTCGTTCGTGACGCCGTGGGAGGCTAGTGTCAAACAAGATATGACTTTGCTGCCAACACAACCATTGTTGGTCAGCAGACTGACAGGCAAAGTGTAAACTTTCTCCTCCTCTCGTCGGCTTGAAGCAAAGTGACGTCACTCCCTTCCTCCCTCCCGCTTAGTCCTGCCTTTTAAAAAATAGATTTCGTCCTCCGTACCCAAAATGGGCATCCGTTCGGGACTGCTGGGCGAACCGTTAAATCTCTGGTAATTGTTATAATTGTTTTATACCGCTGCTTTAATTTTTAATGTTCTTACTTGTGACACAGTTGTCCGATGCCACCCAGTGGGTGCAGGACGCCAGTGGACGATTCTCCGTGTGCCAGGAAAAGCAGCGCAGGCTTGTGTTTGATTAACGCCTAGCACAACACATCAATCATTCGACATTGACTTCTTAGCTTGTTTCGAGTGAATGTCCTTCACCTGCTCGATTTCTGCATTGGTGAAGAATCCACCAGGGGATGTAACAATGGTGTTAACCCGAGCACCTGTTGAGTAAAAAAAAAAAGAAAAAAGGCATATCAATCCGCCATTAAATAGTATGATTTGCATTTTCAGCTTTTCAGCTACCTTATATTAGCTAACATTACTGCTTATATGTCATCATCGTGCAAGAAAAAAATGGTTCAAAGATTAAAATATTATCTCACAGGCAAAATGTGATTGAACGTTCACATTTTCAGATGGGACTGCACAATTTAATATCTTGGGATGGGGTTGAAGCACTTTAAATGTGTCTTCATGCTAACATTAGCTCACAAATGTCAAAATTCTAAAACTGGATCATGGGGAAAACGATAAACACTTGTCTCAGGGGACATTGGCAGAACAGAAAAAAAAATAAATTCACCAAACCAATGTGACGTTGATTCGGTATCTTTTGGATTGGATTCAAGCTAACGATCTAAAGTGAGCTCACGCATGTACGCATGTCATCATTGTGTGACCAGATCATGGGTAAAACATGAAAAAATGTTAGATTACACCATTAAAAACACCTCACTAGAAATTTGGATCAAATTCCACTCTTTGAAGGAGTACGCTGCGGCTGATGCTCATCAAAAAATTCAATGTGATTTCTAACAAGCTAATGCCAACTTTTACCTATCCTCTCTGCCATGTCTGCCGCCCTCTCTCCCCAGATGCCGTTGACGGCCACCAGCACGCTGTCGCCGGCCTCCACGGCATTGAAAATGGCACACTCCATGGCGGAGTGGCCGCTGCCGCTCACCGCCAAGGTTACCGGGTTCCGAGTCTGGAACATGTACTGTATTCCGCTGCGGATGTCAGCCATTATCTGCAAACCAACAACACAGGCATTCTGGGGAACGTAGATCCAGAACATTGACGATACAATTCAGTAATAAAGTCTTAGACATGTCAAATGCAAAGACTCCCCAACACCCGCCCTTATTCAGTTTACCTCCAAAGTCTCTGGATGCATGTGTCCAATGATGGGATTGGCTCCGGCCTGCAAAATGCGCGGGGGAACGTTGGAGGGTCCGGGTCCAAACATGTGGCGTTGCGGAACCGTCAAGGGGGTCCGCAGACATTGAGGCGGCGGCACCGCAAGCGACGACATGTTGATAGAAGTGTGGAAAGCTGTGTAAAAACTGGTTTTGCAACTTTGTGTTAGACCTTGGTGCTCGGCTAATGATTAACAAATAATGACTCAGCACTTTTTTTTAAATTACCCAGTCGAATTGTAACTTATCACATTTGGGTATATGGAATGATCAATTTCAAGACTTTATCAGAGTGTCATTTTTCTTTCACGCTATTATATGTTTGTTTTTATTCTTGTGTTTGTTTGAAACAAATAAATATCTAATCAAATGTTATTCTCAGTTCATGTTTCACCAATATAGTTGTTTGAGACCTTTACAAGTTAAATGATTTTTTTTAGAATCCAAATGAATACGTATATCAAAATAAATGTATATAAATATTTTAAAAAATGACGCAAAATATATAATTTCTTAAAAACAAATTTGATTAGATATGTCTGCATATTTAGAAATATGCTAACTTTTATGTACTGTACATATTTGAAGGGGTTTTATAACACAGGTTTATAGATATTTGTTGTTATTAATGACATACAATATTTACATTAAGTTAAAATAATACTCAGAAATGTAATGTAATATAAGAATATTTTTTCTTATATGATTTTTCATATATCTTATATAACTTAAATCTTATTGTGAAGATATGTTATACTGTAGTTGTACTTTATTTATATAATATATAAAAGTGATAATATTAAGTATTAAGTATATATTCATATTATTTTTACGATACAAGTAATTTAAAAACCTGTAACAAAATCATTTTTAAAGCAGATGTTAGTTTAATATGTGTAATTTTAGTCATTAGTTTTATACTGTTTGTGTGTTTTTATTTTTTATTCAAATAAATAATTAGAAAAATTATTGGATAAAAAAGCAAATATAATATATTAAAACTGGACACTTTATTAGAAACACGTCATGACACCGAGTACAAGAATGCATTAAAAACATTACAAAATTCCAATGCCAGTTTTTAATATGAATTATTACTCTATTTAGCCTTTAGAAGTTATATGAGATTAGAAACTGTGCTAAAAAGGGATTAGGGTCTAAACATTTGAAACAGTGACAAACTACGTACATCACATATAGAATTTAGAATGTACTGTGCAGTTATAGTATTTTGTGGGTATCATTAGATTTTAAAAACATTCCTTCAGTCTCTCATCCTCGTTCTTCACGCGTCATCATGAGGGGTGGTTTTCGGTTGTATGAGAAGGGGCTTCCCCAGTGGCTCTGCGCTGAAGGAGCCGTTCCGGGACACCAGACGTCCCCTCACGATGGTGGACCTCACCACGCCTCGGAGCGACAAACCCAGGTACGGAGTTATCTACGCACACACACCTCATTAAAAACTTTGGAATATTGGGCGGCGAGCAGAAACAATTTCAGGATGAACCCGAGACCCACCACACACTATGCAACGTAACCGAAGCGGATTGAAATCGGAATTTGCGGGGGAAAAAAAGACATCTGGAGACTCACACATTCACAGTGAGGAATTGAACCCTGTATCAGGGTTTTAAGATCCACATACTATGTATTGTACATTACTTTAATTGAACCGTAAAAACTCCTACCTTATTCTTATGATGTATGCCATCTTCTTTAATCTGTAAAGTAAGGAAACTTTCACCATTAGTAAGAGCTTCATCACCCTCTTGTGGTTAAAAATATAGCGTACAATTCCCTCAAAAGATATCATGTAGAACAAGAATAAAGTCCTAAACTTACTTTAAATAAATTAATTTTGACACTTTTTCCACAAATACTTGGCTTTCCTGAAGAATGCTACGGCTGCAGCTAATGATTATTTTAATATTTCATTAATCTGTTGAGTATTTTGTCGATTAATTAAGGAATCAGATTTAAAAGAAAAAAAAAATCCAGCCCTTTATTGAAAAATAGGACACTTAAATTGTCACTAAAAATTAGATTCTTTTATTTTGCAAGTAAAAATCTTTTATACAAGAAAATAAAATGTTTTTCCTCATAAAAGACGGTTTTGGTAAAGAAACAGACATCCTCCCCAAAAAAATTTTTTCTTGAGAAATTACTACTCTCACGTAGTAGTGCAACATTGTGTTTAAAAAATGACTTTTTATCCTACAAATAATAATGAGTAATATTTTTTTCAAATAAAAAAAAGGGCAGATATGCGACTTAATTACTGGTGAACCGCAAATATGTGGAAGTTTACTGTATTGACAAATTTCTGAATTTGGTCTACTTGTTCAGTAACTATGATAAAGGAGGCGCCCTGAAAAGACTTTTAGAACCTGACAAAAGAAACATTTTTTTTTGCACTTTATGTTCTCACTGGCTCTTGATGCAAACCTCAAATTCTCTCTCAGGATCCCAGATGACCAGGTCAGCGTCGTAGCCTGGTAGCAGGCTGCCCTTCTGCTGGCCAAGGCTGCACAGCTGGGCCGTGTTCTGGCACAGGAGGCGCACCGCGTCCGCAAACTGAAAGCCCTTCTGGCTGGCCGAGCTCCAGAACAGAGGCAAGCCTGGGCAACAAGAAAAAGTAGTCATAAATGTTTGGCGTTGGGAGACTGACTTATAACATTCCAGTGGTTCATGACGATTTTGTTGCCTTAAAGGTGACCTTTTAAGACAAACTCAAATATTTTTTTCCCACTTTTGTTTTGACAGTGTTGGATGGCTTCTAAAGTGCATCTGTTGCTGTTATTACCAAACTGAAGAGATGAAATTCCCCCCCAGGCCTGAGTAAAGTCTCCAGAGTCCAGTTTCTTAAGGTCAGGCGTGCAGGGGGAGTGGTCCGACACCACCATGTCGATGTGGCCCGCCTTTAACGCTGCCCACAACTGATCCTGTGGGGAAAGTAATCATTTACAGTGTGAGCACAGCAGCGACGCGCCAACATTTTTAATATCGTGATAGATTTTGTAATAAGTGACAGAGCAAACACATGAAAACAAATCATCTTCTTGTGCATTGTTATGGATCAAATAATGGGGGTAAAACGAAGGGCAAGAATACGAGCAAAAATGAAGAGAAATATGCCAGGGGAAAAGCTACAAGAAATGAAAAAAAGGGGGGAGAAAAAGCGGAGGACATCAGGAAAAACAAAGAAAAAGAAAAAACAAAGAGTAAAAGGAAGTGGAAAAATAAGGGGACGGAAAAAAGTCGAACCAAGAGGGCAAAATCAAGGGGATGAAAAAGACTAAGAGGGGAAAACAGATGAGGAGAAAGATGACAAGTAGAAGAAGGACCTGATTGTGAGCCGATCTGATGGGTGGGCAACACTTGAACTGCGTGGCCCCCGCTGGTACGTTCTCTGCACTCAGGCTCAGGTAGTGGTGGGTGGTCTCCACGGTCAGGGGGGCGCCGCCCTTCTTGGCCTCTTGGATGATGGGCAGCGCCTGGGCTGAAGACAAGTGCACTACGTGGCAGCGCACCCTAAAGCACAAAAACACAAACGGTACATAAGTGGAATAGTTCGTCGTTCGTGTGTCCCAGTAAAACTCTAAGTGCTTTATGCTCATCCTCTAGCACGCCTGTGACACTCGCCAGGATAAGCGGTTCGGATAGTGGATGGAGTGAATTATTTCCGTTAGCCTGTTGATGGCGTTTCATATTTTATGTATGTTTTTGGTTGTCATAGTGATGATCTTACTGGTAGCGATGGGTAAATGAAGCTTCAAATCTGCTTCATGAACCAGCTGGAGTATTTTTGGACTCCAGTAGATGGCACTCTCCGTTCGACATTGGGCAGAAAGCATTTTTTTAAACCCTTTATTTAAACCAACAGTGCCATCTAGAGGACTCAAAAATACAACTGGTTCATGAAGCAAATTTGAACCTTCATTTTCCCATCACAACTTACTGGTACTGGGTGCAGAGTTGTACCACGCTACGGATAGCCTCCACCTCCATGATGTCAGGCCTGGACTGCAGGAAGGTGTCATATTGCTGATTGTCTGATGCGGACACAAGTCAACACAATAAGTCCATATCGACGGGTATGGCTGTCAAGAGACATTGCAAGTTAGGCATGTAGGGAGGATTACTATCTATGATGCTAAGTTGACAGAGTTGAATAGATGGGAGGCTGACATGCTAGCAAGATAGGCAACCACTGAGCTACATACCGTACCTAGCTAGCTAGAGCGTTAGCTGACATGTAAGCTAGAGTTAAGGTGGCTACTGATCGTTAGCTAAATAGACGAGTAGATAACTAGACGAGTAGATAGATGGTAGGCTAGAAGGCTAGTATATCTTGGTTGGTACCAGTTAGCCTGTTTGCAAGATAGTTAAGTAGCTTACTAGCAAGACTGGTAGGTGGATAGCTGATTGGTGGCTTAATAGGTAGCTTACGTGCTCACTAGATGAGTCTGCGATATGGCTACGGACTGCGATAGATAAGTATTACAGCAAATAGAATGTTACCGCCGTTGCTCTCACTGGTCTGTTGAACTTCTTTCTCAGCGTGAAACTAAAGGAGACAAAGAAGATTCAGCTAGTTGACCTTTTTTTGTTTTTTTCGTGATAATGTGCTGTGTGAGTAAAATAACAGTGTCATGTGGTCGGGTTTGATGGGTAATGCTAAGTGTACGTGCACTGTGGTTGTGCTAGCTAACTGGCACTGAAGCTAATGCTAACTATGTGTAAAATGACATCAAATATTTAAGTAAGTAATGAATTTACGCTATATGGCCAAAGTTAACTGTACAATTGAAATAGGTGGGCCCGTGGTTGTGCTAGCTAACGAGCACCATGTAGAGTTGGACAGGACCCAATGTAGCCCTGTCTGTGGTGCATTCAGGTACCAGTAGGACACTTCCTGTTCCTCTGAGCTGCTCCATGGCAGCGTGCAGGTCTCCGTGGCTCACGTGAGGGAACTCGTCCACACCGCTGTTGATCAGGAAACACTTGAAGCCTGCTACTCCGGCCTGGATCATGGGCTGAAGTTCGAGCTTTAAGCAGAGAGTTTGACACTATGGGCTGTATTTTTCTCGATAGAGCTTAGGCGTAAAACTGGTGCATCTTGATTTTCGTACAAGTACAAACTTCTGTTAGCATGTTTGGGAATTTGGCAGACTGCGCTGCGCCATGGTGGGCGGGCCGAGGGCATAATACGATTTTGGTGGATTTGATGGAGGTGTAGGCAGACCGATTCTGAGTTCCGTGGACGTGTGTGTGATGTATGCCACGGTATTTTATTCATAAATAGAACAACAGCATGCATCAAATCCTCTTAATCATTGGATAAATCAATTCATTGAATGCACTTCTATTATTATCATCTTTGATATATTTTTAAAAACACCCTCCTGGGGATGGAAGACGGTCTCCGAGTGCCCAATTCACAGCGGCCATCTTGACATCATCCACAAGTGGGAGATCTTCTTGTAGTTCCTCATAAATGTACGTTGCGCGTAATCTACTCTACTGCATGGACTCCACCAAGCCTGTTTATGCTTCCGCCATGTAGACCGTGCACCTCTCCTACGCTGAATTTAAATGGAATGAGAGGAGCCACTGCCATTGGCAGGGAAGCAAGCTGGCTGTGTTCACCCCCACAACGCTGCAAACACCCATTTTTAACTAAAATTAAAAAATGCGGACCGCACTTTTTTCATGACTTTGAGCTGGGCCCAAAAATCGGGCCCTATACAATACAATACAATAAAATTTTATTTCTATAGCGCATTTCACAACAGCTGGAGCTGTAACAAAGCGCTTACAATATGTAGGTTGCGTGAGAGAAAACAGCAACATTGTCATTTTATAATGCTCCGTTACCTGATTGCCAGGAATCACGCCACCCCAAAAGCCAATGTCCACGAAGCATTTCCCCGTGGCCTCGCGCAGCTTCTCCTGTAAATTAGCCAGTGTAGTGGTGGGAGGGATGCTATTCCTGCAAAAAAATGGGTTCTGTATTGTGTTAGGCACAGGGTTGGGAGGGTGACTTTAAAAATGTGTCATGGCATAGTTACCCGTTAAAAAATATATATTTATCATCACAGACAGATATTTCATTCATAGTGTGAATTTGTTGTGGTTATAAGAACAGAAATGGAAAAAGAGGTCAAATAAATCTTATGAAGGCAATCTTTACAGTCGCAGCTTAACCCCCAAACCCCTACACACGCGTACGCACACGGGCATGCAACAACAAACACCGAAATTAAGAGTGCGTTCGGAAATTCCCCCTAATCACGCTGCACACTGAGTACAATGACAATAAAGGGCATTCTGATTCTGATTTTGATGAATGGAATGCAGCTAAATTGTTTTTTGTCTGCTGTATAAGTAACACCGGTACATGTATTCCGTTATTGCCCAAGCTCGGTTAGCTAGCTATACAGATAGCATGCAGGCCAAGGATGGTGGCCATCGGGAATTTCAGGGGACGATATGAATTTTCCCAAATTTTCCGAGACGGTCCTGGTCATCACGGCCGCTGCCCGTCAACAATTACATTTTAGCACGTGACGGTCGCACCCCGTTGCCGACTACATTTCGGTACATCACGGCCACACGCCAATCAACCAGGTAAACAGACAGGTAGCTGACATGATGGCAAGATAGACAAGTAGGTGACTCACAACGGCATGTCCACAATAGTTGTGACGCCTCCCGCTGCCGCAGCCCTGGTGGCCGTCCAGAAGCCTTCCCAGGAGGTGCGCCCCGGCTCGTTGATGTGGACGTGACAATCCACGATTCCCGGCATCACGACACTATCGCCCGCATCCAACACCTGCAAACAAGTCAAGAGGGTGAACTTGCCACCTTCTCGTCTCGCCAGAATCCCAGCTATTTGATCAATTCACAGCCTGGCAAGCAATAATTCTGGATAGTTGTGAATATGTTCCTTAGCACACAAGCAAGTCTTTCCATTTAGTGAACTAACTTGTGACCGTACCTACCTATCGAGCTAACATGTCACCAACTTATCCAGGTAGAGAGTAGAGAGGCATACCTGATTGGTAAGATAGCAAGCGTCCGTAGGACACTAAGCAGTCTTCATAAATCAACGGCCCCCCCCAAAAACTAACCAGCAACCTGCTAACCTGCTATCTATCTACCAACCTGTCACCAAGTAGGTTATATCATGTAGAAAATGAACAAGTCAACAATTTATCAAGCTGGCAAGCAGAGTTAAATTCAACATTTAATAGTCTGATCTTACCTCCAAACCCTCTGTAACTTCCCCATCAGGTAGCACCTGGTCGATTTTCCCATCCCGGATGAGGATGACGGCAGGCCCGACTTGTTTTCCCAGAAACACTCTGGTGCTCTTCACCGCTGCCACGTAGGATCCAAGCTCAATGTCTGCCTTCATTGCCTGTGAATATGAAAAACAAGAAGTCCAGGCTATGTGGGATGCTTGTGTGCATTCTTGTGTATCCCTCCCACCGCCCCCCCCCCCCACTAACAAGTTCAAAGGATATCAACTGCTGACTCATATCACCATGTGACAGCGATCAACAAATGCTCCAGTTTTTAACACATAAAAATGTTCTATCTGTCAAATTATGTTTTGTTTTATTAGAAGGGACAGTGCAAATCGTTAAATGTCATTAACAAAATGCAGACGTAAACAAGCCAGATTGGAGCCATGGGCTCATTTCTGTCTGTTGTCCCCAAGCAGATGTTCCCAAAATAAAACATGTAAAGCGTGATTAAAAATATACATAATCACAAAAAAACAAAAACAAAAACTAAACAAATGCAAATACATAAGTTAACAGAACAATGTGCAGAACTACATCCAACAAAGTTAGTTTCCCAATGCACGCACGCACACACCCCCACACACCCCAGCACCCCTACTCACACTCAATCTCATCCCGAGAATCCTGTCAACCATTACCCCTGGTTCAGGAATAATTAGCTATTTGAATAATAATTCAACTAGTACTTGTTAAAAGTCTGTCCATGACTGATTTCATCACAGTCTTTTAGCTCTATTTTAAATGAAGTATGTGTGTGTGTGTGCGTGCAATGCTCTTCTGCAACTTTTTACTGGTGCAAATGGCCTCTACATGTGAAGTATTCCTTTAATCTTGCCATGTTTAGTGTTATCCGTTCCTGCTCGGTTTCCTCCTGACCGTGGTCGGGGGGGGCGCAGGGGAGATTCGTCTCCAAGGCCGGAGTTGCCCGGGGATCGTGATCGGCGCACGTCGTCGAAATGCGGCGTCCTCCCAATCAATAATAACACGCCAGCAGGGAGACAGTGGTGTACCTGTAGCCTCGCTTTATTGTTTTCATGCTCTTTCCTCTCCCATTTTTCACTTCCTCCTTTCATTCAACACTCCAACAACATCCGCCCCTCCCTCCTCCACGCATGCGCACCCCACACGTCACGCAAGCTTGTCACCATACTTGCAACATTAGTCAAACATTAAAAAAAAAAAAAAAATAAACATTAGTCAAACATTCTCGCGTGCCAATTTAATGTATTCAAACCAAGTGCACTCTCGCAGTGAATTTAATTTTAATGTGTGGCTGTACTGTTATATTAGCAAAGTAATATTCAACCCAAGTAAAAAACATTGATACCGTCGTAAATTAGCATGTTAAACTTACATTTTTACGCTAGTTTCAGTGGCATTGAGTCACCTCCTCGTGACGTCGTCTCGCCGCGTCACGTGGTTGTTTTGATTACGTAATGCACCGGATGCTGCACGACCAGCGACGACAAGGCGGGGAAAGCGATGGATGGACGGCTGGCTAGCTAAAAAAAAAAAGATAGAAAAATGGATGAATAGCGGGAACGTGATAGACGGGTTGCTTTTGCAGATTTTACTCGACCACCCGCATCTTCATCACACGAGCAGCAATGGCGGGCCCGGAGCAGCAGAAGCAGCATCAGCAGCAGGTGGAGGAGGAGAAGGCCGAGCTCATCGATGACGCCGAGATGGCGCTGCAAGGCATCAACATGCTGCTCAACAACGGCTTTAAGGAGAGCGATGAGCTCTTCAGGAGATACAGGTAACGTGCGCGCGCCTGACTGGCGACGTGTGTGCGCGCATGGGCGTGTGTGAACAAATAGATGCGTTGAACTGGTTTAAGGTGAAGTCGACGCCATGACGTCACATCCGGAGCAGCGTAGATTTGACTGATGGGTGGGCAATATTTTTGAGTGCATCTTTAATGTTTAAAAAGAAAAACATTTTATCTTGATGTAGTAAATCTGAGCTTTACAGCTGTCCCACCTGTATGACGTCACTGTGGCACATGCTAGTTGGAAACATCAGCTTTATATCACATCTGTGGTAAAGACGACATGATTGTAGCAGGCATAATCCATGTCGGTTTTACAGATGTCATAACAATGTTATAAATATCTAATGCGATACCTTGTGATATTAGTTCTCGTTAATATCAGCTTTACAGATGCCACGGACATACACCGCAGGACATAGTTGTATAAATAGTCGTAAAGTTTTCATCTTAACAAATACAGGGTATTTAACGGCTCTGGCAAAGACACCTTCTGTAACAAAGCATATAATGATATTGGTTGGTGTAGATTTCAGCTTTACAGATACCACAGTGGCATGCCCATTTATATTTCCATGTGTTCCCTCTGTAGGAGTCAAAGTCCACTGATGAGCTTCGGGGCAAGTTTTGTCAGCTTCTTGGTGAGTATGTTCAATTTTCGGAAAAAGTGTGCATTTAAGGTTTTGTTTACTTGTGTAGTCATCGGAGAGGGCTTTGGCTTTTTTCCACTGGGAAGTACTGAACGTGGGATGTCATGGTAAAATGGTCTATTGAGCTTTGTTAAATTGTGTTTTCAGAATGCCATGATGACATTCGAGGAGGAGAAGATGCAGACGGCGAGCGATGACCTCAAGACCACCGAGAAGCTGTGTGAGAGCGACAGCGTTGGCGTGCTGGAGACCATCAGAAACAAGATTAAGAAGAGTGTCAGTGCACATTCGATGAACCAACGATGAATCATGATATTATACTTTTGGTTCATTTTATGGGGTATTAATGAAGACAGTTGTGTTCTGGAATGTTCTGTGTGTGTACAGATGGACTCTCAGAGGTCCGGAGTGGTGGTGGTTGACCGCCTGCAGAGACAGATCATTGTGGCCGACTGTCAGGTTTATTTGGCCGTCCTCTCCTTTGTCAAGCAGGAAGTCTCAGGTCAGTTTAATTCTTTCCCGCACTCCAGTGTTGTGGTCTAGTTACAAGTTAGTGAATTAGTCAGCTTGATAAGAGAGTTCGTTAGAACAAGGATTGTCTAAGTTGCAAATTAGATAGTAGCTAATTAGTTTGCTAGTTCATTAGGTAATAAGGCAATAGGTTGTTATCGTGTTAACTCGCTAATAAGTTATTTGGTAACTAGTTAATGTTTTAGCCAGGTCGCTACTTGCTAGTAGTTAGCTTGTTAGCCAGCTAGTCATTAATTTTGTTTTTATCTACGTATATAGTAGTTAGCTACTTTGTCAGTCTGTTAGATTGCTAGTGGTTTAATTTGCATGTTTGTTAACTTTTGTTTGTTATGTGGTAGCTAGTTAGCTCTCCGTTTATTCAAGAACAACTCAAGTTTATTTGTATTTTATTTTTAGCTAGATTGTCATTTATTTGTTTTGTTAGTTATCTAGTAGGTTGTTAGTCAACTATTAAGTTGTTCACTAATTTGTTAGCTAGTAGGTTGTTAGTTAGGTCAGTTATTTTTGTTAGCTGGCTTGTTAGTTTCATAGCTCGTGTGTTAGTTAATATAGTCACTTCTTTTTTAGCTAGTTTCTCCAAGTTAAATAGTTTGTTAACCAGCGAATTTTTATTTTGGTTAATCATATAGATCGCTAACAGTTTGAAATGATTATTTAGTGACACATTTCATTATTATTATATTCTACCTAGGAATTCTTGATCTAGGTAGTTAGATGTTAGTTAGTCAATTGTTAGTTTTTAGCTAGTTATTTAGGTAGCTGCCAGGTTTTCAGTTAACAAGCAGTTAGTAAGTTAGTTCTTTTCATAGTTAATTTGTGGTCAATTAGTTAGTTAGCTCAGTTCGTTATTTTATCTTGAGTGAGTTACTTTGCTAGTTAGTGCATAGTTCACTAATGAGAGTTCTTTTAACGTCTTTCTTTTTCATTTTCGCTCCTTAAATGTAATAAATGATCTCTTTTGCGGCATGACAGCATACATCAAAGGCGGCTGGATCCTCCGCAAGGCGTGGAAGATGTACAACAAATGTCACAGTGACATCAGCCAACTGCAGGCCACTTGTCAGCAGACAACCACAGAAACTACCACCGAGACCACCACCATGCCCGATAACGCCAACCACAATAAGGTGGAGAGTGGCGTGACGGCCGAGGCCCTGGACCGCCTGAAGGGCTCGGTGAGCTTCGGTTACGGGCTGTTCCACCTGTGTATCTCCATGGTGCCCCCGCACCTTCTCAAGATCATCAACCTGCTTGGCTTCCCCGGAGACCGCCTCCAAGGCCTCGCTGCCCTTTCCTATGCCAGTGAGAGCAAGGACATGAAGGCACCCCTAGCTACGTGAGTACGCCACATACAGGTAGCTAGTGTTTATAGCAGTTGGTTGTTTAGATTTGTGGTTCTCAAACTTTTTAAACCAACTACCACCTCCCAAAAATGCTTATACTTGCTCTCCAAGTACCACAATTATGACGGTAGGTTTTTTTTTTTCTCTAATGATGTAATTATATGGCATCTTGCAGGTTGGCCCTCTTGTGGTACCATACGGTAGTGCTGCCCTTTTTTGCGCTAGATGGGTGCGATTCTCACGCCGGGTTGACGGAGGCCAAAGAGATCCTGCACAGGAAGTCGCTGGTCTACCCGAACTCCTCTCTCTTCATCTTCTTCAAGGGGCGTGTACACCGGCTGGAGGTATGGCTGCCTATGATGAATTAAAAAAAAAGTGGGAATTCTGAATTTTGCACTGGAATGTCACTCAAACTGGGAGGTCCGAGTCGCAACACCGGTGAAAAAATATCAACCAACCGTCTCCAATATGACGTCACTTAACAATGGCGAAGATACTTTAGAGATACAAAGATACTTTATATAAGTTGGGAGCCAGCAAGGGTGCTCGATTGCAATGCCAAGGGTACCTTCATTTTTATTAACATGGAAAGTTTGGCCACACAAGTTTGTGAGATGTTGATGTAATAGCTAGCTTGCAAGCTCGCTATTTAGCGTGCTCGCTGGATAACTAAAACAAAGCTAAACTGATGCGTTCAGGAACATATGGGTGTTTTGTGTATCCTTAGTGTCACATTAACAGCGCTCTGGCCTGCTTCAACGATGCACTGGAACTGGCTTCCGACCAAAGAGAAATCCAACACGTGTGTCTGTACGAGATCGGTATGTTTGCAATCAGTCGTATCAGGTGAGAGTCGTCGGGCCTTTACAATGATGGATTTTTTTCTATCTGTCTTGTCAGGCTGGTGCAGCATGATCGAGATGAACTTCGAAGATGCTCACCAGTCCTTCGAAAGGCTGAAGAATGAGTCAAGATGGTCGCAGTGTTATTACGCTTACTTGACTGGAGGTGGGATTCCGCCTCTTTGTGTTAGCATTAGCATAGCACCACTGGTGGGCTTGTTTTCATCTTGGTCTTCTTTAGTGTGTCAGGGAGCCTCGGGTGACCTCGATGGTGCCAGCGGGGTCTTCAAAGACGTGCAGAAGCTGTTCAAGAGGAAAAACAACCAGATTGAGCAGTTTGCTGTTAAACGGGTATGCGTTATAAAAATAAAAAAAAATAAACATTTTTCTTCTCTCTTTGAAGTGTTGCCCTGTCTTCGATTTGTATCTGACATGAGTGTCTTGGATGAGTTTATTTGGATTGTCTTTGATGTTTTTTGGTAAATGAGATAGCAATGCGATCAGTTTTTGCTGTGATGTGTCTTGGATGGGTTTCTATGCTATTTCTTTGGTGTTTATCTGAGGTGTGTCTTGGATGAGTTCCTGATCTGTGTCTTGGATGTGCATGTGTTGTGTGTCGATGATGAGTTTTTACAGTGTCTTTGATGTATCTGAGGTGTTATGTGATATATGAGTGTGTATCGTTTGAATAGATGTGCAACTGTGAAGTGTCTTTGATGTGCATCTGTGAAGCACATCTGTCATGCGTCTTGGATGAGTGTCTGATGTGTGGCTTTGGTGTTTGTGATGAGTATCCTTCAAATGCTTTTTGGATCTTCAATCCAATTTTAATGTGTCTTTGATTTGTGCCTTCATTGAGTTTCTTTATCGGTTTTTCATGTGTGTATTTAATTAAGGGTTTTTGAAGAGTTTTAGGGTGTGTTTCTGTGATGTGTGTCTATGATGTGGATCCGCGGCGTGTGTTTTGCGTGAGTGTCATTGATACAGGTGTTTCTTTGATGGATGTGTGCAGGCTGAACGTTTGAGGAAGATCTCTCCCAGCAGAGAGCTTTGCATCCTGGGTGTCATTGAGGTGTTGTATCTGTGGAAAGCACTTCCCAATTGCTCCTCGTCCAAGCTGCAGGTCATGAACCAAGGTACAAATGTGATGGCGCCGCGACGGGTATGACAAAGACATGAGACCATGTTTGCATCGACAAAGCTTTGTCGTTCAATGTTCAGGAATGCTCTCTAGTCGATATTAAAAGGGAGTGGATCAATTTGTCTGTCGTTGTTGGTTCAGTGCTGCAGCGTCTTGACGAGGTCTCGTGTCGCGGCCTGAAACATCTCTTGCTGGGCGCCGTCCACAAGTGTCACGGAAACAACAGAGACGCCGTCCAGGTAACTTCACGCCGTCTAACAATGACCCCACATGGTGTTTATCGTGGGACATTTTTGTGCAGTCCTTCCAGATGGCAGCCAGAGACGAGTACGGACGTCAGACGAATTCATACGTCCAGCCGTATGCTGTCTATGAGCTTGGATGCGTGCTGTTAGCGAAACCCGAGGTCAGTCCAGTCCTCTTCTGCTTATTAATAAAAGGAAATTTGAGTCAAACATTTTTTTTGCAATATTATATAAGCTAACACCAATGTACACACCGTATTCTGACTAATAGGGATATCCAATACCACGTTTCTGTTTAAAATAAATTGAAGAGCAAAATAATACAGGTTCACCTGTTACTGTAAAGCACATCATTATAAAGTTGGAAAACGGGGCTGGGGTAACAGAGCTGATATAAAATATCACAATGTAAGTATTTCGTATCATCAGATATTCATAGTTATATTATTTTGTATAAATCGACTGACGGTTATTTTTGTTTTCTCCATCAATGACAGCACGTAAATGTGTGACCTATGTAAATGCACACAATGCAAATTGTCACATTTTTTTCTTCGGAAACAACGCTGTTGCAACATCGTGGGTTTAGTCCTGAAAATTATAATTTTTTAATTTTTTTGTCACATGACATTTTCTCATAAAACTATTCAACAATTTTATGATCCTAACGAAAATTTAAATTAGGTTCACAAAATGCTCTTTGTGTTGGGTTTCATTTAATGATATAAATAAATAATAATAAATACAAATAATAATAGTGATAATTTTCAGCTACACGTTTTTAGATCCATGCTGTGTTCTAACATTACTTTTTTTTCCGCACCAATCAGACAGTGGGAAAGGGGAGATCGTTTCTACTTCAAGCAAAGGTAAAAATGCTCATCAAAATCGGTTCTTTGAATTTGTAATGTTTTTATTATCAGCTACTGCTTTGTTAGCATGCACATTTAGCATTACAGGCTAACATGATCGTTATTTAAGGTTTTTCGATTTGTGTTTCCAGGAGGATTTCACGGGCTATGACTTTGAGAACAGGCTTCATGTGCGCATCCATTCGGCGTTAGCCTCCCTGAAGGAACTAGTGCCTCAGTGACTCCGGTGAGGTTTGACGTTAGCCTTTTTACACCATCTTGTAACCCACGGACCGGGACTCTTAAGGGAAACCCTCCAGACCCGATGTAAACAATTTGGGAAAATATACACTTGTTTACCTAGTGTGCAATATTACGATATCAGGTGCCAGATGCAGTCAAATTAAGTCAGTGCTTACAAGTACTGTATTTTTGTCCCACTTGCAACAAATGGTGCCACATTTTAACAGGATTTTTGTCCGTACAAAAATGAATTCATCCACACTATAATTTAGATAATCACAAGCTGCACCTGTGTACGACATTAAGATATTGGATGTCAGATGCAGGGAAACAAAATCAACGCGTACACAGATTTGTGTCGTGTTGGCATCGCATACGATTTTGACGGAATTTTTGTCAAACAAATGTTTTAAAAAATGTTTTTAACTGAATTCTTCTCCATGTAAAAACGCATCCATTCACCTGCTTTGAAGTATGTTTCATGAGCCAATCACAACCACCGTCAGTGTATGACGCTAAAGAAATTGGCTGGATGCAGGAAAATTAACGAAATCAACAAATACGTCACATTCGTAAAAAATGTCCATCTATATATATATTTATATATATATATATATTTTTTTTCCATACACTTCCATTTTAAACTCACTTAATTTGGAGTTCCATATTTTTTTTTGGACAGCGACGTTAGGCTAAAGTAAGTTGTCATTGAGAGAAATTGAAAATTTCGTCTGATCACAATCATTAATGAATCATTTAATATATCGTAAGGATACATTTGATTTGCGATGCACAATTCTCATATTATTTAAACAAATGACAAAAGCGAGGAATTTACATTTAGACGAAAGGCCAAAATGTATTGAAATACGTGTTTTGGTTTTGTTTGTTTATATCCATCCGTGTTATGGCCTGATCTAGAAACAGGTATGTTGAAAATTTCGAACTCTTAAATGTTATTGTTTCAGCACAAACCAAGCCAAAGTGTTTTTGTTGCCAAAGGCTAACCAGCTAGCTATTCGCTAGTTGAATCCGTGTTTTTTTGTCACGGTGGGCTTGCTTACTTGAATCAGTGAACTTATTCAACTGACTCAGAAGCAACCAAATCATCCAAGTCCATTCTTGCGTTTTACGCCAAGTCCACTAACTCGAGTCAGTGAAACCGATAAAACTGAATTACCTGAGTCCGCCAACTTGTGTCAGAAAACCAAGACTCTCCGGTAGAGAACAACCCCGAGAGAATCATATTAGTTTGCCGTGTTACTGTGTACTAGTCCGCTAGGTCGAGTCAGTTAACTGATATAGCCAAATCATCTGAATTTGTGGCATTTTTTTGGGGGAGTTTGAACCAAGTCAGAGAACACATCCATCCATCTTCTTCCACTAAATTTGGGATTGGGTTACAGGGAATCCCTCCCCCCAGCCACTTAGTCCAGCTCTTCAGGTGGGATCCTGAGCCTAAAGACATAGCCTCCCCGGACTGTCCTGTGCTCCTCGTCAGTGAACCCATAAAAAAAAGAAAATCACCTGAGTCCACTCTCTTGATTCAGTGAAATGGTACTTCATGTGAGACTGTGACGCTTTACGGGGAGTCAACTAACTTGAGTCAGTGACCTAAAATTGAATCAAAGCAAACCAAAAAATAAATAAAAATCAGCTTCCTCAAGTTAGTTAACTGATAGAATTGACTCACGTGTTGCTGGTGGTTTATTTAATTATGTTTTTACTCTGGTCAGTCAACCCACTCAAAAGAATCACCAGAGTTTCTCTCTTGATCAGTGAACCGATACAACCGAATCATATGAATCTATCCTGTTTGTGAGTCCGCTTGCTTGAGTTAGTAAAAGAATAAAACCAAATCTTCTGAGACTGAGAGTCAGTGAACCCATATTACCAATTTGCTAACCTGACCCGAGTCAGTGACTCAATATGACCCAATCAGCGAAGTCAACTGATAAAACTCATAGGATGTGGTTTAACCTGGTGATTTTAGGAGACAATGTAATGACTTAACTCATGAACCCATCATTTGAGTGTGTTCTATGCATGGTACAGCAGGTACATGAAAGTGATTTACGTCTTTAACGTACCCGCATGTCCAAATTAAACAAATCGGACTTGAAAGGTGCTAGTAAATAAACTTCAATTTGCATCGAGTCCCGATAGTGACCATTTATGTTTACACCAAATGTCATCCTAAACTGTTGTCCGTCTACTTTAATTAAACTGCAACGAAAAAGCCATTTAAGAACGGCTACTCCAAGAAAATAAATTGTGTTATCGTGTTTGTTTTTCCTCACCTCTTTGTTTTGTGATGAACGTGGAGGTGTGCGAGTGGTCCGTGTGTCCAGGAACGTTTCGATTTACATTTATGTTCAAATGTCACGAAACTCTACAATAAAAACGCTTTTCCTTCAATCAAAACAACTGCAGCTGTGTTTTATTCTATTGCTGTCAACTGTCACATTTAGCTGGAGGGAAACAGATGGTCTAAATAATTTAAACTAG